>NW_026126475.1:0-1200000 GCF_943737965.1 Phodopus roborovskii
TCCCTATGTTCATGTTGGGAATAAAGGATGAGAGATTACTGCTGGCCTGATAAAGGAAAGCAAGGACTCCAGTGACTCTTTAGAGAGACACAGAGCTTGTCTATTCAATGTGTTTTGGATATACTTGGAGACAATGTTATCCCAAGGAATCAGAGGAGAGAGAGAGAGAGAAGCTTTGACATGGACAATCAGGGCCTGCTCATCTGCTGAGGGCCAACGGTGAAGACCCAACCTCAGATAGGAAAAGAGATGTGAGAACATTGTGGACTGACCCCACCACAGTCAGGTGTGAGAGTTCAGATACACAGGGGAGGGGATAAAGACAGAGCATAGTACAAAGAGCACCATGGACTGGATGAAATGTGTTCCATGCCTCTGCCTCCACCTTTGCTTTGCCTGACTTACATAAAGATTTGTAATATGTGCACATATATTTCCTTTTGAAGAGTAACATTGACTGTAGAATGAACTGTTGTTGAGAGTATGGTCCTCTCCCTTTTCAACTGAGATCTGTCTTTCTGTGGTTATGAGAGGCATTTAAGCTGGATATTACTTGCCCCACCCACACTCCTTAATGTTACAGTTTCCAATAAGCTCAATAAAAAATGACTTTTTCTCAGCCCCTTTGCTGTCTGAATAAGTAGGGCTACTGATCTTTTTTGAGAATATTTTGTTTGCTAGTTTGCTGAAGGTGTTTATCAGCTGTTTCCTGGTAGAGGATTTTTTTTTGGGTGGAAGTTTGCTTTTGTAAATTGTCATATCATCTGCAAATAGAGAATGTTTGACTTCTTCCTTTCCATTTTTTGTCTCCATGATCTACCTTTGGTTTCTTATTGCTTTAGCTAGTACTTCAAGTACAATATTGGAGATATGGAGAGAGATGACAGCCTTGTTTTGTTACTGATTTTAGAGGAATCCCTTAAACGTCTCTCCATTCATTTTTCTTTATTTTCTGTTGGTTTGCTGAATAGTGCTCTTATTATGTTTAGGTATGTTCCTGTTACCCCTGATCTCCCCAAGGCCTTTATCGTGAAAGGGTGATGATTTTTGCTGAAGACGTTTTGAGAATCTAAGGACATTATCATGTTTTCTTTTCCTGTTTATTTATAAGGTGGATCACCTTGATAGATTTTCGAATGTAAAACCATCCCTGCATGCCAGTGATGAAGTCTACTTGGTCATGGTGGGTGATTTCTGTGATGTATGCTTGGATTCAGTTTGCCATTATTTTATACAGTATTTTTGCATCAATATTCATGAGGGATATTGGTCTGTAATATTTATTCCTCGTTGTGTCTCTTTGTGGCCTGGATACCAAGGTGATTGTTGCCTCCAGAAAAGAGTTTGGTAATGAACATTCTGTTACCATTGTGTGGAACAATTTGAGGAGTATGGGAATTAACTCTTCCTTGAATTTCTCGTAGAATTCTGCACTGAAACCATCTGGCCCTGGTCTATTCTCCTCTCTCTCTCTCTCTCTCTCTGTCTCTCTCTCTCTCTCTGTCTCTCTCTCTGTCTCTCTCTCTGTCTCTCTCTCTGTCTCTCTCTCTCTCTCTCTCTCTCTGTGTGTGTGTGTATTTTTGTGTGAGTATTTGTGTTGGAAGGCTTTTGATGACTGCTTCTATTTTGTTAGGGGTTTATATGTCTATTTAAGTTGTCTGTATCTTCTTGATTTAATTTTGTTAATAGTTATCCAGATATTTGCAAATTTCTTTGAATTCTCAAATTTTGTGGAGTACAGGTTTTTAAAGTATGACATGAATATTGTCTGGAGCTCACAGAGCTCACACCTTTAATACCAGCCCTAAAGTGGTATAAAAGTTAGTAGCAGAGGATTGAGTATTCATTCTCAGAATTCTCCTGCCTCTCCAAGGAGAGGAAGGTGTCTGAAACTTGGTGAGAGATTGCGGAGATAGGATCAGCACTTTCTTCCTGACATAAAGGTAAGAGGCAGTGGCGAGGCCTTCTCTGGGTCTGCTATGTATCTCGCTACACTTAGCATTATTGGCAGCACATGGGAATTAGAGGCACTCAGATCTCTGTGAGGTATAGGGTAGCATAGCATGGTCTTAGAGCTAGTACCAGGAATGTAGGGTGTTACCACTGAGAAAAACTGTCTCAGAAAATGCAGTTGATTTTGTAATTTTCAATAGGATCTAACTCAGTTGATTCTCTGTCCTGAAAGTAGATGTAATCAACATGAACATATCTTGTTCCGTTATTCTTCCACTAAGCTAGGAAGCTTACTGAAACTCTGATTAGATTCCACTGGTCATGCCAATGATTTCATAAAATGGAAAGATGATTAAAAACTATAAAACTAATTATTTAACAATACATAGACATACCCTTAGTGTTTGAGATGACTTGGAGAATGGGATTTTACTGTTACCATAGACTCAGTTCAATCTGGTTCCTGATGGGAGATCCAGTCAAACTGTTCAAATACTAGCTACACCACTACACTCAGGAAGGAGGATTCATGAGATTTCCATGTCATCTCAGAATGAATAAAGGGTTTAGATAGGGCTGAGCTTCATTGATCCAATGGATAGCGAAATCTTACAAATATCTACATGTAATCAAGAGAGTAAATCACAGAATTGAAAATTGGGGGAGAAGTTTTGTTTGCTTGTTTGTTTTGTTTTGTTGATTTTTGTTTTTTCAAGACAGGGTTTCTGTGTATTGCTTTGCAGTCTCTACTGGAATTCAATCTGTAGATCAGGCTGCTCTTGAACTCAAAGAGATCTGCCTGCCTCTGTGCTAAAAATGCTGGGATTAAAAGTGTGAGTCACCAATTCCCTTTGCATGGACTAGTGTTAGAGTTACCCTGAGTCTTTCCTACAATCTGGGCTCTCCCCCTTTCCCACATTTGACTCTCTCAAACCACAGCTGTGAAAGCTCAAGTATGATTGGGTGGGAATATGCTCAATTATCCAATCAGATGGCAGAATATGGCTGAAGGTGGGGATAAGAATGGAAGGTGTAAGAGGATATGGTTATAGAAGTGTTATCCTGGCCAGGATAAACAGAGTTGTTTGGATCCTCAAGTCACTAACACAACTGCTGGGATTGGAACACCTGTTATGTGTGTGCTGATCAGTTAAGCGATTCAACCCCATCAGTACATACAACCTTACTAAGGATCTCCAGTCCCTTGGGCCATCTTACGAACCTTGGTATTGTTATTATTATTTGGTTTTGCTATTTGAAGCTGAAAATCTCATTTAGCCCCGGTTAGCCTAGAACTCCACATGTAGTTTTGTGTTATGAGAACTGAGTGTTTGCGCTAATCTGCTGTGCCCATTAAGAGATTGATGAGGTTGCGATATTCAGAGGTTAAGACACACTGAGCAAGTACTGACCAACAACTCCAATCTGGCTTAAAAGGATTTAATTCAATGTGATTATGGACTTGTTAACTGAAGATGAAGGAATTTCTGTAGAGGCCCACAGATGGCCATGAGTCTAAGCAAAGCATCAACTTGACAAATTGTCAGTACTCAAACTCCTAAAGTGTGGCCTAGGGCTCATCGTGGCTCCAGGTCTAAAATATTAGAAATAACAGTGACTGTCTCCATTTCACATATTCTCCCAACAACCTCCACTGATTGAATGCAAAGCAAACTTGGCTGTGGGATTTTTTAACTTTGATGTTGAGGATCAAGAAAGACATTTGAAGATGCTTTCCCACAAAAGAGTCTAGCTCTTGTTTACTTTTCCACTCTCTCATTGCCCAGGGCTGTAGTATTCTGGGGAGCAGTGTTTTTGATTAGCAGAATAAAGGGGAGATTTGTTGCCACGGTGGCTCATGTCCATGAGCATGAGGCCTTTGAAGGAACTATGCCTATGAGAAAGTCAGACAGTGTGTAATAGGAAATACGGATTTTCCAACATTTCTAGACTAGTGACCAAAGCCCGACAGGGTTTATGCCATGAAGGGACAAAGAGACATTCTAAAATTGACTTGTCTGGAAGGGTTAATTCCTCTGAATATTACCATAGCACCTGTCTGTGTGAAGGTCAAGTTGAGTTCGCCATTGGCATTCCAGATGCTGGCAAGAAGTAGTCTGCTCAAAAATGAAGCCTTGGCTATCTCTGCTCTGAATAAGCTACCCATGGAGCTCTTCCCCACCGCTATTCAAAGATGACTTTAAGGGGAAACAAACAAAGATCCTGAGTGCTATGATGGCAGCCGGGCCTTTCAGGTGCCTTCCCTTGGGAAACCTGATGAAATTTCCTGACCTGGAGATCTTGAAGGCTGTGCTGGGTGCCCTTGATTTGTTGATTCAGCAGAAGGATCAACCCAGGTGAGTGAGAAAATGTGACATGGAGGGGAAGAGTGTGGATGGAGAGAAGTGACTACAGAGTTCAGAATGTGGATCAAGTTGAATGAGAGCTTTCTCAGAGAAGTGAATAAATGAAAAGAGACAGTGGTGCATGGAGCACAATGCTAGGAGATATAATCAACACACAATGAGTCTACCTCAGCCTCTGTAGCCAGCCCCTAGAAAGGGAACTTTTGATTCTTGATTTCCAGGATACATTCAAGGGAAGTGGATGTGTGAGGTGAAAGCCGATTATACATTGGTAGTCCTGCCATTTGAAGCCCCTTCTTATTTGACCAACAGGAATTGCAAATTAGAGGTGCTTGATTTTCCGGATTCCCATCATAACATCTGGAACGTGTTTGCTGGAACATAGGATGGTGTCTGCTTTCCAGATGTCGTCAGAGAGACCCAACCAGTGGCGCATCATCCCGAAAGTCAAGGAAAAGAGGCTGTGACTGTGATGATGAACCTTTCCCTCCATTCTAGTCATCTCTGTGAATACCTGGAGTGTTTCCACTGCTGAGCCCAGCAGAGAAATGTGCTGCAGGTGATGTGCCATCATATCTTCTTTATACATTCTTCAGTTGATCAGCATCTAGGTTGAGTCCAGGTTCTTAGTATTACAAATAATACAGCCATGAACACAGCTGAGCACATGTCTTAGTTGCATGGATGTGGATTCCTCGGTTATATGACAAAGAGGGGGATCACCGGGTTGTTTGGTAGACTGATTCCCAATGTCCTGAGGATCCCGCCACACTGACCTTCAACATGGCTGTGCAAGTTTGCACTCTGAACAGCAGAGCAAGAATGTTCCTCTTTCTACACATCCTCTCCTGCAATAAATAATCATTGGTGTTCCTAATTTTAGCCATTCTAGCTGGAGTAAGATGGTATCTCAAAGTTCTCTTTATTTGCATTTTCCTGATAACTAAGGATGTTGAACACTTTCTTTTGTGTCTTTCATCCTTTTTAAATTCCTCTTTTGAAAATCCTTTTCAGTTCTGTACCCTGTTTTTTAATAGGGTTATTTGGTGTTTTGATGACTGTTTTCTTGCTTATTTTATATTATATATATATATATATATATATATATATATATATACATACATACATACATATATATATGTCAGATGTAGGATTGGTGGAAATATTTTCCCAGTCTGTGGGATGCCATTTGGTCTTGTCAACTGTGTCCTTTGCCTTCCGTAATCTTTCATTACATGGGTGATATATTGTTAGATGACTCTAAAGGAGAAATATTAGTAAAAATGTTTGAGAAAGTAAAGGAAGATTTACCTGGCTGGGGATTACAAATTGCACCTGAAAAAATACAAAAAGGAGAGTCTATCAACTACTTAGGATATAAAATAAGTCTACAGAAAATTAGACCATAAAAAGTACATATCAGAAGAGATCACTACAAGACTCTTAATGATCTTCAAAATTTAATAAGAGAGATTTCTCAACTGCAAACCATTATTGGAGTAGAAGGGCATGATTTGAAAAACCTGAAAATGGCCCTAAAAGTAGATAAGGATTTGAATACTCCACAAATACTATCAGCTAAAGCTGAAAAGGAATTAGAATGGGTAGAAAAGAGGGTACTAGAAGCACATGTGGACTGTGTGGATCCAAACCTAGACTGTATTCTGGTTATATTACCATCTAGAGAATATCCTCCAGGGATTTTGTTGCAGAGAGAAGATATCTTATTAGAATGGATGTTCCTACCACATAAACAGAATAAAAATCTAAAAACATATATAGAAAAGAACTCTGACTTGATTATGAAAGATAAATTAAAGACTTCATCAGCTAATAGGAAGGGACCCAGCAGAAATTATAGTACCTTTAACTAATGAGGAAATTTCCTCCTTATGGAAAGATAACGAATATTGGCAGAGAGATTGCAGTAATTTTTATGGGGAACGATTAGCAACAACTATCTCAAAACTGAGAGAATCAAATTCATAAAGAAAACTATTTGGATCCTTCCACGCATTGTAAGACAAACACCTATTTCTGGAGTTCATATATTCTACACTGATGCAAACAAATCGGGTAAGGCAGGATATAATAAATCAGGAAAAAATAGCAAAGTCTTCAAAGCCCTTACAATTCGGTACAAAAGGCAGAATTGTATGCCATTCTCATGGTACTTATGGATTTTAAAGAACCTCTCAATATAGTTACTGACTCTCAATACGCAGAGAGAGTCGTTTTACACATTGAGACTGCAAAATTTATTCCTGACAATACAGAATTAACTTCATTGTTTATACAGTTACAAGATACGATCATAAAAAGGATTCATCCTAGATATATATCACATCAGATCTCATACGTGTCTGCCCAGTCCTCTAGCACATGGGAAAGATGAAATTGATCGTTTATTGATAGGAAGTGTGCTAGAAGCCTCAGATTTTCATAAGAAACACCACGTGAACAGCAAAGGTTTAAAAAGGGATTTTTCTATCACTTGGGAAAAAGTCAAGGAAATAGTAAGGAAATGTCCTACTTGCTCATTCTGTAACCAAACTTGTTTACCACCAGGCAGTAACCCTAAAGGTTTAAATAGGAATTAAATATGGCAAATGGATGTGTTTCTTTTTGCAGAATTTGGAAAATTAAAATATGTACATCACACTATAGATACATTTTCAGGGTTTCAACGGGCTACTGCTCTGAGCTCGGAAAAGGATGATTCTGTTATCATACACCTATTAGTGGTAATTGATATTATTGGCATACCTGCACAAATAAAACCTGACAATGCTCCAGCATATGTCTCCAGCAATATGAAACAGTTTTTTGAGTATTATAACATAAAGCACAAAACTGCTATACCACACAATCCTACAGGACAAGCAGTGGTTGAGAGATCCAATCGTACTTTAACAGAAATGCTCCATAAACAGGCAGGAGGAACCAAAACACCCAAACACAGATTACATAATGCTTTATTAACATTAAACTTTCTTAATGCTGATGAAAAAGGAAAAACAGCTGCAGAAAGACACCGGACAATAGAAAAAACTTCTGAACTAAATCAGCCAGTGTACTTCAAGGATGTACTTACCTCATAATGGAAAGCAGGATATGTGTTACGTTGGGGTAGGGGTTTTGTATTTGTATCTACAGGAGAAGAAAAACTATGGATACCATCTAAGTTAATCAAGATCCGAGTTGAACAAGAGAAACATCTTAATGAAGAGAAATAACAAGTCATCCAACAAATGAGGTCCCATGAGGTGTGCAGAGGCCTCTCAAAGGTAGGACAAGTGTTCTGTTGTTGTTCTCACAGGAAAACAGAGAAAACCTATCATCAAACATCCAAAAGACACTGAATATGTATGTACCTACAGAAGAGAAGACAGCTCTTCAGATATAAGGTGAAAAAAATATTTAATTGTAGTAAACTATTTCTATACAGAAATCGATTTCTCTTTACTATCTAGTATTCCTGAAGTCCCAATTCATGTAAACAAATGCTGGCTTTGGAGTTGGATTTGGCTTTTCTTCTCTAAATTCAAGCATGTTGTTAAGATTAAATTCATGGTTTCTGCCTTAAATCAAGAAGCCAATTGGTGTAAGGCAGAAGAAAACAAAATCTAGGGACTCATTTCTCAGGCAATTTTCTATGTGAAATCCTAATTTTCTCACATATGTTTTAATGCTTATTGTTGTCTTTCCTTAAAACTTGAAAATTTTACTTTAATATTGATGTGTAACTTTTCCACAAGGAATAAAAACGATTCCTAACAGCAGTCTTTGAACTCTCTGGAAAGAAGATGGGGCCCCACATCGTTTCCACTTGACTCAACCTGATGCATCTGAACTACAAACATCACCTTAACACCTGTTTGAGACTGTTTTGCTTAAGATAACTCATGACTAGCTAGCTGTAATGGTGCACCTTCTCATTACACCCTGGCCAGAGTTTCAAACAGAACTACAGTCAAGCATTTTCTGACACACAGTGACTAGCTACATATGTCACAGCCAGTTCTGTTGAGAATATTGGTTGCTAAAAATTTTCTTCCTACAGGATACATTGAAGCAATCATCGTCCCATTTTAGCCAGAAGTAACCTTAAGATAACGATGCCCCCTTTCCCTACCCTTGGAATTTTGGGATAATAGTCATTTTCTTTGGGTTGGTTTTAGTTATTTAGGGTTGGCTATGGAAGGTGATGCTTACAATCGGGTTTATCTTTTAGAGAGGAATAGGGATTTGTTGGGAAACGTATGGTTTCGATGGGATATTGGTAGATTAGCCTATTTTCTTGTGAATTTGAGTAAGAATGAGATACTATTTTACAGCTTACATTGTTATGTATTCTTATATGTGGTAAGCTATGTAAAATTAAGTTTATATTTTGTTATATTGTGTGAAATCTTTCCACTTATGATGTTGTATGCACATTATTTTTTACCATATTCTATGTATGTATACTTTTCTTGTATGCAAGACATTTAATATATTGATACAATTTGGGATATTTATCATGCTGTCCTTTATAGTTCTACCTCTTGTCTTGACATTTCTACTCTACCTCTATTTTAGGGATTTATATGTATGTGTATGTATAGTTACATTGTTTAAATATGTGTTCCTGCTTTACTCAGGGAAGTTTTAATCAGTTTTTTAGCTAAGTTCCTGAGTATTACAGATTATCTTCACTCATGTTTCCTGTACCTATGAGATTAGTCAGATATAGATGCTTAATCTTCAATCACTTCATAAATATGCAGAACATGGCATTTAAATGTTTTAATATTAGTACTCCATTGACATGAGACACTGTTGCTCCTGACAGCACCGTGCACTTTCCCAAAAATATGTTGGACACTGTTGTTGCTCCTGCTGGAGTTCATTCTCACCTCAGCTAATGGCCTGTTGGGCAAAGAATTGCCCGCACCTTGACCACTGATTTGGACATGCAGTCCTATGTGCTTGCAGGAGACAAATATAGAAGACTGCTGGACCTTGCCAAGTCAGGGTAAGACAGCCATTCTACCTCCCTGATTTTGTTGTGGTCTGTCAAGTTCTGTTGGCCTCAGCCAAAACTGGGTGTACCAACGTTGCTGTGAGACCTAGGGTGACTGTACAGGTGGCTTGCTGTTTCTGTCCTTGCTGCACCTTTTGGAAGTTGTTCACCCGCACTTCCTGTGTACTCTAGTATCGTTATTTTCATTCTCATGTCTTGATGAAGTTGAAGATTAAACTATCACAACTATTATTCTCTCTTCCTAGTTAGATATATTAGGTACTAGACTTACGTCTTCCAGCTTAGGACAACTCTATTGTAAACTCCGTTATGCCTTCACCCTAGGACTAGATATGTAGGTCATTTTCTTCTCCATTTTCCTTTTCTTAGATCACACTTGTTATTCACTGTTTTGTATATAGTTTTGTATTAGGCCTACATCTTTTCCTTAGACTAAAAGGGGAATTGTAGTGAGATAGTCCTTCTGTGGCACTGACCACAGCCATTGGTGGGTGGAGCCGGAAGGCGAAGTGCAGTGCAGAAGTGCGCAAAAAATGAGAAGCGGTGAGTGCCTTCTCAGGTCCGCTTTGGCGGCAAAGATCTCCTTTGCCACAAGGAAGAAGCAAATGTCCCAAATCTGTGGTGAGTCCACCTGGTTAGGCAAGGGACCCTGCCCATTGGGGAATGTAGGGGGAGGGGAGCAGGCGTCTGCTGCCTCAGTGAAACCCAGGTCCCCTGAAAATCCTAATCCTGCTTCTGACACCAGATATTGTGGTTAAATAAGGATCAGGATAAACTAATAGGCCAAATCCATGTTTATTCAGGAAGAAATAACTTACAACCTAGACAGATGAACACCAGGAAATTCCACTCGATGCTCACCTGTCCCAGTCACGTCAAGCAAGAGAGCTTTTCCCGGCTCTCCATACCTCCTTCAACAGGTCACTTCTGCCCATGATTCCACCTCCCAATGGGTGAGGACAGTGCCACAGAAGGACTATGTCACTACACTTCCCACATGCTAAAATTAGCATACCCTCCAATGGACTAACCTTACAGCCTCACTGATTTTCTCACAAAAACAAAGCAGGGCTCTTTTTCTTTCTTTCTTTCTTTCTTTCTTTCTTCCTTTCTTTCTTTCATTCCTTTCATTATTTCTCTCTTATTTATTTATTTATTTATTGAGTTAGACATATTTACCAGTCTCTCAAGCTACAACATGCCTATAGTGATAAAAACTTGGAAACAAAAGCACCATTATGCCATTCAAGTACATTGATGTGTATTTAAGCCTATTTTGTATGCTTCAATTTTCTCATTTCCAGAAAGGAAACAGTACCATTACAATAATCGCCTCTACCATAATCCTTTCCTATTTATTGAAAATAAAATAAACTTCTCTACATTCTCTTACCTTTAGAGCAGCTTGATCTCATGGTTTTTAGAGCAGAGTTGTTTTGATTTGCATTTGGCTGATGACAAAGGATTTGAGCACTGTTTTATGTTTCTTTCATTCATTTTTTATTCCTCAGGTCTGAATAGAGAATTATCAATTATCAATAACTCAATCATGAAATCACAGGAGACAATTAAAACCAACAAGGAGGATCCAGACTCCACTCTTCCTGGAGTAGAAAAAGCAAGACTCGAGTAATGAACTAATCAGATAGTTACATCGACTGTCACATTCGACTCACACAAGGTGGCACCAAACTTCAGGGTTCACAGATTATATATTGAAACAATGTAATAATTACATCTTTGAATATGAAAGCAGTTGAACTTTTTATATCATCAATTCCTGGGCAGTCATACTAGAACGATAAATTGTGCTGTCATCGCTGACTTTTAAAAATCCATGAGTTAATAATCAGATAATCAAACTGTCTTGCCTGATGAACTCTGCTGGCCTGACATCATCACCAGAGCCTGAATCGCTGTTGTGGTGGGCCCATACCTGGCATAGCAGTAGTAGCTAAAATAGTGATATCACCTGACAAAGATGACTGCAACAGGGGCATCATAAGCAGAGCTGAAAGAGAGCATTCCTTTTGTGTTCTGGGTCGTCATCCTTTTGCCAGGTCTCAGTTATGGTGCCAACATCCTGGTGCCAATACTTCTTTTATTCGTAGATCACAACCAATGTGAAGATGTGGAGGAAAATCGGGGAGTCAAACACCCAGACCATCAGGCCTGCCTTTGTGAAGTCCTTGTACTTCTAGGAGGGCACCCTGAAATCTTCTGGACTTAATCATCCAGCATCCCTATTACCCTGGGTGAAGCACAGATCATTCAGCAACTGCTTTGTCCATATCTACAACCTTCCAAACCTTGTCCCTGACAGATATTTGTACCCTAATCGTAAGTGATGATGTCATTGTCCATCGCTTAAATAATTTAAATAATTAAAAAGTAAGTAATAGCTAACGGTCACAATAAAGAGGTGATGTAGCATTTTACTGGCAAGTCAGAATGGACAGACTCCAGTCATAAAGGATGTCATCATCATCAATTGAGTCATTGAATCATAAAATGTGATGATATTGCACATTAACTCCACAAGAGGGAGCTTCACAAGTCTCTTCATGGAATGGAGGATTGTTGTTTACATACCAATACAAATATTTACATTATCTTGGGGATTAACACAGATTGTCAATTTAAATTCATTAATTATGTAATTAGATGATCTGTGGCACCAGATTCCAGGTGTCATGGACGATATAATCATTGTTTTATATAATTAAATAATCAAATAATGAGTACATGTAACATCATCCACTTCCCTAAGGTGGCTCCAAACCAGGCTCATGAACGATGCTGTCGTGATTAATTTAAATATTTTAACTACATAATTGATATTTAGATGGTCTATCATAATTGCCTTCCACATCTTGGAACCATAATCCATTGATCATGGATTATCTATAGTCCTATTTTAATAATTAAATTATGACAAGATCAGAGGATGAAATGTTCTGCTATACTCAACACAATTTTTTTCTCACTTGACTCCCACACTGTTGTGTGAAAGTTCCCAGACCATCCCTTATGTGATCACAGAGTATAGTAGTAAAATGAGTAAATGTGGAAATGTCATTGTGAATGCAGGGTTTTAGAAGATATCACATATATAATGGTGGACAGTTGCATCAAAACAGATGGACTACAATCCAATTATCCCTCAGTCTACTCTAACAAATGGATTACCGCCTTCCTGAAGGAAGTAAACAATGGAAAACTCAACTTTTGATGAATAATTGTGAGTCTTATTATCTTTTAATCCATAGTTTTACTTCTTAGGAGAGAGGGAGCATTCATAAACAGAAGTCTTTGAACTGTTTCTCCACAGATTATGTTCTCTGATATTAGGTAATCTTGAATTTGGTAACCTGTAAAAGCTGTAGGCAAACTTCCAGAGACTTGGCTGTGACTTGGTGAGGCGAATCATATGCTGTGTTTAACATTTTAGGAGATAGTTGTCTTGGGAGATTGTAATGTCTCTTGATAATACTTGATCGAAGCTGCTCTGTGGTCTTTGGCCCATGATAGCAGGATACAGAATGCAAGCAGGGTTGCCAAACAGTATTCATGAACCAACATTCTGTCACATTCTAGTGCACCTCCCACATGCTAAAATAGCATACCCACAGATGGACTAACCTTACAACCTCACTGATTTTCTCAAAATCCAAGCAGGACTCTTTTTCTGAGTTATACCTATTTACCAGTCTCTCAAGCTACATCATGACTATAGTGATTTAAGCATGAAAACGAAAGCATCATTAGGCAAATCAAGTACATTGATGAGTTTGAACCTATTTTCTATGCTTTAATTTTCTCATTTGCAGAATAGAAACAGTGCCATTCATTGCCTCTACCATAAACCTTTTCTATTTACTGAAAAAAAAAACATAAATTCTCCTTACTCTCATACTTTAAGAGCAGCTTGATCACATGGTTTATCAGAGTTGTTTTGATTTGCATTTGGTTGATGACTAAGCCTGTTGAGCACTGTCTTATGTTTCTTTCAGTTACTTTTGATTTCTCAATTGATAATTCTCTATTGAGACTTGTATCATATTTCTAATATGATTATGTAGAGTAATTTCGAGTTGGTGTTGTGTCAGTCTATCAGCCTGACAGAGGTCATTAGATAAGATTCTCTGATCCTGAGATTGTTAAATTATTCAATTTGTAAAATCGTTGTTGACTGTGTCCTTCATGGGTCAGTTTTGTCACAAAGTCTCAGAAACTGATGATGCAGAAATAATACAGCTTTATTTAAAATATTGTTTAATCATTTAATCATTAAAAATCTATTATTACATAATTAGTAATCACCCAGTGTCCCTCATTCTCTGGGCACTGTGTCTGGGACCAATGTCTTTCTTTGTAAATCGCACAGCAGCCAAAACCATAATGGATGACAAAATCATTAGTCACGTAGTGAAATAAGGAAATAATTGAATAGTCCTGCATGCTTCACTTTCATAAGATGGAACCAAACTCCAGTGATTGTCAAAGAGGTAATATTTACATAATTAAATAATGCCACAGGATTAACTCCCAAGGAAGAATGGCCAGAGTGGAATCATGAAAGACAACATCTTTATCGACTTAAATAATTAATATGTAATGAAAAATAATTGATTAAAGACACGGTGGTGCATACTTAAATCCCACATGCAGAAGTTAGACCGTTCTCCTCCTGGAATATTGATTTACTCTAAAAACTTAAATTGATAATTAATTAGTTGGCACTTTATACTAACTCTGACAAGATGGCACCAAACTTGTGAACGTATGGCTGATGTAATGATCTATTTCAGTAGCTAAATATTCAAGTTATTATATTATGTTACATCATCAACTCCCAAAATCTGAATTTTAAAAGGACTTATGGTCCATAACATCGCCTTATTTTAAATAAGTTAATTAAATAATGAATTATTATTATTTAAATTCCTAATTTTGCAGTTAAATAAGTAAGTGTAGTATTAGATGTTGTGACAGTTTGGCATGACTGACTCCCATAAGGAGGCTCAAAACTCCAGTGATTACTGAATAAATAATGACAGATTTTCATAATTAAATGAACAAAAATGAAACAAGTGGATGGTGTTTTGTATGTGACTCCTATGAGATTGCTCAAAACTGAAGAGATCGTTGAGTTTTTAATCATAGATTTGAACAAAAAAAGTAAATGAATAGTGAGATAATTTCTCATAATGCAACCCTAGAGAGATAACAAAATATCACCATTGATTTAAATAAATAAATAAATAAATAAATAAATGAAATCACAGAAGACAATTAACACCAACAAGGTGGATCCAGACTCCACTCTTCCTGGAGTAGAAAAAGACAGATTTGAGAAATGAAATAATCAGATATTTAGATAGTCTGGCACAATGGAATGACACAAGGTGGTGCCAAACTTCAGGGTTCACAGTTTATATAATGAAACAATTGAAGAATTACATCTTTAAATATGTAAGTGGTTGAATTTTTTTTTGTATCATCAATACCTAGGCAGACATGGCACACATGATATTGTACGCTGCCATCGTGGATTTTTAAAATTCCATAAGTCAATAATCATATAATCATAATTCCTTTCCTGATGAACTCTGCTGGACTGACATCATCACCAGCACCTGAATCTCAGTTGTGGTGCGGCCGGACCTGACATCATGGGCCTATACCTGGTGTAGCAGTAATAGCTAAAATGTTGACATCAGCTCAAAAGATGGCTGCAACAGGGGCATCACCGGCAGAGCTGACAGAGATCAGTTCTTCTGTGCTCTGGGTCATCATCATTTCTCCGAGGTCCCGGTGATGGAGCCAACCTCCTTGTGCCACTATTTCTTCTCATTGTAGATTACAACCAATTTGGAGATGTGGAGGAAGAGCAGGGAGTCAAACACCCAGACAACTCTACCTGCCTTGGTGAAGTCCTTCCATGGAATGTTCTGGACCCAATCATCCAGCATCCCTATTACTCTGGGTGAAGCATAGATCATGCAGAAACTGCTGTGAAAATGTCTACAACATTCCTATCCTCCTCTCTGACAGATATTTGCAACTTAATCAGAATCGATGATGTCATTGTCCATCGATTAAATAATTTAAATAATTAAAAAGTCAGTAATAGCTTATGGTCACATAAAAAGGTAATGTAGCATGTTACTGGCAAGTCAAAATGACCAGACTCCAGTCATGAAGGATGTCATCATCATCAATTGAAACAATTAATCATAAAATGTGATGATATTGCATATGAGCTCCCCAAGAGGGAGCTTTACAAGACTCTTCATGGAATAGAGGATTATAGATTTACATAATTATACAAACCTTTACATTATCTTGGGTCTAAACAAGAACTGTCAGTTTAAATAATTTAATTATGTAATGAGATTATCTGTGGCACCATACTCCAGATGTCATGGATGATATAATCATTGTTTCACCTAACTAAATAATCAAATAAAGAGTTGATGTAACATCATCCACTTCATTAACATGGCTCCAAACCATGCTGTCCTTATTGATTTAAATATTTTACTTACATAATATGTAGATGATCTAAAAACCTTGACTCCCACTTCTTGGAAGCATTATCCACTGATAATGGATTATCTATAGCCCTATTTTAATAATTAATTTATAACACGATCTGAGGATGAAATGCTCTGCCGCACTTGACACAATTTTCTTCTCATTAGACTCACACACTATTGTGTGAAAATCCCAAGTTCATCCCTTATGTGATCACAGAGTTTAGTAGTAAAATGTGTAAATGCGGACATGACATTGCATATTCAGGTTTTTAGAAGATATCAAATATTTAATGTTGGATGGCTTCCACAAAACTGATTGGCTAGAATAAAATAATCTCTATGTCTTCTCAAACAAATGGATTGTCACCTTCCTCAAAGAAGTAAACAATGGAAAACTCACCTTTTGGTGAATAATTATGAGTCTTATTATCTTTTGTTCCATAGTTTTACTTCTTAGAAGAGAGAGCATTCATAAACAGAAGCCTTTGCACTGTTTCTCCACAGATTATGTTGTCTGATAATTAGGTTATCTTGAATGAGGTAACCATTAAAAGCTGTAGGAAAACTTCCAGAGATTTGGTTATGATTTGGTTAGGCGAATCACATGTTGTCATTAAATTATAGGGGATAGTTATCTTGGGAGATTGCAATGTCACATGAAAACAATTTCTAGTAGCTGCCCTCTGCTGCTTGGCCCATGATACCAGGATACAGAATGCAAGAAGGGTTGCCAGGCAATGTTTACAATCCAAACTTCTGTCACATTCTAGTGCCCCTCCCACATGCTAAAAGGAGCAAACCCACCGATGAACAAACCTTACATTCTGACTGACTTTCTCACAAAAACAAAGCAGGGCTCTTTCTTTGGACTTCTACATATTTACCAGTCTCTCAAGATACAACATGCCTATAGTGACATAAGCATGAAAACGAAATTGTTGGTGGTGTGTCATGTTATCCGCCCGACAGAGTTCATTAGATGAGATTCCCTGATCAGGAGATTATTCAGTTATTCCATTTTTAAAACCGGTGGTCACTGTGTCCTTCATGGGTCAGTTCTGTTGCAACCTCTCAGAAACAGATGATGCGAAACAGTACAGTTTTTTAAAATCATGTAATCATTCTATTGTTAAAAATCTACTACTACGTAATCAGTAACCACTGTACAAGGCTGTCTCCCCCATTCTCTGGGCACTTCTTCTGGTACCGATGACCTGCGGTGTCAATCCCTCAGCAGCCAAATGACAGATGAAACCAGCATTACTTACACAATCAAATAAGTTAATAATTGGATAGTCCTCCATACTTAACTTTCAAAAATGGAACCAAACTCCCCCGATTGTCAAGGAAGTAGTGATTAGATAATTAAATAATTCGATGTGATTAACTCCAATGGAGGAATGGCCAGACTCTAGTCAAAAGAACAACATCTTCATCGATTTAAATAATTAATACATAATGAAAAATGATTGCATAATGACATGGTGGTGCATACTTAAATCCCACATGGAGTAGTCAGACTGATCTCTTCCTGGAATAATGATGATTTTAAAAATAAAAATAAAATTGATACTTAATTAGTGGGACTTTTATACTAACACTGACCAGATGGCACCAAAGACCTAAACCTATAGCAGATGTAAAGATATATTTACATAGCTAAATGATGAAGTAATGAGATGATATTACATCATCGACTCCAAAAACCTGACTCCAAAAGGGACTTATGGTCCATAACATTACCTGTATTTTTAATACGTAAATTAAATGATGAATTATTACTTAATTTCCTAGTTTAACAGTTAAAAAAGTAAAAGTAATTGTAGTATTAGATGATGTGATGTTCTGCTACAACGGTCTTCCCTAAGGAGGCTAAAAACTCAGGTGATCACTGAATACATAATGACAGATTTTCATAATTAAATGAATAAACATCAAATAAGTGGATGGTGTTTTATGCGTGAAGCCTACATGATAGCTCAATATTGAAGACACATTGAAGATGAAATGGTCTGCCATACTCCACACAACTGAGTCTCAGTTGACATAAGCATGAAAACGAAAGCATCATTGTGCCATTCAAGTACAATGATGAGTATTTTAAACCTGTTTTCTATGCTTCACTTTTCTAATTTCTAGAACGGAAACAATACAATTAATCGCCTGTACCATAATCCCTTTCCCTTCATGGAAAATAAAATAAAATAAACTCCTCTGCATCCTCTTTCCTTTAGAGGAGCTTGATCCCATGGTTTCTCAGAGTTGTTTAGATTTGCATTAGGCTGATGATTAAGGATTTTGAGCAGTGTCTTCTGTTTCTTTCAGTCATTTTGGATTCCTCAATTGACTGTTCTCTATTAAGTCCTGTTCCCTGCTTTCTAATATGGTTATTTAGAGTTATTTATTGTTGGTGGTGTGTCATGATAACAGCCCGACAGAGTTCATTAGATGAGATTCCCTGATCAGGAGATTATTCAGTAATTCCATTTTTAAAATCGGTGGTCACTGTGTCCTTCATGGGTCAGTTCTGTTGCAACATCTCAGAAACTGATGATGCGAAACAGTAGTTTTTTTTTTTTTTTTTTAAATCGTGTAATCATTCGATTGTTAAAAATCTACTATTGTGTAATTAGTAATCACTGTATAAGGCATTGTCTCCCATTCTCTGGCTACTGTGTCTGGTACCGATCTCCTGCTGTGTCAATTCCACAGCAGCCAAATGACGGATGACACCATCATTACTTACACAATCAAATAAGTTAATAATTGGATAGTCCTCCATATTTAACTTTCAAAAGATGGAATCAAACTCCAGTGATTGTCAAGGAAGTAGTACTTAGATAATTAAATAATGCCATGTGATTAACTCCCATGGATGTTTGGCCCAACTCCAGTCAAGAAGAACAACATCTTCATCGATTTTAATAATTAATATATAATGAAAAATGATTGAAAAATGACATGATGGTGCATACTTAAATCCCACATGGAGTAGTCACACTGATCTCTTACAGGAATAATGATGTTTTTAAAAAATTAAATTGAAAATTAATTAGTGGGCCTTTTATATTAACACTGCTGAGATGGCACCAAAGTCCTAAACCTATCGCTGATGTAAAGATCTATTTACATAGCTAAATGATGAAGTAATGAGATGTTATTACATCATCAACTCCCAAAATCTGACTCCAAACGGGACTTATGGTCCATAACATTACCTGTATTTTAAATACGTAAATTAAATGATTTATTATTACTTAATTTCCTAGTTTAACAGTTAAAGTAGAAAGTGTAGTATTAGATGACATGATGGTCTGGTACAACGGTCTCCCCAAAGGAGGCTCAAAACTCCAGTGATCACTGAATACATAATGACAGATTTTCATAATTAAATGAATAAACATTAAACAAGTGGGTGGTGTTTTACTCGTGAAGCCTAAATGATTGCTCAATACTGAAAAGACATTGAGTTCGTAATCATAGACTTGAACAAAAAATGAATGAATAAAGAGATAGTTTCTCATTATTCACCCCTAGAGAGATAACAAAATGATATCAACATTGATTTAAATAAAGAAAGGAAGAAAGTAAGAATGAAATAAAGAAAGAAAGAAAGAAAGAAAGAAAGAAAGAATTCACAAGATACAATTTAACACCAACAAGGTGGATACAGACTCCACTCTCCCTGGAGTAGAAAAAGACAGATTTGAATAATGAAATAATCAGATAGTTAGATGGTCTGTCACACTTGAGTCACACAAGGTGGTGCCAAACTTCAGGGATCACAGATTATATAATGAAAGAATTTAAGAATCACATCTTTAAATATGTAAGCCGTTGACATTTGTTTGTATCATCAATTCCTGGGCAGACTTGCCAGGTATGAAACTGTATGCTGCCATCACGCATTTTTAACATGCCATCAGTTAATCGTCAGATAAACATACTGTCTTGCCTGATGAATTCTGTTGGCCTGACCTCATCACAAGCGCCGGAATGTCTGTTGTGGTGCGGCAGGACGTGAGATAGTGGGCCCAAACCTGGCGTAGCAGTAGTAGCCACAATGTTGATAACAGCTGAAAAGATGGCTGCAGCAGGGGCATCACCAGCATAGCTGAGAGAGAGATGTTCTTCCCTGTTCTGAGTCGTCATCCTTTTGCCAGGTCTCGGTGATGGTGCCGACCTCCTAGTGCCACTCCTTCTTCTCATGGTAGATCACAACCGATGTGAAGATGTGGAGGAAGAACAGGTAGTCAAGACCCAGACCACCGTGCCGGCCTTGGTGAAGTCCTTGTACTTCTCAGAGGGCACCGTGCAACCTTAAGGACTCAATCACCCAGAATCCCTCGTACTCTGGAAGATGCATAGATCATTCAGAAAATGCTCTGCCCATGTCTACAACTTTCCTAACCTTGTGCCTGACAGATTTTTGCACCCTCACCGTAATCGGTGATGGCACTGTCTGTCGTTTACATAATTTAAAGAATTAAACAAGTCACTAATAGCTAACTGTCACAATAAATAGGGAATGTAGCATTCTACTGGCAGGGAAGCATGGCCAGACTCCAGTCAGGAAGGATGTGGTCATCATCAGTTGAGTCAATGAATCATACAATGTTAAGATATTGCACATTATCTCCACAAGAGGGAGCTTTACAGGTCTCTTCATGGAATGGAGGATTGTTGTTTACATAACTATACAAATATTTACATTATCTTGGGGATTAACACAGATTGTCAATTTAAATTCATTAATTGTGTAATTAGATGATCTGTGGCACCAGATTCCAGGTGTCATGGACGATATAATCATTGTTTTATATAATTAAATAATCAAATAATGAGTTCATGTAACATCATCCTCTTCCCTAAGGTGGCTCCAACCCAGGCACATGAACGATGCTGTCGTGATAAATTTAAATATTTTAACTACATAATTGATATTAAGATGGTCTATAATAATTGCCTCACACATCGTGTCACCACAATCCACTGATCATGGATTATCTAATGTCCTATTTTAATAATCGTACAACAACATAATCAGAGGATGAAATGGTCTGCTGTACTCCACACAATTGACTCTCTGTTGACTCCCACATGATTGTGCGTAACTCCCAGGTTCATCAGTTATTTAATCGCAGAGCAGAGTAGTAACATGTTTAAATGCTGAACTGTCATTGCAGATGCAGGGTTTTAGAAGATATCACATAATTAATGTTGGGCGTTTGCCTCAAAAGAGATGGACTGAAATCCAGTAATCACAAAGTCTACTCTAACAAATGGATTATCACCTTCCTGAAGGAAGTCATCAATGGCAAACTCACCTTTTGATGAATAATTGTGAGTCTTATTTGTCTTTTTTTTTCCATAGTGTGACTTCTTAGGAGAGAGAGTATTCATAAGCAGAAGACTTTGAACTGTTTCTCCACAGACTAGGTTCCCTGATGATTAGGTAATCTTGAATTTGGTAACCAGTAAAAGCTGTAGGCACACCTCCAGAGGTCTGGCTATGACTTGTTTAGGCGAATAAAATGTCATTAAAAGTTTTATGAGATAGTTACCTTGGGAGACTGTAATGTCCTATGATAACACTTTCTCGAAGCTGCACTCTGGCCCATGACACCAGGAGACAGAATGCAACAGGTTTGCCAGGCAACATTTATGAACCAACATCCTGTTATGAACCAACATTCTAGTGCCCCTCCCACATGCTTAAAGGAGTATACCCACCGATGAACTAATCTTACAGTCTCACTGAGTTTCTCACAAAAACAAAGCAGGGATCTTTCTTTTGAGTTCTACATATTTACCAGTCTCTCAAGCTACAACTTGCCTATAATGACATAAGGATGAAAACGAAAGCATCATTGTGCCATTCAAGTACAATGATGAGTATTTTAAACCTGTTTTATATGCTTCAGTTTTCTAATTTCTAGAACGGAAACAATACAATTAATTGCCTGTACGATAATCCCTTTACCTTCAGAGAAAATAAAATTAACTCCTCTGCATCCTCTTTCCTTTAGAGGAGCTTGATCCCATGGTTTTCAGAGTTGTTTAGATTTGCATTAGGCTCATGATTAAGGATTTTGAGCAGTGTCTTCTGTTTCTTTCAGTCATTTTGGATTCCTCAATTGACTGTTCTCTATTAAGTCCTGTACCCCGCTTTCTAATATGGTTATTTAGACTTATTTATTGTTGGTGGTGTGTCAAGATAACAGCCCAACAGAGTTCATTAGATGAGATTCCCTGATCAGGAGATTATTCAGTTATTACATTTTTAAAATAGGTGGTCACTGTGTCCTTCATGGGTCAGTTCTGTTGCAACCTCTCAGAAACTGATGAGGCGCAACAGTACAGTTTTTTTTTTAAATCGTGTAATCATTCGATTGTTAAAAATCTACTATTGTGTAATTAGTAATCACTGTATAAGGCAGTGTCTCCCATTCTCTGGCCACTGCTTCTGGTACCGATCTCCTGCTGTGTCAATGCCACAGCAGCCAAATGACGGATGACACCATCATTACTTATGCAATCAAATAAGTTAATAATTGGATAGTCCTCCATATTTAACTTTCAAAAGATGGAACCAAACTCCAGTGATTGTCAAGGAAGTAGTACTCAGATAATTAAGTAATGCCACATGATTAACTCCCATGGAGGTTTGGCCCGACTCCAGTCAAGAAGAACAACATCTTCATCGATTGTAATAATTAATATATAATGAAAAATGATTGAAAAATGACATGGTGGTGCATACTTAAATCCCACATGGAGTAGTCACACTGATCTCTTACTGGAATAATGATGGTTTTAAAAAATTAAACTGAAAATTAATTAGTGGGCCTTTTATATTAACACTGATGAGATGGCACCAAAGTCCTAAACCTATCGCTGATGTAAAGATCTATTTACATAGCTAAATGATGAAGTAATGAGATGATATTACATCATCAACTCCCAAAATCTGACTCCAAATGGGACTTATGGTCCATAAAATTACCGGTATTTGAAATATGTAAATTAAATGATGAATTATTACTAAATTTCCTAGATTAACAGTTAAAGAAGTAAGTGTAGTGTTAGATGACATGATGGTCTGGTACAACGGTCTCCCCAAAGGAGGCTCAAAACTCCAGTGATCACTGAATACATAATGACAGATTTTCAAAATTAAATGAATAAACATCAAACAAGTGGATGGTGTTTTATGCGTGAAGCCTAAATGATTGCTCAATACTGAAGAGACATTGAGTTCTTAATCATAGATTTGAACAAAAAATGAAAGAATAAGAGATAGTTTCTCATAATTCACCCCTAGAGAGATAACAAAATGTTATCAACATTGTTTGATTTAAATAAAGAAAGAAAGAAGAAAGAAAGAAAGAATTCACAGGATACAATTCAACACCGACAAGGTGGATACAGACTCCCCTTTCCCTGGAGTAGAAAAAGACAGATTTGAATAATGAAATAATCAGATAGTAAGATCGTCTGTCACACTTGAGTCACACAAGGTGGTGCCAAACTTCAGGGATCACAGATTATATAATGAAAGAATTTAATAATTATATTTTTAAATATGTAAGCCGTTGACATTTTTTTGTATCATCAATTCCTTGGCAGACTTGCCAGGTATGAAATTCTATGCTGTCATCACGCATTTTTAACATGCCATCAGTTAATCGCCAGATAATCATACTGTCTTGCCTGATGAATTCTGTTGGCCGGACCTCATCACAAGCGCCTGAATGTCTGTTGTGGTGCGGCAGGACGTGAGATAATGGGCCCAATCCTGGCGTAGCAGTAGTAGCCACAATGTTGATAACAGCTGTAAATATGGGTGCAGCAGGGTCATCACCAGCATAGCTGAGAGAGAGATGTTCTTCCCTGTTCTGAGTTGTCATCCTTTTGCCAGGTCTCGGTGATGGTGCCGATCTGCTAGTGCCACTCCTTCTTCTCATGGTAGATCACAACCGATGTGAAGATGTGTAGGAAGAGCAGGTAGTCAACACCCAGACCACTGTGCCGGCCTTGGTGAAGTCCTTTTACTTCTCGGTTGGCACCGTGCAACCTTCTGGACGCAATCATCCAGCATCCCTCGTACTCTAGGAGATGCATAGATCATTCAGAAAATGCTCTGCCCATGTCTACATCTTTCCTAACCTTGTCCCTGACAGATATTTGCACCCTAACCGTAAAGGGTGATGTCATTGTTGGTCGTTTACATAACTTGATGAATTTAATAAGTCAGTAATACCTAACTGTCACAATAAATAGGTGATGTAGCATTTTACTGGCAGGGAAGCATGGTCAGAATCCAGGCAAGAAGGATGTCATCATCATCAATTGAAAAAATGTATCTTAAGATGTGATTAAATTGCCCATTAACTTCACAAGAGGGAGCTTTACAGGTCTCTTCATGGAATGGTTGATTGTTGTGTACATTACTATACAAATATTTACATTATCTTGGGGATTAACACAGATTGTCAATATAAATACGTTAATTATGTAATTAGATGATGTGTGGCACCAGATTCTGGGTGTCATGGACGATATAATCATTGTTTTATATAATTAAATAATCAAATAATGAGTTCATGTAACATCATCCACTTCCCTGAGGTGCCTCCAATCCAGGCTCATGAACGATGCTGTCATGATTAATTTAAATATTTTAACTACATAATTGACATTAAGCTGGTCTATAATAATTGTCTCACACATCACATCACCACAGTCCACTGATCATGGATTATCTAATGTGCTATTTTAATAATCAAATAACAATATAATCAGAGGATGAAATTCTCTGCCATACTCCACACAATTAAGTCTCAGTTGACTCCCACATGATTGTGGGAAACTCCCAGGTTCATCCCTTCTTAAACGCAGAGTTGGGTAGTAACACGTTTAAATGCTGAACTGTCATTGTGTATACAGCCTTTTTAGAAGATATCACATATTTAATGTTGGACGGCTGCCTCAAAAGAGATGGACTGAAATCCAACAATCCCTAAGTCTACTCTAACAAATGGATTATCACCTTCTTGAAGGAAGTCAATAATCGCAAACTCACCTTTTGATGAATAATTGCTAGTCTTATTACCTTTCATTCCATAGTTTCACTTCTTAGGAGAGAGAGTATTCATAAACGGAAGACTTAGTACTGTTTCTCCACAGACTACGTTCTCTGATGATTAGGTATCTTAAATTTAGTAACCAGTGAAAGCTGTAGGCACACTTCCAGAGGTGTGGCTATGACTTGTTTAGGCGAATCAAATGCTGTCATGAAACGTTTTAGGAGATAGTTATCTTAGGAGACAGTCATGTCCCATGATAACACTTACTCGAAGCTGCTCTCTGGTCCTTGGCACATGTTACCAGGATACAGAATGCAAGCAGGGGTACCAGGCAACATTTATGAACCAACATTCTGTCACATTCTAGTGCCCCTCCCGCATGCTAAAAAGAGTATACCCACCAATGAACTAACCTTACATCCTCACCAAGTTTCTCACAAAAACAAAGCAGTGCACTTTCTTTTGAGTTCTACATATTAACCAGTCTCTCAAGCTACAACATGCCTATAGTGACATGAGCATGAAAACGAAAGCACTATTGTGCCATTCAATACAATGTTGAGTATTTGAAACCTGTTTTCTATTCTTCAATTTTCTATTTTCTAGAATGGAAACAATAGAATTAATCACCTCTAACATAATCCTTTTCTCTTTATTGAAAATAAAATAAACTCCTCTTCATTCTCTTACCTTTAGAGGAGCTTGAACCCATGGTTTCTCAGAGTGGTTTAGATTTGCATTATGCTGATGATTAAGGATTCTGAGCAGTGTCTTATGTTTCTTTCAGTCATTTTGGATTCCATAATTGACCGTTTTCTATGAATTCCTGTACCCCACTTTCTAATATGGTTATTTAGAGTGATTTATTGTTGGTGGTGTGTCATGTTATCAGCCCGACAGAGTTCACTAGATGAGATTCCCTGATCAGGAGATTATTCAGTTATTCCATTTTTAAAACCGGTGGTCATGTGTCCTTCATGGGTCAGTTCTGTTGCAACCTCTCAGAAACCGGTGATGCGAAACAGTACAGTTATTTTTAAATCGTGTAATCATTCCATAGTTAAAAATCTACGATTATGTAATCAGTAATCACCATATAAGGCAGTGTCCCCCATTCTCTGGGCACTGCTTCTGGTAACGATCTCCGGCTCTGTCAATCGCACAGAAGCCAAATGACAAATGACACCATCATTACTTACCCAATCAAATGAGTTAATAATTGGATAGAACTCCATACTTCACTTTCATAAGATGGAACCCAACTCCAGTGATTGCCCAGGAAGTTGTACTTAGATAAATAAATAATGCCACGTGGTTAACTCCCATGGAGGAATGGCCCGACTACTGTCAAGAAGAACAACATCTTCATCGGTTTAAATAATGAATATATAATGAAAAATGATTGAATGATGTCATGGTGGTGCATACTTAAAACTCACATGGAGTAGTCAGACTGATCTCTTCCTGGAATTATGAGGAATTTAAAAAATTAAATTGATAATTATTTAGGGGGCCTTTTATATTAACACTGATGAGATGGCGCCAAAGTCCTAAACCTATCGCTGATGTAAAGAACTATTTACATAGCTAAATGGTGAAGTAATGAGATGATATTACATCATCAACTACCAAAATCTGACTCCAAAAGGAACATATGGTCCATAAGATTTCCTGAATTTTAAATACGTAATTTAAATGATGAATTATTAATTAATTTCCTAGTTTAACAGTTAAAGAACTAAGTGTAGTATTAGATGATGTGACTGTCTGGTAAAACGGTCTCCCCTAAGGAGGCTCAAAACTCCAGTGATGACTGAATACATAATGACAGACTTTCATAATTAAATGAATAAACATTAAACAAGTGGATGGTGTTTTATGCATGAAGCCTAAATGACTGCTCAATACTGAAGAGACATTGAGTTCTTAATCATAGATTTGAACAAAAAAATGAATGAATATAGAGATAGTTTCTCATAATTCACCCCTAGAGAGATAACAAAATGATATCAACATAGATTTAAATAAAGGAAGGAATTAAGAAAGAAAGACAGGATGGAAGGAAGGAAGGAAGAAAGGGAGAAAGAAAGAAAGAATTCACAAGATACAATTTAACATCCACAAGTTGGATACAGACTCCACTCTTCCTGGATTAGAAAAAGACAGATTTGAATAATGAAATAATCAGATAGTTAGATCATCTGTCACACTTGAGTGTGACCCAAGGTGGCGCCAAACTTCAGGGATCACAGATTATATAATGAAAGAATTTAATAATTACATCTTTAAATAAGTAAGTCGTTGACCTTTTTTCGTATCATCAATTCCTGGGCAGACTTGCCAGGTATGAAACTGAATGCTGTCATCACGCATTTTTAAAATGCCATCAGTTAATCGCCAGATAATCATAGTGTCTTGCCTGATGAATTCTGTTGGCCTGACATCATCACAAGCACCTGAATCTCTGTTGTGGTGCGGCAGGACGTGAGATAATGGGCCCAATCCTGGCGTACCAGGATAACAGCTGAAATGATGGCTGCAGCAGGGGCATCACCAGCATAGCTGAGAGAGAGATGTTCATCCGTGTTCTGAGTCGTCATCCTTTTGCCAGGTCTCGGTGATGGTGCCGACCTGCTAGTGCCACTCCTTCTTCTCATGGTAGATCACAACCGATTTGAAGATGTGTAGGAAGAGCAGGTAGTCAACACCCAGACCACTGTGCCGGCCTTGGTTAAGTCCTTTTACTTCTCGGTTGGCATCGTGCAACCTTCTGGACTCAATCATCCAGCATCCCTCGTACTCTAGGAGATGCATAGATCATTCAGAAAATGCTCTGCCCATGTCTACATCTTTCCTAACCTTGTCCCTGACAGATATTTGCACACCAACCGTAAAGGGTGATGTCATTGTCGGTCGTTTACATATCTTAATGAATTTAATAAGTCAGTAATACATAACTGTCACAATAAATAGGTGATGTAGCATTTTACTGGCAGGGAAGCATGGTCAGAATCCAGGCATGAAGGATGTCATCATCATCAATTGAAAAAATGAATCTTAAGATGTAATGATATTGCACAATAACTCCACAAGAGGGAGCTTTACAGGTCTCTTCATGAAATTGTGGATTGTTGTTTACATTACTATACAAATATTTACATTATATTGGGGATTAACACAGATTGTCAATTTAAATACATTAATTATGTAATTAGATGATCTGAGGCACCAGATTCCAAGTGTCATGGACGATATTATCATTGTTTTATATAATTAAATAATCAAATAATGAGTTCTTGTAACATCATCCACTTCCCTAAGGTGGCTCCAAACGAGGGTCATGAACGATGCTGTGGTGATTAATTTAAATATTTTAACTACATAATTGACATTAAGTTGGTCTACAATAATTGCCTCTCACATCGCGTCACCACAATCCACTGATCCTGGATTATCTAATTTTCTATTTTAATAATCAAATAACAATAAAATCAGAGGATAAAATTGTCTCCCATACTCCAAACAATTGAGTCTCAGTTGACTCCCACATGATTGTGGGAAACTCCCAGGTTCATCCCTTATTTAATCCCAGAGTTGGGTAGTAACATGTTTAAGTGCTGAACTGTCATTGTGTATGAAGCATTTTTAGAAGATATCACATATTTAATGTAGGACGGCTGCCTCAAAAGAGATGGACTGAAATACAACAATCCCTAAGTCTACTCTAACAAATGGATTATCACCTTCCTGAAGGAAGTCAACAATGGCAAACTCACCTTTTGATGAATAATTGTGAGTCTTATGTGTCTTTTGTTCCATAGTTTCACTTCTTAGGAGAGAGAGTATTCATAAACAGAAGACTTTGTACTGTTCCTCCACAGACTACGTTCTCTGATGACTAGGTAATCTTGAATTTGGTAACCAGTAAAGCTGTAGGCACACTTCCAGAGGTGTGGCTATGACTTGTTTAGGCGAATCAAATGCTGTCATGAAAAGTTTTAGGGGATAGTTATCTTTGGAGACTGTAATGTACCATGATAACACTTTCTCGAAGCTGCTGTCTGTTCCTTAGCCCATGTTACCAGGATACAGAATGTAAGCAGGGTTGCCAGGCAACATTTATGAACCAACATTCTGTCACATTCTAGTGCCCCTGCCACATGCTAAAAGGAGTATACCCACCAATGAACTAAGCTTACATCCTCACCGAGTTTCTCACAAAAAAAAAAAAAGCAGGGCTCTTTCTTTTGAGTTCTACATATTTACCAGTCTGTCAAGCTACAACATGCCTATAGTGACATAAGCACCAAAACGAAAGCATCATTGTGTCATTCAAGTACAATTATGAGCATTTTAAACCTATTTTCTATTCTTCAATTTTCTAATTTCTAGAATAGAAACAATAGAATTAATCGCCTCTACCATGATCCTTTTCTCTTTATTGAAAATAAAATAAACTCCTCTTCATTCTCTTACATTTAGAGGAGCTTGATCCTCTAGGCATTTTTCAGATTTGCATTAGGCTTATGATTAAGGATTTTGAGCAGTGTCTTATGTTTCTCTCAGTCATTTTGGATTCCTCAATTGACTGTTCTCTATTAAGTCCTGTACTCTGTTTTCTAATATGGTTATTTAGAAGGAATTATTGCTGGTGGTGTGTCATGTTATCAGCCCGACAGCTTTCATTAGTTGAGATTCCCTGATCGGGAGATTATTCAGTTATTCCATTTTTAAAATTGGTGGTCACTGTGTCCTTCATGGGTCAGTTCTGTTGCAACCTCTCAGAAACTGATGATGTGCAACAGTACAGTTTTTTTTTTTTTAAATCGTGTAATCATTCGATTGTTCAAAATCTACTATTTTGTAATCAGTAATCACTGTATCATTCTGTGTCCCCCATTCTCTGGCTACTGCTTCTGGTACCCATCTCCTTCTGTGTCAATCCCACAGCAGCCAAATGACGGATGACACCATTATGATTTACACAATCAAATAAGTTAATAATTGGATAGTCCTCCATACTTAACTTTCAGAAGATGGAGCCAAACACCAGTGATTGTCAAGGAAGTAGTACTTAGATAATTAAATAATGCCACGTGATTAACTCCCATGGAGGAATGGCCCTACTCCAGTCAAGAAAAACAACATCTGCATCGATTTAAATAATTAATATATGATGAAAAGTGATTGAATAATGACATGGCGGTGCATACTTAAATCGCACATGCAGTTTTCAGACTGATCTCTTCCTGGAATAATGATGTTTTTAAAAATGTAAATTGATAATTAATTAGTGGGCCTTTTATATTAACACTGACGAGATGGCACCAAAGTCCTAAACCTATCGCTGATGTAAAGTTCTATTTTCATAGCTAAATGATGAAGTAATGAAGTGATATTACATTATCAACTCCCAAATTCTGACTCCAAAAGGGACTCATGGACTATAACATTACCTGTATTTTTAATACGTAAATTAAATGATGAATTATTACTTAATTTCCTAGATTAACTGTTGGCAATATTAGGCAGCAATAATATGGCTCCTAAATAAGGATTTAAAATCATAAAAGTCATTTTTGAACATTTATTTATTAACTATGCATACAGTGCTCTGCCTTCATATATCTACAGGCAAAAAGAGGTAGTCAGATCTCATTACTGATGTTTGTGAGCCACAATGTAGTTGCTGGAGATTGAACTCAGACTTCTAGAAGAGCAGCCAGTACTCTTAACCTCTGCCACATCTCTCTAGCCCAAGACATATATGTCTTAAAATATATAAAAATTAATTTATGACATAAAAATTCAGAGCTTAACTTTTAATCAAGTTGTGATAAGCTAAGCTAGCACGGTCTCCCAGCTGTTTAGTCACAAACTCAATGTTTTATGACTTATGTTGGGTGTCATCGAAGTGTAAATATGAAAGATATTTCATCAGGTCTAAGGCACCACTGACCTATCTATACATGGATCTCTCTTGATATAAAAAAAAATGTACATGTTTGTAAGCCAAATCTGTAGTTTTTGCTAGACTCAAAGGCATAAGTACATTCCTGCTCTTTTACAGATACCCAATATCTAATTTTTCTACAATATAGATTTAATTACAGAGTGGTGATGATAATATATCTCAAACTTACATTCCCAATTTCAGCATGTCTCAGCAGATTTGTGCTTCTGGCAGATGAGCATCAGTTACTGACAACATTCTGCTCTTAAATACTGCTCTTACTGTGAACCAGCACAGCCAATGTGAATCTTCAACCGGGTCTATAAACTAATGCCTCTGATAAATGTGCAATTTGCTGAAGTCCCCCTCCTTTTTCTCCTTTTTTTTTTTTTTTTTTTTTTTTTTTTTTTTTTTTATATAGCATTTTAGCCATCTCAAGCGCAAGAAAACACTGCAAAGGTAAGCAGGAAATAGTACAGGAAAAGAATACATTTCACCATTTCCCTGGTTGAGATGCTATATCAAAAGTAAACAAAATTAAAGTCCTAAACATAGGAGACAATGTGAGTAACCTGTACACCAAAAAACACCAGAAGTCTTTTACCTATTGGAGGCCCAAAAATTGGGCCTCTGATGTTTGTTGCAAAGAGGTAATGTGATGGAAAAATTAATAACTAAATGTTATAAAATTAGGGCTTATTGCAAGAAGGAAAAAATAATGAGAAGACTTTCTGCCAATAGATAAATCCCTGACTACATAGTACAGAATCCACATCCTGTTTTCAGGAGAAGAAATAAAAACAAAGAAAAAAAAAACCCAACCTTTCAGGTGTGCTTATTAATCTTGCCTAAACAAATGATGCATAATATTAACTTAGTTCATGATGACCTTGTAAATAAATTTTTACTCTATGAACTGCCTGTATCTTGGAAACTTTGTGAGCTGAGATTAGTGTTCTCAAGTTTCCCTTTCTGTTAACCCTGTTATAAACCCCTCACAATTTTAAGCCACTACCTTACTTTTCTGATAGAGTGAGGTCCCAGCTGGTTTGATTTTTACCAGTAAAATCCTTTTGCTTTTGCAGCCAGGAATTCCAACTTCCTTGGAAGTTGAGGAAACCAGTAGGCATAATAGTAACAAGCTGCTCAAGGAGGCTTTATAGGCTATAGAACTCAAGGTGACAACTATTTGATAATCAAAACACTGTTGTGCCAGGGACATGCCTGTAATACTTCCTGCTTAATTTTGCAGTGTTTTCTTAGCTGTAAGTAGGCTAAAATGCTAGACAATACCAACAAAAGGAAGGGGGATTCAGGAAATGGACCATTAATCAGAGGCATCAGTTTGTAGACACTGTTGAAGATTCACCTTGGCTGGGCTAGTTCACAGTAAGTAGGGAGTGCACTAGAGAGGAGCAGGCTGTAGTCAGCAACTGATACTCATCTGCCAGAAGCACAAATCGTCTGAGACATGTTTAAACTGGGAACAAAGGTTAAAATGTATATATTTAATTGGAACTCTTAGTTCCTTACCTTTGGTGATGAAGAAAGACAGCGAGACCATGGAGAAAATTCCATCCTCAGGATGGCTGTATTTATCTGCAGTCCTTTTGACATGTAAGAAGTGGATAAAAGCTTTATGACATTTGTTCCTCTGAAGCCTATATGAACTGTGTTATATAAAAGGACATAAAAGTTTTAGATATATTATCATCACCAATCTGTGCTGAAATCCAATTTGTAGAAAAAGTAGGTTTTGGGTATCTATAAAACAGCAGGAATGAACTTATGCCTTTGAGTTCTAGCAAAATTTACAGATTTGGATTAGAAGCTTTATCTTCTGTCAAGAGCGATCCATTTATAGATTGGTCAGTGGTGCCTTTGTCCTAATGAAACACCCTTCATATTTACACTTTGATGACACCTAATATAAATCATAAAACTTTCAGTTTGTGACTAAACAGCTGGGAGTCCCTGCTCTATTAGCTTATCAGAACTTGATTAAAAGTTAAGCTCTGAATTTTTATATTGTAAATTAATTTTTTATATCTTTAAGAAGTATATGTCTTGGGCTAGAGAGATGTGGCAGATGTTAAGAGTACTGGCTGCTCTTCCAGAAGTCCTGAGTTCAATCCCCAGCAACTACATTGTGGCTCACAAACATTTATAATGTGATGTGGTATCCTCTTTGGGTGTGCAGACATGTATGCAGGCAGAACACTGTATGCATAATTAATAAATAAATGTTCAAAAAAGACGTATATATCTTTATATTTTTAAATCATTATTTTGGAGCCTTATCAAGGCTGCCTTTACTGCCAAGCTCACAAAGTTTTGGTTAGCCAAGCCATCAATAGAATTAGAGATCTGAGAAGGATAAACTATATGTTACTTTTGAATCTATTAGAAAAAACCACAGGGACCATTCCTTATATTCTTAGCCATAACCAATTTTCTATGGCATTGAGGGGAGAAATTTTTCACCAAGTACATAATGTGAGAGTTTTTTTCCCCTGTGGAACCTGGAATTGGAAAAGTCTGAACTTATTTTGTCTAGGCAAAGGTGCAGACAATTTTCCAGTACCCTGCAGCCTCTACACAGTCCGAGCTGGGTCCTATCATGCTGCTGGCATTGTGTTTCAGCATCTTGCTCCCTGGTCAGTGTCATCACAATCCATGCTGCCCCACAATGTTCTTTAGAGACCTTTGGTCATTGTTAGATTCTGTGATTCTTTGTCTGAAATTATTACAGCTTTTTAGTTAATATTTAAATATCTTATCCTGCAGATCTCTGTAGTATTAGAAGTCTTTCTAGGTAGATCTTAATAGACAACTTGGTTTTCAGTAACTTGATTTAAGCTTATACTTTTAGAATATGTATAGGAGACAGAGTGAGGTTTATTCCTGTTATTAATCATTACTACTTAGTTTGAATATAACCAAAAGTTAATCTATAAGGATGGCTGGTAACTTGTGTTTCTTAACATTTTATAATAGTTACCAGATTTTATAAAACTAGAAATTTGCATTGTCTGTTTTAGCGTTAAAAATACTGATTTTAATTTGAAACTCCTTTTAGGGAAACATAAAATAGCTATGTGATTCAGTTTATCTAACTAACTTATGCTTACCAAATTTAGCAAAAACAAGGATGGATTGCCCTCTGTATCATAAAAAAAAATGAGCTTCTCAACTTTTGGTTAGTATACACAGTGTATGGCTATTATCTTAAATTTTAGCCCTTTAATTTAAGTAGAAATATTAACAATGTAATAAAGCACAAATATAATGCAACCTTCTGAATTTAAACATTTAAAAACTGTTTTATAAAACAATTAAACATCCTGTAATGGCTTCTTATAATATCAAATAATTTTAGCACCCTTTATGTCTTTAAACCCATTGTCACCTTGGTGCCTGTTAAGTTTATGTTAATTTCCAGTGTTTATAATTGTAACGTTTTAACTAGTTTCAAATTTAACAGCTTTCGACATAAAACAGAATTAATGTCATCTACATTAAAAGGACATCTGATTTTCTGATAATCTGAATTTAATGACCAGTGCTCAGAGGTAAATTTTGAGCTGGGGGCTGTTATCATTAGACAGCAAAAATGTTTAAACCATTTTTGTTTTAGCTCTATTCTTGCAATAAACAGGTTTCTAACAGGAAACACTGATAGAAATTTTTAGCAAGTACATATATTTTTCTTGGGAGAAATAAACAGAACTTTTAAACCATTAACCTGGTATGGTCAAAAATTTTAACTCATATTACTAATCTTAAGTTTGTATTTGTAGATATGAGAGCCCACAGCAAACAGTTTACATCTTTCTTGACATTTGAAGACTTTTCTTTGAACCTCCATAACTTTTTACATTACCTTTAGTCTCTCTCGATTTTCTCAGACATCCCTAGCGTAGAAATGTCTCTCCTTTTCTCTTTTTCTTTTTTCTTATCAGTGACTCTTACCCAGATATGCATGCCTGAAGTGAAATCTTATTTATTTATTTAATTCCTGACTCTACCTTCTTACATTGGTGCTTTCCCCTGAGCCTCTCTGCACCCTCTGCTCTCTTAACTGTTGGCTCCTTTTATGGATTTTGTGGGTTACACCAGATCTTCTTTTACATTATCTTTCAGTATTATAATTTTATTTTTATATCATTTCCACTCTTCTGGATCTTGACAATCCTTTTTCCTGTTCTACCTTTTATTGCCCAGAGTAAGGGAATCATACTCGTAACACCTGAAGTTCCTTCTGATGTTCTCTGTTCTGCTTTGATGAATTGCATTGACCTATAAATCTGCAGACCACATGACCTGTCTACTAGACCACTGTTATCTTATTTTGTCTTCTTTGCTTCAGACTGATTGTAACAAGTCTGTACATAGCCATCACTTGTAATTACCATATATTTTGTTATTTTTATTTTTTTAGTTGACACAAAAATCTTTACCAAAGCTGTTCTCCCCAACACCCCTCACCTCCTCCTCCTCCCCACTCTCACCCTCACCCCTTTCCCTTAGGTCACAGTCACAGCCACCTGAGGAGAGGAGGGCTGGGCAAGGGGCTGGTTCTGTCCTTAGCCCCTAGGGATTCAGAACTCCTCTCCTCTCTGACTGCGAACCAGGTGGCCCAATGCACCTGGGCCTTCAGCAACCCAGCATGTATCCAGGATGAGCATGGCTTAGGACTTCTGTACCAGGAGGAGCCTGGTGCTGTTTACACTGGTGTTCTGTATTACCAGCAGCCTGTAAGATTCTGGCCTGGTGGTACATATTTTATTTTATTTTTTAATTTACTTATTTATTTTTTATTTCACATGTCGATCCCATTTCCCTCTCTCTCCCTCCCTCCCACCCATTTACACGCTATTTCCCCTCACATGCACCCTTACCACCCTCTGCTCCCAGCTCCCAACCCAATTCCACATGTATGACAATGCCATCCAGGTGTAGTCATGTAGATCTGTCAAGTCATTTGAAGTAGGGACTAGGACTTCTCTCCTGTTTCTAGGTTAAGGGAGTACCCTCCATGGGGGATGTGTCTGCAATGACCTTTTGTGCATGAGGATACATCCTGGTTCCACTGCCTGCAGTCCCTAAGACTGCTCAGTCCTTCTGGCTGAGACCCATATTTAGAGAAGACTGAGTCAGTACCATGCTGGATTACAAGCTATCAGTCTGGGTGCCTGTTATTTGCTCCTTGTTCAGGTCAGCTGTCTCTGTGTGTTTCTACAACCTGGTCTTGTTCTGTCCATCTGCATCTGGATTCTAGTTAAACTCAGTGTTTAGGTTTGGGTGTTTGCTTCTGTTTCCAACAGCACTATAGGAGGGCTCCATGATGGTGAATAAGTTAGTTGTTGATCTCACTATCCAGGAAGGGCATTTATGGTAGCCTTTTCACAGTTGCTCAAATTGTTAGTTGGCAACAGTCTTGTAGGTCTCTAGACCTTTCTTTACATTCACTTTTCTCTTCAAACCTATACTGCCTGCTCTTTTATTCTCTCTCTCTCTCTCTCTTTCTGTCTCCCTCTCTCTCTTTCACTCACTCTCAGTCTCTCTCTCTCTATCTCTCTATCTCTCTCTGTCTCTCTTCTGTCTCATATTCCTACCCTGACTTAATCGTCCTAGTCACAATTTCGTTATTATACTTATCCTATCTTCTTATCCATTCTTCAATTGAGGATCATCTAGGTTGTTTCCAGTTTCATGCTATTACAAATAATACTGCTATCAACATAGTTGAGCAGATGTCATTGTTGCCGGGATATGGACCATTTGGGTATATGTCTAAGGGGGGATTGCTGGGTCCCGTGGTAAACTAATTCCCATTTTCCTGAGGAACCACCATACTTATCTCCAAAATGGCTGTACGAGTGTGCACTCCCACCAGCAGTGGAGGAATGTTCCCTTTCTCCACATCTTCTTTGGTATAAGTTGTCATTGGTGTTTTTAATTTTAGCCATCCTGGCAGGAGTAAGATGGTATCTCAAAGTTGTTTTGATTTGCATTTCCCTGATAGCTAAAGATGGTGAACATGTTCTTAAGTGTTTTTCAGCTTTTTTGGTTTCCTCTATTTAGAATTATTTCTTCTGTTCTGTACCCCATTTTTATTTTTTGATTTTATAAAGTTTTTTTTTTTTGCAATCAACGCTTCTATTCTTTTTTTTTTCATTTTATATAAACAAGTCCATTTAAATAATAACAAACATTTATAGACAATATTTGGGGATTTGGGTGTCGTTCTTTCCAAACTACTTCCTGCTGGTAAGAGGTGCTGTCATGGCGGATTCTAAGAAGATTCAGAAATCCTGGCTGTAGTCTGTAAGGCTGCTTTGTCCACCTGTTTTGAATGTAGGATCACCTGGTATTCTCTTTCAGGTGGTCTGGCTTGATCAAACACATAAGTCTGGAAGGAATTCAAATCTTTTCATTTTCTGTGGAAACAATAATAGAAATCCTTTTCCCCAGTAACATGTCCTTCAACTTAATTTTGGAGTCAAAGCAATTTTTTTAATTTAATTTATTATTTTACATGTCAATCCCAGTTCCCTCTCCCTCCCTCCCTCCCTTTCTCCCTCCTCCCTCCTTCCTTCAGTTTAACCCTTGCTGCCTTCTCACATGCATTCTAACCACCCTACCCTCCCATCCCCCCACCCCAATTTCATATGTAGGTGAATGCCATCCAGTTGGGGTCATGTAGAGCTGACAGGTCATATGAAGTAGGGACTAGTGCTTCTCTCCTGTCTCTAGATTAAGGCAGTTATCCCTCCATGGGGAATGTGTTCGCAAAGTCCTTTTGTGTCCCAGGGATACATCCTGGCTCTGCTGTCTGAGGTTCCTTAGAATGCTCAGTCCTTCTGGCTGAGACCCATATTCAGGGCGGCCATGGTGGCTTCCCAGCACGGCGGGGCCCGAGCTGCTCCGCAGGAAGCTGCCTAGTGCTGCCACCTGGCGTCCCCGACACACTGGGCACCGACTAGAGTATGGGTATTGCTCCTGTTCCAACAGGCAAATGAGGGCCCATGGAAAGTTAGTGGACCAGCCCCCACCCCTGGAAGGGCAATGTAGCCTCCAAGGAACTCAAATTGTTAGTTGGGAGGAGTCTTGTAGTTCTCAGACCTTTCTTTGTGTCAATTTTATCTTCAAACCAATATGCTCCCTCTATTATGTCTCTCTCTCTCTTTGTGTCTCTCTTTCCTGTCTTCTATTCCTAACCAGGTCAATTTCCTGGTCGCACATGATTTCCTTTCCTCCCCCTCGTTTTCTCCTACTACTCTCTCCATTCGCTGCCCCCCCCACTTCCCCTGAGCTCTGGGGGACTTGTCCCTTCCTGGTTCTGTGAGGGACTTCATATGAATCTCTTAGAATACACCTTGTATCCTAGTTCCTCTGCTGGTCTATACCATTTTTTATAGGGCTGTTTGGTGTTTTGTTGATTAGTTTTTTGGAGTTGTTTGTATATTTTGGAGATCAGCCCATTGTCTGATGTACTATTGGTGAAAATTGATGGGAGATGCCATTCTGTAAATGTTGGCCAATAGGAAAGGAAGATAGGAGGGACTAAGAGACAAGGAGGAAAGAGGAAGTTGGAAGGAGGAGTCAGCATCGAGAGTCTGGAGGAAGCAGAATGCCGGTATGCTCCTCAGTAAGAAGACCACATGAACATACATAGATCAGCAGAAATGGGTTAATACTTAAGACAGAGCTAGCAGATAAGAAACTAGTACCAGGCCAATAGCATTATGTCAAATATAGAGTCTCTGTGTGTTAATTGGTGCTGGCGTTATGGCAGGACCAGACCCGTGGCAGGCAGAAAAACCTTACTCCTTACATAAAATCTTTTCCCAGTCTGTTGCCTGCCATTTTGTCTTTCCACTGTGTCCTTTGCCTTACAGAACCTTCTAAGTTTGAAGAGGTCCCATTTATTACTTGTTGCTCTCAGTGTCTGTGCCCCTGGAGTTATGTTCAGGAAGTGGTCTCCTATAACAATTTGTTCAAGGGTACCTCCTACTTTCTCTTCTAAGAGGTTCAGTGTGTTTGGATTGATGTTGAGGTCTTTGATCCATTTGGACCATAGATTTGTGTATGACTACAGACTTGGGTCTATCTGCAGTCTTCTAAACATCATCATCCAAATGTGCCAGCACCATTTGTTGAAGATGATTTCCTCATCCCATTGTATTGTTTTATATGTTTTGTAGAAAATCAGGTGTTCATACGTATGTGGGTTTGTGTCAGGTTTTTGAAATCCATTCCATGCTCTACCTGTTTTGTTTTTTTTTTTTGTTTTTGTTTTTGTGTTTTTGTGGCAATTCCAGGCTGTTTTCAGGAGTATAGCTCTGTAGTAGAGCTTAAAGTCAGGGATGGTGATGCCTTTGAAATTCTTTTATTGTACAGGGCTGTTTTGGCTATGCTGGGTCTTTTGTTTTTCCATAAAAAGTTGATTATTATCCCTTCAAGGTCAGTGATGAATTGTGGTGGGTTTTTAATGGATATTGCTTTGAATCTCTAGATTGCTTTTGGCAAGATTGCCATTTTTACTATTTATACTACCTATTCAAGAGCATGGGAGATCTTTCCATATTCTGGTTTCTTCTTTAATTTCTTTCTTTAGAGCCACAAATTTTTATTATATGAGTCTTATTTGTTTGGGAAGTGTTCCTCCAAGATACTTTATGTTGTTTCTGGCTATTGTAAAGTGTTATGTTTCTCTGATTTCCTTCTCAATATCATTGTTGTCTCAAAAAAGTAGGGCTACTGATTATTTTGAGTTTATCTTGTACCCTGCTAGTGTGCTGAAGATGTTTATCAGCTATAGGAGTTCCTTGGTAGAGTTTATTGGGTTGCTTATTAAGCTATATTAAGCTATCATATCATCTTCAAATAGTGATAGTTTGACTTCTTCCTTTCCAATATGGATCCCTTTTATCTCCTTTTCTTGTCTTATAGCTTTAGCTAGAATTTCACGTACAATATTGAAGAGATATTGAGAGAGAGGGCAGCCTTGTCTTGCTCGTGATTTTAGAGTAATCACCTTAAGCTTCTCTCCTTTCATTTTGATGTTGGCAGTTGGTTTACTCTGGGTTCCTTTGTATTTTGGGCATAAATTTTCAGAATTGAGACTTTGTGATGAAGGATTTCTCCTGCAATGAATACTAAATGAGCATCTTCATCTCTTTTGATTAATTTTGGTTTGAAGTCTAACTTGTTAGATATTAGGATAGCCATGCCTTCTTGCTTCTTGTGTACATTTGATTGGAAGATATTCCCCAACCTTTTACCCTGAAGTAATGTCTATCTTTGAAACTTAGATGTGTTTCTTGTATGTAGCCGAAGGATGCATTCTTTCTTCGTATCCATTCTGTTAGCCTGTGTCTTTTTATAGGTGAGTTAAGACCATTAATATTGGGGGTGAGTAAAGGCCATTGATTAGTGATGCTTGTTTGTTTTAGATTTGATTTTGGCAGTGGTATTGTGAATATATTTGACCTCCATTACCCATGGTTTCTTGTATAGGGAGATTATCTTTTGCCTACATTTTGTGTGCATAGTTAACTTCCGTGGGTTGGAGTTTTCCTTCCATATCTTTCTGTAGTGCTGGATTTGTAGGTAAGTATTGGAAAAAAAATCTGTCTTTGTCATTAAATATCTTGTTTTCTCCATCTATAATGATTGAGTGTTTTGCTGGGTATAGTAGCCTGGGCTAGCATCTGTGGACTCTTAGTATTTGTAGAACATCTATCCAGGACCTTTTTGGCCTTGAGGGATTCCATGGAAAAGTCAGTTGTAATTTTGATCGGTTTGCCTTTATATGTTACCTGTCCTTTCTCCTTTGCTGACTTAGTATTCTTTATTCTGTGCTTTAGGTGTTTTCCTTATTATATTTCTAGGGTTTTTTTTTTTTGTTTTTGTTTGTGTTTGTTTTTTTTTACTTTGGTCCAGCCTAATTGGTGTTCAGTATACTTCTTTGTACGTTCATGTGTGTGTCCTTCTTCAGACTGGGAAAGTTGTCCTCAATGATTTTGTTTAGATTGTTTTTGACACCTTTGAGCTGGTCTTCCTCACCTTCCTCGCTGCCTATTATTCCTAGGTTTGGCCTTTTCATGGTGTCCCAGATTTCTTGGATGTTTTGTGTTAAGGATTTGTTGGATTTATGATTTTCTTTGGTAGATGAATCTATTTCCTCTAGTTTATCTTCCATGCCTGAGATTCTCTCTTTTTTTTCTGTTGGTCATGTTGTGTCTGTAGTTCACAATCATTTGCACAGTTTTTCTATTTCCAGCATTCCTTCGGTTTTTGTTGTCTTTACTTTCTCTATTTCAGTCTTTCAGGGTTAAAGGTCCTGGGTGGTTGGAGGAAATCTGGGATGAGCCCACAAACTTTGTACCTCCTGGGTTTCCTCAAGTCCAATGAAGTTATTCCCAAATGTGAAAGCAAAAGGTTTTAATTGGGAAGAACAAAACAGTCTGGGAGTTCACTCTATTGGAAGGCTAAGTTACCTAGCAACAAAAGTGAAATGGAGGCTTGACACCACTAGTCTCAGCTCATAGGGTTTTCAAGGTTACAGCATTTCATAGAGTACAAAGTTTGCTTGCAAGGGCATCAAGATTGATTAGCACACCTGCAAGGTTTTCTTTTTTTTTTCCTGTATCTCATGAAAATAACATGTGGGGTCTGTACTCTGAAATCAGGAAGTTATCCACTAGAAGAGATTCTTGTTCTTTGTAGTTTTTCCTTCTTGCCATTAACCCTAATTTTTAAATTTTTCATCACATCACATAAAGTAAAATATAAATTGTTAAATGTCTCCAAGAACTGTAGTCTTTCCAAGGATGCACAAAAAGCTCATTGAAGTTGACTAAAAAGATGTTTTTACACAGGGCACCCTGCTCCCAATACTCTGAAGAGATTCAACCCACAAAGTTTTAGTCAGAATCATATAATTGATTCCAGGGAGATTCACGTATCTCATGAAAACCCACTGGAAGGAAAATCTGTCTTCATGTTCCCACTCAGATGTTGGGAGGACCCAACACATGATTCATATACTACACAATGCACTCCTCCATCCTGGGGACAGCGACCCCTCACGCACAATGTGATTACTGAGCTCTCCCAAGCTCTCCATTGACCTTACTGCAGCAATAATCGAAGAACAGCACACACAAAAAAAGGTGCCAGCTCTCCATAGAGAAAAGCCTGAATCTGGCACTAAGAAGGTCCCTGTATCTTTTATTATTAACAGATCTTGAGGAGGGTCTGGTTGGCTAGTGATGACTGAGTAACAAGATCACCTTCTTAAAGACACAGCGCAATGATTCCTGACCTGGTTTCCAACCCAGACAAAAACCATTTTTAGGTCAGCAGAGATACACATTTCTACTGCACTGGCTTTGATTCCAATAGCAAATACTGCTCTCTTCCTGCACCCACTCCTTTCTCCTGAAAACAAGGTTGCTCTCTAGCTTTCACAGGCCACTACACAATCACGTGATGTGATTATTCCCTGTCTTAACTACTAATGAGAGAGATTTTGGCACAGAAAATGAGATGTTCTGTAGTTTCCCACTGATGTCAGATGTACTGAAACCACTTATTTCATGGTTGTCACTGGGACTTCAGAAAAGCAGGGGAAAAAAAAAGTAAAGAAAACAGGAACCAGATCTCAAACAAGAAAATAAGTCTTTCTGCAATCTCAAGGCTGGATGATGGATCCACTGATTTAGAAACCTGACAACAGTCCTGGTCAAGAAGAGAACATTGAATAAGGCAGCTATTTTCTCACTGTACTCTGAGGAAGCTCTGCACGGTCACCACAGTGCTTGTAGAAGCAAGCGTCCCAGCCCAATTCTCTCAGAGTATTCAAATTACCCTGAAGACAACAGTTTTTATTATTATTCATTTTTCAAGAATTTCAGGAATAAAACTCCCAATGCATTGGAGCTATCACCCACGCATCTGACAGGAGAAAGTTATATTATCTTCTTTCTGATATTGTTCCTTCCCTTCTCTCATGGTTTCTAAATTGTCTGTGACCACTAGATAAAATGTACACCCTGTTTCCTTGACCTCAGCCAAACCCCAGAACAAACATCTTCTTTTTTTGCCATATGCCCTAAAATCTCTCTCAAGTTTTTAATATTCTAGGCACCCTTCCCTCTGTTGACTAAAATATTCATTCCCATCTGCATTTTGTAATTTTATCTGCAACATCTGCACATTTTTGAGGAAGGAGGGGATGATCTTTCACACTGCTTGAAAAGAGTGGGTTGTCTATTTGAGACAGGGGTAAGTGACATTGAGCTTTGTATCTCTACAGTTGTCTATAAGGTCTGCATCTTGAGAGGAGCCAGACCCAAGGTACCCGTGGTGTGTCTTTAAGCACACTTTAACCCTTAAGGAAGTGATCTTGTTGATCAAGCCTTACTAGCCAATCAGCAACATCAGGCCAACCTGCGAGTCACAGGTATTTCAGGACACTTCCTATAGCCATACTGTAGGCTTTTGTTCTTGATGCAGGTTTGGTTTTAAGCAGAACTAGTGCCCGTGGACTGATTGCTTTTGTGGGAGTGCTACTGTAGTAAATTGTGATTGGAACATGGTTGAGTACAGAAGCCACAACATGGTGAGTTATGGGATGCTTTCATAGATGTTTTCATAATTACATTGAAATTTCCGAGTATTTCCACAAATAATTGTTAATGTGCCTTTGTAATCAGCATGTTGTTATAAATTGTTGTTCATTGTCATAGGGTTGTATTCATTTCATGTTGCAAACTTACCATGTATAGGGTCTTAATTCTGATGCTTCATGCTCCAAAAGACCATTATTTAGTTCTTTATTTTTGTTTTATTGCTAATCTGTGGAAGTGTTTTGCTCCTCAGATAAAACATTTTGTGTACCTTGGCAAGACACTCAGGTCATCTTTTGGGGGATGAACAGAGGTCAGATGCTGACACATGACTTCACATAATTAATTAAATCCCATAACATGTATACTCATACAAACCATTTTATCTCATGCTCAATCATATAATAGATAGTAATAAACTTGGAAAATTGATAAATATTTATTACACCAATTCTATTACCATCAATTCTAGTATTGACACCACAATTTAGCTTTGACACACTACACTGGAAATTGTAATGCTAATTGTACTTGGTCTTAATAGTTAAAACCTGAATTCAGATATGTGATTAATGATGAAAAATCAGAGAAGCAGAGCAGCCCACCCCTAGGTCTTACTTCTACTGAATCCTCAGACCCAAGGGGTGGGCAATACTGATCCTACGAGTCTTCCATTAGAATGTAACAAACTTCTGTCTTCTTCCACTTTATATTTCTCCTCCCAGCCATATCTACCTCCCAAGTACAGGGATAAAGGAATGAACCACTACCTGTCTCTCTTTCTCTTTTAGACTGGGTCAATCTGTTGTAGCTTGGGGCGACCATGAAATTACAGATACCACCTCATTATGTCTCCCAAATGCTGGGATTAAAGGTGTGCTCAACCATGGCCTGTCCTTTATGGATAACTAAAGCCTAGCTCCACACTCTCTTCTTAAAGCAAGTTTTTTTTCTTGTTGTTTTTTTATTTGTTTAGATTTGTGTATTCTTTTTTGTTTGGTGTTATTTTCAGACAGGGTTTCCCTGTGCACATTTCTAACTCAATCAAACACACGGAGATTTACCAGCTTCTGCCTCTAAAGCACTGGAATTAAAGGCATATGCCACCACCACCTGGCAGGCTTTATTTGCTAAAGCAAAACAAAATACCACAACACCACCATAAAGGAGAAAACCTTTATGGACCCCACAAATTTAATGGCGTGTGGATCCTGCTGAGTTTATCACTTTATAGCTTTAAAGCCTATTTCTTTGACATACTCATGTGCACTGAAGACCAGCTGAGACACCCACACCCATAAACCAAACAAATACCAAATTCTTCAAATTTCCATTGGTCATCATGACTGATATACTAGCTGGCCCACAGCCTGTGAGGCATTCCAATAAACCCACTTTCTACAGACACAGAGAGATATGTTCTACCAATCCTGTTCAAACAGAGAACATTGAATAATGCAGCTGTTTCCTCATCTTCCTACTGAGGAACCTGTACTGGTTCAACATAATACTCATAGATAAAGGTGTTCTTCCCAGCACATTTGTCTTTGAGTATTCAGCTTACCTTGCATATGACACTTTTTATTATTATTCATATGTCAAGAATTTGACTCAAATATCAGGAATAAAACTCCAATACAATAGACATATATCACTGGCGTCTGTGAGGAGAAAGATATATCATCTTGTTTGTAATATGGCTTCTGCCTTTCTCTCATGGTTATCTGAGAGGCCTGTGACAACCAGGTACAAAGTCCCCTCAGGTCTCCAGACCGCAATAAGACAGCACAGAACAAACATCACTTGTGTCCTAAAAAATTTCTCTATACCTTTAATATTCTGGGACACATTCCATCTGTTTAATAAGAGAATCATTTCAGTCTGTATTGTGTAATGGTCTGAGCAAGCTCTGCACATTGTTTGGAGGAAGAAATAGAGATAGAACCTGTGCACTGCAGGAAGTGAGCTGGACTGTTTATTGGTGACATGGGTAAACGACATTGAAATTTGTGTCTGACTATGTTGTGTTGGGTGTTGTCTTTGATTCCAGTACTCAGGAAGTAGAGGCAAGTAGAATTCTGTGAGTAGACTCTGGTCTACAGAGTAAGTTCCAGGACAGCAGGGCCACACAGGGAAACTCTGTTTCAAACACCAATAGAAATGAATGAATTAATCAAATAATCAAATAATTAATTAATATTAAACAAGTAATGAGAAAAATCTACTAGAATGCAACAACAACAAAATTAATAATAATAATTAGGAAGGAATTGCCCAGCTCAGTTTAATGAGCAAGTTCTAGGAGAACAGTCGCCACACAGGGAAATTCTCTCTCAAAACAAAACAAAAAATAAGTTCCTGTTTGTGCAGATCTCTAAAATTTCTAGGTCTGGAGTAGAAACCAGGGCCAAAGAAGGTGCTGGGCTTGCTGTGTCTTTAAGAACTGTCTAACCCTTGGGGAACTGCTCTTGTCACTCAAGCCTCACTAGCCAATCAGGGACATTGAGCCAACCCTCTAGACTGAGGTCTGGAGGAAACTTCCTGGAGCCATGCTTCAGGCTTGCTTTTGTATCAGAACAGGAGCCAGAGGATTGATTGCTGCTCTATGAGTGGTGCTGTGGGGAATTCTGGGAGGAGCATGGATCAACAGAGAAGCTGAAGCAAAGTGAGTGAGGGGATGTGGGAGGGTGGGATGGGGAGTAATGAAATTCTTTTTGGCAGGCCCTCCAGCAGGAGGCTGGACTGGAATTGCTGCCATATTCAGTATTCAGTTAGGCCCCTGGTGGTCCAGCAGCTTCCCTGACCACGTTGTGGCCTATGAATACTTCTCCATGTGGGCTGTTTCTGAGGAAAGGATTTTGATCTGGTAGCATTATGAATAAAATTCTGTGTAGTTAGCTCCATTATGGTTTTGGTGTTCAGGGATGGCTATTTACCAAAGAAGGAGAGGTTCGGTTACTTCAGTGCCTTCCAGCAGTCCTGCTTTTAACTTGTAAAGTTTAGGGGTCACATCCATTCAGAGTTATTATTATTTTGTTTTTGCAATCAAAATAACATTTCTTTTGTGAAAAAATAAATAAAAAGACCTTCCTTTACATTTTTCAAACTGCAAGTGTGTGTCATGTATTTTGGTTTTGGTTTTTGATTTTAGTTTTTTTTTTTTTTTTTTTTTGAGACAGAGTCTTTCTATGTTGCTTAGACTGGCCTCAAACTCTGGCTTTCTCCCCACATTAGCTTTCTGAGTCCTGGAGTTACAGGAAGTTCAAGCTGGATCTATGAGACCCCACAGATGGCCAAGTTTTTAAACTAGGCATCACAGAGGAAGTGTGGCAATGACCTTCAGTCTAGACAAAGATACTTACCACTTTCCCGCTAAAACTTTATTGAAGGTACTTAATTGGCAAATTCCTTTTCAATCATCAGAAAAGCAAATGAATTGAAAAAAAAAAAAACAGAAAGAATTTAACAGCTAGGCATTGATGCCACTCGCCTTGAATCCCAGTACTTGGGAGGTAGAGACAGTTGGATTTCTGTCAGTTTGAAGCCAGCCTGGTCTTCACAGGAATTTCTGGACACGTTCCAAAGCCACAGCAAAACCCTATATCAAAAACCTAAAACAACACAAATAAAACAAAAACAAAGAATTGAACAAAAAATAAAACAACAGAGAGAGAGAGAGAGAGAGAGAGAGAGAGAGAGAGAGAGAGAGAGAGAGAATTTAGCCAAGCAATGATGTTTCAAGACTGTAAACTCAGCACTCTGGATATAGAAGCGGGTAGATCTCTGAGTTGAAGAACATCAAGGATACAAAGAGAAACCCTATGTGTGTGTGTGCGTGTGTGTGCTACCCTGAATTATGTACACATATGTACATACACATCCAAGTGTCCATGGAGATAAGGAGAAATCATCATCACCAGGAGCTTTCTTTTCTGGTGGTTTTGAGACACCAGGTTTGGGTGTTAGAAATAGAAGTCAAGTCCTCTGGAAGAGGAAGAAATTCTCCTAACCTGAACAATGTTGCTAGCCAAAGAGATTCACTACTTACAGTTAGTTCTTCTACAGATTATTATTATTGTTGTTGTTATTATTAATTTTTAATATCATTCTTTGCTGCAGCATTGAGTGATGATACTGGATCCAACAAACTCAACAAACCTACAGGAGTTTATTGGGAAAGGGAGTGAAGGCAGTGGTAGATGTCAAACAATTGGGGGCAGAAATAGAAAGAGAGAGAAAATTGGCAGTAGTTGCTTGCTAATAAAGAGGAGGGAAGAAGTTTAGAACCAGGCTCTGCAGTTGGGGCCCTTTCAACTGGGGACATGGGGGTTCCATTGGCCCAGCTCCTCATGGCCTTTGCATGCACTGTCTTATGGAGTCACTTAATGAATGCAAGGCTTAGCCTTCCAACTTTGACAGATTTTGAGATGTCAGTGTAGAGTGATCATCTCTGAAAAACAGATCCAGGAGGGAAGTGAAGGTTATCTGTGGAAAGCAGAGAAGATCGACTCCAGGGCATGGAAAGACTTGAGCATTAGAGAGGCCTGTGATCTGGAAAGGTTCCCTAAGAAGAAACAGGCCCTGGAGAGGACATGTGTGGAGTGACAGTCAGGTGCTGAGGAGAAACCACCAAGGCAGGAAGAGGAGTCTTTGGGAGTAGGAACAGGGCCAGGTTGCCTAAGATGAGGGTGAACCCAATAAATCAATTATTACTATTAGGTAGCACATGGTTTACTGGGTGCTATTATTTCCCTTGTTAATTATAGAACATTAATGTTATAAAAATGTTATAAAGGACACTAGCTGTAAGTGTGTGACAAAGGCCTTTTAATCTCAACATGCAGGAGGCAGAGGGAATTCTTTCTGTTTGAATATAGTTGGGTCTACAAAATAATCTCCAGGACAGCCTGGGATTCACAGTGAAACAAATTCTGGAAAAGCACACAAAAGACCACTCCAGCAAATATGTTTTTATTTATCCCTCCAAATGATAAATAAAATATGTCTTGTGTCTTAATTTTCTTTCTACTCTTCAAGCCTTACCCTAAGAAATTCTTTTGCATTTTTTTACTAGTGAAAACATGTTTGCATTGTGTCTGTCATGCACAATAATAGTGGGATTTTTTTTTTCTCTTTCCTGACTGGTTATCCATTTCTCCACAAAATGCCCAGTGTAATAAGCATCAGTCAAGTCTTTGGATGTATTCACATTCCCAGGTGTGTGTGTGTGTGTGTGTGTGTGTGTGTGTGTGTGTGTGTGTGTGTGTGTGTGTGTGTGTGTGTGTGTGTAGACCAGAAAACAACTTTTGGTGCCTATTCTCTCCACCATGAATCTCAGATATTTTACTCAGGTCCTCTAGACTGGGCCCTGGAAATGGTTTTATTCCCATTATCCTTCCAAATCTGGCATGATTTTCCCATAATACCTTGTTGAGTTTATTCTTTAATTACATTTTAATACATATATTTGCTTTCATTATGTGAATTGTGTCTGTATGAATGTATGCAATGCATGTGACTCCTTGCAGAAGCCATAAAAGAGCACTGGATTACATGGAGTTGGAGTTATAGGAGGTTATAAGCCACCAGGCATGGATACTGGGAAGTGAACACAGTTATTTGGCAATAGCAGTATATACTCTTTGCCTCTGATATAGCTCTAAAGCTCCTAATCCTAATTCATGTTTTTAGTTAAAAGTATTTTTTTCTTGTGTAGTTTCAATTACATTTTTTCTTTTCTTTTTTTTTTTTTTTGATCAAACACATGCCTGTACACATGTGCTATCTTCCAGGCTTTACCAATCAAGGAAACATTTTGTGTCACTGGAATTTGGTATAAAGTGCCACTATCCAATGATCTACTTCAATGACCATTAATTTCATATTTTAGTTTTAGTTTAAATACAGAGTATTGGGTTTCATAGTGGTATCTTTATATACTTGTGATTATGTGCTTTCCTTGTTTGTTTTCTTCCCACACTACTCTCCCTTTTGACCCTCCTCATCTCTAGCTGATTCCATTTCTTGTAGCATTTACTTCCAAGATATATTTACTAGTCTTTGCAAGTAAGGTTCTTGAGCAAATTCTGTATCTACCAAAATAGAGTTAAAACAAAAATTAATTAAAAGAGATGGGGTAGAACAATCCATATTCAACGGCAAACACTGATATGACATGTCAATTCTTAATATATATGCCACAAACACATGATGAGGAAACATACCCAAGAAGATTAAACAGGAAGAAACTATTGAATCACAGTTAAAATTAATAAATTAGAAACAAAGAAAAATACAATTATTGAATGAAAAACATATTTGATTTTTGTGTGAAAATCAACTACACAGACAAAACTAAGAGAGAGAGAGAGAATATAACAGTTAATAAAATCAGAAATTAAAAGGAGACATAATCAATAAGGAAAACCACAGAACCATAAGAAATACTTTAAAAATACTTCATCCAAATTGGGAATATATATCTTGATAGGTACCACTTACCAAAGTTCAATCAACACCACATGAACAATTTGAATATAGAACTATCACGCATAGTGAAATAAAATGAATCATTACAAGCCTCACAACCAAAAATAAGTAAGAATTTAAATAAATAAATGAATAAAATCTGAATGATACATTGTTTTAACATTGGAATTTACCAGCCTTTCAAAGAAGAGTTAGAAATGTTACTTCTCAACTTATTCCATGATATAAAAACACAAGAAACTTTACCCAATTTATTTTATGATGCCACAGGTACACAGATATCCATGCATTCAGGCTTTTTTTTTAAAATATTCATACATAATTTATGTCAGATGTTACTACATCATATACCTTTAACCTGAAACAGGGTATAGTGGAAATTTGGCTTTCTGGATAGCCCTTAACAATGTGGATATTGCAACAGGTTGACAGACTTGGGGATTCCAATTTCAATAATTCAATGGATCATAGCCACTCTGCCTGATAACGTTGAGATCATAAACCTTACTCAGCAAGGCTTTCCTATGTTGTGGGAAATATAAAGAGAATTGGAGATCAATTTTTCTCATGAATATATGTGAACAAATAATAAAATCCTCATAAAGAGATTCCAAAACAGGACAAAATATCATCCAAACCAATAAAGGAGGCATCATTGCAAAGAGGGAGTGATAATACAACACAAAAAAATCAAACATATTTAATGCACAGTAAAAGTAAATTTTAAAAAACATAAGTATTCCTTTATTTTAATTTTATATATTGATGCCAGTTGCCTCTCCCTCCCTTCATCTTTTTCTCTTCCACTTTCTCATGCCTCCTGACCCCCTTCCCCTCCTACCTCTACACACTCCACATGTAGGGTGATGCCTTCTAGGAGGGCTAATCTAAATCTTTCAAGTCATTTGGAGTAGGGACTAAGATTTTTCTCCTGTATCTATGTTAAGGGAGTATCCCTTCATGGAGGATGTGATCCGAAAGCCCTTGTGTGCACCAGGGATACATAGTAGTTCCATTCTCCAAGGTCGCTTAGACTGTCCAGGCATTCTATATTAGACCCATGTTTAGTGGATCCGAGTCAGTCCCATGATGAATTGCCAGTTATCCCTCTGGTGCCCATTAGCTCCTCTATGTTCAGACAAGCTGCCTCTATTTGTTACTGCAGCCTGGTGTTGTCCTCCCTCTGTGCATATGGATTCCAGTTATGCAAAGTGTTTAGTTGTGGCTCTTTCCTTCTGTTTGCATCAGCTACTAGATGAGGACTCTATTATGGTGCATAAGTTACTCATCAATCTCATTATCAGGGAAGGCAATTTATGGTAGCCTTTCCACTGTTCCTCAAATTGTTAGTTGGGGTCAGACTTGTAGATGTCTGGACATTTCTCTAGGTTCAGTTTTCTCTTTAAAACTACAATGGCTCCCTCTTTTATGGTTTCTCTCTGTGTCTCTCCTTCTGTCTCTGTCTCTCTCACTCCCTATCCTCTCATCTATTCCTTCCCTGACACAATCTTCCCACGTGCTTTTCTCTCCTCTTCTGTTTCTTGTAGATCGTTCTCTATTCATTGTCCCCAACCAACACCCCATATGCTCAGTAGATCTTGTACCATTCCTATTCTGTGAGGGACCTTATATAAATCTCTTATAATCCTCCTTGTAGCCTAGTTTCTCAGCCAAAGTGAATTATAAACTGGTAATCCATTGCACTATGTCTAAAATATATATATGAGTGAGTTCATACCATGTTCCCCTTTTTCTGAATGGGTTACCTCATTCAGGATGGATTCTTCAAGTTCCATCCATTTGCCTCTAGATTTCAAGATTCCAGTGTGTGAGTGTGTGTGTGTGTGTGTGTGTGTGTGTGTGTGTGTGTGTGTGTGTTTCCGCAGCATAGTACTCCATTGTGGAAATGTGCACCATCTTCTTTATCCATTCTTCAGTTGAAGGGCATTTAGGTTACTTCAATGTTCTTGTTATTACAAATAATGCTGCTCTGAACATAAACATGTCTTTGTTGCATGGATGTGGGTTATTTGGCTATATTCCTAAGTGGGGGATTGCTAGGTAATGTGGTAGAGTCATTCCCATACTCCTGAAGAACTGCCACACTGATCGCCAAAATGGTTGTATATGTTTCCTTTCCCACCTGCAGTGGAGGAGTGTTCGCCTTTCCCCACATCCTCTCCAGCACAAGTTGTCATTGGTGTTTCTAATTTTAGCCATTCTGGCTGGAGTAATATATCTCAGAGTTGTTTTGATTTGCATTTCCCTTATACCCAAGGATTGTGAGCAATTTCTTTAGTTTTTTTTTTTTTCAGCCATTTTGGATTCCTCTATTGAGAATTCTCTCCTCAGTTTTTTTTTTTTTAATTCAACTTTTAATACGTTTATTTGGTGTGTGTGTGTGTGTGTGTGTGTGTGTGTGTGTTTAAGCCAGGGATATCACCTTCTTTTCCTAAAACATTGCTCCCCTGTGACTGGGGTGTGTGTATGTAGGGAGGTACATGTGGAGGTGAGGGGAGAGTTATGAAGAGTCAGTCTCTCCTCTCATCTTCACCGGATTTCTGGAACTCTAACTCAAGCTGTCAGGTTTCTATGTCAAGCATTTTTACTCATGCAGCTATCTTGTCTGCCCCATAATTATTTCTCATCTTCTATCTATCTATCTATCTATCTATCTATCTATCTATCTATCATCTATCTATCTATCTATCATTTCCTATCACTTATCTGTCTATAGTAATCAATTATCAATCTATGTACCTATGTATGCATGTATGTATGTATGTATCTATCTATTTATTTATCAATCAATCATCTAACATCTATCACCTAACTCACTAGGCACATAGCCTCAAAAAAGAAACAACCAGCCTAGAGGCAGTGGCTGGCTGGCCAGCAGGCCCCAACCATCTCTACCTACCAAGTGCAGGATTACACATATGCAATACCATCCCTGCTTTTCTGTGTGACTGCATAAATGCGATTGTACTTAGATCCACATGCTTCTACAACAAGACATTTACTGACTGATCTGTGTGCCTAAGTTCATATTCCAGTTTTAATTTTTAGCTTTTAAGCACTTTTTCTGTGTTAGTATTTGGGCATTTTTACTGACTTGCCCTTGGGGTTCCAACATGCTATGTGCACAGCTACAGCCACTAAGAGCACCACCTGTGCACATTCTCTATGTTCCCTTTTTAAAGGGACCTGCCCACCTCTCTCTCTCTTCCGATCTCTCTTTCTGCTTCTCTTCCTGTCTCTCGGTCTACCCTCCTTCCTGCCCCTTACTTTTCTACTGCTCCTGTCCCCATAGTTCAGTTTTCCCACTCCCTTCCAACATTTCCCATTCCCTTTCCCCTAAAAAAAGAAACAAACTCCACATGAGCTTTTTTTTTAATTTTATTTTACATGTCGATAAAAGTATCCAAGTTCCCTCTCCCTTCCTCCTTCTCTCCCTTCTGCTATGCCTTTCTACCCCTTCACATGCATCCTGATCAACCTCCCCCATCCCCCCTCACTCCACATGTAGGATGATCCCATCTAGGAGGGGTCATATAAATCTGTCAAGTCATTTGAAGTGGGGAAAAGGACTTCTCTCCTGTCTCTAGGTTATAGGAGAACACCTCCATGGGTCATGTGCCCACAAGTCCCTTTTGTGTACCAGGAATACATCCTGGTTACACTGCCTGGAATTCCTTAGACTGCTCAGGCCTTCTAGCTGAGACCCATATTCAGGGGGGTTTGAGTCAGTCCCATAATGGATTCCAAGCTATCAGTCTGGGGGCCAGTTAGCTTCTCCTTGTTCAGGTCAGCTGTCTCTATGCGTTTCTGCAAACTGGTCTTGTCCTCTCTCTTTGCATCTGGATTCTTTTTCAGGTCAGTGTTTATTTGTGGCTGTTTCCTTCTGTTTCCATCAGTTACTAGATGAGGGCTCTATGTGGTGGATAAGTTAGTCATCGATCTCACTATCAGGGAAGGGCATTTATGGTAGCCTTTCCACTGTTGGTCAAATTGTTAGTTGGGGTCAGTATTGTATTTCTCTGGACATTTCTGTAGGTTCAGTTTTCTCTTCAATCCTATAAAGGTTCCCTCTTTTAAGTTCTCTCTCTCTGTCTCTCACTCTCTCTTTTCTGTCTTCTATTCCTCTACTGACACAATCAGTAAATATCTTTACCCTTACATTATAAAGACTCTCTTTGTGATCCCCTTTGAAGGACGTACTTCACGATGAAGTGTCCCATGGAAAAATCACGGGGACATGAAGAATCATGGAATTTCAACTAATAATTTCTCTGACCAGCAGTGCCTAGTTATTGCTGGGGTGAGGTGGGCTAGAACCTGAAAATAATGGGAGAGAAAGAAGGAATGAGACCAAGCAATGCTTGTCAAGGTCTCACTTTATTAGGCACAAAGAGGGGTTTTTTAAAGCAAAGCGGGGAGGAAGTGGGTAGGGGTAGCTTTGTTGACTCTGGGGCTCTGGTAAGGTCCCACACCATAAACATCAGATCATAAACGTCTGATTATCTCAGTTCCTGGTGTCTGGTTCATCTCAGTTCCTGGAAGGAGTGGAACAGACCACTGTTTAGCAGTTTTCTGTTTTACCAAGATAAGGCTCAATTAGAATTTTAAGGTGTAAGTGATTCTGCAAGAGTATGTGACTCAAGGCTGGCTCCCAACATCTCCCCCTATTTTATTCTTTTTTTTATGGAGCATCTATCTTAGGCTACGTAGTGGGCTCCCACAATCGGGCCCTGGGGATGGGCTTGTCATTATGGGACAAATGGTAGGACCCCTGTCTTATTCTACATAGTGTGCATCCTCACTCAGCACACAAGGACATGGTCAAAAATTGGGCAAGAAACTCGGGCAAGATGAGTGGGCTCCTGAGAGATGGTCCTATGCTACTGCTGTCATTGAACGACTTACAGCCAAAGAGAAGGGTCTGCCTCCATTTTGTGGCACTGAGATATTCCCATCATTGACATCTTCATATTTGAGAGAACCAGGTCCTCTGTTGTTCGAGTCCTGTGAAATCATGTCCTTGTCTACGTGGTTCAGGACTGGTACTGTCACCATCCTCATCAGGTTTCTCAGAAGAGCCCTGTTCCCTTTCCAAAAGCTAATGGTAGTGTACTGAAATAGCATGAAATCTATTTGAGTTCTGATCAATTGAGTTAATTTCTGGAATGCCCAAAGCCCAAAAGTCATCCTCAGTAGCAATCCCATAAATGGTCCCAGGAAAGAAGGAAGCAAGGTAGAAAGCCAAGGGGAGGTGGAAAGCCAATTTTTATACTAGGACTCGGCCTGTTCCCACTGCCATTTACGTTCAGCAAGACTTTTCTGCATTCTATCTAAGCTGTGTTCCATTAAGCCAGTCTTATCAGCGTAAAAGCAACATTCTTCTTTGATTATTGCACAAATTTCTCCTTGTTGTAAAAACAATAGGTTTAAGCCTTGACTGTTCTAGAGAATGACCCTTGAGAGAGACAGAGAGAGAGAGAGAGAGAGAGAGAGAGAGAGAGAGAGAGAGGAGGTATTACACTTCTGAGGTCTCAGGTCCAGTTTTCCTGTTCCACACATCTCCACCAAATGGTCTGGCAGCCACTGGACCTCATCTTCTTCCTGCAAGAAAACACAAACATGCCCTCACCCCTCTCAACCCCCTATTAGGAGAAAGTTGGGCTCTTTCCATAGTCTCAGGCATGGATCTTTCTATTTGACTTGAGTAAATATCTCTTGAGTTTCATCATATCAGAATCTGTCTGCGACAGATTGCTCATAGGCTTCCACATTCAAATAATTTAAATGAAGAGAGCATCATGTAGGGCACCACTTGCCCTGACCAGCAGGGCCTAGATATTCCTGGTTGCTGGGAGCCAAACTCTTATGTTTTTGGTTGTGAGCCTAGCCTTTAACAGCTGAGCCATCTCTACATATTAAGAGCACATGAAGCTATGTTGTGAAATAATGGTGTGTATTACATTGGTGCCATTGCTGCTTGACAAAGATTCAGCATTTCAACATGGAAGACCAACCAAAGAGCTGAAGCACCTGCAGAGGCAGGCAGAATTCTTTGAGCTTAAAGTCAGACATGCAGAATAAGTGCTAGGACAGCCCAAGACACAGAGAGGAACCCTGTTGTGGAAAAGTTGATGAAATCCACCATTAGCTGTTTGGTGGCAGTGTACATGCTTAAGCCCAAATCTCCTGAGGCTGAGGCTGTCTGATTTTCATGATTTGAGGACATCCAGGTCTACTGAATGAGTTCCAGGACTACAAATATAAAGCCTTTCTTGAAAACAGCAATGCAAATCTACACAAATCAAGAAAGAATCCGATGCACCTTTAATATGGATCGAATCATCTGGTGTTTGCCTGCATAGGTAAATGAGGAAGCTCTCTTTTTGGCTACTTCTCCTAATTCTGGCTAACAATTTCATTCCTATACTAGCAATAGAGCCACATTCTTTGAAAAATTTAGTATATATTGAAGAAAAGTTGAGCTTTTGTCTGATGAACTAGACAACTACTGTACTCTTAAGATTTCACATGGTAGGCAGGCATTGCTGAACTACCTGAGAAAGAACTTTTGAGACATTCTATAACATCTGCTTGGAGAGATTAATCCTACCAGTCCTGTGTATGTAGAGAAGCATGAATCCATGAATAATGCAGATAGTTTAAAAATGCTCAATGAGTAAGTTGTGCTGGCTAACAGTAGTGTTCATAAACAAAAATTTTCCTAGCTCCATTCCTCTCCAAATTTTCAACTTTCCATGAAGAATGCTCTTTTTATAATTTTGCATTTGTCAAGCGGTTTTTCTAAGATTCATGAATAAAACACCTACAGTGATAGAACAATCATCAAGCTTTCTTATGAGAGAAAGACAAATTATCATCTTTTGGAAGTGGTTCCTGCTATTATTTCCTGACACTTGGAAGTTCCTATACAACCAGGCCAATAACACCTCATGCTGCACACTGCTCAGTGGGTGATGGGTCTCCATGGGTACCAAAACTCGATGACCAGGTCAGGAATGGCTTTGGCTTGACAGACAGACACAAACACACTGGAGGAGGTTTGCACCTGCTACGATTTTTCATTTAGAGTATTAGGTTTTTATACAGAAATTACAAGGAACACATTTTGGTCACAATTTACAGACATATTATAAAATGCCAGTAATTCTTTTGAAGCATGAGATCCAAAAACAATTATTCTGACCTGCCTGTGGTCAGTGCACCAGAGATTTGGTTTACTGAGTTTAGATAAAAGTCATTGTCTCTGATCAGTGAACTGTTAACAGCATTGAAAAGAACATTTGCATTGCTTTATTAATTTTAGAGGATAGTCCTAAATAATTTTATTTTATTTTATATAACAAAGTCCAATTAAATGAAAACAAACATTGATACACAATATTTGGGAATTTGGGTGTCATTCTTTCCAAACTACTTCCGGGTGGTAAGGGGCGCTGTCAAGGGGATTCGAAGAAGATTCAGAAATCCTGGCTGTAGTCTGTAAGGCTGCTTTGTCCAGATGTTTTGAATGTAGGATCAACTTGTACTCTGATTCAGGCAGTCTGGCATGATTAAACGACATTAGTCATTTTCTGTGGAAACAAAAATAGAAATCCTTTTCCCCAGTAAATTGTCCTTCAACTTAAATTTTGGAGACAAAGCATTTTTTTAATTTAATTTATTATTTTAAATGTTGATCCCAGTTCCCTCTCCCTGCCTCTTTCTCTCCCTCCATCCCTCCTTCCCTCCCTTTTATCCTCTCTGCCCTCTCACATGCACTCTAACCACCCTCCCCTCCCATCCCCCCACCCCAATTCCATATGTAGGGGAATGCCATCCAGTTGGGGTCATGTAGATCTGACAGGTCATGTGAAGTAGGGACTAGGGCTTCTCTCCTGTCTCTAGATTAAGGCAGTTATCCTCCATGGAGGATGTGTTCTCAAAGTCCTTTTGTGCACCAGGGATACATCCTGGCTCCACAGTCTGAGGTCCCTTAGACTGCTCAGTCCTTCTGGCTGAGACCCATATTCAGGGTGGCCTGAGTCAGTCCCATGCTGGCTTCCCAGTTATCAGTCTAGTGGCCGTTAACTCCTCCTTGTTCAGGTAGGCTGTCTATATGTGTTTCTTACGCATGGTCTTGTCCTCTCCATCTGCATCTGGGTTCTAGTTCAACTCAGTGTTTATGTATGGGTGTTTGCTCCATGGATAATTTAGTTGTTGATCTCACTCTCTGGAAAGGGCATTTATGGTAGAGAACTACAAGACTGCTCCCAACTAACAATCTGAGCTTCCATGGAGGAGCTGACTAAAGTGTTAGAGATGATCTAACTATCTGATTATTTCATTATTCAAATCTGTATTTTTCTACTCCAGGTAGAGTGGATTCTGGATCCACCTTGTTGGTGTTAAATTGACTCTTGTGATCTCCTTCTTTCTTCCTTCCTTCCTTCCTTCCTTCCTTTCTTCATTTCTTTCTTTCTCATTTTCTTTCTTTAAATCAATGTTGATATCAATTTGTAATCTCTCTAGGGGTGAATTATCAGAAATTATCTCTTTATTCATTCATTTTTTTGTTCATCTCTATGATTAAGAACTCATTGACCCTTCAGTATGGAGCAATCATTTAGGCTTAACAGATAAAACACCACCCACTTGTTTAATGTTTATTCATTTAATTATGAACATCTGTCATTATGTATTCAGTGATCCCTGGAGTTTGGGCCTACTTACACTTCCTTAGCTGTTAAACTAGGAAATTGAATGATAATTCATTATTTAATTAACGAATTTAAAATACAGGTGATGTTATGAACCATTAGTCCTTTTGGGAGATTTTGGGAGTTGATGTAACATCATCTCATTACTTCATCATTTATCTATATAAATAGTTCTTTACATCAGTGATAGGTTTAGGACTTTGGTGCCACTTTGTCAGTGTTAATATAAAATGCATACTAAGTAATTATCAATTTAAGTTTTTAAACACATCATTATTCCAGGAAGAGCTCAGTCTGACTACTCCATGTGGGATTTATGTATGCCCCACCATGTCATTATTCAATCATTATTCATTGTACATTAATTATTTAAATCGATGAAGCAGTTGTTATACTTGACTGGGGTCTGGCCATTCTTCCACGGAGTTAATAGTGTAGCATTATTTAATTATCTAAGTACTACTTCCTTGACAATCACTAGAGTTTGGTTCCATCTTATGAACATTAAGTAAGCAGGACAATCAAGTTATTAACTTACTGTGTTTGCGTAAGTAATGATGGGGTCATCCGTCATTTGGCTGATGTGGGACTGACACAGCAGGAGATCGGTCCCAGAAGCAGTGCCCAGAGAATGGGGGACACTGCCTTATACAGTGATTACTGATTACGAAATAGTAGATTTTTAACAATTGAATGATTGCACGATTTAAAAAAAAAAAAAACTGTACGGTTTCGCATCATCAGTTTCTGAGAGGTTGCAACAGAACACACCAATGAAGGACACAGTGACCACCGATTTTAAAAATGCAATAACAGAATAATCTCCTTATCAGGGAATCGCATCTAAAGAACTCTGTCTTTTTCAAGCTTATGTCACTATAGGCAAGTTGTAGCTTCAGAGACTGGTAAATATGTAGCTTGAGAGACTGGTAAACATGTATAATCAGAGGATGAAATAGCAGACCATTTCATCCTCTGATTATGTAGTGGATGATGTTACATGAACTCATTATTTAATTATTTAATTATATAAAACAATGATTACATCGTCCATGACACCTGGAATCTGGTGCCACAGATCATCTAATTACATAATTAATGTATTTAAATAGACAATCTCTGTTAATCCCCAAGATAATGTAAATATTTGTATAGTAATGTAAACAACAATCCATTCCATGAAGAGACCTGCAAAGCTCCCTCTTGTGGAGTTAATGTGCAATATCATTACATTTTATGATTCATTTCTTCAATTGATGATGATGACATCCTTCATGCCTGGATTCTGCCCATGCTTCCCTGCCAGGAAAATGCTTCATCACCTATTTATTGTGACAGTTAGGTATTACTGACTTATTAAATTCTTGAAATTATGTAAACGACCAACAATGACATCAGAGTTTACAGTTAGGGTGCAAATATCTGTCAGGAACAAGGTTAGGAAAGATGTAGACATGAGCAGAGCATTTTCTGAATGATCTATGCATCTGCCAGAATACGAGGGATGCTGGATGATTGAGTCCAGAAGGTTGCATGGTGCCAACCGAGAAATACAAGGACTTCACCAAGGCCGGCATGGTGGTCTGGCTGTTGACTACCTGCTCTTCCTCCACATCTGCACATAGGTTGTGATCTACCATGAGAAGAAGGAGTGGCACTAGGAGGTCGGGACCATCACCAAGACCTGGCAAAACGACGATGACTCAGAACACGGAAGAACATCTCTCTCTCAGCTATGCTGGTGATGCCCCAGCTGCAGCGATCTTTTCAGCTGATATTAATACTGTGGCTACTACTGCTACACCAGGATTGGTCCCATTATCTCACGTCCTGCCAGACCACAACAGAGATTCAGGTGCTTGTGATGATGTGAGGCCAACAGAATTCAACAGGCAAGACAGTATGATTATGTGAAGATTAACTGATGGCATTTTAAAAATGCGTGATGAGAGCATACAGTTTCATACCTGGCAAGTCTGCCCAGGAATTGATGATACAATAAAAGGTCAACGGCTTACATATTTAAAGATGTAATTATTAAATTCTTTCATTACATAATCTGTGATCCCTGAAGTTTGGTGCCACCTTGTGTGACTCAAGTGTGACTGACCATCTACATATCTTATTATTTCATTATTCAAATCTGTCTTTTTCTACTCCAGGAAGATTGGAGTCCGGATCCACCTTCTGGTGTTATATTGTATCTTGTGAAGTCTTTCTTTCTTTATTCCTTCCTTCCTTACTTCCTTCCTTCCTTTCTGTCTTACTTCCTTCCTTTATTTAAATCTATGTTGATATCATTTTGTTATCTCTCTAGGGGTGAATTATGAGAAAATATCTCTTTATTCATTCATTTTTTTGTTCAATTCTATGATTAAGAAATCAATGTCTCTTCAGTATTGAGCAATCATTTAGGCTTCACGCATAAAACACCATCCACTAGTTCAATGTTTATTAATTTAATTATGAAAATCTGTCATTATGTATTCAGTGATCACTGGAGTTTTGAGCCTCCTTAGAGGAGACCGTTGTACCAGACCGTCACGTCATCTAATACTACACTTACTTCTTTAACTGTTAAACTAGGAAATTAAATAATAATTCATCATTTAATTTACCTATTTAAAATACAGGTAATGTTATGGACCATAAGTCCCTTTTGGAGTCAGAATTTGGTAGTTGATGTTGTAATATCATCTCAATACTTCAACATTTAGCGATGTAAATAGATCTTTACATCAGCAAAAGATTTAGGACTTTGGTGCCATCTCATCAGTGTTAATATAAAAGGCCCACTAATCAATTGTCAATTTAATTTTTTAAATTCCTCATTATTCCAGGAAGAGATCAGTCTGACTACTCCATGTGGGATTTAAGTATGCAGCACCATGTCATTTTTCAATCTTTTTTCATTATATATTCATTATTTAAATCGATGAAGTTGTTGTTCTTCATGAGTGGAGTTGGTCCATTCCTCCATGGGCGTTAATCACGTGGTATTATTTGGTGATCTAAGTACTATTTCCTTGGCAATCACTGGAGTTGGGTTCCATTATATGAATGTTAAGTATGGAGGACTATCCAATTATTAACTCATTTGTTTGCATAAGTAATGATGGTGTCATTCGTCATTTGGCTTCTGTGGGATTGACACAGCAGGAGATCGGTACCAGAAGCAGTGCCCAGAGAATGGGGGACACTGCCTTATACGGTGATTACTGATTATGTCATAGTAGATTTTTAACAATTGAATGATTACACGATTTTAAAAAACTGTACTGTTTAACATCATTGGTTTCTGAGAGGTTGCAACAGAATTGGCCCATGAAGGACACAGTGAACACCGATTTTAAAAATGGAATAACTGAATAATCTCCTGATCAGGGACTCTCATCTAATGAAAGCTTTCGGGCTGATAAAATGACACACCACCAGCAATAAATAACTCTAAATAACCATATTAGAAAGCAGGGTACAAGACTTAATACAGAACATTCAATTGAGGAATCCAAAATCACTGAAAGAAACATAAGACACTGCTCAAAATCTGTAATCATCAGCCTAAAGCAAATCTAAACAACTCTGAGAAAGCATGGGATCAAGCTCCTCTAAAGGTAAGAGAATGAAGAGGTATTTATTTTATTTTCAATAAAGAGAAAAGGATTATGGTAGAAGTGATTAATTCTATTGTTTCCATTATGGAAATTAGAAAATTGAAGCATAGAAAACAGGTTTAAAATACTCATCATTGTACATGAATGGCACAATGATGCATTCGTGTTCGTGCTTATGTCACTATATTCATGTTGTAGCTTGAGAGACTGGTAAATATGTAGAACTCAAAAGAAAGAGCCATGATTTGTTTTTGTGAGAAACTCGGTGAGGATGTAAGGTTAGTTCATTGGTGGGTATACTCTTTTAGCATGCGGGAGGGGCACTAGAATGTGACAGAATGTTGGTTCATAAATGTTGCCTGGCAACCGTGCTTGCATTCTGTATCATGGTATCATGGGCCGAGGACCAGAGAGCAGCTTCGAGAAAATGTAATCATGGGACATTACAGTCTCCCAAGATAACTATCTCCTAAAACTTTTAATGACAACATTTGATTCGCCTAAACAAGTCATAGCCACACTTCTGGAGGTGTGCTTAAAGATTTTACTGGTTACCAAATTCAAGATTACCTAATTATCAGACAACGCAGTCTGTGGAGAAACACTTCAAAGTCTTCTGTTTATGAATACTCTCTCTCCAAAGAAGTCACACTATGGAAAAAAAGTCAAATATGACTCACAATTATTCATCAAAGGTGAGTTTGCCATTGATGACTTCCTTCAGGAAGGTGATAATCCATTTGTTAGAGTACACTTAGGGATTATTGGATTTTAGGCAGCCGTCCAACATTAAATATGTGAGATCTTCTAAAAACCCTGCATACACAATGACAGTTCAGCATTTAAACATGTTACTACTCTGCTCTGCAATTAAATAACTGATGAACCTCGGAGTTTCCCACAATCATGTGGGAGTCAACAGAGAGTCAATTGTGTGGAGTATGGCAGACCATTTCACCCTCTAATTATGTTGTTATTTGATTATTAAAATAGGACATTAGATAAACCATGATCAGTGGATTGTGGTGAAGCGATGTGGGAGGCAATTATTATAGACCATCTTAATGTCAATTATGTAGTTAAAATATTTAAATTTATCACGACTGCATTGTTCATGAGCCTGGTTTGGAGCCACATTAGGGAAGTGGATGATGTTACATGAACTCATTTTTTGATAATTTAATTATATAAAACAATGATTATATGGTCCATGACACCTGGAATCTGATGCCACAGATCATCTAAATTGACAAGCTGTGTTAATACCCAAGATAATGTAAATATTTGTATAGTTATGTAAACAACAATCCTCCATTCCATGAAGAGACCTGTAAAGCTCCCCCTTGTGGAGATAATGTGCAATATCTACACATTGTATGATTCATTGACTCAATCGATGATGATGACTTCCTTCATGACTGGAGTCTGGCCATGCTTCCCTGTCAGTAGAATGCTACATCCATATTTATTGTGACAGTTAGCTATTAGTCACTTATTTAATTCTTTAAATTATGTAAGCGACATACTGTGCCATCTCCGATTACGGTTAGGGTGCAAAAATCTGTCAGGGACAAGGTTAGGAAAGTTGTAGACAAGGGCAGAGCATTTTCTGAATGATCTATGCATCTTCCAGTGTACGAGGCATGCCGGGTGATTGAGTCCTGAAGGTTGCACGGTGCCCTCTGAGAAGTACAAGGACTTCAGCAAGGCCAGCACGGTGGTCTGGCTGTTGACTACCTGTTCTTCCTCCACATCTTCACATCGGTAGTGATCTACCATGAGAAGAAGTAGTGGCACTAGCAGGGCGGCACCATCACCGAGACGTGGCAAAAGGATGACGACTCAGAACACGGAAGAACATCTCTTCAGCTATGCTATTGATGCCCCTGCTGCAGCCATTTTGTCAGCTGTTATCAACATTGTGGCTACTATTGCTACACCAGGATTGGGCCCACTATCTCACGTCCGGCCCCACCACAGTAGACATTCAGGCTCTTGTGATGAGGTCAGGCCTACAGAATTCATCAGCAAGACAGTATGATTATCTGACGATTAACTGATGGCATGTTAAAAATGCGTGATGACAGCATACAGTTTCATACCTGGCAAGTCAGCCCAGGAATTGATGATACAAAAAAATGTCATCGGCTTACATATTTAAAGATGTTATTATTAAATTCTTTCATTATATAATCTCTGATCCCTGAAGTTTGGTGCCACCTTGTGTGACTCAAGTGTGACAGACCTTCTAACTATCTGATTATTTCATTATTCAAATCTGTCTTTTTCTACTCCAGGGAGAGTGGAGTCTTTATCCACCTTGTTGGTGTTAAATAGTATCTTGGGAATTCTTTCTTACTTTCTTTCTTTATTTCATTCCTTCTTTATTCCTTTCTTTATTTAAATCAATGTTGATATCATTTTGTTATCTCTCTAGGGGTGAATTATGAGAAAGTATCTCTTTATTCATTCATTTTTTGTTCAAATCTATGATTAAGAACTCAATGTCTCTTCAGTATTGAGCAATCATTTAGGCTTCACGCATAAATCACCATCCACTTGTTTAGTGCTTATTCATTTAATTATGAAAATCTGTCATTATGTATTCAGTGATCACTGGAGTTTGGAGCCTCCTTTGGGGAGACCGTTGTAGCAGACCATCACGTCATCTAATACTACACTTACTTCTTTAACTGTTAAACTAGGAAATTAAGTAATAATTCATCATTTAATTTACGTATTTAAAATACAGGTAATGTTATGGACCATAAGTCCCGTTTGGAGTCAGATTTTGGGAGTTGATGATGTAATATCATCTCATTACTTCATCATTTAACTATGTAAATAGATCTTTACATCAGCGATAGCTTTAGGACTTTGGTGCCATCTCATCAGTGTTAATATAAAAGGCCCACTAATTAATTTTCAATTTAATTTTTTAAAAACATCATTATTCCAGTAAGAGATCAGTCTGACTACTCCATGTGGGATTTAAGTATGCACCACCATGTCTTTTTTCAATCATTTTTCATTATATATTAATTATTAAAATCGATGAAGATGTTGTTCTTCTTGACTGGAGTCGAGCCAAACCTCCATGGGAGTTAATCCCGTGGCATTATTTAATTATCTAAGTACTACTTCCTTGACAATCACTGGAGTTTGGTTCCATCTTTTGAAAGTTAAATATGGAGGACTATCCAATTATTAACTTATTTGATTGCGTATGTAATGATGGTGTCATCCGTCATTTGGCTGCTGTGGCATTGACACAGCAGGAGATCGGTACCATAAGCAGTGGCCAGAGAATGGGAGACACTGCCTTATACAGAGATTACTGATTACACAATAGTAGATTTTTAACAATCGAATAATTACACGATTTAAAAAAAACAATTGTAATGTTTCGCATCATCAGTTTCTGAGAGATTGCAACAGAACTGACCCATGAACACACAGTGACCACTGATTTCAAAAATGGAATAACTGAATAATCTCCCGATCAGGGAATCTCATCTAATGAACTCTTTCGGGCTGTTATCATGACACACCACCAACAATAAATAACTCTAAATAACCATATTAGAAAGTGGGGTACAGGACTTAATAAAGAACAGTCAATTGAGGAATCCAAAATGACTGAAAGAAACATAAGACACTGCTCAAAATCCTTAATCATCAGCCTATTGCAAATCTAAACAACTCTGAGAAACCATGGGATCAAGCTCCTCTAAAGGAAAGAGGATGCAGAGGAGTTAATTTTATTTTCAATGAAGGGAAAGGGATTATGGTACAGGCGATTAATTGTATTGTTTCCGTTCTAGAAATTAGAAAACTGAACCATAGAAAACAGGTTTAAAATACTCATCATTGTACTTGATTGGCAAAATGATGTTTTCGTTTTCATGCTTATGTCACTATAGGCAAGTTGTAGCTTGAGAGACTGGTAAATATGTAGAACTCAAAAGAAAGAGCCCTGCTTTATTTTTGTGAGAAACTCAGTGAGGCTGTATGGTTAGTTCATCGGTGGGTATACTCCTTTTAGCATGTGGGAGGGGCACTAGAATGTGACAGATTATTGGTTCATAAATGTTGCCGGGCAAATCTGTTGCATTCTGTATCCTGGTATCATGGGCTATGGACCAGAGGGCAGCTTCGAGAAAGTGTTATCATGGGACATGACAGTCTCCCAAGGTAACTATCTCCTAAAACTTTTAATGACAACATTTGAATCGCCTAAACAAGTCATAGCCACTCCTCTGGAGGTGTGCCTACAGCTTTTACTGGTTACCAAATTCAAGATTGCCTAGTCATCAGAGAACATAGTCTGTGGAGAAACAGGTCAAAGTCTTCTGTTTATGAATACTCTCTCTCCTAAGAAGTGAAACTATGGAACAAAAGACAAATAAGACTCACAATTATTCATCAAACGTGAGTTTGCCATTGATAACTTCATTCAGGAAGATGATAATCCATTTGTTAGAGTAGTCTTTGTGATTATTGGATTTCAGTCCATCTCTTTGAGGCAGCCGCCCAACATTAATTATGTGATATCTTATAAAAACCCTGCATACACAATGACAGTTCAGCATTTAAACATGTTACTACTCTGCTCTGCGATTAAATAACTGATGAACATGGGAGTTTCGCACAATCATGTGGGAGTCAACAGAGAGTCAATTGTGTGGAGTATGGCAGACCATTTCATCCTCTGATTATGTTGTTATTTGATTATTAAAATAGGACATTAGTTAATCCAAGATCAGTAGATTGTGGTGACATGATGTGGGAGGCAATTATTATAGACCATCTTAATATCAATTATGTAGTTAAAATATTTAAATTCATCACGACAGCATCGTTCATGAGCCTGGTTTGGAGCCACCTTAGGGAAGTGGATGATGTTAATGAACTCATTATTTGATTATTTAATTATATAAAACAATGATTATATCGTCCATGACACCTGGAATCTGGTGCCACAGATCTTCAAATTACCTAATTAATGAATTTAAATTGACAATCTGTGTTAATCCCCAAGATAATGTAAATATTTGTATAGTTATGTAAACAAAAATCCTCCATTCCATGAAGAGACCTGTAAAGCTCCCTCGTGTGGAGATAATGTGCAATATCTTCACATTGTATGATTCATTGACTCAATTGATGATGATGACATCCTTTATGACTGGAGTCTGGCCATGCTTCCCTGCCAGTAGAATGCTACATCCCCTATTTATTGTGACAGTTAGCTATTAGTGAATTATTTAATTCTTTAAATTATGTAAACGACAGACAGTGCCATCACCGATTACGGTTAGGGTGCAAAAATCTGTCAGGGACAAGGTTAGGAAAGTTGTAGACATGGGCAGAGCATTTTCTGAATGATCTATGCATCTTCCAGTGTACGAGGGATGCTGGGTGATTGAGTCCTGAAGTTTGCACGGTGCCCTCTGAGAAGTTCAAGGACTTCACCAAGGCCGGCACGATAGTCTGGCTGTTGACTACCAGTTCTTCCTCCACATCTTCACATCGGTTGTGATCTACCATGAGAAGAAGGAGTGGCACTAGGAGGTCGGCACCATCACCCAGACCTGGCAAAAGAATGACGACTCAGAACACGGAAGAACAACTCATTGTTTGATTATTTAACTATATAATGCCAGTGATTGTCAAGAAAGTAGTACTTACATAATAAAATAATGAAAGTGATTAACTCCCATGGAGGTTTGCCCCGAGTCCAGTCAAGATGAACAACATATTCATCGATTTTAATAGTTAATATATAATGAAAAATGATTGAAAAATGACATGGTGTTGCATACTTAAATCCCACATGGAGTAGTCAGACTGATCTCTAACAGGAATAATGTTGTTTTTAAAAAATTAAATTGAAAATTAGAGGGCCTTTCATATTAACACTGATGAGATGGCACCAAAGTCCTAAAGCTATCGCTGATATAAAGATCTATTTACATAGCTAAATGATGAAGTAATGAGAAGATATTACATCATCAACTCCCAAAATCTGCCTCCAATCAGGAATAATGGTCCATAACGTTACCTGTATTTGAAATACGTAAATTAAATGTTGAATTATTACTTAATTTCGTAGTTTAACAGTTAAAGAAGTAAGTGTAGTATTAGGTGACATGATGGTCTGGTACAATGGTCTCCCCAACAGAGGCTCAAAACTCCAGTGTTCACTGAATACATAAGGACAGATTTTCATAATTAAATGAATAAGCATTAAACAAGTGGATGGTGTTTTATGTGTGAAGCCTAAATGATTGCTCAATTCTGAAGGGACATTGAGTACTTAATCATAGATTTGAACAAAAAATGAATGAATAAAGAGATCGTTTCTCATAATTCACCCCTGGAGCGATAACAAAATGATATCAACATTGATTTAAATAAAGAAAGGAAGAAAGAAAGAAAGAATGAAAGAAAGAAAGAAATCACAAGATACAATTTAACACCAACAAGGTGGATCCAGACTCCACTCTTCCTGGAGTAGAAAAAGACAGATTTGAATAATGAAATAATTAGATAGTTAGATGGTCTGTCACACTTGAGTCACACAAGGTGGCGCCAAACTTCAGGAATCACAGATTATATAATGAAAGAATTTAATAATTACATCTTTAAATATGTAAGCTGTTGACATTTTTTTTTATCATCAACTCCTGGACAGACTTGCCAGGTATGAAACTGTATGCTGTCATCACGCATTTGTAACATGCCATTAGTTAATCGTCAGATAATCATACTGTCTTGCCTGATGACTTCTGTTGGTCTCACCTCACCACAAGCGCCTGAATGTCTGTTGTGGTGCAGTAGGACGTGAGATAGTGTGCCCAATCCTGGCGTAGCAGTAGTAGCCACAATGTTGATAACAGCTGAAAAGATGGCCGCAGCAGGGCATCAATAGCATACCTGAGAGAGAGATGTTCTTCCGTGTTCTGGGTTGTCATCCTTTTGCCAGGTCTCAGATATGGTGCCGACCTCCTAGTGCCACTCCTTCTTCTCATGGTAGATCACAACCGATGTGAAGATGTGGAGGAAGAACAGGTAGTCAAAAGCCAGACCACCGTGCTGGCCTTGCTGAAGTCCTTGTACTTCTCAGAGGGCACCATGCAACCTTCAGGACTCAATCACCCAGCATCCCTCGTACTCTGGAAGATGCATAGATCATTCAGAAAATGCTCTGCCCTTGTCTACAACTTTCCTAACCTTGAACCTGACAGATTTTTGCACCGTAAACGTAATCGGTGATGGCACTGTCTGTCGTTTACCTAATTTAAAGAATTAAATAAGTCACTAATAGCTAACTGTCACAATAAATAGGGGATGTAGCATTCTGCTGGCAGGGAAGCAGGGTCAGACTCCAGTCATGAAGGATGTCATCATCATCAATTGAGTCAATGAATCATACAATGTGAAGATATTGCACATTATCTCCACACGAGGGAGCTTTACAGGTCTCTTCATGGAATGGAGGATTGTTGTTTACATAACTATACAAATATTTACATTATCTTGGGGATTAACACAGATTGTCAATTTAAATTCATTAATTAGGTAATTTGAAGATCTGTGGCACCAGATTCCAGGTGTCATGGACGATATAATCATTGTTTTATATAATTAAATAATCAAATAATGAGTTCATATAACATCATCCACTTCCCTAAGGTGGCTCCCAACCAGGCTCATGAACGATGCTGTCGTGATAAATTTAAATATTTTAACTACATAATTGATATTAAGATGGTCTATAATAATTGCCTCCCACATCGCGTCACCACAATCCACTGATCATGGATTATCTAATGTCCTATTTTAATAATCAAATAACAACCTAATCAGAGGATGAAATGGTCTGCCATACTCCACACAATTGACTCTCTGTTGACTCCACATGATTGTGGGAAACTCCCAGGATCATCCCTTATTTAATCGCCGAGTGGGGTAGTAACATGTTTAAATGCTGAACTCTCATTGTGTATGCAGGGTTTTTAGAAGATATCACATATTTAATGTTGGACGGCTGCCTCAAAAGAGATGGAATGAAATCTAATAATCGGTAAGTCTACTCTAACAAATGGATTATCACCTTCCTGAAGGAAGTCAACAATGGCAAACTCACCTTTTGATGACTAATTGTGAGTCTTATTATCTTTCGTTCCATAGTTTCACTTCTTAGGAGAGAGAGTATTCATAAACGGAAGACTTTGTACTGTTTCTCCACAGACTATGTTCTCTGATGACTAGGCAATCTTGAATTTGGTAACCAGTAAAAGCTGTAGGCACACTTCCAGAGGTGTGGCTATTACTTGTTTAGGCGAATCAAATGCTGTCATTAAAAGTTTTAGGAGATAGTTATCTTGGCAGACTGTAATGTCCCATGATAACACTCTCTCGAAGCTGCTCTCTCGTCCTTGGCCCATGATACCAGTTTGCATAATGCAAGCAGGGTTGCTAGGCAACCTTTATGAAGCAACATTCTGTCACATTCTAGTGCCCCTCCCACATGCTAAAAGGCGTATACCCAAAGATGAACTAACCCTACAGCCTCATTGAGTTTCTCACAAAAACAAAGCAGGCCTCTTTCTTTGGAGTTCTACATATTTACCCGTCTCTCAAGCTACAACATGCCGATAGTGACATAAGCATGAAAACGAAAGCATCACTGTGCCATTCAAGTACAATGATGAGTATTTTAAACCTGTTTTCTATGCTTCAATTTTCTAATTTCTAGAACGGAAACAATACAATTAATCGCCTCTACCATAATCCTTTTCCCTTTATTGAAAATAAAATAAACTCCTCTTCATCCTCTTACTTTTAGAGGAGCTTGATCCCATGATTTCTCAGAGTTGTTTAGATTTGCATTAGGCTGATATTTAAGGATTTTGAGCAGTGTCTTATGTTTCTTTCAGTCATTTTCGATTCCTTAATTGACTGTTCTCTATGCAGTCCTGTATCCTGCTTTCTAATATGGTTATTTAGAGTGATTTATTGTTGGTGGTGTGTCATGTAATCAGCCCGACAGAGTTCACTAGATGAGATTACCTGATCTGGAGATTATTCAGTTATTCTATTTTTAAAATCGGTGATCACTGTGTCCTTCATGGGTCAGTTCTCTTGCAACCTCTCAGAAACTGATGATGCGAAACATTACAGTTTTTTAAAATCATGTAATCATTCGATTGTTAAAATATACTACTACGTAATCAGTAATCACTGTATAAAGCAATGTCCCCCATTCTCTGGGCACTGCTTATGGTACCGATCACCTGCTGTGTCAATCTCACAGCAGCCAAATGAAGGATAACACCATCACTACTTACGCAATGGAATAAGTTCAAAATAGGATAGTCCTCCATACTTAACTTTCATAAGATGGAACCAAACTCCAGTGATTGTCAAGGAAGGAGTACTTACATAATTAAATAATTCCACGGGATTAACTCCCATGGAGGAACGGCCCGACTCTAGTCAAAAGAACAACATCTTCATCCATTTAAATAATTAATATATAATGAAATATGATTGAATAATGACATGGTGGTGTATATTTAAATCCCACATGGAGTAGTCAGGCTGACTTCTTCCTGCAATAATGATGTTTTCAAAACATTAAATTGATAATTATTTAGTGGGCCTATTATAGTAACACTGACGGGATGGCACCAAAGTATTAAACCTATCGCTGATGTAAAGATCTATTTACATATTTAAATGCTGAAGTAATGAGATGATATTACAACATCAACTCCCAAAATCTGACTCCAAAAGGGACTTATGGTCCATAACATTACCTGTATTTTAAATACATAAATTAAATGATGAATTATTAATTAATTTCCTTGTTTAACAGTTAAAGAAGTATGTGTAGTATTAGATAATGTGATGGTCTGGTACAACGGTCTCCCCTAAGGAGGCTCACACCTCCAGTGATCACTGAATACATACTGACAGATTTTAATAATTAAATGAATAAATCTTAAATAGTGGATGGTGTTTTATGTGTGAAGCCTAAATGATTGCTCAATATTGAAGAGACGTTGAATTCTTAATCATAGATTTAACAAAAAAATGAATGAATAAAGAGATAATTTCTCATAATTCACCCCTAGAGAGATAACAAATCGATATCAACATTGATTTAAATAAGGAAAGTAAGAAAGAAAGAAAGTATGAATTCACAGGATGCAATTTAACACCAATAAGGTGGTTCCAGACTCTAATCTTCCAGGAGTAGAATAAGACAGATTTGAATAATGAAATAATCAGATAGTTAGATCGTCTGTCAAACTTGAGTCATACAAGGTTGCGCCAAATTTCAGGGATCACAGATTTTATGATGAAAGAATTGAATAATTACATCTTTAAATATGTAATCCGTTGACTTTTTTGTATCATCATTTCCTGGGCAGACTTGCCAGGTATGAAACTGTATGCTGTCATCACTTATTATTAAAAAGCCATCAGTTATTCGTCAGATAATCATACTGTCTTGCCTGATGAAGTCTGTTTGCCTGACCTCATCACAATCGCCTGAATCTCTGTTGTGGTGCAGCATGACGTGAGCTAATGGGCCCAATCCTGGCATAGCTGTAGTAGCCACAATGTTGATAACAGCTAAAAAGTTGGCTTCATCAGGTGTATCACCTGCATAGCTGAGTGAGAGATGTTCTTCTGTGCCTGAGTCTTCATCCTTTTGCCAGGTCTTGGTGATGGTTCCGACCTCCTAGTTCCACTCCTTCCTCTCATGGTAGACCACAACCGATGTGAATATGTGGAGGAAGAGCAGGTAGTCAAAACCAGACCACGATGCCGGCCTTGGTGAAGTCCTTGTACTTCTCGGAGGACATGGTGCAACCTTCTGGACCCAATCATCCAGCATCCTTTTTTACTATGGGAGATGCATAGATCATTCAGAAAATGTTCTGCCCATGTCTACATGTTTCCTAACCTTGTCCCTGACAGATATTTGCACACTAATCATAATCGGTGATGGCATATCCTGTCGCTTACATAACTTAATAAATTAAATAAGTCAGTAATATCTAACTGTCACAATATATAGATTAAGTAGCATTTTACTGGCAGGGAAGCATAGCCAGACTCCAGTCATGATGGATGTCATAATCCTCAATTGAATCAATGTATCGTAAAATGTGATGATATTGCACATTATCTGCAGAAGAGGAAGCTTTACAGGTCTCTTCATGGAATGGAGGATTATTGGTTTACATAACTTTATTAATACTTACATTATCTTGGGTATTAACACAGAATGTCAATTTAAATACTATAATTATGTAATTAGATGATCTGTGACACCAGATTCCAGGTGTCATGGACGATTTAATCATTGTTTTATATAGTTAAATAATCAAACAATGAGTTCATGTAACATCATCCACTTCCCTAAGGTGGCTCCAAACCAGGCTCTTGAACGATGCTGTGGTGATTAATTTAAATATTTTAACTACAAAATTGATATTTTGATGGTCCATAATAATTGCTTCCCATGTCGTGTAATCCACTGATCATGGATTATCTAATGTACTATTTTAATAATCAAATAACAACATAATCAGATGATGTAATGGTCAGCCATACTCGACACAATTGACTCTCACTGACTCCTACATGATTGTGGGAAACTCCCAGGTACATCCCTTATTTAATCGGAAAGCAGAGTCATGAAATGTTTAAATGCTGAAATGTCATTGTGTATGTAGGGTTTTTAGAAGATACTACATGTTTCATATTGGACGGCTGCCTCAACACAGATGGACTGCAATCCAATAATCCCTAAGTCGACTCTAACAAATGGATTATCACCATCCTGAAGGAAGTTAACAATGACAAACTCACCTTTTGATGAATATTTGTGAGTCTTATTATCTTTGTTTCCATGGTATTAACTCTTAGGTGAGAGAGAATTCATAAACAGAAGAAATTGAATGTTCTGTGAAAATTAGGTAATCTAGAATTTGGTGACCAGTAAAAGCTGTACGCAAACTTCCAGAGATTTGGCTATGACTTGGTTAGGGGAAACAAATGCTGTCATTGAAAGTTTTAGGGGATAGTTATCTTGGGAGACTCTAATGTCCCATGATAACACTTTCTCGAAGCTGCTCTCTGGTCCTGGGCCCATGTTACCATGATACAGAATGCAAGCAGGGATGCCAGGCAACATTTATTAACGAACATTCTGTCAATTCACGTGCACCGCACACATGCTATAAGGAGCATACCTAAACATGAACTAACCTTACAGCCTCACTGAGTTTCTCACAAAAACACAGCAGGGCTCTTTCTTTTGGGTTCTACATATTTACCTGTCTCTCAAGCTACAACATGCCGATAGTGACATAAGCATGAAAACGAAAGCATCATAATGCCATTCAAGTACAATGATGAGTACATTAAACGTGTTTTCTATGCTTCAATTTTCTAATTCCTAGAATGGATACAATACAATTAATCGCCTCTACCATAAACCTTTTCTGTTTTTTGAAAATAAAATAATCCCTCTTCATTCTCTTACCTTTAGAGCAGGTTGATCCCATGGTTTCTCAGAGTGGTTTAGATTTGCATTAGGCTGATGATTAAGGATTTTGAGCAGTGTCTTCTGTTTCTTTCCTTCATTTCGGATTCCTCAATTGACTGTTCTCTATTAAGTTCTGTACCCTGCTTTCTAATATGGTTATTTAGAGAGATTTATTGTGGGTGGTGTGTCATGTTATCAGCCCGACAGAGTTCATTAGATGAGATTCCCTGATCAGGAGATTATTCAGTTATTCTATTTTTAAAATCGTTGTTGACTGTGTCCTTCATGGGTCATTTCTGTTGCAACCTCTCAGAAACCGATGATGTGAAACAGTATAGTTTTTTTTTTTTAAATCGTGTAATCATTCGATTGGTAAAAATCTACTATTACGTAATCAGTAATAACCATATAAGGCAGTGTCCCCCATTCTCTGGGCACTGCTTCTGGTACCGATCTCCTTCTGTGTCAATCCCACAGAAGCCAAATGACAGATGACACCATCATTACTTATATAATCAAATGAGTTAATAATTGGATAGTCCTCCTTATTTAACTTTCATAACATGGAACCCAACTCCAGTGATTGCTAAGGAAGTAGTACTTAGATAATTAAATAATGCCACGTGAATAACGCCCATGGAACAATGGCCCGACTCCAGTCAAGAAAAATATCATTTTCATCGATTTAAATAATGAATATATAATGAAAAATGATTGAATGATGTCATGGTGGTGCATACTTACATCTCACATGGAGTAGTCAGACTGATCTCTTCCTGGAATAATGACGAATTTAGAAAATTAAATTGATAATTAATTAGTTGTCCTTTTATATTAACACTGATGAGATAGCACCAAAGTCCTAAACCTATCGCTGATGTAATAATCTATTTACATAGCTAAATGGTGAAGTAATTAGATGATATTACATCAACTACCAAAATCTGACTCGTAAAGGGACTTATGGTCCATAACATTACCTGCATTTTGAATACGTAATTTAAATGATGAATTATTACTTAATTTCCTAGTTTAATAGTTAAAGAAGTAAGTGTAGTATTATATGACGTGCCTGTCTGGTACAACAATCTCACCTAAGGAGGCTCCAAACTCCAGTGATCACTGAATACATAATGACAGATTTTCATAACTAAATGAATAAACATTAAACAAGTGGATGGTGTTTTATGCGTGAATCCTAAATGACTGCTCAATAATGAAGAGACATTGAGTTCTTAAACATAGATTTGAACAAAAAAAATGAATGAAGAGATAGTTTCTCATAATTTACCCCTAGAGAGATAACAAAATGATATCAACATAGATTTAAATAAAATAATTAAGTAAGTAAGAAAGAAAGAAAGAAAGGAAGGAAGGAAGGAAGGGAGGAATGAAAAAAGAAAGAATTCACAAGATACAATTTAACACCAACAAGGTGGATCACAGACTCCACTCTTCCTGGAGTAGAAAAAGACAGATTTGAATAATGAAATAATCAGATAGTTAGATCATCTGTCACACTTGAGTGTGACACAATGTGTCGCCAAACTTCAGGGATCTCAGATTACATAAAAAAAGAATTTAATAATTACATCTTTAAATAAGTAAGCGGTTTACCTTTTTTTGTATCATCAATTCCTGGGAACACTTTACAGATATGAAAATGTATGCTGTCGTCATGCATTTTTAAAATGCCATCAGTTAATCGTCAGATAATCATACTGTCTTGCCTGATGCATTCTGTTGGCCTGACATCATCACAAGCACCTGAATCTCTATTGTGGTGCAGCAGGACATGAGATAATGGGCCCAATCCTGGCGGAGCCCTAGTAGCCACAATGTTGATAACAGCTGAAAAGATGGCTGCAGCAGGGGCATCAATAGCATAGCTGAGAGAGAGATATTCTTCCGTGTTCTGAGTTGTCATTCTTTTGCCAGGTCTCAGTGATGGTGCCGGCCTGCTAGTGCCACTCCTTCTTCTCATGGTAGAACACATCCGATGTGAAGATGTGGAGGAAGAACAGGTAGTCAACAGCCAGACCACCGTGCTGGCCTTGGTGAAGTCCTTGTACTTCTCAGAGGGCACCGTGCAACCTTCAAGACTCAATCACCCAGCATCCCTCCTACTCTGGAAGATGCATAGATCATTCAGAAAATGCTCTGCCCATGTCTACATCTTTCCTAACCTTGTCCCTGACAGATATTTGTACCCTAACTGTAAACGGTGATGTCATTGTCGGTCGTTTACAGAATTTAAAGAATTTAATAAATCAGTAATAGCTAACTGTCACAATAAATAGGTGATAGCATTTTACTGGCAGGGAAGCATGGTCAGAATCCAGGCATGAAGGATGTCATCATCATCAATTGAAAAAATGAATCGTAAAATGTGATGATATTGCACATTATCTCCACTAGGGGAGCTTTACAGGTCTCTTCATGGAATGGAGGATTGTTGTTTACATTACTATACAAATATTTACATCATCTTGGGGATTAACACAGATTGTCAACTTAAATACATTAATTATGTAATTAGATGATCTGTGGCACCAGATTCCATTAGTCATGGACGATATAATCATTGCTTTAGGTAATTAAATAATCAAATAATGAGTTCATGTAACATCATCCACTTCCCTGAGGTGGCTACAAACCAGGCTCATGAACGATGCTGTCATGATTAATTTAAATATTTTAACTACATAATTGACATTAAGATGGTCTATAATAATTGCCTCCCACATCACGTCACCAAAATCCACTGATCATGGATTATCTAATGTACTATTTTAAAATCAGGGCCAGGGCCCGGGCCAGGGCCAGGGCCAGGGCCAGGGCCAGGGCCAGGGCCAGGGCCAGGGCCAGGGGGTCAGGGCCAGGGCCAAAATTAAATTGATAATAAATTAAATGATAATAAATTAAATTGATAATAAATTAGTAGGCATTTTATATTAACACTGACGAAATTGCACAAATTCCTAAACTTATCGCTGATGTAAAGATCTCTTTATATAGCTAAATGATGAAGTAATGAGATGATGTTACATCAACTCCCAAAATCTGACTCCAAATTAGACTTATGTTTCATAAAATTACTTGTATTTTAAATTCATTAATTAAGTGATGAATTATCATTTAATTTCCTAGCTTAACAGTTAAGGAAGGAAATGTAGTATTCGATGATGTGATGGTCTGGCACGATGGAATCCCCTAAGGAGTCAAAACCGTTTGATCCCTAAGGATCAAAACTCCAATGATCATTGAATACATTATGACAGATTTTCTTAATTAAATGAATAAACTTTAAACCAGTGGATGGTGTTTTATGTGTGAAGCCTAAATGATTGCTCAATACTGAAGGGTCATTGAGTTCTTAATCATAGATATGAACAAAAATGAATGAATAAAGAGATCATTTCTCATAATTAATACCTACAGAGATAACAATTTGATGTCAACATTTATTTAAAGAAAGAAAAAGAAAGATATCAGAAGAGATAATTTAAAAACTACATGGTAGATACACACTCCACTCTTCCTGTAGTAGAAAAAGAAAGATTTGTATAATGAAATAATCAGATAGTTAGATCGTCTGTCACACGTGAGTCACACAAGGTGGCACCAAACTTCAGGGATCACAGATTTTATAATGAAAGAATTGAATAATTACATCTTGAACTATGTAAGTCTTTGACCTTTTTTTGTATCTTCAAATCCTTGGCAGACTTGACAGATATGGAAATGTATGCTGTCATCAAGGATTTTTAAAATGCCATAAGTTAATCGTCAGATAATCTTTCTGTCTTGCATGATGAATTCTGTTGGCCTGACATCATCACCAGCACCTGAATCTCTGTTGTGGTGCTGCAGGATCTGAGATAATGGGCCCATTCCTGGCTTAGAAGTAGTAACCAAGATGTTGCTATCAGCTGAAAAGATGGCTGAAGCAGGGGCATAACCAGCATAGCTGAGAGAGGGATGTTCTTCTGTGTTCTGGGTCATCATTATTTGACAGGTCTAGGAGATGGTGCCGACCTCCTAGTGCCACTACTTCTTCTCATGGTAGATCACACCCGAAGTGAAGATGTGGAGGAACAGCAGGTAGTCCACACCCAGGCCACCATGACGGCCTTGGTGAAGTCCTTGTACTTCTCGAATGGCCCCGAGCAATATTCGGGTCTCAATCATCCAGCATCCTTTTTACTCTGGGAGATGCATAGATCATTCAGAAAATGCTCTGCCCATGTCTACCTCTTTCCTAACCTTGTCCCTGACAGATATTTGCACACTCATCATAATCGGTGATGGCATTGTCTATCACTTACATAATTTAAAGAATTAAATAAGTCAGTAATAGCAAACTGTCACAATAAATAGGTGAAGAAGTAGCATTTCACTGGCAGGGAAGCATGGCCAGACTCCAGTCATGAAGGATGTCATCATCCTCAATTGAATCAATGTATCATAAAATATGATGATATTGCACATTACCTCCACAAGAGGAAGCTTTACACGTGTCTTCATGGAATGGAGGATTTTTGGTTTATATATCTTTAAAAATATTTACATTATCTTGGGTATTAACACAGACTGTCAATTTAAAATCTTTAATTACATAATTAGATGATCTGTGGCACCAGATTCCAGGTGTCATGGATGATATAATCATTGTTTTATGTAGATACATAATCAAACAATGAGTTCATGTAACATCATCCACTTCCCTAAGGGGCTCCATACCAGGCTGTTGAAAGATGCTGTCGTGATTAATTTAAATATTTTAACTACAAAATTGATATTTAGATGGTCCATAATAATTGCTACCCACATCATGGAATCCACTGATCATGGATTATCTAATGACCTATATTAATAATCAAATAGCAACATAATCAGATGATAAAATTGTATGCCACAGTCGACACAATGACTCTCACCGAGCCCACATGATTGTGGGAAACGCGCAGGACCATCCCTTATTAATCGAAGAGCAGAGTCGTGAAATGTTTAAATGCTGAAATGTCATTGTGTATGCAGGGTTTTTAGAAGATCCTGCATATTTCATGTTGGACGGCTGCCTCAAAAGAGATGGGCTGCAACCCAAAAATCCCTAAGTCTACTTTAACAAATGAATTATCACTATTCAGAAGGAAATTAACAATGACAAATTCACCTTTTGATGAATAATTGTGAGTCTTATTATCTTTGTTTCTATAGTATTAATTCTTAGGAGAGAGAGAATTCATAAACAGAAGAAATTGAATGTTCTCTGATAATTAGGTAATCTAGAATTTGGTGACCAATAAAAGCTGTAGGCAAACTTCCAGAGATTTGGCTATGACTTGCTTAGGGAAATCAAATGCTGTCATTGAAAGTTTAAGGAGATAGTTATCTTGGGAGACTGTAATGTCCCATGATAACACTTTCTCGAAGCTGCTCTCTGGTACTTGGCCCATGATAACAGAATACAGAATGCAAGCAGGGTTGCCAGGCAACATTTAAGAACCAACATTCTGTCACATTCTAATGCTCCTCCCACAGGCTAAAAGGAGCATACCTAAAGATGAACTAAACTTACAGCCTCACTGATTTTCTCACAAAAACAAAGCAGGGCTCTTTCTTTTGGGTTCTACATATTTACCTGTCTCTCAAGCTTCAACTTGCCTATAGTGACATAAGCATGAAAATGAGAGCATCATAATGTCATTCAAGTACAATAATGAGTATTTTAAACTTTTTTTTTTCCATGCTTCATTTTCTAATTCATAGAATGGATACAATACAATTAATCGACTCTACCATAAACCTTTTCTCATTTTTGAAAATAAAATAATACCTCTTCATCTTCTGCTATTTAGAGGAGCTAGATCACATGTTTTCTCGCCATTGTTTACATTTGTATTGGTCCAGAACAGCCATGGTCAGGGCCAGGGCCAGGGCCAGGGCCAGGGCCAGGTCAGGGCGAGGGCCAGGGCCAGGGCCAGGGCCAGGGCCAGGGCCAGGGCCAGGGCCAGGGCCAGGGCCAGGGCCAGGTCTAAAATTGAATTGATAATAAATTAGTAGGCAATTTATATTAACACTGATGAAATGGCACCAAAGAACTAAGAATATCACTGATGTAATGATCTCTTTATATATCTAAATGATGAAGTAATGTGATGATGTTATATCAACTCCCAAAATCTGACTCCAAAAGGGACTTATGGTCCATAAAATTACCTGTAATTTAAATTCATTAATTAAGTGATGAATTATCGTTTAATATCCTAGTTTAACAGTCAAGGACTTAAGTGTAGTATTCGATGATGTGAGTGTCTGGCACGATGTACTTCCCTAAGGAGGCTCAAAACTCCAGTGATCACTGAATACATAATGACAGATTTTCATAATTAAATGAATAAACTTTAAACCAGTGAATGGTGATTTATGCGTTAAGCCTAAATGATTGCCTAATACTGAAGGGTCATTGTATTCTTAATCATAGATATGATAAAAATGAATGAATAAAGAGATAGTTTCTCATAATAAACCCCTAAAGAGATAACAAAATGATATCAACATTGATTTAAATAATGGAAGAAAGAAAGAAAGAAAGAAAGAAAGGACGAAAAAAAAAGAAAGAAAGAAAGAAAGAAAGAAAGAATTCACAAGATACAATTTAACACCAACAAGGTGGATCCAGATTCCACTCTTCCTGGAGGAGAAAAAGACAGATTTGTATAATGAAATAATCAGATAGTTAGATCGTCTGTCACACTTGAGTCACACAAGGTGGCGCCAAACTTCAGGGATTACAGATTATATAATGAAAGAATTTAATAATTACATCTTTATATATGTAAGTCTTTGAAATTTTTTTGTGTCTTCAAATCCTGGGAAGACTTGACAGATATGGAAATGTATGCTGTCATCAAGGATTTTTAAAATGCCATAAGTTAATCGTCAGATAATCATACTGACTTACATGATGAATTCTGCTGGTCTTACATCATCACCAACAGCTGAATCTCTGTTTTGGTGCTGGAGGATCTGAGATAGTGGGCCCATTCCTGACTTAGAAGTAGTAACCAACATGTTGCTATCAGCTGAAAAGAAGGCTGCAGCAGGGGCTTAACCAGCATATCTGAGAGAGAGAGATGTTCTTCCGTGTTCTGGGTCGTAATCCTTTTGCCAGGTCTCAGAGATGGTGCCGACCTCCTAGTGCCACTACTTCTTCTCATGGTAGATCACACCCGATGTGAAGATGTGGAGGAACAGCAGCTAGTCCACACACAGACCACCATGCCAGCCTTGGTGAAGTCTTGTACTTCTCGAATTGCCCCTAGCAATCTTCTGGACACAATCATCCAGCATCCTTTTTACCCTGGGAGATGCATAGATCATTCAGAAAATGCTCTGCCCATGTCTACATCTTTCCTAACCTTGTCCCTGACAGATATTTGCACACTAGTCATAATCGGTGATGGCATTGTCTATCGCTTAAATAATTTAAAGAATTAAATAAGTCAGTAATAGCTAACTGTCACAATAAATAGGTGATGTAGCATTTTACTGGCAGGGAAGCATGCCAGACTCCAGTCATGAAGGATGTTATCATCCTCAATTGAGTCAATGTATCATAAAATGTGATGATATTGCACTTTATCTCCACAAGAGGAAGCTTTACAGGTCTCTTCATGGAATCGAGTATTTTTGGTTTATATAACTTTATAATTATTCAAATTATCTTGGGTATTAACACAGACTGTCAATTTAAATACTTTAATTTTGTAATTACATGATCTGTGGCACCAGATTCCAGGTGTCATGGATGATATAATCATTGTTATATATAGATACATACTCAAACAATGAGTTCATGTACCATCATCCACTTCCCTAAGGGGCTCCAAACCTGGCTCTTGAATGATGCTGTCGTGAATAATTTAAATATTTTAAATACAAAATTGATATTTAGATGGTCCATAATAATAGCTTCCCACATCATGGAATCCACTGATCATGGATTATCTAATGTCCTATTTTAATAATCAAATAACAACATAATCAGATGATAAAATAGTATGCCATACTCGACATCGTTGACTCTCACCGACTCCTACGTGATTGTCGGAAACCCCCAGGATCATCCCTTATTTAATCGGAGAGCAGAGTCGTGAAATGTTTAAATGCTGAAATGTCTTTGTGTATGCAGGGTTTTTAGAAGATCCTGCAGATTTCATGTTGGACGGCTGCCTCAAAACAGGTGGACTGCATTCCAATAATCCCTAAGTCTACTTTAACAAATGGATTATCACTATCCTGAAGGAAATTAACAATGACAAATTCACCTTTTGATGAATAATTGTGAGTCTTATTATGTTTGTTTCCACAGTATTAATTCTTAGGAGAGAGAGAATTCATAAACAGAAGAAATAGAATATTCTCTGATAATTAGGTAATCTAGAATTTGGTGACCAGTAAAAGCTGTAGGCAAACTTCCAGAGATTTGGCTATGACTTGCTTAGGGAAATCAAATGCTGTAATTGAAAGTTTAAGGAGATAGTTATCTTGGGAGACTGTAATGTCCCATGATAACACTTTCTCGAAGCTGCTCTCTGGTACTTGGCCCATGATAACAGAATACAGAATGCATGCAGGGTTGCCAGGCAACATTTAAGAACCAACATTCTGTCACATTCTAGTGCCCCTCCCACATGCTAAAGGAGCATACCTAAAGATGAACTAACCTTACAGCCGCACTGATTTTCTCACAAAAACAAAGCAGGGCTCTTTCTAATGTGTTCTACATATTTACCTGTCTCTCAAGCTTCAACATGCATATAGTGACATAAGCATGAAAACGAAAGCATCATATTGCCATTCAAGTACAATAATGAGTATTTTAAACTTTTTTTTTCTATGCTTCAATTTTCTAATTCCTAGAATGGATACAATACAAACAATCAACTCTACCATAAACCTTTTCTCATTTTTGAAAAAAAAAAATACCTCTTCATCTTCTGCTCTTTAGAGGAGCTAGATCACATGTTTTCTCGCCATTGTTTAGATTTGAATTGGTCCAGAACAGCCAGGGCCAGGGTCAGGGTCAGGGTCAGGGCCAGCGCCAGGGCCAGGGCCAGGGCCAGGGCCAGGGCCAGGGCCAGGGCCAGGGCCAGGGCCAGGTCTAAAATTAAATTGATAATAAATTAGTAGGCACTTTATATTAACACTGACAAAATGGCACCAAAGACCTAAAAATATCACTGATGTAAAGTTCTCTTTATATATCTAAATGATGAAGTAATGAGATGATGTTATATCAACTCCCAAAATCTGACTCCAAAAGGGACTTATGATCCATAAAATTACCTGTATTTTAAATTCATTAATTAAGTGATGAATTATCATTTAATATCCTAGATTAACAGTCAAGGACGTAAGTGTAGTATTCGATGATTGAGTGTCTGGCACGATGGAATTCCCTAAGGAGGCTCAAAACTCCAGTGATCACTGAATACATAATGACAGATTTTCATAATAAAATGAATAAACTTTAAACCAGTGAATGGAGTTTTATGCGTGAAGCCTAAATGATTGCTCAATACTGAAGGGTCATTGTATTCTTAATCATAGTTATAAAAAAATGAATGAATAAAGAGATAGTTTCTCATTCTTAACACCTAGAGAGATAACAAAATGATATCAACATTGATTTTAATAATGAAAGGAAGAAAGAAAGAAAGAATGAAAGAATTCACAAGATACAATTTAACACCAACAAGGTGGATCCACTCTCCACTCTTCCTGGAGGAGAAAAAGACAGAATTGTATAATGAAATAATCAGATAGTTAGATCGTCTGTCACACTTGAGTCACACAAGGTGGCGCCAAACTTCAGGGATTACAGATTATATAATGAAAGAATTTAATAATTACATCTTTATATATGTAAGTCTTTGAAATTTTTTTGTGTCTTCAAATCCTGGGAAGACTTGACAGATATGGAAATGTATGCTGTCATCATGGATTTTTAAAATGCCATAAGTTAATCGTCAGATAATCATACTGACTTACATGATGAATTCTGCTGGTCTTACATCATCACCAACAGCTGAATCTCTGTTTTGGTGCTGGAGGATCTGAGATAGTGGGCCCATTCCTGACTTAGAAGTAGTAACCAACATGTTGCTATCAGCAAAGAAGGCTGCAGCAGGGGCTTAACCAGCATATCTGAGAGAGAGAGATGTTCTTCCGTGTTCTGGGTCGTAATCCTTTTGCCAGGTCTCAGAGATGGTGCCGACCTCCTAGTGCCACTACTTCTTTTCATGGTAGTTCACACCCGATGTGAAGATGTGGAGGAACAGCAGCTAGTCCACACACAGACCACCATGCCAGCCTTGGTGAAGTCTTGTACTTCTCGAATTGCCCCTAGCAATCTTCTGGACACAATCATCCAGCATCCTTTTTACCCTGGGAGATGCATAGATCATTCAGAAAATGCTCTGCCCATGTCTACATCTTTCCTAACCTTGTCCCTGACAGATATTTGCACACTAGTCATAATCGGTGATGGCATTGTCTATCGCTTAAATAATTTAAAGAATTAAATAAGTCAGTAATAGCTAACTGTCACAATAAATAGGTGATGTAGCATTTTACTGGCAGGGAAGCATGCCAGACTCCAGTCATGAAGGATGTTATCATCCTCAATTGAGTCAATGTATCATAAAATGTGATGATATTGCACTTTATCTCCACAAGAGGAAGCTTTACAGGTCTCTTCATGGAATCGAGTATTTTTGGTTTCTATAACTTTATAATTATTCAAATTATCTTGGGTATTAACACAGACTGTCAATTTAAATACTTTAATTATGTAATTACATGATCTGTGGCACCAGATTCCAGGTGTCATGGATGATATAATCATTGTTATATATAGATACATACTCAAACAATGAGTTCATGTACCATCATCCACTTCCCTAAGGGGCTCCAAACCTGGCTCTTGAATGATGCTGTCGTGATTAATTTAAATATTTTAAATACAGAATTGATATTTAGATGGTCCATAATAATTGCTTCCCACATCATGGAATCCACTGATCATGGATTATCTAATGTCCTATTTTAATAATCAAATAACAACATAATCAGATGATAAAATAGTATGCCATACTCGACATCGTTGACTCTCACCGACTCCTACGTGATTGTCGGAAACCCCCAGGATCATCCCTTATTTAATCGGAGAGCAGAGTCGTGAAATGTTTAAATGCTGAAATGTCTTTGTGTATGCAGGGTTTTTAGAAGATCCTGCAGATTTCATGTTGGACGGCTGCCTCAAAACAGGTGGACTGCAATCCAATAATCCCCAAGTCTACTTTAACAAATGGATTATCACTATCCTGAAGGAAATTAACAATGACAAATTCACCTTTTGATGAATAATTGTGAGTCTTATTATGTTTGTTTCCACAGTATTAATTCTTAGGAGAGAGAGAATTCATAAACAGAAGAAATAGCATATTCTCTGATAATTAGGTAATCTAGAATTTGGTGACCAGTAAAAGCTGTGGGCAAACTTCCAGAGATTTGGCTATGACTTGCTTAGGGAAATCAAATGCTGTCATTGAAAGTTTAAGGAGATAGTTATCTTGGGAGACTGTAATGTCCCATGATAACACTTTCTCGAAGCTGCTCTCTGGTACTTGGCCCATGATAACAGAATACAGAATGCATGCAGGGTTGCCAGGCAACATTTAAGAACCAACATTCTGTCACATTCTAGTGCCCCTCCCACATGCTAAAGGAGCATACCTAAAGATGAACTAACCTTACAGCCGCACTGATTTTCTCACAAAAACAAAGCAGGGCTCTTTCTAATGTGTTCTACATATTTACCTGTCTCTCAAGCTTCAACATGCATATAGTGACATAAGCATGAAAACGAAAGCATCATATTGCCATTCAAGTACAATAATGAGTATTTTAAACTTTTTTTTTCTATGCTTCAATTTTCTAATTCCTAGAATGGATACAATACAAACAATCAACTCTACCATAAACCTTTTCTCATTTTTGAAAAAAATAATACCTCTTCATCTTCTGCTCTTTAGAGGAGCTAGATCACATTTTTCTCGCCATTGTTTAGATTTGAATTGGTCCAGAACAGCCAGGGCCAGGGTCAGGGTCAGGGTCAGGGTCAGGGCCAGGGCCAGGGCCAGGGCCAGGGCCAGGGCCAGGGCCAGGGCCAGGGCCAGGGCCAGGGCCAGGTCTAAAATTAAATTGATAATAAATTAGTAGGCACTTTATATTAACACTGACAAAATGGCACCAAAGACCTAAAAATATCACTGATGTAAAGTTCTCTTTATATATCTAAATGATGAAGTAATGAGATGATGTTATATCAACTCCCAAAATCTGACTCCAAAAGGGACTTATGATCCATAAAATTACCTGTATTTTAAATTCATTAATTAAGTGATGAATTATCATTTAATATCCTAGATTAACAGTCAAGGATGTATGTGTAGTATTCGATGATTGAGTGTCTGGCACGATGGACTTCCCTAAGGAGGCTCAAAACTCCAGTGATCACTGAATCCATAATGACAGATTTTCAAAATTAAATGAATAAACTTTAAACCAGTGAATGGAGTTTTATGCGTGAAGCCTAAATGATTGCTCAATACTGAAGGGTCATTGTATTCTTAATCATAGTTATAAAAAAATGAATGAATAAAGAGATAGTTTCTCATTCTTAACACCTAGAGAGATAACAAAATGATATCAACATTGATTTTAATAATGAAAGGAAGAAAGAAAGAAAGAATGAAAGAATTCACAAGATACAATTTAACACCAACAAGGTGGATCCACTCTCCACTCTTCCTGGAGGAGAAAAAGACAGAATTGTATAATGAAATAATCAGATAGTTAGATCGTCTGTCACACTTGAGTCACACAAGGTGGCGCCAAACTTCAGGGATTACAGATTATATAATGAAAGAATTTAATAATTACATCTTTATATATGTAAGTCTTTGAAATTTTTTTGTGTCTTCAAATCCTGGGAAGACTTGACAGATATGGAAATGTATGCTGTCATCAAGGATTTTTAAAATGCCATAAGTTAATCGTCAGATAATCATACTGACTTACATGATGAATTCTGCTGGTCTTACATCATCACCAACAGCTGAATCTCTGTTTTGGTGCTGGAGGATATGAGATAGTGGGCCCATTCCTGACTTAGAAGTAGTAACCAACATGTTGCTATCAGCTGAAAAGAAGGCTGCAGCAGGGGCTTAACCAGCATATCTGAGAGAGAGAGATGTTCTTCCGTGTTCTGGGTCGTAATCCTTTTGCCAGGTCTCAGAGATGGTGCCAACCTCCTAGTGCCACTACTTCTTCTCATGGTAGATCACACCCGATGTGAAGATGTGGAGGAACAGCAGCTAGTCCACACACAGACCACCATGCCAGCCTTGGTGAAGTCTTGTACTTCTCGAATTGCCCCTAGCAATCTTCTGGACACAATCATCCAGCATCCTTTTTACCCTGGGAGATGCATAGATCATTCAGAAAATGCTCTGCCCATGTCTACATCTTTCCTAACCTTGTCCCTGACAGATATTTGCACACTAGTCATAATCGGTGATGGCATTGTCTATCGCTTAAATAATTTAAAGAATTAAATAAGTCAGTAATAGCTAACTGTCACAATAAATAGGTGATGTAGCATTTTACTGGCAGGGAAGCATGCCAGACTCCAGTCATGAAGGATGTTATCATCCTCAATTGAGTCAATGTATCATAAAATGTGATGATATTGCACTTTATCTCCACAAGAGGAAGCTTTACAGGTCTCTTCATGGAATCGAGTATTTTTGGTTTATATAACTTTATAAGTATTTAAATTATCTTGGGTATTAACACAGACTGTCAATTTAAATACTTTAATTATGTAATTACATGATCTGTGGCACCAGATTCCAGGTGTCATGGATGATATAATCATTGTTATATATAGATACATACTCAAACAATGAGTTCATGTACCATCATCCACTTCCCTAAGGGGCTCCAAACCTGGCTCTTGAATGATGCTGTCGTGATTAATTTAAATATTTTAAATACAAAATTGATATTTAGATGGTCCATAATAATTGCTTCCCACATCATGGAATCCACTGATCATGGATTATCTAATGTCCTATTTTAATAATCAAATAACAACATAATCAGATGATAAAATTGTATGCCATACTCGACATCGTTGACTCTCACCGACTCCTACGTGATTGTCGGAAACCCCCAGGATCATCCCTTATTTAAGCGGAGAGCAGAGTCATGAAATGTTTAAATGCTGAAATGTCTTTGTGTATGCAGGGTTTTTAGAAGATCCTGCAGATTTCATGTTGGACGGCTGCCTCAAAACAGGTGGACTGCAATCCAATAATCCCTAAGTCTACTTTAACAAATGGATTATCACTATCCTGAAGGAAATTAACAATGACAAATTCACCTTTTGATGAATAATTGTGAGTCTTATTATGTTTGTTTCCACAGTATTAATTCTTAGGAGAGAGAGAATTCATAAACAGAAGAAATAGAATATTCTCTGATAATTAGGTAATCTAGAATTTGGTGACCAGTAAAAGCTGTGGGCAAACTTCCAGAGATTTGGCTATGACTTGCTTAGGGAAATCAAATGCTGTCATTGAAAGTTTAAGGAGATAGTTATCTTGGGAGACTGTAATGTCCCATGATAACACTTTCTCGAAGCTGCTCTCTGGTACTTGGCCCATGATAACAGAATACAGAATGCATGCAGGGTTGCCAGGCAACATTTAAGAACCAACATTCTGTCACATTCTAGTGCCCCTCCCACATGCTAAAGGAGCATACCTAAAGATGAACTAACCTTACAGCCGCACTGATTTTCTCACAAAAACAAAGCAGGGCTCTTTGTAATGTGTTCTACATATTTACCTGTCTCTCAAGCTTCAACATGCATATAGTGACATAAGCATGAAAACGAAAGCATCATATTGCCATTCAAGTACAATAATGAGTATTTTAAACTTTTTTTTTCTATGCTTCAATTTTCTAATTCCTAGAATGGATACAATACAAACAATCAACTCTACCATAAACCTTTTCTCATTTTTGAAAAAAAAAAAAATACCTCTTCATCTTCTGCTCTTTAGAGGAGCTAGATCACATGTTTTCTCGGCACTGTATAGATTTGAATTGGTCCAGAACAGCCAGGGCCAGGGCCAGGGCCAGGGCCAGGGCCAGGGCCAGGGCCAGGGCCAGGGCCAGGGCCATGGCCAGGTCTAAAATTAAATTGATAATAAATTAGTAGGCACTTTATATTAACACTGACAAAATGGCACCAAAGACCTAAAAATATCACTGATGTAAAGTTCTCTTTATATATCTAAATGATGAAGTAATGAGATGATGTTATATCAACTCCCAAAATCTGACTCCAAAAGGGACTTATGATCCATAAAATTACCTGTATTTTAAATTCATTAATTAAGTGATGAATTATCATTTAATATCCTAGATTAACAGTCAAGGACGTAAGTGTAGTATTCGATGATTGAGTGTCTGGCACGATGGACTTCCCTAAGGAGGCTCAAAACTCCAGTGATCACTGAATACATAATGACAGATTTTCATAATTAAATGAATAAACTTTAAACCAGTGAATGGAGTTTTATGCGTGAAGCCTAAATGATTGCTCAATACTGAAGGGTCATTGTATTCTTAATCATAGTTATAAAAAAATGAATGAATAAAGAGATAGTTTCTCATTCTTAACACCTAGAGAGATAACAAAATGATATCAACATTGATTTTAATAATGAAAGGAAGAAAGACAGAAAGAATGAAAGAATTCACAAGATACAATTTAACACCAACAAGGTGGATCCAGTCTCCACTCTTCCTGGAGGAGAAAAAGACAGAATTGTATAATGAAATAATCAGATAGTTAGATCGTCTGTCACACTTGAGTCACAAAAGGTGGCGCCAAACTTCAGGGATTACAGATTATATAATGAAAGAATTTAATAATTACATCTTTATATATGTAAGTCTTTGAAATTTTTTTGTGTCTTCAAATCCTGGGAAGACTTGACAGATATGGAAATGTATGCTGTCATCAAGGATTTTTAAAATGCCATAAGTTAATCGTCAGATAATCATACTGACTTACATGATGAATTCTGCTGGTCTTACATCATCACCAACAGCTGAATCTCTGTTTTGGTGCTGGAGGATCTGAGATAGTGGGCCCATTCCTGACTTAGAAGTAGTAACCAACATGTTGCTATCAGCTGAAAAGAAGGCTGCAGCAGGGGCTTAACCAGCATATCTGAGAGAGAGAGATGTTCTTCCGTGTTCTGGGTCGTAATCCTTTTGCCAGGTCTCAGAGATGGTGCCAACCTCCTAGTGCCACTACTTCTTCTCATGGTAGATCACACCCGATGTGAAGATGTGGAGGAACAGCAGCTAGTCCACACACAGACCACCATGCCAGCCTTGGTGAAGTCTTGTACTTCTCGAATTGCCCCTAGCAATCTTCTGGACACAATCTTCCAGCATCCTTTTTACCCTGGGAGATGCATAGATCATTCAGAAAATGCTCTGCCCATGTCTACATCTTTCCTAACCTTGTCCCTGACAGATATTTGCACACTAGTCATAATCGGTGATGGCATTGTCTATCGCTTAAATAATTTAAAGAATTAAATAAGTCAGTAATAGCTAACTGTCACAATAAATAGGTGATGTAGCATTTTACTGGCAGGGAAGCATGCCAGACTCCAGTCATGAAGGATGTTATCATCCTCAATTGAGTCAATGTATCATAAAATGTGATGATATTGCACTTTATCTCCACAAGAGGAAGCTTTACAGGTCTCTTCATGGAATCGAGTATTTTTGGTTTCTATAACTTTATAATTATTCAAATTATCTTGGGTATTAACACAGACTGTCAATTTAAATACTTTAATTATGTAATTACATGATCTGTGGCACTAGATTCCAGGTGTCATGGATGATATAATCATTGTTATATATAGATACATACTCAAACAATGAGTTCATGTACCATCATCCACTTCCCTAAGGGGCTCCAAACCTGGCTCTTGAATGATGCTGTCGTGATTAATTTAAATATTTTAAATACAAAATTGATATTTAGATGGTCCATAATAATAGCTTCCCACATCATGGAATCCACTGATCATGGATTATCAAATGTCCTATTTTAATAATCAAATAACAACATAATCAGTTGATAAAATAGTATGCCATACTCGACATCGTTGACTCTCACCGACTCCTACGTGATTGTCGGAAACCCCCAGGATCATCCCTTATTTAATCGGAGAGCAGAGTCGTGAAATGTTTAAATGCTGAAATGTCTTTGTGTATGCAGGGTTTTTAGAAGATCCTGCAGATTTCATGTTGGACGGCTGCCTCAAAACAGGTGGACTGCAATCCAATAATCCTTAAGTCTACTTTAACAAATGGATTATCACTATCCTGAAGGAAATTAACAATGACAAATTCACCTTTTGATGAATAATTGTGAGTCTTATTATGTTTGTTTCCACAGTATTAATTCTTAGGAGAGAGAGAATTCATAAACAGAAGAAATAGAATATTCTCTGATAATTAGGTAATCTAGAATTTGGTGACCAGTAAAAGCTGTAGGCAAACTTCCAGAGATTTGGCTATGACTTGCTTAGGGAAATCAAATGCTGTAATTGAAAGTTTAAGGAGATAGTTATCTTGGGAGACTGTAATGTCCCATGATAACACTTTCTCGAAGCTGCTCTCTGGTACTTGGCCCATGATAACAGAATACAGAATGCATGCAGGGTTGCCAGGCAACATTTAAGAACCAACATTCTGTCACATTCTAGTGCCCCTCCCACATGCTAAAGGAGCATACCTAAAGATGAACTAACCTTACAGCCGCACTGATTTTCTCACAAAAACAAAGCAGGGCTCTTTCTAATGTGTTCTACATATTTACCTGTCTCTCAAGCTTCAACATGCATATAGTGACATAAGCATGAAAACGAAAGCATCATATTGCCATTCAAGTACAATAATGAGTATTTTAAACTTTTTTTTTCTATGCTTCAATTTTCTAATTCCTAGAATGGATACAATACAAACAATCAACTCTACCATAAACCTTTTCTCATTTTTGAAAAAAAAAAAAACCTCTTCATCTTCTGCTCTTTAGAGGAGCTAGATCACATGTTTTCTCGCCATTGTTTAGATTTGAATTGGTCCAGAACAGCCAGGGCCAGGGTCAGGGTCAGGGTCAGGGCCAGGGCCAGGGCCAGGGCCAGGGCCAGGGCCAGGGCCAGGGCCAGGGCCAGGGCCAGGGCCAGGGCCAGGGCCAGGGCCAGGTCTAAAATTAAATTGATAATAAATTAGTAGGCACTTTATATTAACACTGACAAAATGGCACCAAAGACCTAAAAATATCACTGATGTAAAGTTCTCTTTATATATCTAAATGATGAAGTAATGAGATGATGTTATATCAACTCCCAAAATCTGACTCCAAAAGGGACTTATGATCCATAAAATTACCTGTATTTTAAATTCATTAATTAAGTGATGAATTATCATTTAATATCCTAGATTAACAGTCAAGGACGTAAGTGTAGTATTCGATGATTGAGTGTCTGGCACGATGGACTTCCCTAAGGAGGCTCAAAACTCCAGTGATCACTGAATACATAATGACAGATTTTCATAATTAAATGAATAAACTTTAAACCAGTGAATGGAGTTTTATGCGTGAAGCCTAAATGATTGCTCAATACTGAAGGGTCATTGTATTCTTAATCATAGTTATAAAAAAATGAATGAATAAAGAGATAGTTTCTCATTCTTAACACCTAGAGAGATAACAAAATGATATCAACATTGATTTTAATAATGAAAGGAAGAAAGAAAGAAAGAATGAAAGAATTCACAAGATACAATTTAACACCAACAAGGTGGATCCACTCTCCACTCTTCCTGGAGGAGAAAAAGACAGAATTGTATAATGAAATAATCAGATAGTTAGATCGTCTGTCACACTTGAGTCACACAAGGTGGCGCCAAACTTCAGGGATTACAGATTATATAATGAAAGAATTTAATAATTACATCTTTATATATGTAAGTCTTTGAAATTTTTTTGTGTCTTCAAATCCTGGGAAGACTTGACAGATATGGAAATGTATGCTGTCATCATGGATTTTTAAAATGCCATAAGTTAATCGTCAGATAATCATACTGACTTACATGATGAATTCTGCTGGTCTTACATCATCACCAACAGCTGAATCTCTGTTTTGGTGCTGGAGGATCTGAGATAGTGGGCCCATTCCTGACTTAGAAGTAGTAACCAACATGTTGCTATCAGCTGAAAAGAAGGCTGCAGCAGGGGCTTAACCAGCATATCTGAGAGAGAGAGATGTTCTTCCGTGTTCTGGGTCGTAATCCTTTTGCCAGGTCTCAGAGATGGTGCCAACCTCCTAGTGCCACTACTTCTTCTCATGGTAGATCACACCCGATGTGAAGATGTGGAGGAACAGCAGCTAGTCCACACACAGACCACCATGCCAGCCTTGGTGAAGTCTTGTACTTCTCGAATTGCCCCTAGCAATCTTCTGGACACAATCATCCAGCATCCTTTTTACCCTGGGAGATGCATAGATCATTCAGAAAATGCTCTGCCCATGTCTACATCTTTCCTAACCTTGTCCCTGACAGATATTTGCACACTAGTCATAATCGGTGATGGCATTGTCTATCGCTTAAATAATTTAAAGAATTAAATAAGTCAGTAATAGCTAACTGTCACAATAAATAGGTGATGTAGCATTTTACTGGCAGGGAAGCATGCCAGACTCCAGTCATGAAGGATGTTATCATCCTCAATTGAGTCAATGTATCATAAAATGTGATGATATTGCACTTTATCTCCACAAGAGGAAGCTTTACAGGTCTCTTCATGGAATCGAGTATTTTTGGTTTCTATAACTTTATAATTATTCAAATTATCTTGGGTATTAACACAGACTGTCAATTTAAATACTTTAATTATGTAATTACATGATCTGTGGCACCAGATTCCAGGTGTCATGGATGATATAATCATTGTTATATATAGATACATACTCAAACAATGAGTTCATGTACCATCATCCACTTCCCTAAGGGGCTCCAAACCTGGCTCTTGAATGATGCTGTCGTGATTAATTTAAATATTTTAAATACACAATTGATATTTAGATGGTCCATAATAATAGCTTCCCACATCATGGAATCCACTGATCATGGATTATCTAATGTCCTATTTTAATAATCAAATAACAACATAATCAGATGATAAAATAGTATGCCATACTCGACATCGTTGACTCTCACCGACTCCTACGTGATTGTCGGAAACCCCCAGGATCATCCCTTATTTAATCGGAGAGCAGAGTCGTGAAATGTTTAAATGCTGAAATGTCTTTGTGTATGCAGGGTTTTTAGAAGATCCTGCAGATTTCATGTTGGACGGCTGCCTCAAAACAGGTGGACTGCAATCCAATAATCCCCAAGTCTACTTTAACAAATGGATTATCACTATCCTGAAGGAAATTAACAATGACAAATTCACCTTTTGATGAATAATTGTGAGTCTTATTATGTTTGTTTCCACAGTATTAATTCTTAGGAGAGAGAGAATTCATAAACAGAAGAAATAGAATATTCTCTGATAATTAGGTAATCTAGAATTTGGTGACCAGTAAAAGCTGTAGGCAAACTTCCAGAGATTTGGCTATGACTTGCTTAGGGAAATCAAATGCTGTCATTGAAAGTTTAAGGAGATAGTTATCTTGGGAGACTGTAATGTCCCATGATAACACTTTCTCGAAGCTGCTCTCTGGTACTTGGCCCATGATAACAGAATACAGAATGCATGCAGGGTTGCCAGGCAACATTTAAGAACCAACATTCTGTCACATTCTAGTGCCCCTCCCACATGCTAAAGGAGCATACCTAAAGATGAACTAACCTTACAGCCGCACTGATTTTCTCACAAAAACAAAGCAGGGCTCTTTCTAATGTGTTCTACATATTTACCTGTCTCTCAAGCTTCAACATGCATATAGTGACATAAGCATGAAAACGAAAGCATCATATTGCCATTCAAGTACAATAATGAGTATTTTAAACTTTTTTTTTCTATGCTTCAATTTTCTAATTCCTAGAATGGATACAATACAAACAATCAACTCTACCATAAACCTTTTCTCATTTTTGAAAAAAAAAAATACCTCTTCATCTTCTGCTCTTTAGAGGAGCTAGATCACATGTTTTCTCGCCATTGTTTAGATTTGAATTGGTCCAGAACAGCCAGGGCCAGGGTCAGGGTCAGGGTCAGGGCCAGGGCCAGGGCCAGGGCCAGGGCCAGGGCCAGGGCCAGGGCCAGGGCCAGGGCCAGGGCCAGGGCCAGGGCCAGGGCCAGGGCCAGGTCTAAAATTAAATTGATAATAAATTAGTAGGCACTTTATATTAACACTGACAAAATGGCACCAAAGACCTAAAAATATCACTGATGTAAAGTTCTCTTTATATATCTAAATGATGAAGTAATGAGATGATGTTAAATCAACTCCCAAAATCTGACTCCAAAAGGGACTTATGATCCATAAAATTACCTGTATTTTAAATTCATTAATTAAGTGATGAATTATCATTTAATATCCTAGATTAACAGTCAAGGACGTAAGTGTAGTATTCGATGATTGAGTGTCTGGCACGATGGACTTCCCTAAGGAGGCTCAAAACTCCAGTGATCACTGAATACATAATGACAGATTTTCATAATTAAATGAATAAACTTTAAACCAGTGAATGGAGTTTTATGCGTGAAGCCTAAATGATTGCTCAATACTGAAGGGTCATTGTATTCTTAATCATAGTTATAAAAAAATGAATGAATAAAGAGATAGTTTCTCATTCTTAACACCTAGAGAGATAACAAAATGATATCAACATTGATTTTAATAATGAAAGGAAGAAAGAAAGAAAGAATGAAAGAATTCACAAGATACAATTTAACACCAACAAGGTGGATCCACTCTCCACTCTTCCTGGAGGAGAAAAAGACAGAATTGTATAATGAAATAATCAGATAGTTAGATCGTCTGTCACACTTGAGTCACACAAGGTGGCGCCAAACTTCAGGGATTACAGATTATATAATGAAAGAATTTAATAATTACATCTTTATATATGTAAGTCTTTGAAATTTTTTTGTGTCTTCAAATCCTGGGAAGACTTGACAGATATGGAAATGTATGCTGTCATCATGGATTTTTAAAATGCCATAAGTTAATCGTCAGATAATCATACTGACTTACATGATGAATTCTGCTGGTCTTACATCATCACCAACAGCTGAATCTCTGTTTTGGTGCTGGAGGATCTGAGATAGTGGGCCCATTCCTGACTTAGAAGTAGTAACCAACATGTTGCTATCAGCAAAGAAGGCTGCAGCAGGGGCTTAACCAGCATATCTGAGAGAGAGAGATGTTCTTCCGTGTTCTGGGTCGTAATCCTTTTGCCAGGTCTCAGAGATGGTGCCGACCTCCTAGTGCCACTACTTCTTTTCATGGTAGTTCACACCCGATGTGAAGATGTGGAGGAACAGCAGCTAGTCCACACACAGACCACCATGCCAGCCTTGGTGAAGTCTTGTACTTCTCGAATTGCCCCTAGCAATCTTCTGGACACAATCATCCAGCATCCTTTTTACCCTGGGAGATGCATAGATCATTCAGAAAATGCTCTGCCCATGTCTACATCTTTCCTAACCTTGTCCCTGACAGATATTTGCACACTAGTCATAATCGGTGATGGCATTGTCTATCGCTTAAATAATTTAAAGAATTAAATAAGTCAGTAATAGCTAACTGTCACAATAAATAGGTGATGTAGCATTTTACTGGCAGGGAAGCATGCCAGACTCCAGTCATGAAGGATGTTATCATCCTCAATTGAGTCAATGTATCATAAAATGTGATGATATTGCACTTTATCTCCACAAGAGGAAGCTTTACAGGTCTCTTCATGGAATCGAGTATTTTTGGTTTCTATAACTTTATAATTATTCAAATTATCTTGGGTATTAACACAGACTGTCAATTTAAATACTTTAATTATGTAATTACATGATCTGTGGCACCAGATTCCAGGTGTCATGGATGATATAATCATTGTTATATATAGATACATACTCAAACAATGAGTTCATGTACCATCATCCACTTCCCTAAGGGGCTCCAAACCTGGCTCTTGAATGATGCTGTCGTGATTAATTTAAATATTTTAAATACACAATTGATATTTAGATGGTCCATAATAATAGCTTCCCACATCATGGAATCCACTGATCATGGATTATCTAATGTCCTATTTTAATAATCAAATAACAACATAATCAGATGATAAAATAGTATGCCATACTCGACATCGTTGACTCTCACCGACTCCTACGTGATTGTCGGAAACCCCCAGGATCATCCCTTATTTAATCGGAGAGCAGAGTCGTGAAATGTTTAAATGCTGAAATGTCTTTGTGTATGCAGGGTTTTTAGAAGATCCTGCAGATTTCATGTTGGACGGCTGCCTCAAAACAGGTGGACTGCAATCCAATAACCCCAAGTCTACTTTAACAAATGGATTATCACTATCCTGAAGGAAATTAACAATGACAAATTCACCTTTTGATGAATAATTGTGAGTCTTATTATGTTTGTTTCCACAGTATTAATTCTTAGGAGAGAGAGAATTCATAAACAGAAGAAATAGAATATTCTCTGATAATTAGGTAATCTAGAATTTGGTGACCAGTAAAAGCTGTAGGCAAACTTCCAGAGATTTGGCTATGACTTGCTTAGGGAAATCAAATGCTGTCATTGAAAGTTTAAGGAGATAGTTATCTTGGGAGACTGTAATGTCCCATGATAACACTTTCTCGAAACTGCTCTCTGGTACTTGGCCCATGATAACAGAATACAGAATGCATGCAGGGTTGCCAGGCAACATTTAAGAACCAACATTCTGTCACATTCTAGTGCCCCTCCCACATGCTAAAGGAGCATACCTAAAGATGAACTAACCTTACAGCCGCACTGATTTTCTCACAAAAACAAAGCAGGGCTCTTTCTAATGTGTTCTACATATTTACCTGTCTCTCAAGCTTCAACATGCATATAGTGACATAAGCATGAAAACGAAAGCATCATATTGCCATTCAAGTACAATAATGAGTATTTTAAACTTTTTTTTTCTATGCTTCAATTTTCTAATTCCTAGAATGGATACAATACAAACAATCAACTCTACCATAAACCTTTTCTCATTTTTGAAAAAAAAAAATACCTCTTCATCTTCTGCTCTTTAGAGGAGCTAGATCACATGTTTTCTCGCCATTGTTTAGATTTGAATTGGTCCAGAACAGCCAGGGCCAGGGTCAGGGTCAGGGTCAGGGCCAGGGCCAGGGCCAGGGCCAGGGCCAGGGCCAGGGCCAGGGCCAGGGCCAGGGCCAGGGCCAGGGCCAGGGCCAGGGCCAGGGCCAGGTCTAAAATTAAATTGATAATAAATTAGTAGGCACTTTATATTAACACTGACAAAATGGCACCAAAGACCTAAAAATATCACTGATGTAAAGTTCTCTTTATATATCTAAATGATGAAGTAATGAGATGATGTTAAATCAACTCCCAAAATCTGACTCCAAAAGGGACTTATGATCCATAAAATTACCTGTATTTTAAATTCATTAATTAAGTGATGAATTATCATTTAATATCCTAGATTAACAGTCAAGGACGTAAGTGTAGTATTCGATGATTGAGTGTCTGGCACGATGGACTTCCCTAAGGAGGCTCAAAACTCCAGTGATCACTGAATACATAATGACAGATTTTCATAATTAAATGAATAAACTTTAAACCAGTGAATGGAGTTTTATGCGTGAAGCCTAAATGATTGCTCAATACTGAAGGGTCATTGTATTCTTAATCATAGTTATAAAAAAATGAATGAATAAAGAGATAGTTTCTCATTCTTAACACCTAGAGAGATAACAAAATGATATCAACATTGATTTTAATAATGAAAGGAAGAAAGAAAGAAAGAATGAAAGAATTCACAAGATACAATTTAACACCAACAAGGTGGATCCACTCTCCACTCTTCCTGGAGGAGAAAAAGACAGAATTGTATAATGAAATAATCAGATAGTTAGATCGTCTGTCACACTTGAGTCACACAAGGTGGCGCCAAACTTCAGGGATTACAGATTATATAATGAAAGAATTTAATAATTACATCTTTATATATGTAAGTCTTTGAAATTTTTTTGTGTCTTCAAATCCTGGGAAGACTTGACAGATATGGAAATGTATGCTGTCATCATGGATTTTTAAAATGCCATAAGTTAATCGTCAGATAATCATACTGACTTACATGATGAATTCTGCTGGTCTTACATCATCACCAACAGCTGAATCTCTGTTTTGGTGCTGGAGGATCTGAGATAGTGGGCCCATTCCTGACTTAGAAGTAGTAACCAACATGTTGCTATCAGCAAAGAAGGCTGCAGCAGGGGCTTAACCAGCATATCTGAGAGAGAGAGATGTTCTTCCGTGTTCTGGGTCGTAATCCTTTTGCCAGGTCTCAGAGATGGTGCCGACCTCCTAGTGCCACTACTTCTTTTCATGGTAGTTCACACCCGATGTGAAGATGTGGAGGAACAGCAGCTAGTCCACACACAGACCACCATGCCAGCCTTGGTGAAGTCTTGTACTTCTCGAATTGCCCCTAGCAATCTTCTGGACACAATCATCCAGCATCCTTTTTACCCTGGGAGATGCATAGATCATTCAGAAAATGCTCTGCCCATGTCTACATCTTTCCTAACCTTGTCCCTGACAGATATTTGCACACTAGTCATAATCGGTGATGGCATTGTCTATCGCTTAAATAATTTAAAGAATTAAATAAGTCAGTAATAGCTAACTGTCACAATAAATAGGTGATGTAGCATTTTACTGGCAGGGAAGCATGCCAGACTCCAGTCATGAAGGATGTTATCATCCTCAATTGAGTCAATGTATCATAAAATGTGATGATATTGCACTTTATCTCCACAAGAGGAAGCTTTACAGGTCTCTTCATGGAATCGAGTATTTTTGGTTTCTATAACTTTATAATTATTCAAATTATCTTGGGTATTAACACAGACTGTCAATTTAAATACTTTAATTATGTAATTACATGATCTGTGGCACCAGATTCCAGGTGTCATGGATGATATAATCATTGTTATATATAGATACATACTCAAACAATGAGTTCATGTACCATCATCCACTTCCCTAAGGGGCTCCAAACCTGGCTCTTGAATGATGCTGTCGTGATTAATTTAAATATTTTAAATACACAATTGATATTTAGATGGTCCATAATAATAGCTTCCCACATCATGGAATCCACTGATCATGGATTATCTAATGTCCTATTTTAATAATCAAATAACAACATAATCAGATGATAAAATAGTATGCCATACTCGACATCGTTGACTCTCACCGACTCCTACGTGATTGTCGGAAACCCCCAGGATCATCCCTTATTTAATCGGAGAGCAGAGTCGTGAAATGTTTAAATGCTGAAATGTCTTTGTGTATGCAGGGTTTTTAGAAGATCCTGCAGATTTCATGTTGGACGGCTGCCTCAAAACAGGTGGACTGCAATCCAATAACCCCAAGTCTACTTTAACAAATGGATTATCACTATCCTGAAGGAAATTAACAATGACAAATTCACCTTTTGATGAATAATTGTGAGTCTTATTATGTTTGTTTCCACAGTATTAATTCTTAGGAGAGAGAGAATTCATAAACAGAAGAAATAGAATATTCTCTGATAATTAGGTAATCTAAAATTTGGTGACCAGTAAAAGCTGTGGGCAAACTTCCAGAGATTTGGCTATGACTTGCTTAGGGAAATCAAATGCTGTCATTGAAAGTTTAAGGAGATAGTTATCTTGGGAGACTGTAATGTCCCATGATAACACTTTCTCGAAACTGCTCTCTGGTACTTGGCCCATGATAACAGAATACAGAATGCATGCAGGGTTGCCAGGCAACATTTAAGAACCAACATTCTGTCACATTCTAGTGCCCCTCCCACATGCTAAAGGAGCATACCTAAAGATGAACTAACCTTACAGCCGCACTGATTTTCTCACAAAAACAAAGCAGGGCTCTTTCTAATGTGTTCTACATATTTACCTGTCTCTCAAGCTTCAACATGCATATAGTGACATAAGCATGAAAACGAAAGCATCATATTGCCATTCAAGTACAATAATGAGTATTTTAAACTTTTTTTTTCTATGCTTCAATTTTCTAATTCCTAGAATGGATACAATACAAACAATCAACTCTACCATAAACCTTTTCTCATTTTTGAAAAAAAAAAATACCTCTTCATCTTCTGCTCTTTAGAGGAGCTAGATCACATGTTTTCTCGCCATTGTTTAGATTTGAATTGGTCCAGAACAGCCAGGGCCAGGGTCAGGGTCAGGGCCAGGGCCAGGGCCAGGGCCAGGGCCAGGGCCAGGGCCAGGGCCAGGGCCAGGGCCAGGGCCAGGGCCAGGGCCAGGGCCAGGGCCAGGGCCAGGGCCAGGTCTAAAATTAAATTGATAATAAATTAGTAGGCACTTTATATTAACACTGACAAAATGGCACCAAAGACCTAAAAATATCACTGATGTAAAGTTCTCTTTATATATCTAAATGATGAAGTAATGAGATGATGTTATATCAACTCCCAAAATCTGACTCCAAAAGGGACTTATGATCCATAAAATTACCTGTATTTTAAATTCATTAATTAAGTGATGAATTATCATTTAATATCCTAGATTAACAGTCAAGGACGTAAGTGTAGTATTCGATGATTGAGTGTCTGGCACGATGGACTTCCCTAAGGAGGCTCAAAACTCCAGTGATCACTGAATACATAATGACAGATTTTCATAATTAAATGAATAAACTTTAAACCAGTGAATGGAGTTTTATGCGTGAAGCCTAAATGATTGCTCAATACTGAAGGGTCATTGTATTCTTAATCATAGTTATAAAAAAATGAATGAATAAAGAGATAGTTTCTCATTCTTAACACCTAGAGAGATAACAAAATGATATCAACATTGATTTTAATAATGAAAGGAAGAAAGAAAGAAAGAATGAAAGAATTCACAAGATACAATTTAACACCAACAAGGTGGATCCACTCTCCACTCTTCCTGGAGGAGAAAAAGACAGAATTGTATAATGAAATAATCAGATAGTTAGATCGTCTGTCACACTTGAGTCACACAAGGTGGCGCCAAACTTCAGGGATTACAGATTATATAATGAAAGAATTTAATAATTACATCTTTATATATGTAAGTCTTTGAAATTTTTTTGTGTCTTCAAATCCTGGGAAGACTTGACAGATATGGAAATGTATGCTGTCATCATGGATTTTTAAAATGCCATAAGTTAATCGTCAGATAATCATACTGACTTACATGATGAATTCTGCTGGTCTTACATCATCACCAACAGCTGAATCTCTGTTTTGGTGCTGGAGGATCTGAGATAGTGGGCCCATTCCTGACTTAGAAGTAGTAACCAACATGTTGCTATCAGCAAAGAAGGCTGCAGCAGGGGCTTAACCAGCATATCTGAGAGAGAGAGATGTTCTTCCGTGTTCTGGGTCGTAATCCTTTTGCCAGGTCTCAGAGATGGTGCCGACCTCCTAGTGCCACTACTTCTTTTCATGGTAGTTCACACCCGATGTGAAGATGTGGAGGAACAGCAGCTAGTCCACACACAGACCACCATGCCAGCCTTGGTGAAGTCTTGTACTTCTCGAATTGCCCCTAGCAATCTTCTGGACACAATCATCCAGCATCCTTTTTACCCTGGGAGATGCATAGATCATTCAGAAAATGCTCTGCCCATGTCTACATCTTTCCTAACCTTGTCCCTGACAGATATTTGCACACTAGTCATAATCGGTGATGGCATTGTCTATCGCTTAAATAATTTAAAGAATTAAATAAGTCAGTAATAGCTAACTGTCACAATAAATAGGTGATGTAGCATTTTACTGGCAGGGAAGCATGCCAGACTCCAGTCATGAAGGATGTTATCATCCTCAATTGAGTCAATGTATCATAAAATGTGATGATATTGCACTTTATCTCCACAAGAGGAAGCTTTACAGGTCTCTTCATGGAATCGAGTATTTTTGGTTTCTATAACTTTATAATTATTCAAATTATCTTGGGTATTAACACAGACTGTCAATTTAAATACTTTAATTATGTAATTACATGATCTGTGGCACCAGATTCCAGGTGTCATGGATGATATAATCATTGTTATATATAGATACATACTCAAACAATGAGTTCATGTACCATCATCCACTTCCCTAAGGGGCTCCAAACCTGGCTCTTGAATGATGCTGTCGTGATTAATTTAAATATTTTAAATACACAATTGATATTTAGATGGTCCATAATAATAGCTTCCCACATCATGGAATCCACTGATCATGGATTATCTAATGTCCTATTTTAATAATCAAATAACAACATAATCAGATGATAAAATAGTATGCCATACTCGACATCGTTGACTCTCACCGACTCCTACGTGATTGTCGGAAACCCCCAGGATCATCCCTTATTTAATCGGAGAGCAGAGTCGTGAAATGTTTAAATGCTGAAATGTCTTTGTGTATGCAGGGTTTTTAGAAGATCCTGCAGATTTCATGTTGGACGGCTGCCTCAAAACAGGTGGACTGCAATCCAATAACCCCAAGTCTACTTTAACAAATGGATTATCACTATCCTGAAGGAAATTAACAATGACAAATTCACCTTTTGATGAATAATTGTGAGTCTTATTATGTTTGTTTCCACAGTATTAATTCTTAGGAGAGAGAGAATTCATAAACAGAAGAAATAGAATATTCTCTGATAATTAGGTAATCTAGAATTTGGTGACCAGTAAAAGCTGTAGGCAAACTTCCAGAGATTTGGCTATGACTTGCTTAGGGAAATCAAATGCTGTCATTGAAAGTTTAAGGAGATAGTTATCTTGGGAGACTGTAATGTCCCATGATAACACTTTCTCGAAGCTGCTCTCTGGTACTTGGCCCATGATAACAGAATACAGAATGCATGCAGGGTTGCCAGGCAACATTTAAGAACCAACATTCTGTCACATTCTAGTGCCCCTCCCACATGCTAAAGGAGCATACCTAAAGATGAACTAACCTTACAGCCGCACTGATTTTCTCACAAAAACAAAGCAGGGCTCTTTCTAATGTGTTCTACATATTTACCTGTCTCTCAAGCTTCAACATGCATATAGTGACATAAGCATGAAAACGAAAGCATCATATTGCCATTCAAGTACAATAATGAGTATTTTAAACTTTTTTTTTCTATGCTTCAATTTTCTAATTCCTAGAATGGATACAATACAAACAATCAACTCTACCATAAACCTTTTCTCATTTTTGAAAAAAAAAAAATACCTCTTCATCTTCTGCTCTTTAGAGGAGCTAGATCACATGTTTTCTCGCCATTGTTTAGATTTGAATTGGTCCAGAACAGCCAGGGCCAGGGTCAGGGTCAGGGCCAGGGCCAGGGCCAGGGCCAGGGCCAGGGCCAGGGCCAGGGCCAGGGCCAGGGCCAGGGCCAGGGCCAGGGCCAGGGCCAGGGCCAGGGCCAGGGCCAGGTCTAAAATTAAATTGATAATAAATTAGTAGGCACTTTATATTAACACTGACAAAATGGCACCAAAGACCTAAAAATATCACTGATGTAAAGTTCTCTTTATATATCTAAATGATGAAGTAATGAGATGATGTTATATCAACTCCCAAAATCTGACTCCAAAAGGGACTTATGATCCATAAAATTACCTGTATTTTAAATTCATTAATTAAGTGATGAATTATCATTTAATATCCTAGATTAACAGTCAAGGACGTAAGTGTAGTATTCGATGATTGAGTGTCTGGCACGATGGACTTCCCTAAGGAGGCTCAAAACTCCAGTGATCACTGAATACATAATGACAGATTTTCATAATTAAATGAATAAACTTTAAACCAGTGAATGGAGTTTTATGCGTGAAGCCTAAATGATTGCTCAATACTGAAGGGTCATTGTATTCTTAATCATAGTTATAAAAAAATGAATGAATAAAGAGATAGTTTCTCATTCTTAACACCTAGAGAGATAACAAAATGATATCAACATTGATTTTAATAATGAAAGGAAGAAAGAAAGAAAGAATGAAAGAATTCACAAGATACAATTTAACACCAACAAGGTGGATCCACTCTCCACTCTTCCTGGAGGAGAAAAAGACAGAATTGTATAATGAAATAATCAGATAGTTAGATCGTCTGTCACACTTGAGTCACACAAGGTGGCGCCAAACTTCAGGGATTACAGATTATATAATGAAAGAATTTAATAATTACATCTTTATATATGTAAGTCTTTGAAATTTTTTTGTGTCTTCAAATCCTGGGAAGACTTGACAGATATGGAAATGTATGCTGTCATCATGGATTTTTAAAATGCCATAAGTTAATCGTCAGATAATCATACTGACTTACATGATGAATTCTGCTGGTCTTACATCATCACCAACAGCTGAATCTCTGTTTTGGTGCTGGAGGATCTGAGATAGTGGGCCCATTCCTGACTTAGAAGTAGTAACCAACATGTTGCTATCAGCGAAAGAAGGCTGCAGCAGGGGCTTAACCAGCATATCTGAGAGAGAGAGATGTTCTTCCGTGTTCTGGGTCGTAATCCTTTTGCCAGGTCTCAGAGATGGTGCCGACCTCCTAGTGCCACTACTTCTTCTCATGGTAGATCACACCCGATGTGAAGATGTGGAGGAACAGCAGCTAGTCCACACACAGACCACCATGCCAGCCTTGGTGAAGTCTTGTACTTCTCGAATTGCCCCTAGCAATCTTCTGGACACAATCATCCAGCATCCTTTTTACCCTGGGAGATGCATAGATCATTCAGAAAATGCTCTGCCCATGTCTACATCTTTCCTAACCTTGTCCCTGACAGATATTTGCACACTAGTCATAATCGGTGATGGCATTGTCTATCGCTTAAATAATTTAAAGAATTAAATAAGTCAGTAATAGCTAACTGTCACAATAAATAGGTGATGTAGCATTTTACTGGCAGGGAAGCATGCCAGACTCCAGTCATGAAGGATGTTATCATCCTCAATTGAGTCAATGTATCATAAAATGTGATGATATTGCACTTTATCTCCACAAGAGGAAGCTTTACAGGTCTCTTCATGGAATCGAGTATTTTTGGTTTCTATAACTTTATAATTATTCAAATTATCTTGGGTATTAACACAGACTGTCAATTTAAATACTTTAATTATGTAATTACATGATCTGTGGCACCAGATTCCAGGTGTCATGGATGATATAATCATTGTTATATATAGATACATACTCAAACAATGAGTTCATGTACCATCATCCACTTCCCTAAGGGGCTCCAAACCTGGCTCTTGAATGATGCTGTCGTGATTAATTTAAATATTTTAAATACACAATTGATATTTAGATGGTCCATAATAATAGCTTCCCACATCATGGAATCCACTGATCATGGATTATCTAATGTCCTATTTTAATAATCAAATAACAACATAATCAGATGATAAAATAGTATGCCATACTCGACATCGTTGACTCTCACCGACTCCTACGTGATTGTCGGAAACCCCCAGGATCATCCCTTATTTAATCGGAGAGCAGAGTCGTGAAATGTTTAAATGCTGAAATGTCTTTGTGTATGCAGGGTTTTTAGAAGATCCTGCAGATTTCATGTTGGACGGCTGCCTCAAAACAGGTGGACTGCAATCCAATAATCCCCAAGTCTACTTTAACAAATGGATTATCACTATCCTGAAGGAAATTAACAATGACAAATTCACCTTTTGATGAATAATTGTGAGTCTTATTATGTTTGTTTCCACAGTATTAATTCTTAGGAGAGAGAGAATTCATAAACAGAAGAAATAGAATATTCTCTGATAATTAGGTAATCTAGAATTTGGTGACCAGTAAAAGCTGTGGGCAAACTTCCAGAGATTTGGCTATGACTTGCTTAGGGAAATCAAATGCTGTCATTGAAAGTTTAAGGAGATAGTTATCTTGGGAGACTGTAATGTCCCATGATAACACTTTCTCGAAGCTGCTCTCTGGTACTTGGCCCATGATAACAGAATACAGAATGCATGCAGGGTTGCCAGGCAACATTTAAGAACCAACATTCTGTCACATTCTAGTGCCCCTCCCACATGCTAAAGGAGCATACCTAAAGATGAACTAACCTTACAGCCGCACTGATTTTCTCACAAAAACAAAGCAGGGCTCTTTCTAATGTGTTCTACATATTTACCTGTCTCTCAAGCTTCAACATGCATATAGTGACATAAGCATGAAAACGAAAGCATCATATTGCCATTCAAGTACAATAATGAGTATTTTAAACTTTTTTTTTCTATGCTTCAATTTTCTAATTCCTAGAATGGATACAATACAAACAATCAACTCTACCATAAACCTTTTCTCATTTTTGAAAAAAAAAAATACCTCTTCATCTTCTGCTCTTTAGAGGAGCTAGATCACATGTTTTCTCGCCATTGTTTAGATTTGAATTGGTCCAGAACAGCCAGGGCCAGGGTCAGGGTCAGGGTCAGGGCCAGGGCCAGGGCCAGGGCCAGGGCCAGGGCCAGGGCCAGGGCCAGGGCCAGGCGGGCCAGGGCCAGGGCCAGGTCTAAAATTAAATTGATAATAAATTAGTAGGCACTTTATATTAACACTGACAAAATGGCACCAAAGACCTAAAAATATCACTGATGTAAAGTTCTCTTTATATATCTAAATGATGAAGTAATGAGATGATGTTATATCAACTCCCAAAATCTGACTCCAAAAGGGACTTATGATCCATAAAATTACCTGTATTTTAAATTCATTAATTAAGTGATGAATTATCATTTAATATCCTAGATTAACAGTCAAGGACGTAAGTGTAGTATTCGATGATTGAGTGTCTGGCACGATGGACTTCCCTAAGGAGGCTCAAAACTCCAGTGATCACTGAATACATAATGACAGATTTTCATAATTAAATGAATAAACTTTAAACCAGTGAATGGAGTTTTATGCGTGAAGCCTAAATGATTGCTCAATACTGAAGGGTCATTGTATTCTTAATCATAGTTATAAAAAAATGAATGAATAAAGAGATAGTTTCTCATTCTTAACACCTAGAGAGATAACAAAATGATATCAACATTGATTTTAATAATGAAAGGAAGAAAGAAAGAAAGAATGAAAGAATTCACAAGATACAATTTAACACCAACAAGGTGGATCCACTCTCCACTCTTCCTGGAGGAGAAAAAGACAGAATTGTATAATGAAATAATCAGATAGTTAGATCGTCTGTCACACTTGAGTCACACAAGGTGGCGCCAAACTTCAGGGATTACAGATTATATAATGAAAGAATTTAATAATTACATCTTTATATATGTAAGTCTTTGAAATTTTTTTGTGTCTTCAAATCCTGGGAAGACTTGACAGATATGGAAATGTATGCTGTCATCATGGATTTTTAAAATGCCATAAGTTAATCGTCAGATAATCATACTGACTTACATGATGAATTCTGCTGGTCTTACATCATCACCAACAGCTGAATCTCTGTTTTGGTGCTGGAGGATCTGAGATAGTGGGCCCATTCCTGACTTAGAAGTAGTAACCAACATGTTGCTATCAGCTGAAAAGAAGGCTGCAGCAGGGGCTTAACCAGCATATCTGAGAGAGAGAGATGTTCTTCCGTGTTCTGGGTCGTAATCCTTTTGCCAGGTCTCAGAGATGGTGCCGACCTCCTAGTGCCACTACTTCTTCTCATGGTAGATCACACCCGATGTGAAGATGTGGAGGAACAGCAGCTAGTCCACACACAGACCACCATGCCAGCCTTGGTGAAGTCTTGTACTTCTCGAATTGCCCCTAGCAATCTTCTGGACACAATCATCCAGCATCCTTTTTACCCTGGGAGATGCATAGATCATTCAGAAAATGCTCTGCCCATGTCTACATCTTTCCTAACCTTGTCCCTGACAGATATTTGCACACTAGTCATAATCGGTGATGGCATTGTCTATCGCTTAAATAATTTAAAGAATTAAATAAGTCAGTAATAGCTAACTGTCACAATAAATAGGTGATGTAGCATTTTACTGGCAGGGAAGCATGCCAGACTCCAGTCATGAAGGATGTTATCATCCTCAATTGAGTCAATGTATCATAAAATGTGATGATATTGCACTTTATCTCCACAAGAGGAAGCTTTACAGGTCTCTTCATGGAATCGAGTATTTTTGGTTTCTATAACTTTATAATTATTCAAATTATCTTGGGTATTAACACAGACTGTCAATTTAAATACTTTAATTATGTAATTACATGATCTGTGGCACCAGATTCCAGGTGTCATGGATGATATAATCATTGTTATATATAGATACATACTCAAACAATGAGTTCATGTACCATCATCCACTTCCCTAAGGGGCTCCAAACCTGGCTCTTGAATGATGCTGTCGTGATTAATTTAAATATTTTAAATACAGAATTGATATTTAGATGGTCCATAATAATTGCTTCCCACATCATGGAATCCACTGATCATGGATTATCTAATGTCCTATTTTAATAATCAAATAACAACATAATCAGATGATAAAATAGTATGCCATACTCGACATCGTTGACTCTCACCGACTCCTACGTGATTGTCGGAAACCCCCAGGATCATCCCTTATTTAATCGGAGAGCAGAGTCGTGAAATGTTTAAATGCTGAAATGTCTTTGTGTATGCAGGGTTTTTAGAAGATCCTGCAGATTTCATGTTGGACGGCTGCCTCAAAACAGGTGGACTGCAATCCAATAATCCCCAAGTCTACTTTAACAAATGGATTATCACTATCCTGAAGGAAATTAACAATGACAAATTCACCTTTTGATGAATAATTGTGAGTCTTATTATGTTTGTTTCCACAGTATTAATTCTTAGGAGAGAGAGAATTCATAAACAGAAGAAATAGAATATTCTCTGATAATTAGGTAATCTAGAATTTGGTGACCAGTAAAAGCTGTGGGCAAACTTCCAGAGATTTGGCTATGACTTGCTTAGGGAAATCAAATGCTGTCATTGAAAGTTTAAGGAGATAGTTATCTTGGGAGACTGTAATGTCCCATGATAACACTTTCTCGAAGCTGCTCTCTGGTACTTGGCCCATGATAACAGAATACAGAATGCATGCAGGGTTGCCAGGCAACATTTAAGAACCAACATTCTGTCACATTCTAGTGCCCCTCCCACATGCTAAAGGAGCATACCTAAAGATGAACTAACCTTACAGCCGCACTGATTTTCTCACAAAAACAAAGCAGGGCTCTTTCTAATGTGTTCTACATATTTACCTGTCTCTCAAGCTTCAACATGCATATAGTGACATAAGCATGAAAACGAAAGCATCATATTGCCATTCAAGTACAATAATGAGTATTTTAAACTTTTTTTTTCTATGCTTCAATTTTCTAATTCCTAGAATGGATACAATACAAACAATCAACTCTACCATAAACCTTTTCTCATTTTTGAAAAAAAAAAAATACCTCTTCATCTTCTGCTCTTTAGAGGAGCTAGATCACATTTTTCTCGCCATTGTTTAGATTTGAATTGGTCCAGAACAGCCAGGGCCAGGGTCAGGGTCAGGGTCAGGGCCAGGGCCAGGGCCAGGGCCAGGGCCAGGGCCAGGGCCAGGGCCAGGGCCAGGGCCAGGGCCAGGGCCAGGGCCAGGGCCAGGGCCAGGGCCAGGTCTAAAATTAAATTGATAATAAATTAGTAGGCACTTTATATTAACACTGACAAAATGGCACCAAAGACCTAAAAATATCACTGATGTAAAGTTCTCTTTATATATCTAAATGATGAAGTAATGAGATGATGTTATATCAACTCCCAAAATCTGACTCCAAAAGGGACTTATGATCCATAAAATTACCTGTATTTTAAATTCATTAATTAAGTGATGAATTATCATTTAATATCCTAGATTAACAGTCAAGGACGTAAGTGTAGTATTCGATGATTGAGTGTCTGGCACGATGGACTTCCCTAAGGAGGCTCAAAACTCCAGTGATCACTGAATCCATAATGACAGATTTTCATAATTAAATGAATAAACTTTAAACCAGTGAATGGAGTTTTATGCGTGAAGCCTAAATGATTGCTCAATACTGAAGGGTCATTGTATTCTTAATCATAGTTATAAAAAAATGAATGAATAAAGAGATAGTTTCTCATTCTTAACACCTAGAGAGATAACAAAATGATATCAACATTGATTTTAATAATGAAAGGAAGAAAGAAAGAAAGAATGAAAGAATTCACAAGATACAATTTAACACCAACAAGGTGGATCCACTCTCCACTCTTCCTGGAGGAGAAAAAGACAGAATTGTATAATGAAATAATCAGATAGTTAGATCGTCTGTCACACTTGAGTCACACAAGGTGGCGCCAAACTTCAGGGATTACAGATTATATAATGAAAGAATTTAATAATTACATCTTTATATATGTAAGTCTTTGAAATTTTTTTGTGTCTTCAAATCCTGGGAAGACTTGACAGATATGGAAATGTATGCTGTCATCAAGGATTTTTAAAATGCCATAAGTTAATCGTCAGATAATCATACTGACTTACATGATGAATTCTGCTGGTCTTACATCATCACCAACAGCTGAATCTCTGTTTTGGTGCTGGAGGATCTGAGATAGTGGGCCCATTCCTGACTTAGAAGTAGTAACCAACATGTTGCTATCAGCAAAGAAGGCTGCAGCAGGGGCTTAACCAGCATATCTGAGAGAGAGAGATGTTCTTCCGTGTTCTGGGTCGTAATCCTTTTGCCAGGTCTCAGAGATGGTGCCGACCTCCTAGTGCCACTACTTCTTCTCATGGTAGATCACACCCGATGTGAAGATGTGGAGGAACAGCAGCTAGTCCACACACAGACCACCATGCCAGCCTTGGTGAAGTCTTGTACTTCTCGAATTGCCCCTAGCAATCTTCTGGACACAATCATCCAGCATCCTTTTTACCCTGGGAGATGCATAGATCATTCAGAAAATGCTCTGCCCATGTCTACATCTTTCCTAACCTTGTCCCTGACAGATATTTGCACACTAGTCATAATCGGTGATGGCATTGTCTATCGCTTAAATAATTTAAAGAATTAAATAAGTCAGTAATAGCTAACTGTCACAATAAATAGGTGATGTAGCATTTTACTGGCAGGGAAGCATGCCAGACTCCAGTCATGAAGGATGTTATCATCCTCAATTGAGTCAATGTATCATAAAATGTGATGATATTGCACTTTATCTCCACAAGAGGAAGCTTTACAGGTCTCTTCATGGAATCGAGTATTTTTGGTTTCTATAACTTTATAATTATTCAAATTATCTTGGGTATTAACACAGACTGTCAATTTAAATACTTTAATTATGTAATTACATGATCTGTGGCACCAGATTCCAGGTGTCATGGATGATATAATCATTGTTATATATAGATACATACTCAAACAATGAGTTCATGTACCATCATCCACTTCCCTAAGGGGCTCCAAACCTGGCTCTTGAATGATGCTGTCGTGATTAATTTAAATATTTTAAATACAGAATTGATATTTAGATGGTCCATAATAATTGCTTCCCACATCATGGAATCCACTGATCATGGATTATCTAATGTCCTATTTTAATAATCAAATAACAACATAATCAGATGATAAAATAGTATGCCATACTCGACATCGTTGACTCTCACCGACTCCTACGTGATTGTCGGAAACCCCCAGGATCATCCCTTATTTAATCGGAGAGCAGAGTCGTGAAATGTTTAAATGCTGAAATGTCTTTGTGTATGCAGGGTTTTTAGAAGATCCTGCAGATTTCATGTTGGACGGCTGCCTCAAAACAGGTGGACTGCAATCCAATAATCCCCAAGTCTACTTTAACAAATGGATTATCACTATCCTGAAGGAAATTAACAATGACAAATTCACCTTTTGATGAATAATTGTGAGTCTTATTATGTTTGTTTCCACAGTATTAATTCTTAGGAGAGAGAGAATTCATAAACAGAAGAAATAGAATATTCTCTGATAATTAGGTAATCTAGAATTTGGTGACCAGTAAAAGCTGTGGGCAAACTTCCAGAGATTTGGCTATGACTTGCTTAGGGAAATCAAATGCTGTCATTGAAAGTTTAAGGAGATAGTTATCTTGGGAGACTGTAATGTCCCATGATAACACTTTCTCGAAGCTGCTCTCTGGTACTTGGCCCATGATAACAGAATACAGAATGCATGCAGGGTTGCCAGGCAACATTTAAGAACCAACATTCTGTCACATTCTAGTGCCCCTCCCACATGCTAAAGGAGCATACCTAAAGATGAACTAACCTTACAGCCGCACTGATTTTCTCACAAAAACAAAGCAGGGCTCTTTCTAATGTGTTCTACATATTTACCTGTCTCTCAAGCTTCAACATGCATATAGTGACATAAGCATGAAAACGAAAGCATCATATTGCCATTCAAGTACAATAATGAGTATTTTAAACTTTTTTTTTCTATGCTTCAATTTTCTAATTCCTAGAATGGATACAATACAAACAATCAACTCTACCATAAACCTTTTCTCATTTTTGAAAAAAAAAAAAATACCTCTTCATCTTCTGCTCTTTAGAGGAGCTAGATCACATGTTTTCTCGCCATTGTTTAGATTTGAATTGGTCCAGAACAGCCAGGGCCAGGGTCAGGGTCAGGGTCAGGGCCAGGGCCAGGGCCAGGGCCAGGGCCAGGGCCAGGGCCAGGGCCAGGGCCAGGGCCAGGGCCAGGGCCAGGGCCAGGGCCAGGGCCAGGGCCAGGTCTAAAATTAAATTGATAATAAATTAGTAGGCACTTTATATTAACACTGACAAAATGGCACCAAAGACCTAAAAATATCACTGATGTAAAGTTCTCTTTATATATCTAAATGATGAAGTAATGAGATGATGTTATATCAACTCCCAAAATCTGACTCCAAAAGGGACTTATGATCCATAAAATTACCTGTATTTTAAATTCATTAATTAAGTGATGAATTATCATTTAATATCCTAGATTAACAGTCAAGGACGTAAGTGTAGTATTCGATGATTGAGTGTCTGGCACGATGGACTTCCCTAAGGAGGCTCAAAACTCCAGTGATCACTGAATCCATAATGACAGATTTTCATAATTAAATGAATAAACTTTAAACCAGTGAATGGAGTTTTATGCGTGAAGCCTAAATGATTGCTCAATACTGAAGGGTCATTGTATTCTTAATCATAGTTATAAAAAAATGAATGAATAAAGAGATAGTTTCTCATTCTTAACACCTAGAGAGATAACAAAATGATATCAACATTGATTTTAATAATGAAAGGAAGAAAGAAAGAAAGAATGAAAGAATTCACAAGATACAATTTAACACCAACAAGGTGGATCCACTCTCCACTCTTCCTGGAGGAGAAAAAGACAGAATTGTATAATGAAATAATCAGATAGTTAGATCGTCTGTCACACTTGAGTCACACAAGGTGGCGCCAAACTTCAGGGATTACAGATTATATAATGAAAGAATTTAATAATTACATCTTTATATATGTAAGTCTTTGAAATTTTTTTGTGTCTTCAAATCCTGGGAAGACTTGACAGATATGGAAATGTATGCTGTCATCAAGGATTTTTAAAATGCCATAAGTTAATCGTCAGATAATCATACTGACTTACATGATGAATTCTGCTGGTCTTACATCATCACCAACAGCTGAATCTCTGTTTTGGTGCTGGAGGATCTGAGATAGTGGGCCCATTCCTGACTTAGAAGTAGTAACCAACATGTTGCTATCAGCTGAAAAGAAGGCTGCAGCAGGGGCTTAACCAGCATATCTGAGAGAGGGAGAGATGTTCTTCCGTGTTCTGGGTCGTAATCCTTTTGCCAGGTCTCAGAGATGGTGCCGACCTCCTAGTGCCACTACTTCTTCTCATGGTAGATCACACCCGATGTGAAGATGTGGAGGAACAGCAGCTAGTCCACACACAGACCACCATGCCAGCCTTGGTGAAGTCTTGTACTTCTCGAATTGCCCCTAGCAATCTTCTGGACACAATCATCCAGCATCCTTTTTACCCTGGGAGATGCATAGATCATTCAGAAAATGCTCTGCCCATGTCTACATCTTTCCTAACCTTGTCCCTGACAGATATTTGCACACTAGTCATAATCGGTGATGGCATTGTCTATCGCTTAAATAATTTAAAGAATTAAATAAGTCAGTAATAGCTAACTGTCACAATAAATAGGTGATGTAGCATTTTACTGGCAGGGAAGCATGCCAGACTCCAGTCATGAAGGATGTTATCATCCTCAATTGAGTCAATGTATCATAAAATGTGATGATATTGCACTTTATCTCCACAAGAGGAAGCTTTACAGGTCTCTTCATGGAATCGAGTATTTTTGGTTTCTATAACTTTATAATTATTCAAATTATCTTGGGTATTAACACAGACTGTCAATTTAAATACTTTAATTATGTAATTACATGATCTGTGGCACCAGATTCCAGGTGTCATGGATGATATAATCATTGTTATATATAGATACATACTCAAACAATGAGTTCATGTACCATCATCCACTTCCCTAAGGGGCTCCAAACCTGGCTCTTGAATGATGCTGTCGTGATTAATTTAAATATTTTAAATACAGAATTGATATTTAGATGGTCCATAATAATTGCTTCCCACATCATGGAATCCACTGATCATGGATTATCTAATGTCCTATTTTAATAATCAAATAACAACATAATCAGATGATAAAATAGTATGCCATACTCGACATCGTTGACTCTCACCGACTCCTACGTGATTGTCGGAAACCCCCAGGATCATCCCTTATTTAATCGGAGAGCAGAGTCGTGAAATGTTTAAATGCTGAAATGTCTTTGTGTATGCAGGGTTTTTAGAAGATCCTGCAGATTTCATGTTGGACGGCTGCCTCAAAACAGGTGGACTGCAATCCAATAATCCCCAAGTCTACTTTAACAAATGGATTATCACTATCCTGAAGGAAATTAACAATGACAAATTCACCTTTTGATGAATAATTGTGAGTCTTATTATGTTTGTTTCCACAGTATTAATTCTTAGGAGAGAGAGAATTCATAAACAGAAGAAATAGAATATTCTCTGATAATTAGGTAATCTAGAATTTGGTGACCAGTAAAAGCTGTGGGCAAACTTCCAGAGATTTGGCTATGACTTGCTTAGGGAAATCAAATGCTGTCATTGAAAGTTTAAGGAGATAGTTATCTTGGGAGACTGTAATGTCCCATGATAACACTTTCTCGAAGCTGCTCTCTGGTACTTGGCCCATGATAACAGAATACAGAATGCATGCAGGGTTGCCAGGCAACATTTAAGAACCAACATTCTGTCACATTCTAGTGCCCCTCCCACATGCTAAAGGAGCATACCTAAAGATGAACTAACCTTACAGCCGCACTGATTTTCTCACAAAAACAAAGCAGGGCTCTTTCTAATGTGTTCTACATATTTACCTGTCTCTCAAGCTTCAACATGCATATAGTGACATAAGCATGAAAACGAAAGCATCATATTGCCATTCAAGTACAATAATGAGTATTTTAAACTTTTTTTTTCTATGCTTCAATTTTCTAATTCCTAGAATGGATACAATACAAACAATCAACTCTACCATAAACCTTTTCTCATTTTTGAAAAAAAAAAAAATACCTCTTCATCTTCTGCTCTTTAGAGGAGCTAGATCACATGTTTTCTCGCCATTGTTTAGATTTGAATTGGTCCAGAACAGCCAGGGCCAGGGTCAGGGTCAGGGTCAGGGCCAGGGCCAGGGCCAGGGCCAGGGCCAGGGCCAGGGCCAGGGCCAGGGCCAGGGCCAGGGCCAGGGCCAGGGCCAGGGCCAGGGCCAGGTCTAAAATTAAATTGATAATAAATTAGTAGGCACTTTATATTAACACTGACAAAATGGCACCAAAGACCTAAAAATATCACTGATGTAAAGTTCTCTTTATATATCTAAATGATGAAGTAATGAGATGATGTTATATCAACTCCCAAAATCTGACTCCAAAAGGGACTTATGATCCATAAAATTACCTGTATTTTAAATTCATTAATTAAGTGATGAATTATCATTTAATATCCTAGATTAACAGTCAAGGACGTAAGTGTAGTATTCGATGATTGAGTGTCTGGCACGATGGACTTCCCTAAGGAGGCTCAAAACTCCAGTGATCACTGAATACATAATGACAGATTTTCATAATTAAATGAATAAACTTTAAACCAGTGAATGGAGTTTTATGCGTGAAGCCTAAATGATTGCTCAATACTGAAGGGTCATTGTATTCTTAATCATAGTTATAAAAAAATGAATGAATAAAGAGATAGTTTCTCATTCTTAACACCTAGAGAGATAACAAAATGATATCAACATTGATTTTAATAATGAAAGGAAGAAAGAAAGAAAGAATGAAAGAATTCACAAGATACAATTTAACACCAACAAGGTGGATCCACTCTCCACTCTTCCTGGAGGAGAAAAAGACAGAATTGTATAATGAAATAATCAGATAGTTAGATCGTCTGTCACACTTGAGTCACACAAGGTGGCGCCAAACTTCAGGGATTACAGATTATATAATGAAAGAATTTAATAATTACATCTTTATATATGTAAGTCTTTGAAATTTTTTTGTGTCTTCAAATCCTGGGAAGACTTGACAGATATGGAAATGTATGCTGTCATCAAGGATTTTTAAAATGCCATAAGTTAATCGTCAGATAATCATACTGACTTACATGATGAATTCTGCTGGTCTTACATCATCACCAACAGCTGAATCTCTGTTTTGGTGCTGGAGGATCTGAGATAGTGGGCCCATTCCTGACTTAGAAGTAGTAACCAACATGTTGCTATCAGCTGAAAAGAAGGCTGCAGCAGGGGCTTAACCAGCATATCTGAGAGAGAGAGATGTTCTTCCGTGTTCTGGGTCGTAATCCTTTTGCCAGGTCTCAGAGATGGTGCCGACCTCCTAGTGCCACTACTTCTTCTCATGGTAGATCACACCCGATGTGAAGATGTGGAGGAACAGCAGCTAGTCCACACACAGACCACCATGCCAGCCTTGGTGAAGTCTTGTACTTCTCGAATTGCCCCTAGCAATCTTCTGGACACAATCATCCAGCATCCTTTTTACCCTGGGAGATGCATAGATCATTCAGAAAATGCTCTGCCCATGTCTACATCTTTCCTAACCTTGTCCCTGACAGATATTTGCACACTAGTCATAATCGGTGATGGCATTGTCTATCGCTTAAATAATTTAAAGAATTAAATAAGTCAGTAATAGCTAACTGTCACAATAAATAGGTGATGTAGCATTTTACTGGCAGGGAAGCATGCCAGACTCCAGTCATGAAGGATGTTATCATCCTCAATTGAGTCAATGTATCATAAAATGTGATGATATTGCACTTTATCTCCACAAGAGGAAGCTTTACAGGTCTCTTCATGGAATCGAGTATTTTTGGTTTCTATAACTTTATAATTATTCAAATTATCTTGGGTATTAACACAGACTGTCAATTTAAATACTTTAATTATGTAATTACATGATCTGTGGCACCAGATTCCAGGTGTCATGGATGATATAATCATTGTTATATATAGATACATACTCAAACAATGAGTTCATGTACCATCATCCACTTCCCTAAGGGGCTCCAAACCTGGCTCTTGAATGATGCTGTCGTGATTAATTTAAATATTTTAAATACAGAATTGATATTTAGATGGTCCATAATAATTGCTTCCCACATCATGGAATCCACTGATCATGGATTATCTAATGTCCTATTTTAATAATCAAATAACAACATAATCAGATGATAAAATAGTATGCCATACTCGACATCGTTGACTCTCACCGACTCCTACGTGATTGTCGGAAACCCCCAGGATCATCCCTTATTTAATCGGAGAGCAGAGTCGTGAAATGTTTAAATGCTGAAATGTCTTTGTGTATGCAGGGTTTTTAGAAGATCCTGCAGATTTCATGTTGGACGGCTGCCTCAAAACAGGTGGACTGCAATCCAATAATCCCCAAGTCTACTTTAACAAATGGATTATCACTATCCTGAAGGAAATTAACAATGACAAATTCACCTTTTGATGAATAATTGTGAGTCTTATTATGTTTGTTTCCACAGTATTAATTCTTAGGAGAGAGAGAATTCATAAACAGAAGAAATAGAATATTCTCTGATAATTAGGTAATCTAGAATTTGGTGACCAGTAAAAGCTGTGGGCAAACTTCCAGAGATTTGGCTATGACTTGCTTAGGGAAATCAAATGCTGTCATTGAAAGTTTAAGGAGATAGTTATCTTGGGAGACTGTAATGTCCCATGATAACACTTTCTCGAAGCTGCTCTCTGGTACTTGGCCCATGATAACAGAATACAGAATGCATGCAGGGTTGCCAGGCAACATTTAAGAACCAACATTCTGTCACATTCTAGTGCCCCTCCCACATGCTAAAGGAGCATACCTAAAGATGAACTAACCTTACAGCCGCACTGATTTTCTCACAAAAACAAAGCAGGGCTCTTTCTAATGTGTTCTACATATTTACCTGTCTCTCAAGCTTCAACATGCATATAGTGACATAAGCATGAAAACGAAAGCATCATATTGCCATTCAAGTACAATAATGAGTATTTTAAACTTTTTTTTTTCTATGCTTCAATTTTCTAATTCCTAGAATGGATACAATACAAACAATCAACTCTACCATAAACCTTTTCTCATTTTTGAAAAAAAAAAATACCTCTTCATCTTCTGCTCTTTAGAGGAGCTAGATCACATTTTTCTCGCCATTGTTTAGATTTGAATTGGTCCAGAACAGCCAGGGCCAGGGTCAGGGTCAGGGTCAGGGTCAGGGCCAGGGCCAGGGCCAGGGCCAGGGCCAGGGCCAGGGCCAGGGCCAGGGCCAGGGCCAGGGCCAGGGCCAGGGCCAGGGCCAGGGCCAGGGCCAGGGCCAGGTCTAAAATTAAATTGATAATAAATTAGTAGGCACTTTATATTAACACTGACAAAATGGCACCAAAGACCTAAAAATATCACTGATGTAAAGTTCTCTTTATATATCTAAATGATGAAGTAATGAGATGATGTTATATCAACTCCCAAAATCTGACTCCAAAAGGGACTTATGATCCATAAAATTACCTGTATTTTAAATTCATTAATTAAGTGATGAATTATCATTTAATATCCTAGATTAACAGTCAAGGACGTAAGTGTAGTATTCGATGATTGAGTGTCTGGCACGATGGACTTCCCTAAGGAGGCTCAAAACTCCAGTGATCACTGAATCCATAATGACAGATTTTCATAATTAAATGAATAAACTTTAAACCAGTGAATGGAGTTTTATGCGTGAAGCCTAAATGATTGCTCAATACTGAAGGGTCATTGTATTCTTAATCATAGTTATAAAAAAATGAATGAATAAAGAGATAGTTTCTCATTCTTAACACCTAGAGAGATAACAAAATGATATCAACATTGATTTTAATAATGAAAGGAAGAAAGAAAGAAAGAATGAAAGAATTCACAAGATACAATTTAACACCAACAAGGTGGATCCACTCTCCACTCTTCCTGGAGGAGAAAAAGACAGAATTGTATAATGAAATAATCAGATAGTTAGATCGTCTGTCACACTTGAGTCACACAAGGTGGCGCCAAACTTCAGGGATTACAGATTATATAATGAAAGAATTTAATAATTACATCTTTATATATGTAAGTCTTTGAAATTTTTTTTGTGTCTTCAAATCCTGGGAAGACTTGACAGATATGGAAATGTATGCTGTCATCAAGGATTTTTAAAATGCCATAAGTTAATCGTCAGATAATCATACTGACTTACATGATGAATTCTGCTGGTCTTACATCATCACCAACAGCTGAATCTCTGTTTTGGTGCTGGAGGATCTGAGATAGTGGGCCCATTCCTGACTTAGAAGTAGTAACCAACATGTTGCTATCAGCTGAAAGAAGGCTGCAGCAGGGGCTTAACCAGCATATCTGAGAGAGAGAGATGTTCTTCCGTGTTCTGGGTCGTAATCCTTTTGCCAGGTCTCAGAGATGGTGCCGACCTCCTAGTGCCACTACTTCTTCTCATGGTAGATCACACCCGATGTGAAGATGTGGAGGAACAGCAGCTAGTCCACACACAGACCACCATGCCAGCCTTGGTGAAGTCTTGTACTTCTCGAATTGCCCCTAGCAATCTTCTGGACACAATCATCCAGCATCCTTTTTACCCTGGGAGATGCATAGATCATTCAGAAAATGCTCTGCCCATGTCTACATCTTTCCTAACCTTGTCCCTGACAGATATTTGCACACTAGTCATAATCGGTGATGGCATTGTCTATCGCTTAAATAATTTAAAGAATTAAATAAGTCAGTAATAGCTAACTGTCACAATAAATAGGTGATGTAGCATTTTACTGGCAGGGAAGCATGCCAGACTCCAGTCATGAAGGATGTTATCATCCTCAATTGAGTCAATGTATCATAAAATGTGATGATATTGCACTTTATCTCCACAAGAGGAAGCTTTACAGGTCTCTTCATGGAATCGAGTATTTTTGGTTTATATAACTTTATAATTATTCAAATTATCTTGGGTATTAACACAGACTGTCAATTTAAATACTTTAATTATGTAATTACATGATCTGTGGCACCAGATTCCAGGTGTCATGGATGATATAATCATTGTTATATATAGATACATACTCAAACAATGAGTTCATGTACCATCATCCACTTCCCTAAGGGGCTCCAAACCTGGCTCTTGAATGATGCTGTCGTGATTAATTTAAATATTTTAAATACAGAATTGATATTTAGATGGTCCATAATAATTGCTTCCCACATCATGGAATCCACTGATCATGGATTATCTAATGTCCTATTTTAATAATCAAATAACAACATAATCAGATGATAAAATAGTATGCCATACTCGACATCGTTGACTCTCACCGACTCCTACGTGATTGTCGGAAACCCCCAGGATCATCCCTTATTTAATCGGAGAGCAGAGTCGTGAAATGTTTAAATGCTGAAATGTCTTTGTGTATGCAGGGTTTTTAGAAGATCCTGCAGATTTCATGTTGGACGGCTGCCTCAAAACAGGTGGACTGCAATCCAATAATCCCCAAGTCTACTTTAACAAATGGATTATCACTATCCTGAAGGAAATTAACAATGACAAATTCACCTTTTGATGAATAATTGTGAGTCTTATTATGTTTGTTTCCACAGTATTAATTCTTAGGAGAGAGAGAATTCATAAACAGAAGAAATAGAATATTCTCTGATAATTAGGTAATCTAGAATTTGGTGACCAGTAAAAGCTGTGGGCAAACTTCCAGAGATTTGGCTATGACTTGCTTAGGGAAATCAAATGCTGTCATTGAAAGTTTAAGGAGATAGTTATCTTGGGAGACTGTAATGTCCCATGATAACACTTTCTCGAAGCTGCTCTCTGGTACTTGGCCCATGATAACAGAATACAGAATGCATGCAGGGTTGCCAGGCAACATTTAAGAACCAACATTCTGTCACATTCTAGTGCCCCTCCCACATGCTAAAGGAGCATACCTAAAGATGAACTAACCTTACAGCCGCACTGATTTTCTCACAAAAACAAAGCAGGGCTCTTTCTAATGTGTTCTACATATTTACCTGTCTCTCAAGCTTCAACATGCATATAGTGACATAAGCATGAAAACGAAAGCATCATATTGCCATTCAAGTACAATAATGAGTATTTTAAACTTTTTTTTTCTATGCTTCAATTTTCTAATTCCTAGAATGGATACAATACAAACAATCAACTCTACCATAAACCTTTTCTCATTTTTGAAAAAAAAAAAAAATACCTCTTCATCTTCTGCTCTTTAGAGGAGCTAGATCACATGTTTTCTCGCCATTGTTTAGATTTGAATTGGTCCAGAACAGCCAGGGCCAGGGTCAGGGTCAGGGTCAGGGTCAGGGCCAGGGCCAGGGCCAGGGCCAGGGCCAGGGCCAGGGCCAGGGCCAGGGCCAGGGCCAGGGCCAGGGCCAGGGGCCAGGGCCAGGTCTAAAATTAAATTGATAATAAATTAGTAGGCACTTTATATTAACACTGACAAAATGGCACCAAAGACCTAAAAATATCACTGATGTAAAGTTCTCTTTATATATCTAAATGATGAAGTAATGAGATGATGTTATATCAACTCCCAAAATCTGACTCCAAAAGGGACTTATGATCCATAAAATTACCTGTATTTTAAATTCATTAATTAAGTGATGAATTATCATTTAATATCCTAGATTAACAGTCAAGGACGTAAGTGTAGTATTCGATGATTGAGTGTCTGGCACGATGGACTTCCCTAAGGAGGCTCAAAACTCCAGTGATCACTGAATCCATAATGACAGATTTTCATAATTAAATGAATAAACTTTAAACCAGTGAATGGAGTTTTATGCGTGAAGCCTAAATGATTGCTCAATACTGAAGGGTCATTGTATTCTTAATCATAGTTATAAAAAAAATGAATGAATAAAGAGATAGTTTCTCATTCTTAACACCTAGAGAGATAACAAAATGATATCAACATTGATTTTAATAATGAAAGGAAGAAAGAAAGAAAGAATGAAAGAATTCACAAGATACAATTTAACACCAACAAGGTGGATCCACTCTCCACTCTTCCTGGAGGAGAAAAAGACAGAATTGTATAATGAAATAATCAGATAGTTAGATCGTCTGTCACACTTGAGTCACACAAGGTGGCGCCAAACTTCAGGGATTACAGATTATATAATGAAAGAATTTAATAATTACATCTTTATATATGTAAGTCTTTGAAATTTTTTTGTGTCTTCAAATCCTGGGAAGACTTGACAGATATGGAAATGTATGCTGTCATCAAGGATTTTTAAAATGCCATAAGTTAATCGTCAGATAATCATACTGACTTACATGATGAATTCTGCTGGTCTTACATCATCACCAACAGCTGAATCTCTGTTTTGGTGCTGGAGGATCTGAGATAGTGGGCCCATTCCTGACTTAGAAGTAGTAACCAACATGTTGCTCTCAGCTGAAAAGAAGGCTGCAGCAGGGACTTAACCAGCATATCTGAGAGGGAGAGATGTTCTTCCGTGTTCTGGGTTGTAATCCTTTTGCCAGGTCTCAGAGATGGTGCCGACCTCCTAGTGCCAATACTTCTTCTCATGGTAGATCACACCCGATGTGAAGATGTGGAGGAACAGCAGCTAGTCCACACACAGACCACCATGCCAGCCTTGGTGAAGTCTTGTACTTCTCGAATTGCCCCTAGCAATCTTCTGGACACAATCATCCAGCATCCTTTTTACCCTGGGAGATGCATAGATCATTCAGAGAATGCTCTGCCCATGTCTACATCTTTCCTAACCTTGTCCCTGACAGATATTTGCACACTAGTCATAATCGGTGATGGCATTGTCTATCGCTTAAATAATTTAAAGAATTAAATAAGTCAGTAATAGCTAACTGTCACAATAAATAGGTGATGTAGCATTTTACTGGCAGGGAAGCATGCCAGACTCCAGTCATGAAGGATGTTATCATCCTCAATTGAGTCAATGTATCATAAAATGTGATGATATTGCACTTTATCTCCACAAGAGGAAGCTTTACAGGTCTCTTCATGGAATCGAGTATTTTTGGTTTCTATAACTTTATAATTATTCAAATTATCTTGGGTATTAACACAGACTGTCAATTTAAATACTTTAATTATGTAATTACATGATCTGTGGCACCAGATTCCAGGTGTCATGGATGATATAATCATTGTTATATATAGATACATACTCAAACAATGAGTTCATGTACCATCATCCACTTCCCTAAGGGGCTCCAAACCTGGCTCTTGAATGATGCTGTCGTGATTAATTTAAATATTTTAAATACAGAATTGATATTTAGATGGTCCATAATAATTGCTTCCCACATCATGGAATCCACTGATCATGGATTATCTAATGTCCTATTTTAATAATCAAATAACAACATAATCAGATGATAAAATAGTATGCCATACTCGACATCGTTGACTCTCACCGACTCCTACGTGATTGTCGGAAACCCCCAGGATCATCCCTTATTTAATCGGAGAGCAGAGTCGTGAAATGTTTAAATGCTGAAATGTCTTTGTGTATGCAGGGTTTTTAGAAGATCCTGCAGATTTCATGTTGGACGGCTGCCTCAAAACAGGTGGACTGCAATCCAATAATCCCCAAGTCTACTTTAACAAATGGATTATCACTATCCTGAAGGAAATTAACAATGACAAATTCACCTTTTGATGAATAATTGTGAGTCTTATTATGTTTGTTTCCACAGTATTAATTCTTAGGAGAGAGAGAATTCATAAACAGAAGAAATAGAATATTCTCTGATAATTAGGTAATCTAGAATTTGGTGACCAGTAAAAGCTGTAGGCAAACTTCCAGAGATTTGGCTATGACTTGCTTAGGGAAATCAAATGCTGTCATTGAAAGTTTAAGGAGATAGTTATCTTGGGAGACTGTAATGTCCCATGATAACACTTTCTCGAAGCTGCTCTCTGGTACTTGGCCCATGATAACAGAATACAGAATGCATGCAGGGTTGCCAGGCAACATTTAAGAACCAACATTCTGTCACATTCTAGTGCCCCTCCCACATGCTAAAGGAGCATACCTAAAGATGAACTAACCTTACAGCCGCACTGATTTTCTCACAAAAACAAAGCAGGGCTCTTTCTAATGTGTTCTACATATTTACCTGTCTCTCAAGCTTCAACATGCATATAGTGACATAAGCATGAAAACGAAAGCATCATATTGCCATTCAAGTACAATAATGAGTATTTTAAACTTTTTTTTTTCTATGCTTCAATTTTCTAATTCCTAGAATGGATACAATACAAACAATCAACTCTACCATAAACCTTTTCTCATATTTGAAAAAAAAAAATACCTCTTCATCTTCTGCTCTTTAGAGGAGCTAGATCACATGTTTTCTCGCCATTGTTTAGATTTGAATTGGTCCAGAACAGCCAGGGCCAGGGTCAGGGTCAGGGTCAGGGCCAGGGCCAGGGCCAGGGCCAGGGCCAGGGCCAGGGCCAGGGCCAGGGCCAGGGCCAGGGCCAGGGCCAGGGCCAGGGCCAGGGCCAGGTCAAAAATTAAATTGATAATAAATTAGTAGGCACTTTATATTAACACTGACAAAATGGCACCAAAGACCTAAAAATATCACTGATGTAAAGTTCTCTTTATATATCTAAATGATGAAGTAATGAGATGATGTTATATCAACTCCCAAAATCTGACTCCAAAAGGGACTTATGATCCATAAAATTACCTGTATTTTAAATTCATTAATTAAGTGATGAATTATCATTTAATATCCTAGATTAACAGTCAAGGACGTAAGTGTAGTATTCGATGATTGAGTGTCTGGCACGATGGACTTCCCTAAGGAGGCTCAAAACTCCAGTGATCACTGAATCCATAATGACAGATTTTCATAATTAAATGAATAAACTTTAAACCAGTGAATGGAGTTTTATGCGTGAAGCCTAAATGATTGCTCAATACTGAAGGGTCATTGTATTCTTAATCATAGTTATAAAAAAATGAATGAATAAAGAGATAGTTTCTCATTCTTAACACCTAGAGAGATAACAAAATGATATCAACATTGATTTTAATAATGAAAGGAAGAAAGAAAGAAAGAATGAAAGAATTCACAAGATACAATTTAACACCAACAAGGTGGATCCACTCTCCACTCTTCCTGGAGGAGAAAAAGACAGAATTGTATAATGAAATAATCAGATAGTTAGATCGTCTGTCACACTTGAGTCACACAAGGTGGCGCCAAACTTCAGGGATTACAGATTATATAATGAAAGAATTTAATAATTACATCTTTATATATGTAAGTCTTTGAAATTTTTTTGTGTCTTCAAATCCTGGGAAGACTTGACAGATATGGAAATGTATGCTGTCATCAAGGATTTTTAAAATGCCATAAGTTAATCGTCAGATAATCATACTGACTTACATGATGAATTCTGCTGGTCTTACATCATCACCAACAGCTGAATCTCTGTTTTGGTGCTGGAGGATCTGAGATAGTGGGCCCATTCCTGACTTAGAAGTAGTAACCAACATGTTGCTATCAGCTGAAAAGAAGGCTGCAGCAGGGGCTTAACCAGCATATCTGAGAGAGAGAGATGTTCTTCCGTGTTCTGGGTCGTAATCCTTTTGCCAGGTCTCAGAGATGGTGCCGACCTCCTAGTGCCACTACTTCTTCTCATGGTAGATCACACCCGATGTGAAGATGTGGAGGAACAGCAGCTAGTCCACACACAGACCACCATGCCAGCCTTGGTGAAGTCTTGTACTTCTCGAATTGCCCCTAGCAATCTTCTGGACACAATCATCCAGCATCCTTTTTACCCTGGGAGATGCATAGATCATTCAGAAAATGCTCTGCCCATGTCTACATCTTTCCTAACCTTGTCCCTGACAGATATTTGCACACTAGTCATAATCGGTGATGGCATTGTCTATCGCTTAAATAATTTAAAGAATTAAATAAGTCAGTAATAGCTAACTGTCACAATAAATAGGTGATGTAGCATTTTACTGGCAGGGAAGCATGCCAGACTCCAGTCATGAAGGATGTTATCATCCTCAATTGAGTCAATGTATCATAAAATGTGATGATATTGCACTTTATCTCCACAAGAGGAAGCTTTACAGGTCTCTTCATGGAATCGAGTATTTTTGGTTTCTATAACTTTATAATTATTCAAATTATCTTGGGTATTAACACAGACTGTCAATTTAAATACTTTAATTATGTAATTACATGATCTGTGGCACCAGATTCCAGGTGTCATGGATGATATAATCATTGTTATATATAGATACATACTCAAACAATGAGTTCATGTACCATCATCCACTTCCCTAAGGGGCTCCAAACCTGGCTCTTGAATGATGCTGTCGTGATTAATTTAAATATTTTAAATACAGAATTGATATTTAGATGGTCCATAATAATTGCTTCCCACATCATGGAATCCACTGATCATGGATTATCTAATGTCCTATTTTAATAATCAAATAACAACATAATCAGATGATAAAATAGTATGCCATACTCGACATCGTTGACTCTCACCGACTCCTACGTGATTGTCGGAAACCCCCAGGATCATCCCTTATTTAATCGGAGAGCAGAGTCGTGAAATGTTTAAATGCTGAAATGTCTTTGTGTATGCAGGGTTTTTAGAAGATCCTGCAGATTTCATGTTGGACGGCTGCCTCAAAACAGGTGGACTGCAATCCAATAATCCCCAAGTCTACTTTAACAAATGGATTATCACTATCCTGAAGGAAATTAACAATGACAAATTCACCTTTTGATGAATAATTGTGAGTCTTATTATGTTTGTTTCCACAGTATTAATTCTTAGGAGAGAGAGAATTCATAAACAGAAGAAATAGAATATTCTCTGATAATTAGGTAATCTAGAATTTGGTGACCAGTAAAAGCTGTGGGCAAACTTCCAGAGATTTGGCTATGACTTGCTTAGGGAAATCAAATGCTGTCATTGAAAGTTTAAGGAGATAGTTATCTTGGGAGACTGTAATGTCCCATGATAACACTTTCTCGAAGCTGCTCTCTGGTACTTGGCCCATGATAACAGAATACAGAATGCATGCAGGGTTGCCAGGCAACATTTAAGAACCAACATTCTGTCACATTCTAGTGCCCCTCCCACATGCTAAAGGAGCATACCTAAAGATGAACTAACCTTACAGCCGCACTGATTTTCTCACAAAAACAAAGCAGGGCTCTTTCTAATGTGTTCTACATATTTACCTGTCTCTCAAGCTTCAACATGCATATAGTGACATAAGCATGAAAACGAAAGCATCATATTGCCATTCAAGTACAATAATGAGTATTTTAAACTTTTTTTTTCTATGCTTCAATTTTCTAATTCCTAGAATGGATACAATACAAACAATCAACTCTACCATAAACCTTTTCTCATTTTTGAAAAAAAAAAAATACCTCTTCATCTTCTGCTCTTTAGAGGAGCTAGATCACATGTTTTCTCGCCATTGTTTAGATTTGAATTGGTCCAGAACAGCCAGGGCCAGGGTCAGGGTCAGGGTCAGGGTCAGGGCCAGGGCCAGGGCCAGGGCCAGGGCCAGGGCCAGGGCCAGGGCCAGGGCCAGGGCCAGGGCCAGGGCCAGGGCCAGGGCCAGGGCCAGGTCAAAAATTAAATTGATAATAAATTAGTAGGCACTTTATATTAACACTGACAAAATGGCACCAAAGACCTAAAAATATCACTGATGTAAAGTTCTCTTTATATATCTAAATGATGAAGTAATGAGATGATGTTATATCAACTCCCAAAATCTGACTCCAAAAGGGACTTATGATCCATAAAATTACCTGTATTTTAAATTCATTAATTAAGTGATGAATTATCATTTAATATCCTAGATTAACAGTCAAGGACGTAAGTGTAGTATTCGATGATTGAGTGTCTGGCACGATGGACTTCCCTAAGGAGGCTCAAAACTCCAGTGATCACTGAATCCATAATGACAGATTTTCATAATTAAATGAATAAACTTTAAACCAGTGAATGGAGTTTTATGCGTGAAGCCTAAATGATTGCTCAATACTGAAGGGTCATTGTATTCTTAATCATAGTTATAAAAAAATGAATGAATAAAGAGATAGTTTCTCATTCTTAACACCTAGAGAGATAACAAAATGATATCAACATTGATTTTAATAATGAAAGGAAGAAAGAAAGAAAGAATGAAAGAATTCACAAGATACAATTTAACACCAACAAGGTGGATCCACTCTCCACTCTTCCTGGAGGAGAAAAAGACAGAATTGTATAATGAAATAATCAGATAGTTAGATCGTCTGTCACACTTGAGTCACACAAGGTGGCGCCAAACTTCAGGGATTACAGATTATATAATGAAAGAATTTAATAATTACATCTTTATATATGTAAGTCTTTGAAATTTTTTTGTGTCTTCAAATCCTGGGAAGACTTGACAGATATGGAAATGTATGCTGTCATCAAGGATTTTTAAAATGCCATAAGTTAATCGTCAGATAATCATACTGACTTACATGATGAATTCTGTTGGTCTTACATCATCACCAACAGCTGAATCTCTGTTTTGGTGCTGGAGGATCTGAGATAGTGGGCCCATTCCTGACTTAGAAGTAGTAACCAACATGTTGCTATCAGCTGAAAAGAAGGCTGCAGCAGGGGCTTAACCAGCATATCTGAGAGAGAGAGATGTTCTTCCGTGTTCTGGGTCGTAATCCTTTTGCCAGGTCTCAGAGATGGTGCCGACCTCCTAGTGCCACTACTTCTTCTCATGGTAGATCACACCCGATGTGAAGATGTGGAGGAACAGCAGCTAGTCCACACACAGACCACCATGCCAGCCTTGGTGAAGTCTTGTACTTCTCGAATTGCCCCTAGCAATCTTCTGGACACAATCATCCAGCATCCTTTTTACCCTGGGAGATGCATAGATCATTCAGAAAATGCTCTGCCCATGTCTACATCTTTCCTAACCTTGTCCCTGACAGATATTTGCACACTAGTCATAATCGGTGATGGCATTGTCTATCGCTTAAATAATTTAAAGAATTAAATAAGTCAGTAATAGCTAACTGTCACAATAAATAGGTGATGTAGCATTTTACTGGCAGGGAAGCATGCCAGACTCCAGTCATGAAGGATGTTATCATCCTCAATTGAGTCAATGTATCATAAAATGTGATGATATTGCACTTTATCTCCACAAGAGGAAGCTTTACAGGTCTCTTCATGGAATCGAGTATTTTTGGTTTATATAACTTTATAATTATTCAAATTATCTTGGGTATTAACACAGACTGTCAATTTAAATACTTTAATTATGTAATTACATGATCTGTGGCACCAGATTCCAGGTGTCATGGATGATATAATCATTGTTATATATAGATACATACTCAAACAATGAGTTCATGTACCATCATCCACTTCCCTAAGGGGCTCCAAACCTGGCTCTTGAATGATGCTGTCGTGATTAATTTAAATATTTTAAATACAGAATTGATATTTAGATGGTCCATAATAATTGCTTCCCACATCATGGAATCCACTGATCATGGATTATCTAATGTCCTATTTTAATAATCAAATAACAACATAATCAGATGATAAAATAGTATGCCATACTCGACATCGTTGACTCTCACCGACTCCTACGTGATTGTCGGAAACCCCCAGGATCATCCCTTATTTAATCGGAGAGCAGAGTCGTGAAATGTTTAAATGCTGAAATGTCTTTGTGTATGCAGGGTTTTTAGAAGATCCTGCAGATTTCATGTTGGACGGCTGCCTCAAAACAGGTGGACTGCAATCCAATAATCCCCAAGTCTACTTTAACAAATGGATTATCACTATCCTGAAGGAAATTAACAATGACAAATTCACCTTTTGATGAATAATTGTGAGTCTTATTATGTTTGTTTCCACAGTATTAATTCTTAGGAGAGAGAGAATTCATAAACAGAAGAAATAGAATATTCTCTGATAATTAGGTAATCTAGAATTTGGTGACCAGTAAAAGCTGTGGGCAAACTTCCAGAGATTTGGCTATGACTTGCTTAGGGAAATCAAATGCTGTCATTGAAAGTTTAAGGAGATAGTTATCTTGGGAGACTGTAATGTCCCATGATAACACTTTCTCGAAGCTGCTCTCTGGTACTTGGCCCATGATAACAGAATACAGAATGCATGCAGGGTTGCCAGGCAACATTTAAGAACCAACATTCTGTCACATTCTAGTGCCCCTCCCACATGCTAAAGGAGCATACCTAAAGATGAACTAACCTTACAGCCGCACTGATTTTCTCACAAAAACAAAGCAGGGCTCTTTCTAATGTGTTCTACATATTTACCTGTCTCTCAAGCTTCAACATGCATATAGTGACATAAGCATGAAAACGAAAGCATCATATTGCCATTCAAGTACAATAATGAGTATTTTAAACTTTTTTTTTTCTATGCTTCAATTTTCTAATTCCTAGAATGGATACAATACAAACAATCAACTCTACCATAAACCTTTTCTCATTTTTGAAAAAAAAAAAAATACCTCTTCATCTTCTGCTCTTTAGAGGAGCTAGATCACATGTTTTCTCGCCATTGTTTAGATTTGAATTGGTCCAGAACAGCCAGGGCCAGGGTCAGGGTCAGGGTCAGGGCCAGGGCCAGGGCCAGGGCCAGGGCCAGGGCCAGGGCCAGGGCCAGGCCAGGCCAGGGCCAGGGCCAGGGCCAGGGCCAGGGGCCAGGGCCAGGGCCAGGGCCAGGGCCAGGTCTAAAATTAAATTGATAATAAATTAGTAGGCACTTTATATTAACACTGACAAAATGGCACCAAAGACCTAAAAATATCACTGATGTAAAGTTCTCTTTATATATCTAAATGATGAAGTAATGAGATGATGTTATATCAACTCCCAAAATCTGACTCCAAAAGGGACTTATGATCCATAAAATTACCTGTATTTTAAATTCATTAATTAAGTGATGAATTATCATTTAATATCCTAGATTAACAGTCAAGGACGTAAGTGTAGTATTCGATGATTGAGTGTCTGGCACGATGGACTTCCCTAAGGAGGCTCAAAACTCCAGTGATCACTGAATCCATAATGACAGATTTTCATAATTAAATGAATAAACTTTAAACCAGTGAATGGAGTTTTATGCGTGAAGCCTAAATGATTGCTCAATACTGAAGGGTCATTGTATTCTTAATCATAGTTATAAAAAAATGAATGAATAAAGAGATAGTTTCTCATTCTTAACACCTAGAGAGATAACAAAATGATATCAACATTGATTTTAATAATGAAAGGAAGAAAGAAAGAAAGAATGAAAGAATTCACAAGATACAATTTAACACCAACAAGGTGGATCCACTCTCCACTCTTCCTGGAGGAGAAAAAGACAGAATTGTATAATGAAATAATCAGATAGTTAGATCGTCTGTCACACTTGAGTCACACAAGGTGGCGCCAAACTTCAGGGATTACAGATTATATAATGAAAGAATTTAATAATTACATCTTTATATATGTAAGTCTTTGAAATTTTTTTGTGTCTTCAAATCCTGGGAAGACTTGACAGATATGGAAATGTATGCTGTCATCAAGGATTTTTAAAATGCCATAAGTTAATCGTCAGATAATCATACTGACTTACATGATGAATTCTGCTGGTCTTACATCATCACCAACAGCTGAATCTCTGTTTTGGTGCTGGAGGATCTGAGATAGTGGGCCCATTCCTGACTTAGAAGTAGTAACCAACATGTTGCTATCAGCTGAAAAGAAGGCTGCAGCAGGGGCTTAACCAGCATATCTGAGAGAGAGAGATGTTCTTCCGTGTTCTGGGTCGTAATCCTTTTGCCAGGTCTCAGAGATGGTGCCGACCTCCTAGTGCCACTACTTCTTCTCATGGTAGATCACACCCGATGTGAAGATGTGGAGGAACAGCAGCTAGTCCACACACAGACCACCATGCCAGCCTTGGTGAAGTCTTGTACTTCTCGAATTGCCCCTAGCAATCTTCTGGACACAATCATCCAGCATCCTTTTTACCCTGGGAGATGCATAGATCATTCAGAAAATGCTCTGCCCATGTCTACATCTTTCCTAACCTTGTCCCTGACAGATATTTGCACACTAGTCATAATCGGTGATGGCATTGTCTATCGCTTAAATAATTTAAAGAATTAAATAAGTCAGTAATAGCTAACTGTCACAATAAATAGGTGATGTAGCATTTTACTGGCAGGGAAGCATGCCAGACTCCAGTCATGAAGGATGTTATCATCCTCAATTGAGTCAATGTATCATAAAATGTGATGATATTGCACTTTATCTCCACAAGAGGAAGCTTTACAGGTCTCTTCATGGAATCGAGTATTTTTGGTTTCTATAACTTTATAATTATTCAAATTATCTTGGGTATTAACACAGACTGTCAATTTAAATACTTTAATTATGTAATTACATGATCTGTGGCACCAGATTCCAGGTGTCATGGATGATATAATCATTGTTATATATAGATACATACTCAAACAATGAGTTCATGTACCATCATCCACTTCCCTAAGGGGCTCCAAACCTGGCTCTTGAATGATGCTGTCGTGATTAATTTAAATATTTTAAATACAGAATTGATATTTAGATGGTCCATAATAATTGCTTCCCACATCATGGAATCCACTGATCATGGATTATCTAATGTCCTATTTTAATAATCAAATAACAACATAATCAGATGATAAAATAGTATGCCATACTCGACATCGTTGACTCTCACCGACTCCTACGTGATTGTCGGAAACCCCCAGGATCATCCCTTATTTAATCGGAGAGCAGAGTCGTGAAATGTTTAAATGCTGAAATGTCTTTGTGTATGCAGGGTTTTTAGAAGATCCTGCAGATTTCATGTTGGACGGCTGCCTCAAAACAGGTGGACTGCAATCCAATAATCCCCAAGTCTACTTTAACAAATGGATTATCACTATCCTGAAGGAAATTAACAATGACAAATTCACCTTTTGATGAATAATTGTGAGTCTTATTATGTTTGTTTCCACAGTATTAATTCTTAGGAGAGAGAGAATTCATAAACAGAAGAAATAGAATATTCTCTGATAATTAGGTAATCTAGAATTTGGTGACCAGTAAAAGCTGTGGGCAAACTTCCAGAGATTTGGCTATGACTTGCTTAGGGAAATCAAATGCTGTCATTGAAAGTTTAAGGAGATAGTTATCTTGGGAGACTGTAATGTCCCATGATAACACTTTCTCGAAGCTGCTCTCTGGTACTTGGCCCATGATAACAGAATACAGAATGCATGCAGGGTTGCCAGGCAACATTTAAGAACCAACATTCTGTCACATTCTAGTGCCCCTCCCACATGCTAAAGGAGCATACCTAAAGATGAACTAACCTTACAGCCGCACTGATTTTCTCACAAAAACAAAGCAGGGCTCTTTCTAATGTGTTCTACATATTTACCTGTCTCTCAAGCTTCAACATGCATATAGTGACATAAGCATGAAAACGAAAGCATCATATTGCCATTCAAGTACAATAATGAGTATTTTAAACTTTTTTTTTTCTATGCTTCAATTTTCTAATTCCTAGAATGGATACAATACAAACAATCAACTCTACCATAAACCTTTTCTCATTTTTGAAAAAAAAAAAAAAAACCTCTTCATCTTCTGCTCTTTAGAGGAGCTAGATCACATGTTTTCTCGCCATTGTTTAGATTTGAATTGGTCCAGAACAGCCAGGGCCAGGGTCAGGGTCAGGGTCAGGGCCAGGGGGCCAGGGCCAGGGCCAGGGCCAGGGCCAGGGCCAGGGCCAGGGCCAGGGCCAGGGCCAGGGCCAGGGCCAGGGCCAGGGCCAGGGGCCAGGGCCAGGTCTAAAATTAAATTGATAATAAATTAGTAGGCACTTTATATTAACACTGACAAAATGGCACCAAAGACCTAAAAATATCACTGATGTAAAGTTCTCTTTATATATCTAAATGATGAAGTAATGAGATGATGTTATATCAACTCCCAAAATCTGACTCCAAAAGGGACTTATGATCCATAAAATTACCTGTATTTTAAATTCATTAATTAAGTGATGAATTATCATTTAATATCCTAGATTAACAGTCAAGGACGTAAGTGTAGTATTCGATGATTGAGTGTCTGGCACGATGGACTTCCCTAAGGAGGCTCAAAACTCCAGTGATCACTGAATACATAATGACAGATTTTCATAATTAAATGAATAAACTTTAAACCAGTGAATGGAGTTTTATGCGTGAAGCCTAAATGATTGCTCAATACTGAAGGGTCATTGTATTCTTAATCATAGTTATAAAAAAATGAATGAATAAAGAGATAGTTTCTCATTCTTAACACCTAGAGAGATAACAAAATGATATCAACATTGATTTTAATAATGAAAGGAAGAAAGAAAGAAAGAATGAAAGAATTCACAAGATACAATTTAACACCAACAAGGTGGATCCACTCTCCACTCTTCCTGGAGGAGAAAAAGACAGAATTGTATAATGAAATAATCAGATAGTTAGATCGTCTGTCACACTTGAGTCACACAAGGTGGCGCCAAACTTCAGGGATTACAGATTATATAATGAAAGAATTTAATAATTACATCTTTATATATGTAAGTCTTTGAAATTTTTTTGTGTCTTCAAATCCTGGGAAGACTTGACAGATATGGAAATGTATGCTGTCATCAAGGATTTTTAAAATGCCATAAGTTAATCGTCAGATAATCATACTGACTTACATGATGAATTCTGCTGGTCTTACATCATCACCAACAGCTGAATCTCTGTTTTGGTGCTGGAGGATCTGAGATAGTGGGCCCATTCCTGACTTAGAAGTAGTAACCAACATGTTGCTATCAGCTGAAAAGAAGGCTGCAGCAGGGGCTTAACCAGCATATCTGAGAGAGAGAGATGTTCTTCCGTGTTCTGGGTCGTAATCCTTTTGCCAGGTCTCAGAGATGGTGCCGACCTCCTAGTGCCACTACTTCTTCTCATGGTAGATCACACCCGATGTGAAGATGTGGAGGAACAGCAGCTAGTCCACACACAGACCACCATGCCAGCCTTGGTGAAGTCTTGTACTTCTCGAATTGCCCCTAGCAATCTTCTGGACACAATCATCCAGCATCCTTTTTACCCTGGGAGATGCATAGATCATTCAGAAAATGCTCTGCCCATGTCTACATCTTTCCTAACCTTGTCCCTGACAGATATTTGCACACTAGTCATAATCGGTGATGGCATTGTCTATCGCTTAAATAATTTAAAGAATTAAATAAGTCAGTAATAGCTAACTGTCACAATAAATAGGTGATGTAGCATTTTACTGGCAGGGAAGCATGCCAGACTCCAGTCATGAAGGATGTTATCATCCTCAATTGAGTCAATGTATCATAAAATGTGATGATATTGCACTTTATCTCCACAAGAGGAAGCTTTACAGGTCTCTTCATGGAATCGAGTATTTTTGGTTTCTATAACTTTATAATTATTCAAATTATCTTGGGTATTAACACAGACTGTCAATTTAAATACTTTAATTATGTAATTACATGATCTGTGGCACCAGATTCCAGGTGTCATGGATGATATAATCATTGTTATATATAGATACATACTCAAACAATGAGTTCATGTACCATCATCCACTTCCCTAAGGGGCTCCAAACCTGGCTCTTGAATGATGCTGTCGTGATTAATTTAAATATTTTAAATACAGAATTGATATTTAGATGGTCCATAATAATTGCTTCCCACATCATGGAATCCACTGATCATGGATTATCTAATGTCCTATTTTAATAATCAAATAACAACATAATCAGATGATAAAATAGTATGCCATACTCGACATCGTTGACTCTCACCGACTCCTACGTGATTGTCGGAAACCCCCAGGATCATCCCTTATTTAATCGGAGAGCAGAGTCGTGAAATGTTTAAATGCTGAAATGTCTTTGTGTATGCAGGGTTTTTAGAAGATCCTGCAGATTTCATGTTGGACGGCTGCCTCAAAACAGGTGGACTGCAATCCAATAATCCCCAAGTCTACTTTAACAAATGGATTATCACTATCCTGAAGGAAATTAACAATGACAAATTCACCTTTTGATGAATAATTGTGAGTCTTATTATGTTTGTTTCCACAGTATTAATTCTTAGGAGAGAGAGAATTCATAAACAGAAGAAATAGCATATTCTCTGATAATTAGGTAATCTAGAATTTGGTGACCAGTAAAAGCTGTGGGCAAACTTCCAGAGATTTGGCTATGACTTGCTTAGGGAAATCAAATGCTGTCATTGAAAGTTTAAGGAGATAGTTATCTTGGGAGACTGTAATGTCCCATGATAACACTTTCACGAAGCTGCTCTCTGGTACTTGGCCCATGATAACAGAATACAGAATGCATGCAGGGTTGCCAGGCAACATTTAAGAACCAACATTCTGTCACATTCTAGTGCCCCTCCCACATGCTAAAGGAGCATACCTAAAGATGAACTAACCTTACAGCCGCACTGATTTTCTCACAAAAACAAAGCAGGGCTCTTTCTAATGTGTTCTACATATTTACCTGTCTCTCAAGCTTCAACATGCATATAGTGACATAAGCATGAAAACGAAAGCATCATATTGCCATTCAAGTACAATAATGAGTATTTTAAACTTTTTTTTTCTATGCTTCAATTTTCTAATTCCTAGAATGGATACAATACAAACAATCAACTCTACCATAAACCTTTTCTCATATTTGAAAAAAAATAATACCTCTTCATCTTCTGCTCTTTAGAGGAGCTAGATCACATTTTTCTCGCCATTGTTTAGATTTGAATTGGTCCAGAACAGCCAGGGCCAGGGTCAGGGTCAGGGTCAGGGTCAGGGCCAGGGCCAGGGCCAGGGCCAGGGCCAGGGCCAGGGCCAGGGCCAGGGCCAGGGCCAGGGCCAGGGCCAGGGCCAGGGCCAGGGCCAGGGCCAGGTCAAAAATTAAATTGATAATAAATTAGTAGGCACTTTATATTAACACTGACAAAATGGCACCAAAGACCTAAATATATCACTGATGTAAAGTTCTCTTTATATATCTAAATGATGAAGTAATGAGATGATGTTATATCAACTCCCAAAATCTGACTCCAAAAGGGACTTATGATCCATAAAATTACCTGTATTTTAAATTCATTAATTAAGTGATGAATTATCATTTAATATCCTAGATTAACAGTCAAGGACGTATGTGTAGTATTCGATGATTGAGTGTCTGGCACGATGGACTTCCCTTAGGAGGCTCAAAACTCCAGTGATCACTGAATCCATAATGACAGATTTTCAAAATTAAATGAATAAACTTTAAACCAGTGAATGGAGTTTTATGCGTGAAGCCTAAATGATTGCTCAATACTGAAGGGTCATTGTATTCTTAATCATAGTTATAAAAAAATGAATGAATAAAGAGATAGTTTCTCATTCTTAACACCTAGAGAGATAACAAAATGATATCAACATTGATTTTAATAATGAAAGGAAGAAAGAAAGAAAGAATGAAAGAATTCACAAGATACAATTTAACACCAACAAGGTGGATCCACTCTCCACTCTTCCTGGAGGAGAAAAAGACAGAATTGTATAATGAAATAATCAGATAGTTAGATCGTCTGTCACACTTGAGTCACACAAGGTGGCGCCAAACTTCAGGGATTACAGATTATATAATGAAAGAATTTAATAATTACATCTTTATATATGTAAGTCTTTGAAATTTTTTTGTGTCTTCAAATCCTGGGAAGACTTGACAGATATGGAAATGTATGCTGTCATCAAGGATTTTTAAAATGCCATAAGTTAATCGTCAGATAATCATACTGACTTACATGATGAATTCTGTTGGTCTTACATCATCACCAACAGCTGAATCTCTGTTTTGGTGCTGGAGGATCTGAGATAGTGGGCCCATTCCTGACTTAGAAGTAGTAACCAACATGTTGCTATCAGCTGAAAAGAAGGCTGCAGCAGGGGCTTAACCAGCATATCTGAGAGAGAGAGATGTTCTTCCGTGTTCTGGGTCGTAATCCTTTTGCCAGGTCTCAGAGATGGTGCTGACCTCCTAGTGCCACTACTTCTTCTCATGGTAGATCACACCCGATGTGAAGATGTGGAGGAACAGCAGCTAGTCCACTCACAGACCACCATGCCAGCCTTGGTGAAGTCTTGTACTTCTCGAATTGCCCCTAGCAATCTTCAGGACACAATCATCCAGCATCCTTTTTACCCTGGGAGATGCATAGATCATTCAGAAAATGCTCTGCCCATGTCTACATCTTTCCTAACCTTGTCCCTGACAGATATTTGCACACTAGTCATAATCGGTGATGGCATTGTCTATCGCTTAAATAATTTAAAGAATTAAATAAGTCAGTAATAGCTAACTGTCACAATAAATAGGTGATGTAGCATTTTACTGGCAGGGAAGCATGCCAGACTCCAGTCATGAAGGATGTTATCATCCTCAATTGAGTCAATGTATCATAAAATGTGATGATATTGCACTTTATCTCCACAAGAGGAAGCTTTACAGGTCTCTTCATGGAATCGAGTATTTTTGGTTTATATAACTTTATAATTATTCAAATTATCTTGGGTATTAACACAGACTGTCAATTTAAATACTTTAATTATGTAATTACATGATCTGTGGCACCAGATTCCAGGTGTCATGGATGATATAATCATTGTTATATATAGATACATACTCAAACAATGAGTTCATGTACCATCATCCACTTCCCTAAGGGGCTCCAAACCTGGCTCTTGAATGATGCTGTCGTGATTAATTTAAATATTTTAAATACAAAATTGATATTTAGATGGTCCATAATAATAGCTTCCCACATCATGGAATCCACTGATCATGGATTATCTAATGTCCTATTTTAATAATCAAATAACAACATAATCAGATGATAAAATAGTATGCCATACTCGACATCGTTGACTCTCACCGACTCCTACGTGATTGTCGGAAACCCCCAGGATCATCCCTTATTTAATCGGAGAGCAGAGTCGTGAAATGTTTAAATGCTGAAATGTCTTTGTGTATGCAGGGTTTTTAGAAGATCCTGCAGATTTCATGTTGGACGGCTGCCTCAAAACAGGTGGACTGCAATCCAATAATCCCCAAGTCTACTTTAACAAATGGATTATCACTATCCTGAAGGAAATTAACAATGACAAATTCACCTTTTGATGAATAATTGTGAGTCTTATTATGTTTGTTTCCACAGTATTAATTCTTAGGAGAGAGAGAATTCATAAACAGAAGAAATAGCATATTCTCTGATAATTAGGTAATCTAGAATTTGGTGACCAGTAAAAGCTGTGGGCAAACTTCCAGAGATTTGGCTATGACTTGCTTAGGGAAATCAAATGCTGTCATTGAAAGTTTAAGGAGATAGTTATCTTGGGAGACTGTAATGTCCCATGATAACACTTTCTCGAAGCTGCTCTCTGGTACTTGGCCCATGATAACAGAATACAGAATGCATGCAGGGTTGCCAGGCAACATTTAAGAACCAACATTCTGTCACATTCTAGTGCCCCTCCCACATGCTAAAGGAGCATACCTAAAGATGAACTAACCTTACAGCCGCACTGATTTTCTCACAAAAACAAAGCAGGGCTCTTTCTAATGTGTTCTACATATTTACCTGTCTCTCAAGCTTCAACATGCATATAGTGACATAAGCATGAAATCGAAAGCATCATATTGCCATTCAAGTACAATAATGAGTATTTTAAACTTTTTTTTTTCTATGCTTTATTTTCTAATTCCTAGAATGGATACAATACAAACAATCAACTCTACCATAAACCTTTTCTCATTTTTGAAAAAAAAAAAAAAAACCTCTTCATCTTCTGCTCTTTAGAAGAGCTAGATCACATGTTTTCTCGCCATTGTTTAGATTTGAATTGGTCCAGAACAGCCAGGGCCAGGGTCAGGGTCAGGGTCAGGGCCAGGGCCAGGGCCAGGGCCAGGGCCAGGGCCAGGGCCAGGGCCAGGGCCAGGGAGGCCAGGGCCAGGGCCAGGGCCAGGGCCAGGGCCAGGGCCAGGTCTAAAATTAAATTGATAATAAATTAGTAGGCACTTTATATTAACACTGACAAAATGGCACCAAAGACCTAAAAATATCACTGATGTAAAGTTCTCTTTATATATCTAAATGATGAAGTAATGAGATGATGTTATATCAACTCCCAAAATCTGACTCCAAAAGGGACTTATGATCCATAAAATTACCTGTATTTTAAATTCATTAATTAAGTGATGAATTATCATTTAATATCCTAGATTAACAGTCAAGGACGTAAGTGTAGTATTCGATGATTGAGTGTCTGGCACGATGGACTTCCCTAAGGAGGCTCAAAACTCCAGTGATCACTGAATACATAATGACAGATTTTCATAATTAAATGAATAAACTTTAAACCAGTGAATGGAGTTTTATGCGTGAAGCCTAAATGATTGCTCAATACTGAAGGGTCATTGTATTCTTAATCATAGTTATAAAAAAATGAATGAATAAAGAGATAGTTTCTCATTCTTAACACCTAGAGAGATAACAAAATGATATCAACATTGATTTTAATAATGAAAGGAAGAAAGAAAGAAAGAATGAAAGAATTCACAAGATACAATTTAACACCAACAAGGTGGATCCAGTCTCCACTCTTCCTGGAGGAGAAAAAGACAGAATTGTATAATGAAATAATCAGATAGTTAGATCGTCTGTCACACTTGAGTCACACAAGGTGGCGCCAAACTGCAGGGATTACAGATTATGTAATGAAAGAATTTAATAATTACATCTTTATATATGTAAGTCTTTGAAATTTTTTTGTGTCTTCAAATCCTGGGAAGACTTGACAGATATGGAAATGTATGCTGTCATCAAGGATTTTTAAAATGCCATAAGTTAATCGTCAGATAATCATACTGACTTACATGATGAATTCTGCTGGTCTTACATCATCACCAACAGCTGAATCTCTGTTTTGGTGCTGGAGGATCTGAGATAGTGGGCCCATTCCTGACTTAGAAGTAGTAACCAACATGTTGCTATCAGCTGAAAAGAAGGCTGCAGCAGGGGCTTAACCAGCATATCTGAGAGAGAGAGATGTCCTTCCGTGTTCTGGGTCGTAATCCTTTTGCCAGGTCTCAGAGATGGTGCCGACCTCCTAGTGCCACTACTTCTTCTCATGGTAGATCACACCCGATGTGAAGATGTGGAGGAACAGCAGCTAGTCCACACACAGACCACCATGCCAGCCTTGGTGAAGACTTGTACTTCTCGAATTGCCCCTAGCAATCTTCTGGACACAATCATCCAGCATCCTTTTTAAACTGGGAGATGCATAGATCATTCAGAAAATGCTCTGCCCATGTCTACATCTTTCCTAACCTTGTCCCTGACAGATATTTGCACACTAGTCATAATCGGTGATGGCATTGTCTATCGCTTAAATAATTTAAAGAATTAAATAAGTCAGTAATAGCTAACTGTCACAATAAATAGGTGATGTAGCATTTTACTGGCAGGGAAGCATGCCAGACTCCAGTCATGAAGGATGTTATCATCCTCAATTGAGTCAATGTATCATAAAATGTGATGATATTGCACTTTATCTCCACAAGAGGAAGCTTTACAGGTCTCTTCATGGAATCGAGTATTTTTGGTTTCTATAACTTTATAATTATTCAAATTATCTTGGGTATTAACACAGACTGTCAATTTAAATACTTTAATTATGTAATTACATGATCTGTGGCACCAGATTCCAGGTGTCATGGATGATATAATCATTGTTATATATAGATACATACTCAAACAATGAGTTCATGTACCATCATCCACTTCCCTAAGGGGCTCCAAACCTGGCTCTTGAATGATGCTGTCGTGATTAATTTAAATATTTTAAATACAGAATTGATATTTAGATGGTCCATAATAATTGCTTCCCACATCATGGAATCCACTGATCATGGATTATCTAATGTCCTATTTTAATAATCAAATAACAACATAATCAGATGATAAAATAGTATGCCATACTCGACATCGTTGACTCTCACCGACTCCTACCTGATTGTCGGAAACCCCCAGGATCATCCCTTATTTAATCGGAGAGCAGAGTCGTGAAATGTTTAAATGCTGAAATGTCTTTGTGTATGCAGGGTTTTTAGAAGATCCTGCAGATTTCATGTTGGACGGCTGCCTCAAAACAGGTGGACTGCAATCCAATAATCCCCAAGTCTACTTTAACAAATGGATTATCACTATCCTGAAGGAAATTAACAATGACAAATTCACCTTTTGATGAATAATTGTGAGTCTTATTATGTTTGTTTCCACAGTATTAATTCTTAGGAGAGAGAGAATTCATAAACAGAAGAAATAGCATATTCTCTGATAATTAGGTAATCTAGAATTTGGTGACCAGTAAAAGCTGTGGGCAAACTTCCAGAGATTTGGCTATGACTTGCTTAGGGAAATCAAATGCTGTCATTGAAAGTTTAAGGAGATAGTTATCTTGGGAGACTGTAATGTCCCATGATAACACTTTCTCGAAGCTGCTCTCTGGTACTTGGCCCATGATAACAGAATACAGAATGCATGCAGGGTTGCCAGGCAACATTTAAGAACCAACATTCTGTCACATTCTAGTGCCCCTCCCACATGCTAAAGGAGCATACCTAAAGATGAACTAACCTTACAGCCGCACTGATTTTCTCACAAAAACAAAGCAGGGCTCTTTCTAATGTGTTCTACATATTTACCTGTCTCTCAAGCTTCAACATGCATATAGTGACATAAGCATGAAAACGAAAGCATCATATTGCCATTCAAGTACAATAATGAGTATTTTAAACTTTTTTTTTTCTATGCTTCAATTTTCTAATTCCTAGAATGGATACAATACAAACAATCAACTCTACCATAAACCTTTTCTCATTTTTGAAAAAAAAAAAAATACCTCTTCATCTTCTGCTCTTTAGAGGAGCTAGATCACATGTTTTCTCGCCATTGTTTAGATTTGAATTGGTCCAGAACAGCCAGGGCCAGGGTCAGGGTCAGGGTCAGGGCCAGGGCCAGGGCCAGGGCCAGGGCCAGGGCCAGGGCCAGGGCCAGGGCCAGGGCCAGGGCCAGGGCCAGGGCCAGGGGGCCAGGGCCAGGGCCAGGTCTAAAATTAAATTGATAATAAATTAGTAGGCACTTTATATTAACACTGACAAAATGGCACCAAAGACCTAAAAATATCACTGATGTAAAGTTCTCTTTATATATCTAAATGATGAAGTAATGAGATGATGTTATATCAACTCCCAAAATCTGACTCCAAAAGGGACTTATGATCCATAAAATTACCTGTATTTTAAATTCATTAATTAAGTGATGAATTATCATTTAATATCCTAGATTAACAGTCAAGGACGTAAGTGTAGTATTCGATGATTGAGTGTCTGGCACGATGGACTTCCCTAAGGAGGCTCAAAACTCCAGTGATCACTGAATACATAATGACAGATTTTCATAATTAAATGAATAAACTTTAAACCAGTGAATGGAGTTTTATGCGTGAAGCCTAAATGATTGCTCAATACTGAAGGGTCATTGTATTCTTAATCATAGTTATAAAAAAATGAATGAATAAAGAGATAGTTTCTCATTCTTAACACCTAGAGAGATAACAAAATGATATCAACATTGATTTTAATAATGAAAGGAAGAAAGAAAGAAAGAATGAAAGAATTCACAAGATACAATTTAACACCAACAAGGTGGATCCAGTCTCCACTCTTCCTGGAGGAGAAAAAGACAGAATTGTATAATGAAATAATCAGATAGTTAGATCGTCTGTCACACTTGAGTCACACAAGGTGGCGCCAAACTGCAGGGATTACAGATTATGTAATGAAAGAATTTAATAATTACATCTTTATATATGTAAGTCTTTGAAATTTTTTTGTGTCTTCAAATCCTGGGAAGACTTGACAGATATGGAAATGTATGCTGTCATCAAGGATTTTTAAAATGCCATAAGTTAATCGTCAGATAATCATACTGACTTACATGATGAATTCTGCTGGTCTTACATCATCACCAACAGCTGAATCTCTGTTTTGGTGCTGGAGGATCTGAGATAGTGGGCCCATTCCTGACTTAGAAGTAGTAACCAACATGTTGCTATCAGCTGAAAAGAAGGCTGCAGCAGGGGCTTAACCAGCATATCTGAGAGAGAGAGATGTCCTTCCGTGTTCTGGGTCGTAATCCTTTTGCCAGGTCTCAGAGATGGTGCCGACCTCCTAGTGCCACTACTTCTTCTCATGGTAGATCACACCCGATGTGAAGATGTGGAGGAACAGCAGCTAGTCCACACACAGACCACCATGCCAGCCTTGGTGAAGACTTGTACTTCTCGAATTGCCCCTAGCAATCTTCTGGACACAATCATCCAGCATCCTTTTTAAACTGGGAGATGCATAGATCATTCAGAAAATGCTCTGCCCATGTCTACATCTTTCCTAACCTTGTCCCTGACAGATATTTGCACACTAGTCATAATCGGTGATGGCATTGTCTATCGCTTAAATAATTTAAAGAATTAAATAAGTCAGTAATAGCTAACTGTCACAATAAATAGGTGATGTAGCATTTTACTGGCAGGGAAGCATGCCAGACTCCAGTCATGAAGGATGTTATCATCCTCAATTGAGTCAATGTATCATAAAATGTGATGATATTGCACTTTATCTCCACAAGAGGAAGCTTTACAGGTCTCTTCATGGAATCGAGTATTTTTGGTTTCTATAACTTTATAATTATTCAAATTATCTTGGGTATTAACACAGACTGTCAATTTAAATACTTTAATTATGTAATTACATGATCTGTGGCACCAGATTCCAGGTGTCATGGATGATATAATCATTGTTATATATAGATACATACTCAAACAATGAGTTCATGTACCATCATCCACTTCCCTAAGGGGCTCCAAACCTGGCTCTTGAATGATGCTGTCGTGATTAATTTAAATATTTTAAATACAGAATTGATATTTAGATGGTCCATAATAATTGCTTCCCACATCATGGAATCCACTGATCATGGATTATCTAATGTCCTATTTTAATAATCAAATAACAACATAATCAGATGATAAAATAGTATGCCATACTCGACATCGTTGACTCTCACCGACTCCTACCTGATTGTCGGAAACCCCCAGGATCATCCCTTATTTAATCGGAGAGCAGAGTCGTGAAATGTTTAAATGCTGAAATGTCTTTGTGTATGCAGGGTTTTTAGAAGATCCTGCAGATTTCATGTTGGACGGCTGCCTCAAAACAGGTGGACTGCAATCCAATAATCCCCAAGTCTACTTTAACAAATGGATTATCACTATCCTGAAGGAAATTAACAATGACAAATTCACCTTTTGATGAATAATTGTGAGTCTTATTATGTTTGTTTCCACAGTATTAATTCTTAGGAGAGAGAGAATTCATAAACAGAAGAAATAGCATATTCTCTGATAATTAGGTAATCTAGAATTTGGTGACCAGTAAAAGCTGTGGGCAAACTTCCAGAGATTTGGCTATGACTTGCTTAGGGAAATCAAATGCTGTCATTGAAAGTTTAAGGAGATAGTTATCTTGGGAGACTGTAATGTCCCATGATAACACTTTCACGAAGCTGCTCTCTGGTACTTGGCCCATGATAACAGAATACAGAATGCATGCAGGGTTGCCAGGCAACATTTAAGAACCAACATTCTGTCACATTCTAGTGCCCCTCCCACATGCTAAAGGAGCATACCTAAAGATGAACTAACCTTACAGCCGCACTGATTTTCTCACAAAAACAAAGCAGGGCTCTTTCTAATGTGTTCTACATATTTACCTGTCTCTCAAGCTTCAACATGCATATAGTGACATAAGCATGAAAACGAAAGCATCATATTGCCATTCAAGTACAATAATGAGTATTTTAAACTTTTTTTTTCTATGCTTCAATTTTCTAATTCCTAGAATGGATACAATACAAACAATCAACTCTACCATAAACCTTTTCTCATATTTGAAAAAAATAATACCTCTTCATCTTCTGCTCTTTAGAGGAGCTAGATCACATTTTTCTCGCCATTGTTTAGATTTGAATTGGTCCAGAACAGCCAGGGCCAGGGTCAGGGTCAGGGTCAGGGTCAGGGCCAGGGCCAGGGCCAGGGCCAGGGCCAGGGCCAGGGCCAGGGGGCCAGGGCCAGGGCCAGGGCCAGGGCCAGGGCCAGGGCCAGGGCCAGGGCCAGGTCAAAAATTAAATTGATAATAAATTAGTAGGCACTTTATATTAACACTGACAAAATGGCACCAAAGACCTAAATATATCACTGATGTAAAGTTCTCTTTATATATCTAAATGATGAAGTAATGAGATGATGTTATATCAACTCCCAAAATCTGACTCCAAAAGGGACTTATGATCCATAAAATTACCTGTATTTTAAATTCATTAATTAAGTGATGAATTATCATTTAATATCCTAGATTAACAGTCAAGGACGTATGTGTAGTATTCGATGATTGAGTGTCTGGCACGATGGACTTCCCTTAGGAGGCTCAAAACTCCAGTGATCACTGAATCCATAATGACAGATTTTCAAAATTAAATGAATAAACTTTAAACCAGTGAATGGAGTTTTATGCGTGAAGCCTAAATGATTGCTCAATACTGAAGGGTCATTGTATTCTTAATCATAGTTATAAAAAAATGAATGAATAAAGAGATAGTTTCTCATTCTTAACACCTAGAGAGATAACAAAATGATATCAACATTGATTTTAATAATGAAAGGAAGAAAGAAAGAAAGAATGAAAGAATTCACAAGATACAATTTAACACCAACAAGGTGGATCCACTCTCCACTCTTCCTGGAGGAGAAAAAGACAGAATTGTATAATGAAATAATCAGATAGTTAGATCGTCTGTCACACTTGAGTCACACAAGGTGGCGCCAAACTTCAGGGATTACAGATTATATAATGAAAGAATTTAATAATTACATCTTTATATATGTAAGTCTTTGAAATTTTTTTGTGTCTTCAAATCCTGGGAAGACTTGACAGATATGGAAATGTATGCTGTCATCAAGGATTTTTAAAATGCCATAAGTTAATCGTCAGATAATCATACTGACTTACATGATGAATTCTGTTGGTCTTACATCATCACCAACAGCTGAATCTCTGTTTTGGTGCTGGAGGATCTGAGATAGTGGGCCCATTCCTGACTTAGAAGTAGTAACCAACATGTTGCTATCAGCTGAAAAGAAGGCTGCAGCAGGGGCTTAACCAGCATATCTGAGAGAGAGAGATGTTCTTCCGTGTTCTGGGTCGTAATCCTTTTGCCAGGTCTCAGAGATGGTGCTGACCTCCTAGTGCCACTACTTCTTCTCATGGTAGATCACACCCGATGTGAAGATGTGGAGGAACAGCAGCTAGTCCACTCACAGACCACCATGCCAGCCTTGGTGAAGTCTTGTACTTCTCGAATTGCCCCTAGCAATCTTCAGGACACAATCATCCAGCATCCTTTTTACCCTGGGAGATGCATAGATCATTCAGAAAATGCTCTGCCCATGTCTACATCTTTCCTAACCTTGTCCCTGACAGATATTTGCACACTAGTCATATTCGGTGATGGCATTGTCTATCGCTTAAATAATTTAAAGAATTAAATAAGTCAGTAATAGCTAACTGTCACAATAAATAGGTGATGTAGCATTTTACTGGCAGGGAAGCATGCCAGACTCCAGTCATGAAGGATGTTATCATCCTCAATTGAGTCAATGTATCATAAAATGTGATGATATTGCACTTTATCTCCACAAGAGGAAGCTTTACAGGTCTCTTCATGGAATCGAGTATTTTTGGTTTCTATAACTTTATAATTATTCAAATTATCTTGGGTATTAACACAGACTGTCAATTTAAATACTTTAATTATGTAATTACATGATCTGTGGCACCAGATTCCAGGTGTCATGGATGATATAATCATTGTTATATATAGATACATACTCAAACAATGAGTTCATGTACCATCATCCACTTCCCTAAGGGGCTCCAAACCTGGCTCTTGAATGATGCTGTCGTGATTAATTTAAATATTTTAAATACAAAATTGATATTTAGATGGTCCATAATAATAGCTTCCCACATCATGGAATCCACTGATCATGGATTATCTAATGTCCTATTTTAATAATCAAATAACAACATAATCAGATGATAAAATAGTATGCCATACTCGACATCGTTGACTCTCACCGACTCCTACGTGATTGTCGGAAACCCCCAGGATCATACCTTATTTAATCGGAGAGCAGAGTCGTGAAATGTTTAAATGCTGAAATGTCTTTGTGTATGCAGGGTTTTTAGAAGATCCTGCAGATTTCATGTTGGACGGCTGCCTCAAAACAGGTGGACTGCAATCCAATAATCCCCAAGTCTACTTTAACAAATGGATTATCACTATCCTGAAGGAAATTAACAATGACAAATTCACCTTTTGATGAATAATTGTGAGTCTTATTATGTTTGTTTCCACAGTATTAATTCTTAGGAGAGAGAGAATTCATAAACAGAAGAAATAGCATATTCTCTGATAATTAGGTAATCTAGAATTTGGTGAGCAGTAAAAGCTGTGGGCAAACTTCCAGAGATTTGGCTATGACTTGCTTAGGGAAATCAAATGCTGTCATTGAAAGTTTAAGGAGATAGTTATCTTGGGAGACTGTAATGTCCCATGATAACACTTTCTCGAAGCTGCTCTCTGGTACTTGGCCCATGATAACAGAATACAGAATGCATGCAGGGTTGCCAGGCAACATTTAAGAACCAACATTCTGTCACATTCTAGTGCCCCTCCCACATGCTAAAGGAGCATACCTAAAGATGAACTAACCTTACAGCCGCACTGATTTTCTCACAAAAACAAAGCAGGGCTCTTTCTAATGTGTTCTACATATTTACCTGTCTCTCAAGCTTCAACATGCATATAGTGACATAAGCATGAAATCGAAAGCATCATATTGCCATTCAAGTACAATAATGAGTATTTTAAACTTTTTTTTTTCTATGCTTTATTTTCTAATTCCTAGAATGGATACAATACAAACAATCAACTCTACCATAAACCTTTTCTCATTTTTGAAAAAAAAAAAAAAAAACCTCTTCATCTTCTGCTCTTTAGAAGAGCTAGATCACATGTTTTCTCGCCATTGTTTAGATTTGAATTGGTCCAGAACAGCCAGGGCCAGGGTCAGGGTCAGGGCCAGGGCCAGGGCCAGGGCCAGGGCCAGGGCCAGGGCCAGGGCCAGGGCCAGGGCCAGGGCCAGGGCCAGGGCCAGGGCCAGGGCCAGGGCCAGGTCTAAAATTAAATTGATAATAAATTAGTAGGCACTTTATATTAACACTGACAAAATGGCACCAAAGACCTAAAAATATCACTGATGTAAAGTTCTCTTTATATATCTAAATGATGAAGTAATGAGATGATGTTATATCAACTCCCAAAATCTGACTCCAAAAGGGACTTATGATCCATAAAATTACCTGTATTTTAAATTCATTAATTAAGTGATGAATTATCATTTAATATCCTAGATTAACAGTCAAGGACGTAAGTGTAGTATTCGATGATTGAGTGTCTGGCACGATGGACTTCCCTAAGGAGGCTCAAAACTCCAGTGATCACTGAATACATAATGACAGATTTTCATAATTAAATGAATAAACTTTAAACCAGTGAATGGAGTTTTATGCGTGAAGCCTAAATGATTGCTCAATACTGAAGGGTCATTGTATTCTTAATCATAGTTATAAAAAAATGAATGAATAAAGAGATAGTTTCTCATTCTTAACACCTAGAGAGATAACAAAATGATATCAACATTGATTTTAATAATGAAAGGAAGAAAGAAAGAAAGAATGAAAGAATTCACAAGATACAATTTAACACCAACAAGGTGGATCCAGTCTCCACTCTTCCTGGAGGAGAAAAAGACAGAATTGTATAATGAAATAATCAGATAGTTAGATCGTCTGTCACACTTGAGTCACACAAGGTGGCGCCAAACTGCAGGGATTACAGATTATGTAATGAAAGAATTTAATAATTACATCTTTATATATGTAAGTCTTTGAAATTTTTTTGTGTCTTCAAATCCTGGGAAGACTTGACAGATATGGAAATGTATGCTGTCATCAAGGATTTTTAAAATGCCATAAGTTAATCGTCAGATAATCATACTGACTTACATGATGAATTCTGCTGGTCTTACATCATCACCAACAGCTGAATCTCTGTTTTGGTGCTGGAGGATCTGAGATAGTGGGCCCATTCCTGACTTAGAAGTAGTAACCAACATGTTGCTATCAGCTGAAAAGAAGGCTGCAGCAGGGGCTTAACCAGCATATCTGAGAGAGAGAGATGTCCTTCCGTGTTCTGGGTCGTAATCCTTTTGCCAGGTCTCAGAGATGGTGCCGACCTCCTAGTGCCACTACTTCTTCTCATGGTAGATCACACCCGATGTGAAGATGTGGAGGAACAGCAGCTAGTCCACACACAGACCACCATGCCAGCCTTGGTGAAGACTTGTACTTCTCGAATTGCCCCTAGCAATCTTCTGGACACAATCATCCAGCATCCTTTTTAAACTGGGAGATGCATAGATCATTCAGAAAATGCTCTGCCCATGTCTACATCTTTCCTAACCTTGTCCCTGACAGATATTTGCACACTAGTCATAATCGGTGATGGCATTGTCTATCGCTTAAATAATTTAAAGAATTAAATAAGTCAGTAATAGCTAACTGTCACAATAAATAGGTGATGTAGCATTTTACTGGCAGGGAAGCATGCCAGACTCCAGTCATGAAGGATGTTATCATCCTCAATTGAGTCAATGTATCATAAAATGTGATGATATTGCACTTTATCTCCACAAGAGGAAGCTTTACAGGTCTCTTCATGGAATCGAGTATTTTTGGTTTCTATAACTTTATAATTATTCAAATTATCTTGGGTATTAACACAGACTGTCAATTTAAATACTTTAATTATGTAATTACATGATCTGTGGCACCAGATTCCAGGTGTCATGGATGATATAATCATTGTTATATATAGATACATACTCAAACAATGAGTTCATGTACCATCATCCACTTCCCTAAGGGGCTCCAAACCTGGCTCTTGAATGATGCTGTCGTGATTAATTTAAATATTTTAAATACAAAATTGATATTTAGATGGTCCATAATAATTGCTTCCCACATCATGGAATCCACTGATCATGGATTATCTAATGTCCTATTTTAATAATCAAATAACAACATAATCAGATGATAAAATAGTATGCCATACTCGACATCGTTGACTCTCACCGACTCCTACATGATTGTCGGAAACCCCCAGGATCATCCCTTATTTAATCGGAGAGCAGAGTCGTGAAATGTTTAAATGCTGAAATGTCTTTGTGTATGCAGGGTTTTTAGAAGAAGATTTCATGTTGGACGGCTGCCTCAAAACAGGTGGAATGCAATCCAATAATCCCTAAGTCTACTTTAACAAATGGATTATCACTATCCTGAAGGAAATTAACAATGACAAATTCACCTTTTGATGAATAATTGTGAGTCTTATTATGTTTGTTTCCACAGTATTAATTCTTAGGAGAGAGAGAATTCATAAACAGAAGAAATAGCATATTCTCTGATAATTAGGTAATCTAGAATTTGGTGAGCAGTAAAAGCTGTGGGCAAACTTCCAGAGATTTGGCTATGACTTGCTTAGGGAAATCAAATGCTGTCATTGAAAGTTTAAGGAGATAGTTATCTTGGGAGACTGTAATGTCCCATGATAACACTTTCTCGAAGCTGCTCTCTGGTACTTGGCCCATGATAACAGAATACAGAATGCATGCAGGGTTGCCAGGCAACATTTAAGAACCAACATTCTGTCACATTCTAGTGCCCCTCCCACATGCTAAAGGAGCATACCTAAAGATGAACTAACCTTACAGCCGCACTGATTTTCTCACAAAAACAAAGCAGGGCTCTTTCTAATGTGTTCTACATATTTACCTGTCTCTCAAGCTTCAACATGCATATAGTGACATAAGCATGAAAACGAAAGCATCATATTGCCATTCAAGTACAATAATGAGTATTTTAAACTTTTTTTTTTCTATGCTTCAATTTTCTAATTCCTAGAATGGATACAATACAAACAATCAACTCTACCATAAACCTTTTCTCATTTTTGAAAAAAAAAAAAAATACCTCTTCATCTTCTGCTCTTTAGAGGAGCTAGATCACATGTTTTCTCGCCATTGTTTAGATTTGAATTGGTCCAGAACAGCCAGGGCCAGGGTCAGGGTCAGGGGCCAGGGCCAGGGCCAGGGCCAGGGCCAGGGCCAGGGCCAGGGCCAGGGCCAGGGCCAGGGCCAGGCCAGGCCAGGGCCAGGGCCAGGTCTAAAATTAAATTGATAATAAATTAGTAGGCACTTCATATTAACACTGACAAAATGGCACCAAAGACCTAAAAATATCACTGATGTAAAGTTCTCTTTATATATCTAAATGATGAAGTAATGAGATGATGTTATATCAACTCCCAAAATCTGACTCCAAAAGGGACTTATGATCCATGAAATTACCTGTATTTTAAATTCATTAATTAAGTGATGAATTATCATTTAATATCCTAGATTAACAGTCAAGGACGTAAGTGTAGTATTCGATGATTGAGTGTCTGGCACGATGGACTTCCCTAAGGAGGCTCAAAACTCCAGTGATCACTGAATACATAATGACAGATTTTCATAATTAAATGAATAAACTTTAAACCAGTGAATGGAGTTTTATGCGTGAAGCCTAAATGATTGCTCAATACTGAAGGGTCATTGTATTCTTAATCATAGTTATAAAAAAATGAATGAATAAAGAGATAGTTTCTCATTCTTAACACCTAGAGAGATAACAAAATGATATCAACATTGATTTTAATAATGAAAGGAAGAAAGAAAGAAAGAATGAAAGAATTCACAAGATACAATTTAACACCAACAAGGTGGATCCACTCTCCACTCTTCCTGGAGGAGAAAAAGACAGAATTGTATAATGAAATAATCAGATAGTTAGATCGTCTGTCACACTTGAGTCACACAAGGTGGTGCCAAACTTCAGGGATTACAGATTATATAATGAAAGAATTTAATAATTACATCTTTATATATGTAAGTCTTTGAAATTTTTTTGTGTCTTCAAATCCTGGGAAGACTTGACAGATATGGAAATGTATGCTGTCATCAAGGATTTTTAAAATGCCATAAGATAATCGTCAGATAAACATACTGACTTACATGATGAATTCTGTTGGTCTTACATCATCACCAACAGCTGAATCTCTGTTTTGGTGCTGGAGGATCTGAGATAGTGGGCCCATTCCTGACTTAGAAGTAGTAACCAACATGTTGCTATCAGCTGAAAAGAAGGCTGCAGCAGGGGCTTAACCAGCATATCTGAGAGAGAGAGATGTTCTTCCGTGTTCTGGGTCGTAATCCTTTTGCCAGGTCTCAGAAATGGTGCTGACCTCCTAGTGCCACTACTTCTTCTCATGGTAGATCACACCCGATGTGAAGATGTGGAGGAACAGCAGCTAGTCCACTCACAGACCACCATGCCAGCCTTGGTGAAGTCTTGTACTTCTCGAATTGCCCCTAGCAATCTTCAGGACACAATCATCCAGCATCCTTTTTACCCTGGGAGATGCATAGATCATTCAGAAAATGCTCTGCCCATGTCTACATCTTTCCTAACCTTGTCCCTGACAGATATTTGCACACTAGTCATAATCGGTGATGGCATTGTCTATCGCTTAAATAATTTAAAGAATTAAATAAGTCAGTAATAGCTAACTGTCACAATAAATAGGTGATGTAGCATTTTACTGGCAGGGAAGCATGCCAGACTCCAGTCATGAAGGATGTTATCATCCTCAATTGAGTCAATGTATCATAAAATGTGATGATATTGCACTTTATCTCCACAAGAGGAAGCTTTACAGGTCTCTTCATGGAATCGAGTATTTTTGGTTTATATAACTTTATAATTATTCAAATTATCTTGGGTATTAACACAGACTGTCAATTTAAATACTTTAATTATGTAATTACATGATCTGTGGCACCAGATTCCAGGTGTCATGGATGATATAATCATTGTTATATATAGATACATACTCAAACAATGAGTTCATGTACCATCATCCACTTCCCTAAGGGGCTCCAAACCTGGCTCTTGAATGATGCTGTCGTGATTAATTTAAATATTTTAAATACAAAATTGATATTTAGATGGTCCATAATAATAGCTTCCCACATCATGGAATCCACTGATCATGGATTATCTAATGTCCTATTTTAATAATCAAATAACAACATAATCAGATGATAAAATAGTATGCCATACTCGACATCGTTGACTCTCACCGACTCCTACGTGATTGTCGGAAACCCCCAGGATCATCCCTTATTTAATCGGAGAGCAGAGTCGTGAAATGTTTAACTGCTGAAATGTCTTTGTGTATGCAGGGTTTTTAGAAGATCCTGCAGATTTCATGTTGGACGGCTGCCTCAAAACTGGTGGACTGCAATCCAATAATCCCTAAGTCTACTTTAACAAATGGATTATCACTATCCTGAAGGAAATTAACAATGACAAATTCACCTTTTGATGAATAATTGTGAGTCTTATTATGTTTGTTTCCACAGTATTAATTCTTAGGAGAGAGAGAATTCATAAACAGAAGAAATAGCATATTCTCTGATAATTAGGTAATCTAGAATTTGGTGAGCAGTAAAAGCTGTGGGCAAACTTCCAGAGATTTGGCTATGACTTGCTTAGGGAAATCAAATGCTGTCATTGAAAGTTTAAGGAGATAGTTATCTTGGGAGACTGTAATGTCCCATGATAACACTTTCTCGAAGCTGCTCTCTGGTACTTGGCCCATGATAACAGAATACAGAATGCATGCAGGGTTGCCAGGCAACATTTAAGAACCAACATTCTGTCACATTCTAGTGCCCCTCCCACATGCTAAAGGAGCATACCTAAAGATGAACTAACCTTACAGCCGCACTGATTTTCTCACAAAAACAAAGCAGGGCTCTTTCTAATGTGTTCTACATATTTACCTGTCTCTCAAGCTTCAACATGCATATAGTGACATAAGCATGAAAACGAAAGCATCATATTGCCATTCAAGTACAATAATGAGTATTTTAAACTTTTTTTTTTCTATGCTTCAATTTTCTAATTCCTAGAATGGATACAATACAAACAATCAACTCTACCATAAACCTTTTCTCATTTTTGAAAAAAAAAAATACCTCTTCATCTTCTGCTCTTTAGAGGAGCTAGATCACATGTTTTCTCGCCATTGTTTAGATTTGAATTGGTCCAGAACAGCCAGGGCCAGGGTCAGGGTCAGGGTCAGGGCCAGGGCCAGGGCCAGGGCCAGGGCCAGGGCCAGGGCCAGGGCCAGGGCCAGGGCCACATGAAATGATTTTTCAGGCTGTTGCTTGTAATCACTTGAACACAGGATGTGTTTATTTGTGTGTGTGTGTGTGTGGGTGGGTGGGTGGGTGGGTGGGTGGGTGTGTTTACAAGAGAAGACAACTTTGGGACCTATTCTCTCCACCATGAAACTTACAAATTTAACTTAGTTCACCTAGACTTGACATTGAAATTGGTTTTATCCCTATTACTCTTCCTAACCCAGCGTAATGGTTCCTTGATATTTTGTTTAGTTTATTTTTTTAATAAAACTTTACTACAAACATTTGTTTTCATAATGTGAATTTTGTCTGTATGAATGTGTAAAATTCATGTGCCTGCCTGCCGAAGTCAGAAAAGGGCACTACATAATTGAAGAGAGATTTAAAGGTTGTAAAAGCCACTATCCATGAATACTGATAAATGTACTCAGGACTTTGGGAAGAGAGCAAAGCATCCTTAGCTTTGACCTAGTTCTACTTCCCCAGATTTAAATTTGCAATTAAAAGTTCTTCTATTTCTTGAGTAGTTTAATTGAATGGGTTCTTTTTGATCAAGCACATGCCTGTGCACATGTGCTACCCCACAAACTTTAGCAATCCATACATAATTTTCAGGAGCTGGTTCTAGCTTCTTAAATTTTAGGTCCCTTGAATTGACCTTAAGTGGGAAATGGCATTCAATGTAAGTGACATTTCCCTTTGATTTACCTCAATTGATCTTAATTTTAATTTTTTTTTAGTTTAAAATACAAAGTACATGGTTTCACCATTTCATCTTCACATACTTGTGATTCTATGCTTTTCTTGTTTTCTTCTCACACTGCACTACAATTTGACCCTCACCATCTGAAGCTGATTCTTTTCTTCTCCTAATTAGTTCTAAAATTTATTTACTAGTCATTGCATGTGACCCGGTTTAGCCATTTAGTATCTACCAAAATAGACTTCAAACAAAAGTCAATCAAATGAATTTCTGAAGAACAATCCATACTCAAAGGACAACTCCACAAATATGATATTGTAATAATTAATATTTGTGTCCCAAGCACATGGTTAGAAATTATACACAAAGGAGTAGACAGGAAGACATTATTAAACGAGTGTTAAATTAACAAAATATAAACAAACAAAAATAAAAGTATTTAATGGAAAACATATGTGGGAACCTTGACCCTGTTGGCCACACAGCTGGTGGAAAGCCCTTGCCCAGAGAATGTCCTAGAACCCCGACAACACCCCACAACTTCCTGGATTTGCTCTGAGCATCCAGGAACCATGTATCAATGAAGATCCACCTTGAGCCTGTGCTCACCTTATCTTTGAGATCCATTGCTTTACCTTCACCAGTGTTGAGTGTGGAACCAGGCCTGGGTGACCCCCCCAATTCTTCCCTGAGTTAATTCTGCACCTCCAATCCCCCATATCATTGGCCTGAGTGGTTCAGTCCTGGAATTCTGGTACATGTGCAACCGAGAAACTTCCTTCCCTTCAACCATGTCCTTCTGGGTCACTGATGACAATGAGTCTTGGTCCAATAAACTGTCCTTCTCCTTGGAACTTCATGGGTTAGCTCTGAGCATACTGGATGCTCCTATCCACCCAGGATTATCTTGACACTGCTCTCATCCTATGTTTAGTCCCCTATGCCTACAATCTGCCTGAGGTTCCTCTCTGAGCATATTGAATCCAGCAATCCAAGCAGGACCACCTTAAGATTACATTCACCTGATTTTGGGCCCTATCGCTTGCAATCTGCCTCTGGTGAGTCTGGGAGCAGGCCTAGTTGAATCCCCCCATATTCTTCCCTGTGAAATACTGGGATAGCTCTGCATTTCACTCCCCCTATAAACTTGACCTGAGTGTTTGAGTCCTGGTATTCAGTTTCCATTAGCCACCCACAGAATGCCTTCCCCCTATCCTTGGCCCTCCTGGGGACACTGCTCAAGGTAAGTGTTTAGCTCAAATGGTCCCAATATTAAGTCCATCTCCTTAGAACTTCCTGGGTGTGGTCTGAACACAATGGAATTGCCTACCCATGCAGGACCACATTGAGCCTATACTCACCTGATCTTTGATCCCCATCATTTGCACTCTCCCTGAATGCTGGAGACCATCCTGAGTCTGCCTACTCCATATCATTAGCTCTTCTGTGGCCTCTGGTTGAGAGAAATCCAGGAGAGCTCATGTTATCCAGAGTTACAGATATGAAACTGTTTACCCAGATATACCCACCAAGACAGGAGGACAGAGAAAAAGAAAGACTCCAAGTGCACCCACTGGAAGAAGAAATGGTAGATGGCAATATAAAAAGTAGATTCAACAATACAAAGACCAGTATGTTACCACTAGAACCTAAGGTCTCTACACAAACTAGACATGGAAACAACAAAATTGGTGAAGCAGAAGATAACAACCTAAAAAACAACTTCATAAAACTGATAGAGGACCTCAAGGAGGATATGAGAAAATTCACTACAACAATAGAAGAAAAAACAAAAAATAATTGAAAGAAATACAGGAAAACAACAAGAAAAATGCAAGAAGTGAACAAATATCTTAAAGAAAATAAGAAAGCCAAGAAAAAACAATCAAACAGATGAAGGAAACCATTCAAACTGTTCAAGACCTGAAAAGTGAAATAGGGACAATAAACACAAACACACACACACTGACACACACACACTGAGATAATATTGGAGACTGGAAAATTGGTTAAACTGTAAAGAACTACAAATGCAAACATAACCAACAGAATACAGCAGATCAAAGAGGGAATCTCAGGCATTGAAGATAATCTAGAAGAAATCAATTCACCGAGGAAAGAAAATTTAAATCCAACAAATCCTTAGCACAAAATATATAGGAAATATGGGACACAGTGAAAAGACCAAATCTAATAATAGACATACAAGGACGTGAAGAAGCACAGATCAAAGGGGAAGAAAGCATATTCAACAAATTCCTTGAAGTAATCATTTCTAGTCAGAAGTACGTGCCAATGAAAGTACTAGAAGCATACTAAACACAAATAGACTTAAATATTAAAAGTCGCCAAGGCACTTAATTATCAAAACACCTATCATACATAATGACAAGAGAACATTAATAGCAAAACAATAAGACCTAGTAACATATAGAGGCAGACCTATCAAAATTGCAACTGAATTCTCCATGGAATCTCACAAGGCCAGATGGTCCTGGATAGATTATGAACAAATAATAAGAGTCCTCAGATGCCAGCCCAGGCTAAAATTATGTGCAAAACTCTCAATCACTATAGAGAGCAAAAACAAGATATTTAATGTCAAAGCCAGATTTCCTAACCATATTTCCATAAATCCAGTCCTACAGAAAATTCTGGAAAGAAGTTCTATCCAAGCAAGCTAACTACAATAATGAAAACATAGGCAAAGTTAATATCAGTTTTCAAGAACCAAAAAGAAAAAGTGGGCGAGTATACTCACAATACCACCACCACCAACAATGAAACAAACAAGAATTAACAATCTATGGTCTTTAATTTCCCAAAATATTAATGGTCTTATTGCCTATAAAAACACACAGGCTAACCGAGTGTATAAGACAAATTCCATCCTTCCAGTGCATACAAGAAAGGCATCTAAGTTTCAAAGACAGACATTACCTCAGTGTAAAAGGTTTGCAAAATATCTTCCAATCAAAGGAACTCAAAAAGGAAGCAGGTGTAGGTATCTAAATATTAAAACGTTTAATTTCAAACCAAAATCACTCAATAGATGAAGAAGGTCATTTAATAATCAGCATGGGAGAAATCCATCAATGTAAAATCTCAATTCTGAACATCTCTGATCCAAATTAAAAGGTACCCATATTCTTAAGAGAAATACTAGTAAAACTCAAAGCTCACATAAAACCTTACCCATAGGAGGAGATTTCACCACCCCATTCTGAACACTAATCAGGAATACCAAACTTAAGTTTAACAAACAAACACAGAAACTAACAAAGGTATTGTCCCACTTGGTTTTAGTAGTCATTTATAGAACATCCAATCCAAACACAGAAGAATATAACTTCTCCTCAGCTACACATGGAACCTTCTGTAAAACAGACTACATACAAGGCAACAAAACAAACCTCAACAGATAAAAAATAAAATAAAATTGAATAGCCCCCTATATCTTATCAGATCACCATGATTTTGAGTTGGAATTCTTCGAGAATACAAACTGCAGACACCTACAAATTCATAGAAATTGAATAATGAGTAAATTACCATTCCCTGGTCCAGGAAGAAATAATGAAATAAATAAAAGATTTGTAGAATTCAATGAAAATGAAGACAGAACATACCTGAACTTATGGGACACTTTTAAAGCAGTTATACAAGGAAAGTTCATTGCAATCAGTGCTCATGCAAAGTAAACAGATGATGATCAAATTATATAATTAAGAGCACAACTGAAAGACATAGACCAAAAAGAAACAAACAACCCGGAGGAGTACCTGCCAGTGAATAATCAATTTGAGGGCTGTAATCAATAAAGTAGGAACATGGAAACCAATACAAAGAATGAATAGAACAAAAAGTTGTTTCTTTGAAAAATAACAAGATAGACAAACCTTAGGGGCAAACAAATCAAGAAGCAGAGGGAGAACATGCAAACCAGCAAAATCTGAAATGAAAATGGGGATATACGAACAAACACTGAGGAAACCCAGAGACATTTCAGGTCATACTTTGAAAACATGTACTATACAAAAATAAAAAATCTAAGGGATTCTCAGCTTTTAGCCAAATATGGAATTGGTTAATACAGAGAGTATTCACCATCGGGAAGGTGGAGGGCAGAAGCCAGCGCCATCTGTAAGGTGCGGCACTTCGCAGCTCTCTACAGGAGAGTTATTCCTAGTCATAATACCAAACAGTGAGATCAATAATTAATAAATGGAACCTACTGAAACTGAGAACCATATGTAAGGCAAAAGACACAGTGGACAACACTGTGGAGAGCACACAGAGTGGGAACAGATATTCACCAACCCCTCATCTGACAGAATGTGCAAAGAACTCAGAAACAAATCAACACAACATCAAATAATCAAATTAAAAGATGGGATACTGAATACACAATTCTCAATAGAGGAAATCAATAGAGGAGATTGGTTGGAGAAAGCAATATAAGGAGAAAATATAATCTGTGAGCCTTTTACTCAGAAGATCCATTTCATCTGAGCAGTGGTGAGATCTATGGGCTGGCTTGGCTCTTCTGCTTCTCTGATTTGCATCTTGGAAACTGAACCCCAATATCTGTCTCTGGTCTTTTATTTTTATTTTTTGTGCTACATGCTACAGAGTGGGAGATAGCTCAGAATGGTTGCATGGTGATGCTTAGAAGATGACTAGGGTGTGGGCATAGGGCAAAGGCCAGGGAGGTAAGTGGAAAAGTTGGATTGAATGTTTATTCTTTCCTTGTGCTCTTGACACCACATCAAGCTCTGTAGTGGCCTGCCTCCTGGGAAGAGGCCAAGGATGTCACAGTTCCCTTAGTGGGATAATATGGCAGATACTAACAGATAATTAGCAGATAATACAGCATATCATCCAATTGAATGTAGATGGCTTGGTACTGTGAGCATGAAGGCCAAGGTATTTGTGGCCTTTATCCTTTTTTTATCAGAAAAATCACACCCATGGGACCCTTGTTCTTTAAAACTGGATCCATCACATATTCTCACAGCCCCTGCTCTTTGCCCTATGTCCAGCGTGGAAATGCCATCTGCCAAATGAAAGTCAGTTCTGGTGTTTGGGCCATATTTACTTGCGTGATCCTAACCCATATGTCATCTGCCTAACTTCTTTTGTGCCCTGTGATTTAGAACACCACCATCCTGCTTCCCTATCAGTCCAGGGTCAGATTGGGAGGCCTCTTTTGGTCTGGATTCTTTGACAATGAACATTTATTTTGCTCAGTGTGCAAGAAGCCAACATACACAATACCACCCTGGATGCTGAAGTAGGAATGAGATCAGTGTTCCATCATGGAATGTGGTGGGAGGTGGACATCAGAGAAACCTGATGGGGCAGTTAGGGGAAAACACACAGCCCCCAGTTTCTAAGTCCATAAATTTGGTTCTGAAGGGGAGCACCTGTTTGCTGTTTAGGTCATCTTGTGTGAGATGGTGTTTTTGCATGCAAGTTTTTGGGCTGAAATCCTCTGTCTGTGCATACTTGTTTCTGTTACATAGGTGTGGAACCCTGGGGGAAAATGATTAAGGCACCATGAGGGTTTCCTGTGATGACTCCTGGATCGTTTTGTGAAGTCACTGAGAAGGACAGGGGTGAGTTTGTTCTGCAGTTAACATGGTGTGCAAAGCAAGAATTGCTTATTCTACCTCAGTTTCTATGTTACCTTTCCTCATTCCACTTCAATCTCTTCAGAAACACCTGAGTCCATTGAGGGCTAATCTATAGGTCAATGACTCAAAAAAAATCCATCTTGAGGAAGACTTTCAGACTTGGAGAAATGAAAGACAAATTTCCTGAATGTTTCCTGGTTAGTGGTGGTGGTGCAAGGCTGTGGGCTGGAGATAGACTGTGAGAGTGCTGGAGGTAGCTCAAATTGGTTGCCTTGTGATGCTTAGGAGGTGATGAGGTTTGTGGTTTGGGTGCAGGCCCTTGTTGGCAAAGGGGAAGGTTAGATGTAATGTTTATTCTTTTGATGTTTCATTGTATCAACATCTAGGAAACTGGGGAGCAGGGCTGCTTCCTTGGAAGGGGTCATGGATGTCACCTTCCCCTTGGTGGCCCCTGATGCATATCATGTAGTACAGCTACCACCTTAACTCAGAGGGAGGGGTAACTTTGGCTGTAGTATCAAGGGTCCCACTGGCTTTTCACTTTATCTTCTAAATATCAGACCCATGGGAATGTTGTCCCTGAAATCTCAACTCCTCATAAGTGCACACAGTTGTCTACTCTTTGACTTGTGTCCATACTAATCTGACCTTCTGCCAGGTGTAATGTCAGTGCTTGGAATAAGACCCTATTGATGTGGCTTGTCCTCACAACTGTTTTCATCTGCCCATCTCCTGTGCCCTGAGCTCAGTGACACCACAATCTCACTGTCCTACCAGCACTGGGTCAGCCTGAGAGGCTGCTACTTGGCTGGCTGTCTTGACATGGCTGCATTGTTTTGGTCGGGAGCAAGATTGCAGCAGACCTAAAGCAGGCCTAACAGTTGGAGTGGTCAAGTTGGTGGCCAGGTTCAAGTAGATAGCTGTTGGACAATAGGAAAGCAAGATAGGTGGGGCTAGGAGACAAGTTGAAAAGAGAAAGTAGTAAGGAGGGATCAACATGGAGAGGCTGGGGAGATATGATGCCTGCCCCACTCCGCGGTAAGGTGAAAAGGCGAAACTACGTGTAAACAATTAGGTTAACAGAAATGGTTTAATACTTAAGACAGAGCTAGCCAATAAGAGACAAGTAATTGGCCAACAGCATTATATCAAATACAGAGTCTCTGTGTGTTAATTGGGGCTGGCACGGTGGCAGAACAAGACCAGCAGCAGGAGGAAAAACCTTACTCCTTACAGATAGCTGCTGGATTTCTGAAGGTTTTGGGGTGGCTGTCAGACAAGGCTGGGTGAACACTTAGCCACTAGCACTCAAGGCCATGATTTGGGTTCTAAAGCTTCTACATTATGTTTCAGATTGGTGTGAGATTTCTGTGGATTTAACAGTGAGCCCCTCTGTGCTCTCACAAGGAGAAACATCTTGACTTTCACAGGGCTGGCAGGTACCCAAATCTGACTGTCTAGGGACTATGAAGTCGAGGACCCTTTAAGGTCTGTGACCCCATTCACCTCACCACACTGCACCTTCCCAAACACCTGGAATCCATCCAATGCTGCAGGCCTAGAGACCCAATTCTGGCAAGTCTTAGCCTTAAAGCTTGTTTGGTTCCCATCTTTGGAGCTTGGTGCCAATGGATATATTTTCTTTGGAAAGGCCAGAGGAAGAGCACCTATGACGTATTGAAACTGGTATTCTCTGTGCACTACTACCAATAAGCCAAATGCTTTTGTGAATCAGGCCAACACTTCCCCATGGTTGTCTGTACATTTGTTGGCTGACTAGAGAAAGGCTTTCTGTAATGGCCCCAAAGGGATGAACCTATTCGGACGCCTTGGTCTTACACTAATTCTGAAGAACTTTTGAGAAATGCCTGTAAAAAAGGTTCCTAAACCTCTACTCCTTTACCCAATTCTAAATTCTGCAATAACTCCTCTCTAATGAACTTGTACTGAGGAAGTCCCCTTAATTCCAAGAGTTCTGAAATTCTATTAGCCAAATAGGTCTCTGATATACCACAATGCCCATGGAGGTATGCCTTTCTGCACATTAGGAATACACACATCTCATCAAGGATGCGAGTGTTACCATTGCCCAAAAGTTTTAACCTTCTCCCTTAGACTACTCTATATACCCAATCTCTGTCCAAGCTTCCCTAATGTTTCCTTCTCATCAAGGAGATGTCATACTTTCTGTTCTGGCTGCTGTGATAAAAGGATACCAAAACTCAACATTTCTGTACAAAATATAATTTTCTGCTCTAATTTGGACCAGCAACACCTAGTATTACCAACTATCTGGAAACAAATCTACTGCTCTCAATTATGTTTTCAAATACATAGCATTCATTTTATTTGGAACCTACTGATAAGCATTGAGCCTACTTCCTGGAATCCAGTTGTAGAGAGGGAGAAGTAATGAGCAAACAGATCAAGACCATCTGACGAAAGACATAGAAATTTCTGGTGTGAACAAGGGGAAGTGCATGGATACCAGATTGACTACTTAGAAACCAGCAAAGGACAGAAATGGTCTTCCTGCATATAGGAGGCCTCAGCAGTCTATAGGGCCTCTGGTAAAGGAACACCATTTATAACTACTGCATGAATAGATAATGGAAGCCCATTCCTCATACAGGAAAATTTTCTTTGCCTAGACCCATGGTGGAGGCAATATGACCTGCAAGAAATGATGTGAAAGTCCTGGAAGAGTGCCCCACAGAAAGCCTCGCCCTTTCCATGGAGAAAAGGAGGAATGATATAGGTGTCACTGGGCAACATGGACAAATGGTAGGTATAAAGAACTCAGATTGATATGTAAAATGAGATTGTATTGTTTCTTATTTTAATAAAAATATGAAAAAATAAAGAAAACCATGTGGACAACAGCTATAAGTCATCTGAATGACATTGTTACTGGTGATAATGGTGATAACACAAAGAAGTTAGACATGCATGGAGATTAGTTGTCAAGAAGAAAAGGTTTCATGGATTATGTTTGTTACAGTGGGAGATGAGGATGTCTTCACATCAGAAAATAAGATACTTTTGTGGAATATTGAAAAAAACCTCACCAATAATAATATTTCTTCTATAGTTAAATTAATTAGGAATGCAGAGAATTATTTTATGGTATTAAAATAATTTCCCAATTAAAATTAGCAAATTACTGGTAATCTACAGAAAACTATCTGCTCTGTGATGGGAGATGTTATTCTGTATATGTTTCTCATACTGATTAATGAATAAAGCACTGTTGGCCAATAGGAAAGGAGATAGGAGGGACTAAGAGACAAGGAGGAAAGGGTAAGTAGAAAGGAAGAGCCAAGATGGAGAGTCTGGAGAAAGCAGTTTGCTGGCTGACTCCCCGGTAAGAGAAATAGATAGATCAGCAGAAATGGGTTAATAATTAAGACAGAGCTAGCCAATAAGTAACTACCATCTGGCCATCAGTATAATATCAAATACAGAGTCTCCCTGTGTTATTTGTGGCTGGCGTGGTGGCAGTGGGACAAGACCGGGCGGTGGGTGGAAAAACCATACTCTTACAGCTCTGGTTACTTGTGACAATGAATCTCTGTGAGAGTGACTTTTGTGAACAGAGTTGCCATTTTTCTTTGCATTCTGCATTGGGGGAAAATTTAAAGTGTCTTTGTTTTTTTTATATTTCTCTTTGTGTATCGCTTGCGAAAAAATAAATTACTTACCTACATACTACACATAGTTAGTCATTGGCCATGGGGTGCTGTTCACTTTGGGAAACAAGATGAAGAAACTTTATATTCTTTGTGTGTTTTGGACATCAGCCCTCTGTCAGATGTAGGGTTGGTGAAGATCTTTTCCCAGTCTGTAGGCTACATTTTGTTTTTGTCAACTATGGCCATTGCCTTACAGAAGCTTCTTAGTACCAGGAGGTCCCATTTATAAATTGTCAATCTCGGTGTCTGTGCTACTGGTGCTATGTTCAGGAAGCAGTCTCCTGTACCATTTCCTTCAAGAATACCTACCATGTACTCTTCTAAGAGGTTCACTGTAGCTGGACTTATGTTGAGGTCTTTGATCCATTGGGACTTAAGTTTTATGCATGGGGATAGACATGAGTCTGTAGCCTTTTACATACTACCACCCTGTTGTGCCAGCACCATTTGTTGAAGGTGTTTTCCTCCTCCCAGTGTACACTGTTAGCTGTTTAATAAAAAATCAGGTGTTCATATGTGAGGGGTTTAATATCAGTATTTCAATTCCATTCCATTGGACTGTCTACTTTTATGTCAATACCAAACTGTTTTCAGGACTATAGCTCTATAGTAGAATTTGAAGTCAGGAATGGTGATGCCTGCTAAAGTTCCTTTATTTTATAGGGTTGTTTTGGCTATTCTGGGTCTTTTTTATTTTCATATAAAGTTGAGTATTATCTTTTATAGTCAGTGAAGATGTGAGCTGGGATTTTGATGTCAATTGCTTTGAATGTCTGGATTGCTTTTGGCAAGATTGCTATTTTTAGTATGTTTATCCTACCTATCCAAGAGCATGGGAGATCTTTCTATTTTCTGGTGTTTTCTTTAAATTCTTTCTTTAAAGACACAAAATTCTTACTATATAGATATTTCACTTGTTTAGTTAGAATTACCCCACGATATTTTATGTTGTTTGTGGCTATTGTAAAGGGTAATGTTTCTTTGATTTTTTTCTCAGTATTTTTAATGTCTGTATATAGTAGAGCTATGGATTTTTTTAGTTAATCTTGTATCCTGCTAATTGGCTTAAGGTGTTTATCAGCCATAGGACTTCTCTGGTATAGTTTTTCAAGACACTTTTGAAAACTATCATATCATTTGAAAATACTGAAAGATTGACTAATTTTTCCAATTTGTATCTCCTTGAAATTCTTTTGTTGTTTTATTGCTCTAGCTACAACTGCAAGTACAATATTGAAGAGATGTGGAGAGAATTGGCAAACTTGTCTTGTTCTCGATTTTAGAATAATACAAAGAATTGAGGAAACTAATCACATAAACACCACATAACTCTATTTTAAAAAAACTGGGGTACACAACTGAATAGAGACTTCTCAATAGAGGAATCCAAATTGGCTGAAAGACATTTAAGAGAGTGCTCATCATCCTCAGCCATTAGGGTAATGAAAATCAAAACAGCTCTGAGATACCATCTTATTCTTGTCAGAAGGGCTAAAATTAGAAACACCAATGACAGCTTATCTTGCAGAGGATGTGGAGAGAAATGGACACTCCTCCACATATGATGGGAGTGCAAATATGTACAGCCATTTTGGAGATCAGTATGGTGGTTCTTCCGGAATATGGGTATCTCCAAATTGGCTGTACATATTTGCACTGCCACTAGCTATGGAGGGGTGTTCACCTTTATCCACATCCTCTCCAGCATAAGCTGTCATTCATGTTTTAGATTTTAGTCATCTCGCATAAGTAACATGGTATCGAAGAGTTGTTTTGGTTTGCATTTCCCTGATGACAAAGCGTGTTGAGCACATTCTTAAGTGTCTTTCCACCATTTTTGATTCCTCTATTGAGAATTCTCTATTCAGTTCTGGACCCCAGTTTTTAATAGGGTTATTTGGTGTTTTGGTGACTAATTTCCCAAGATCTTTGATTTTGGAGATCAGTCCTCTGTCATATGTGGGGTTGGTTAAGATTTTTTCCACTCTGTGGGCTGCTGTTATGTCTTGTTGACTGTGTCCTTTGCCTTACAGAAGCTTCTTAGTTTCAGGAGTCCCCAGTTATTAATTGTGGCTCTCACTTTTTATGCAACTGGTATTATGTTCAAGAAGTGGTCTCTTGTAACAATTCATCCAAGTGTACCTCCTACTTTCTTTTCTATGTGGTTCAGTGTGGCTGGATATATGTTGATGTCTTTGATCCATTTCGACTTAAGTTTTTGCATGGCAATAGACATTGCTCTATCTCTAGTCTTCTACACACCACCATCCAGTTATATCAGCACAAATTTTTGAAGAGGCTTTCTTTTTTCGCATTGTATAACTTCAGCTTCTTTGTTAAAAATGAGGTTTTCATAGGTGTGCGGGTTAATATCAAGGTTTTCAATTTGATTCCATTGGTCTTCTGTGTATTTTTGTGCCAATACCAACTGTTTTCAGGACTATAGTTCTGTAATAGAATTTGACATTTGGGATTGTGATGCCTCCTTAAGTTTATTGCACAGGGTTGTTTTGGCTGTCTTGTGTCTTTTGTATTTCTATATAAAGTTGAGCATGAGCAGGATTGGAGGGAGCAGCTTTGCCATCAGATGCCTGTGATGGACATGGACAGGTGACATTGGGTGCAGGGTCAGGGAGGCCCCATCCCCTGCCAGCACTCTGATTTGCATATTCAAATGCTGCCTGGAGACTCAGAAGACAACAAGAAAGTACAGAAACTGCCAGTACTTTTAATTTGCATAGTGGTTAATTTGCATAGCCACACCTCCAAATGAGATAACCTGCATATATGTGCATGTCAAAATCCCAAACAGATGGGATAACTTGCATTCATTTGCATAGCAAAAGCATGTAAAGCACCATAAATTTGCATATTAAAGTGCATCCCCACAACTCGGGTTTTCTCATTTGCATATTCAAATGTGAGCCCCAATCAGTCTCACAGATTTGCGCGCACCGTGCTCATTTGCATAATCTCAATTACTACTGCTTCCTTTGCATAACACTTCAGTCTCATTTACATATTTAAATGGGCGACAGGGTTTTAAGTTGATCCACACTGCTCAGCATCAGGCCCACCCATTAGCTGCAGCCCTGCCCAAGCTCGCCTGCCCCCTACAGGTCCAAGGTCACAGTCAATGACCCTCTCTGGGCCTTACCCTCACCTACAGCAGTGCCAGCCCCCTCCTTCCTGTCCTCCAGCCAGGTCAAGGCAGCTCCCAGGTAAGGAGGTGCAAGAGCTGGAAGCACAGATTCAGGACGGGCGGGCCCCCGAGTGAGTGTGTGGCCGAAGTATGGGTGTGGCCTCTGTGGCGGACAGGTCTTGGTCAGGACGGTGTACTCACAGGAAATGGTGACCAGGAGCAGTAAGTGCCCTCCCCCCCTCCCCTCACCATCTTCGTCCCCAGGTGGGCATGGCAGGAGTCTCTACCACACTCTGAGGTCAACAAGCAGCAATGCTAGGGCCCACAGGGCAGCAGCCCTGGTGGTTCGTGGCAGTGCAGATCATGACAGTAAAACCCCTGGGGATGCAGGGTGTGGCCCCAGTGAAATCACAGACCTTGGCCAGTTCTCCCCCCCTCCTGATCCTTCTGCTGTCAATCACTGCAGGCTACGCCCCTCTCTGTCAATCACTGCAGGCCCCTCCCCCTGCCAGGAGGAGTGCAGGGCAACTGGGCGGGGGCCATGTCTGCCATCTTCATAGCTGGAGAAGGGGGGGGGCAAGCCGGCAGGACTTCCTGGCAAGGGAAACCCGGCAGCGGAGACTCATGCCAATCATCGTGGGTGGGGCAGGACTTCTGCTCGCAGATTGCAGCCAAAGCCGACCTTAGCCGAGGCCATCAGGAACTTTTGTAACTGCTGTGGCCAGGACTGCATTACCCAGCATCCTATGCGTTCGCTCTCTGCTTTGCTGCCCAGAGACTTCCGGGTTTGGATGTTCAGGCCAGGGACTGCAAAGGAAATGCAACTAGCATCCTGTGGGGTCGATTCCTGCCTATATGCCCAGGGACTTCCGGTTTTCTTGTGTTGCGGAACAGGACTGCATTGCCCAAGGTGCTCTGCTGTGGCTTCCTGATTTTTCAGCATGAAACTTCTGGTTTTAGTTCGTGGATGCTGCCCAGAGACTTCTGGGTTTGGACGTTCAGGCCAGGGATTGCATTTCCCAGCATCCTCTGCGGCCGCTTCCTGCTTCTCTGCCCAGGGACTTGTTTTCATCTTTGGCGGTCCAGGACTGCATTTCTCAGGATGCTTTGAGGCTGCTTCCTGCTTTTCTACCAACGGACTTCCGGTTGCAATCTTTGAGGGTCCGGGATTGCAGTTCCCAGCATGCTGTGTGGCCACTTCTTTCTTTTCACCCTTGGACTTCCGGTTCTGGACTTCAAGGCCTCCGAACTACAGTTACCATCATGAACCAGGCTTGTTTCCATCTTTTCAGTTCCTAAACTTCTTCCGTGCTCCGAGGATCGAGGTCTCCATTTCCCAGCATCCTGTGTAGGCACGTCCTGCTTTTCTGCAAGGGACTTCCGGTTTTGCGCTCTGAGCGGCCAGGACTCCATTTCCCAGCGTCCCCCAAGTCTTCATCCTGCTTTTGTGCCCCAGAATTTCCAGTGTTAAAAACCGCTTATTGTTATTAATATTAATAGTGAAAGACCAAAAAGTGAAGTTAAATGAAGGACAGTCTTACCTGGAAAGCTAACCAATATCTGTTCCTTGGAATTTGCTAGCTTCATCTCACCATGCCCTGAGATGACAAGAATTCACACTGCCCCTCCTTTCTGCCCCTTCTTTCCTGTGAGTCAACAGTTGGTAAATAGGGTCCTTAGGAAACAAAGAGATAGCTGTAACTCTGGTTTGCCCAGACAAGATTAATTAGCACACCCTGAGGCCCTAAGGTCTGCTGACCCTAATAGCAGACCATCAGGCCTCCGAGGGTCACGAACTCAATGGACAGAGGGTCCCACCCCCTCCCTAAGCTTGTGGGTTTGCCTTTAAAAACACCTGGGCCCAGGGGAGAGGGCTTCTCTCTAGCCTGCATGCTGGAGGAGCCCATTTGTGCAAACGTTTCCTGTTCATTAAAGCCTCTTGCGTTTTGCAGCAACTGGACTGGACATTGAGTACTTGGGATATCGACCGAACCTGGAAGACTCCTCATTCTGAGGGTCTTACAATAAAATTGTTATTATTATTACTATTATTATTATTGTTATCGTTCTTTTTAGTATTATATCATTGCTGCTATTATTATTATTATTACCATTATTATTATTGGTATTGTTATTTTTAGTATTATATCATTGCTGCAGAGAGAGAGAGAAACAGAGATCAAGAGGGGAGCAGAGAGAGAGAGACACCAGAGAGAGGGGTGTGCTTGCTTTTAAAGGGGGACTTGCACATGCATAAGTGAGTCTTCTGGCAGCTAGGTAAAGCTTGACATAGCCATGACAAGGCCATAAGTGTCCCGACCATCGTTGGGGGCAGGGGTCAGCTGGCTGCTAGTACCTAACATTCCAACCTCTTATTGTTATTAATAAGGTGGGAGTTTTGCATGGCAGGGAAGGGAATAAGGACTTTGAGTTTTCAAGACATCTTCCTGCTGACTTGGGGTCATAGACCATCTTTGGGGGATCCGAGAAAGCTGGGGTGCTGACACGTCCTGGTAGCTGGTTGTTTCATCGCAGTCCTGACTGTATGGAGCTCTGGCATCTCTTTGAGACCTGACAAGATGTTAGCAGAGCAGAGGACAAGGTTAAGTTTCTGTCTCTTAGGTCTTAGTACTTAATGGGAGAAGTAAAGTGGGGGAGGGGCTTCCAAGGGGGTCCCAGGACCAGGTTAGGAAGTCACACGGCCAAGAAAAAGTTGAGTAATAATTATTTGGAGTGAATCTGACCTGTAAATGGATCCAATTCTGCTCCCTGGAACCCAAAGACTCTTTGGGTTTGTGAAACATAAATATTAGACACTTTATCAGCATACTCATGTTAATATGATTTAGCTGAAAGAATGAACACAACTGGCAAATTCTTAGCACAATGAAAAGAACCTTAATTGTGAGCTTATAGTTACAGTTATGATCGAATAATGGCATAGTATGGTGTTCAGCACTCCTTCAGAATTGGATTAATAGCTTATTAAAACTTTATTGATTAATGTTAAGGCTATGAATACTAGCATCCTTAAGATTTCCATTTTTGAAATCTGTTTTGTAACAATCGGAGCCTTGGATGCTGCTGTAAGCTGACAAAGCTACCATTCATCAAAAACATCAGAGTTCTTGAGATGGATAAAATTTTACCTGAATGATTAGGGAGTAACAGGGACTTACTAGCTGGCAGCATGGACAGCCACCCTGAGGTCCTCCACAGTTGTTGAACTTAGAGGCTTTAAAGACATCTGCCTTGCACTGATAGCATGAGACCTGTGGATTAGGAGCTTTTGGAATACTTACCTAGCATTGGCCCAAGCAACGTGGAGAAGATCGAATCCACTGCCCTTTTGTCCACAGTTCTTAGTGCCCTTTGCGGCAGTTGAGATGCAAGGCAGGATTTTTCAGTGGCTAGTTCACTTTTGTGGGTGGCTTCTTCAGTGTCTATCACTCTTCTTGGAGAAAATGGGTGGTGCCAGCAACTGGCCTGTCTCTCTGTTATAAAAGCTTTTTAATGAAATATTTTAAATGCCATATTCTCTAGATCTCTGAGCATTTTAGGGCTGTCTGACTGTTTAGCATACTTTAGTATACAAAATATTCTTTAGTTACTTGCCTTAAGCACATAGGTGGCTAGGCTTTATCCTAGCTTTATCCCTGTAATTAATTAATTTATCTGGAAAACTGGATCTAAGCTGAGAGTCTGTGGGGGGATGTTTTACTCAGAGCCATGCAGCCTGACTGTAAATGGTTTTAACTTAGTAGGTTAGACATATAACTGTAAAGGACAAAGAGGTAGAGAAATACTCCCTTTGATAATAGAGGCTTAACATTTATGTACAGCTTATAGGAAAGACTGGTTGGCATAAATATTTTCTTAGCTTGAAATAGACATTTATAACCTTAAATGTTTACCACCATTTAAAGATACATAATAATTTAGAAATATTTGAGACTTAGAACAGTTGAATTTAAGTTGTATGAAGTTAACTTACATTTACATAAAATTAAGTTGAAATAAAGTGTACAGATATATTATACAGGACTGGGTAAATTGAGAAGGACTAGAGTGTGAAGCTATGTATAACATAGTCAGAGAAAAAAGATATTACAGACAAAGAATAAAAGGCAAAAGGTAAATGAATTACAGGTTTTGTTGGCGGCAGAAGCTGGCTAGACTCCTTCTGCCTAGATGGCTGTTGAAGCAGATAGAAGAACCATGGTGGGTAAAGCTAGGCCACACGGTCAAGATGGTGGCTTCCATAAACATATTCCCAACAGCTGGCAGAAATCATAAAGTTTTGAGATGTAATTTTGTCTCAAGCAGATGCTGCCTCAGCTCAGCCCACTGCGCTGAGACAGGTTGCAGCTGGGGCAGGGGTGGAGGGAATTTGAGTGTGGTGGGAAGAGAACTGAAACAAATTTAGGGAAAGATTGTTTAGCAGAATGTTTAGCAGAGATATAGAAAAAACTCCTTCCATCGACCTGTTCGCTGGCAGTAATTTGAAACATCCCGTAAAATATTGGGATCTAGAGAGCTGTTTGCGTGGCCAATTTGAATTATTTTCTAGGGGAATCTAGGCTACTTTTCAATACAAAAGTAAATAAGTCTGGGTGCATTTACAAGTGGCATTAAGTGAAAGGGTTTTAAATTTTCTATCAGGCATCCCAGTGGAGTGGTGGGGTGTATTTTCTTGGCCGGTTTATTCCCAATGGGTGGAGAGAAAGTGACCATGCAGTCTTGGAATTCAAGAGTGTGTCCACACCATAAGCGAGAATGGCAGAGCGTTATTCGAAGCCCATCAGCCCGAAAATGTTGCCAGGACCAACAGAGGCCGGAAGGACTCAGCAGTCCAAGAGCGGAGTAGATATACCGCCCTAGGCAGTATGTCTTCCACCCTTGAGGAATGTACCCGACCTTAAGGAAATGGGTTAAAATTTAAAAGGGTACCTTACCTAATTGAAGCCAGTGTGGGGTGGTATTTCCAGTGAACGGGGGATTGAGGCAACCCCTGGTATCAGAAACAGGATCTCAAGTATCTCTGGCTGGCTGCCCACCTGCAGACAGCTGCCAGTGACCCTCAAGGATAGCCTGCCTGGGTTTTGGCACTAATGTTGTGCTTTTGCTGCAGCTAATGCCTAAGAAACACAAATATGAGACTCAGTGCCCATGTGGAGTTTATTGAGAGAAGGGAGAGAAAGAGGGGTAGCTGGTGGCCAACCGAAAGCAGGAGAGAGAGAGACAGAGGCCAGAGAGGGAGACCAAGAGGGAGAGCAAGAGTGAGAGGCACCCTTTGCGTGCTTGCTTTAAAAGGGTGGCTTGCGCATGCATAACTGAGTCCTCTGGCAGCCAGGTAAATTTTGAGCCACCAGGTTAGGCTGACATAGCAATGACATGGCCATGAGCATCCCACCCATTGTCGTGGGCAAGGGGGGGGCAGCTGGCTGCTAGTTCCTGACATTTCTACCTCTTATTGTTATTAAAATGGTGGGGGGTTGGGCGTGGCAGGTTAGGGAATAAAGACATTGAGTTCTTGAGACTACTTCCTGCTGACTTGGGGGCTTAGATCATCTTTGGGGGATCCGAGAAAGCTGGGATGTTGCCATGTCCTGGTAGCTGGTTGTTTCATCAGAGTTCTGACAGTATGGAGCTCTGGCATCTCTTTGAGATCTGACAAGATGTTAGCAGAGCAGAGAACAAGGTTAAGTTTTTGTATATTAGGTCTAAGTACTTAATGGGAGAAGTAAGGTGGGGGAGGGGCTCCCAAGGAGGTCCCAGGACAAGGTCAGGAAGTCCAATACCAGGGAAAAGTTGACTAATAATTATTTGGAGTGGATCTGACATGTAAATGGATCCAATTCAGCTCCCTGGAACTTAAAAGAATCCTTTGATTTTGCAAAAACATAAATATTAAGACACACTAGCAGCATACTCATGTTATAAATGATTTGGCTGAAAGAATTAACACATACAACTGGCAAATTTTTAGCACAATGAAAAACACCTTAATTGTAAGTTTATACTTATTTCTGATCATATAGTAGCATAGTATGGTGTTTAATACTGTTAAAACTTTATTGATTAATGTTAAGTCTATAAACAGTAGCAACCTTAAGATTTCCATTTTTTAAATCTGTTTTGTAATACTTGGAGCCTTGGCTGCTGCTTTAAGCTGACAAAGCTACCATCCGTCAAAAGCATCAGAGTTCTTGAGAAGGATAATATTTTACCTGAATGATTAGAGTAACAGGGACTTACTAGCTGGCAGTATGGACAGCCACCCCAGGTCCTCCACAGTTGTTGAAGTCAGAGGCTTTAAGGATGTCTGCCTTCTGCTGATGGCATGAAACCTATGGATTAGGAGCTTTTGGAAGACTTACCTAGCATTGGCCCAAGCAACGTGGAGAAAGTCGATTCCATTGCCCTCTTGTCCATGGTCCTTAGAGCTCTTTGCAGCAGTTGAGATGCAAGGCAGGATTGCCCAGTGGCTAACATTGCCGCCTTTGTTGGTGGAGCTTCTTCAGTGTTCTTCAGTCTTCTTGGAGGAAATGGGTGGTGCCAGCAGCTGGCCTGTCTCTCATTGAGTGTGGTGGGAGGACCAAAGAACAAAGGCGGATTGTGACTGCACAGGACAGTATCCATAGTCTTTCCCAAAGCTCTAGGAATTCAGGGCCATGTCACAAGCAATTGTTAGCTAAGCTAATTACCACCCCATCTTTCTTATTCTTGATACTGATTCTTGACTAAGGTAGCCCAGATCACTTTGGGTCCATACCCTTACTCCTGAAAGTATTAGCCTCTGGAAAGGAGGAGCTCCCTGATTGCATATCCAATACCACATGTTCAGTGCTCAACCATATATACACAACCAGGAGAATTGTACTCAATTGGTTTTATTGGCATGTTTGTGCATACAAATTCATTCATACATGCTTAACAAGAAAGGAATTTCAAGGGAAGAATATGTGAAGGAATGGAGAAAAGACATGAAGGGGTAAATTTTTGAAATACAGTTTACATAAAAGGCATGAGAATGAATTTTAAATAATGAAGTTGACTAGAAATATAGCTTAGCAGTCAACAGAACTGGTTGTTGTTACAGAGGACACATGTTCCATTACCAGAAACCATGACAGTCAGCCATCTTCTGTAACTTGAGTTAAAGGGAGATGGTACCCTGTCCTACCCTTTGCAGGTACTTTGATTAGGTGGCTTCAGACAAACATCCTGTTATGAGTGGTTTTAATGTTCTCACTGCTGCACCAGCCCCCAAGTAACACACAGAGGCATTGTATTAGATATAAAGTTGTTAGCCTGTTACTAGCATTTCATATTGGTTAGCTGTGTCTTAATATTAAACCATTTCTATTAATCTAAGTATTTCCATGTGGCCTTATCTTAGCAGAGTGAGGGGCCAGCACTCTGCTCTCTTTGTATCTTACATCTTGAATCTCCTCCCTACTTCTCCCTCTGTCCTCCTAGTCTCCAATCTCACCTATCTTGCTTTGGTATTAGCCAACAGTGCTTTATTCATTAACCAATTACAGAACCATATTTACAGAATGACATCTTCCACCACTTCTTTGCAGGTACCGTGCACAAATGCATGGGAGCAGATAGTCATATACATTACATAAACTAAAGCTAAAAAAGGGAATTCTCTAGTGTCACAGCCCTGTCCTAGACATCAGGAAGACCTAGTTTAGATGAACTCCTGGTCCTGCACAGAAGCAAACATGGCTTTCTGTAAGGCATAATGCTCAGAGGTAAAAATCAGCCATAATCTGAAGTTAAAATAACTCAAAAGGAATTTTGGTCTAAAGACATGGTATAGACATGTGACTTGTCCTTAATGTTTTCTGTATTTGTGTCTTTCATCCTTTGTATGTGTGTGATTCACAGGCTCTGATACATCTTTAAAATGTATTGAGAAACCTCTATACTGTAGGTCACAATTTAAAGTCGAATATTTTTTTTTTTACAAAGATTTTTTTTTTCTCTGTAAGTCTTCAACCGACTTAGTGGCTGCACATAAATTCTTCTGTCCCTTTTTAAATTGTTAGAAGTATATCCTTTGGACTGAACCTAATAAAGGATTAAGGATGATATCATACATGGGATGGAAAATCGATTCTAGACTGTCTTATTATTGTGATTTTTGCAATTCAGTCTTTTGGGAGGGATCCCCATCCTGCTTCCAAATAAATAACACACTGGAGCTTATTCTTACTTGTGAATACCTGTACTTGCTTACCTTGGCTTTTTTTTAATTTTATTTAATTTTATATAACAGTCCAATTAAATGAAAACAAATATTTATACACAATATTTGGGAATTTGGGCGTCGCTCTTTCCAAACTACTTCCTGCTGGTAAGGGGTGCTGTCTTGGGGGATTCGAAGAAGATTCAGATATCCTGGCTGTAGTCTGTAGGGCTGTTTTGTCCAGCTGTTTTGAATGTAGGATCAGCTTGTACTATGTTTCAGGCGGTCTGGCGTGATCAAGCCACATTAGTCTTTGGTTTTTTTTTTTTTTTTTTTTTTTTTTGCTGAATTTTTTAACTTTAAGTTACCCCATCCACCTTTGGCCTCTGTGATTTTTTTTCATTCCTTACTTCTGTGTATCTTATTTTTTATTTACTCTTGCTCTGTCTTAAGATACCTGTGTGTGCTTTCCTTGCCCCTTCATCTCTTCTGCTGGAGTTCTCATATTCATTCTGTGCTGCACTTCTCTTATTTATTTATTCTATCTGCCTTCCAGCCCTGCCTATCCTTTCTTCTGTCTTGTTCTTGGTCAGTCAGCACTTCATTAGACCATCAGGATGCTCTAGACATTCAAATAACCACAGCTTCCTAGCGCTAAATGAATTCAACATCACCTTTCCCACCATCATTTAAAATATGTTCATAGGCATGAATAGATTAACATATACTAAAATAAAATTGCACAACATCACCTCTTTGAGATTAGCCAGAGTTTGATGCTCAGAGTTCTTAAAGATATTTGGGTTTGTTACTCATTTAAATATGTGGAGTGAATTCTGCATTGGAAGACATATTAAAGCTGTAACTCCATAATTATAGAAAATGTTTCTGAGACATCACTCTTTTGTCAGCTCAGGTGACTTTTGTTCCCAGCCTTTTGTTCCCCAGATCAATGAACTTACTTCCCTCATATTTTACAAACTAAATACTTAAATTAATGGGCTGTACCATCTCTGAGTTTTCAAATTACAAATTTGAGTCCAGTAGTCATATATCCATTGCAGTTACCAGAAAAGGAATTCCGTGTGGACCATGTCTCCGGCATTCAAATCAAAATAGGAGGAATAGTTTCTAGTGTACATTGAAGGGGGGAAATGGTAGGCAATCAGCTGCTGGAGTTACCATGATGGAAAGGCCCAGAATATAGCAGAGTTGTGATTTCATAATTTCCAAGTATTGGGATTGTGGTTGTCTGTATCAAGGCCACTGTGGATTTGTTTACAATGTTTTTGATTTGTTCTGCATTCCCCTTGTGACTTATTGTCTGATTATCCTCCTTCAACATTTGTATACTTCCTTTAATAACCAAATCCATTGGTTCACATTAGCAAGGGACTTGCTGTTGAATGTGGCACAAATCTCCAGCCAAACTGGGATAAGTTTCTTCTTCACATGTAGCACATGTCTTTGAACAATGCTGTCTTATAATTTCTTCTCACCATTCCCTGTCACTTATGTCTCCTTAGCAGCATGCAGTCATTTTTTCCATGTGAATGAAAACTGACAGAATTGATGTGTGCACAGTTTATGGTGGGAAGTTTAAACTACTCAGTATTCACTTTCCAATTAGGATGGACTTCCATATAGATGTTTAGAATCAGAAAACACAGATATATATGATTCATAATAGTAGCAGTTATGAGGTAGTAGTAAAAGCAATTTTATAGTTGTGTTTTTGCCAGAACAGGAAGAACCAACTGTATTACAGTGACACAGCATTAGGAAACTTAGGAACAAGTTGTTTATTCTAATGAGTCCTGTGGCTCAGGCTTGCCTGACACTATTTAATTGATGAGTTGTTTGTAATTTTAATCCAGACTCTGGTGCTTTGTCCTGGGTAGACAGTTTTGCATTGCTTCCAGGCAGGACACTCATTGTTTTGTGAAATAGAAAATACCACAGGAGATGTGTTTCTTTTAATCCCTCTGATTTTATGGTGGACTTACCCATGAAGAGCGACCTGTGTATGAACTGAGTTCACTGACCAATGCAATGGTGGTCACAGTACAAAAAGGGAGGGGGAAAGAAGGAGTTTTTTTCCCTGCTTTTATTGTAGTTGGCATTAGCATTAGGAACTGCGGAAATCAATTTTTTTTCATGATGTCATTGCTTTCACAATTAAGTGTCCTTGATCTTACACAATCCTTGCAGTTTTATGAGGTCCCATTTATTAATTGTTGGTCTGTTCATGAAGTTGTCTCCTTTGCCAGTTTTTCACACTTGGTCTTGTTTTTGTTTTAGTGTGTTTGATTTTCTGTTGGTAAAATTAACACACTTGGCCTTGAGTCTTGTGCAGGCGGATGTAAATGAATCTATTTCAATTCTTCATATAAAAATTCAGTTTTACCTGCACCATTTTTGAAGGTGCTATTGTTTTGTTTTTCCATTTTTTATTTCTGAATTTCCTCATCAGAATTCAAATGTCCACCTGTGTTTTGATTATATGCCATGGTCTTTAATTCATTCCATTGTTGAACATGTTTGTTTTCTGGACAGAGCCATGCTATTCTTTTACTGTTGAGTTGTTTTACCTATGCTTTTTGTTTTTCATATGAAGGTACAAACTGTTTTTTCTAAGTTTTTAATGAAGTTTGTTGTAACTTTTATGGGTATTGTGGTGAATCTGTAAATTGTTGTTAGAGGGATGGCCTTTTGACTGGGTTAATGCTACATGAGCACTAGAAATCCTTACATCTTCTCATATCGTCTTCAAACTCTTTTTTTCATATACTTAAAAGTGTTTCACATGCATTCTTTCACTTGCTTTATTGGAATTACTTGAACATATTTTATATTATTTGAGGCTGTTGTGATGACTGCTGTTTCCTTTATGTCTTGCTTAGGCTGTTTGTTGTTTTTACATGGAAGTACTACTATTTGTTGTTTGGTTGGTTGGTTGCTTTATTGTTACTTTGCTACCCAGTCAATTTATTGAAAGTTTTTATCACCTGCACTTCCCTTGCTGAGTTTTAATGTCGTTGATGTGTACCTGTAATAATAGTCCAGCATCTTCCTTTCCAAATTATATTCCATTGATATCTTCCAATGATTCATTGCTCTAACTAGTACTTCAATTAGAATATTGAGTAGATATAGAGTTTATAACCTTGCCTTGTTGTCCAGGTTTATCAGCCTTACTTTGAATTTATCTCCTCTTTTATAGAGGATTATATTTACTGTTTTTTTGTAGATGTACTATTACAACCTATGTCAAATGAGGCCTCTTTTATTGGATTGCATGATGTTTATATAGTGTTCTTGGAATCTGTTTGTAAGTGTTTTTATTTGTTCACCTATGCTCATGAGAGAAATTGGTCTCTAATTATCTTTATAGTTCCCACAGCTCTGGACATTTGTGCTGAGTTTGGTTAATGATCTCAAGGTCATCAGGCAGAATTGCTATGGATTTTTGAAATTGGAATCCCCAGAAACTGTCTACCTGGTTGAAATATTCAAATTGTTAAGGGCTATCCAGAAACACAAATATCCACTGTACCATGCATTAGGTTCAAGATATATGATGTAGTAACATCTGACATAAATTACCTATGATTATTTGAAAAAAGAGCCTGAACATATGGTTGTGTACCTGTGGCATCATAAAATAAATTGGGTAAAGTTTCATTTGTTTTTATATCATGGGATACGTTGAGGAGTACCATTTGTAACTCTTCTTTGAGTCTGGTAAAATCCAATGGTAAAACAAACTTGCACTCAGCTTTTGTTTGTTTGTTTATTTATTTATTTATTTATTTACTTATTTTTAGTTGAGAGGCTTGTAATGATTCGTTTTGTTTCATTATGTGTAATAGGTCTCTCTTTAATTTCTCCATGCTGTTTTCATTGAACTTTGATATGTGGTACCTACCAAGAAAAATACGTATTTCTTTACTATTCCCACTTTGGGTGAATGAGGTGTTTTTAAAGTATTTTCTTTGGTGTTGTTGATTACTGTTATGTCCCCTTTTAATTTCTGAATTTATTAATTGTTATATTATCTCTGTATCTCTAAGTTAATTTTGATAATGTTTCGTCCATCTTGTTGATTTTTCAAAAACATATGTTTTTCTTTGAATAATTTTATTTTTCTTTGTTTCTATATTGTGTTAATTTTAACCCTGATTTAATAGCTTCTTGCTGTCAAATCCTCTTGGGTATATTTCCCATCTTGTGTTTGGGGCAATATCAAATGTCATATTGGTGGAGTTTTTCTTTGAATAGGAATTGTTCTTCCCCATCTCTTTTGATTAATTTTTCTTTGAAGCCTATTTTGATAGATACAAAAATCACTCAACAAGCTTACTTGCAAACTTGCAAAGTTTACCTGAAAAAACTAGTAAATAGGTTTTAAAAGTACATGGGAGAAGAAATGGAATCAGTTAGAGATGGGGGAGGGTCAAAAGGAGAGTATTGTGGGAAGAAAACAAACAAGGAAGCACATAATCACACATATATAAAGATGCCACGATGAAACCCTATACTCTGTATTTAAACTAAACCAAAATTTAAAATTATTGGCCTTTAAGGTAGATCATTGGGAAATGGCACTTCTCACAAAACTGGACAACCTGAGTTAAATTCCAGTGACCCAAAGTGAAAGAAGCTAGAACCATTTCCAGAGAGTTTCCTTGGATTGTTAAAGTCTGTGTGGTAGCACATCTGCACAGGCATGTGCTTGACAACAGCAACAAAACAAAAATAAAAACCATGTAATTAAAATCATACAAGAAAAAGCATTTTAATTACAAATATGAATTAGGAATAGTACAGCTAGGTCTGAGGCAAAGAGTACTTACTGCTATTGTCAAATACCTGTGTTCATTTCCCAGTATCCATGTCTATTGACTTATAACAGCCTATAACTCCAGCTCTATGTAATCCAGTGCTCTTTTGTGTCTTCTTCAGGCAGTCATATGCATTGTATACATTCATGCAGACACAATTCACATAACAAAAGCAAATATTTTTAATAAAAGTTATGAAAGAATAAACTCAACAAAGAATCAAGATGCAAACAGGCCAGATTAGAAAGGGAAATTGGGATAAAATCATTTTCAGAATCCAGTCTAGAGGATATGAGTTAAATGTGTGACATTCATGGTGGGGAGAATAGTCCCCAAAAGTTGTCTTCTGTTCTACAAACACACACACACACACACACACAAACACACACACCATGTGGGAATGTCAATACACACAACAAGGTGAGAAAGACTTGAGCGATGCTTATTAAAGTTTAATAACACTGTGCACCAGAAACACGCCTTGGTGGAGAAAAGAATAATCAGCCAGCAAATAGGAAATCCCATGCAAAAATTATTGTACATGACAGACACAATGCAATCATTTTCCCCCACTGGCAAAAATTGCAAAAAAAAAAAAAAAAAAAAAAAAAAATTGCTCAGGGCAAGGCTTGAAAAGTAGGAAGACAATTAGGACACATGGGGTATTTTGTTTATCATTTTGAGGGATACATAAAGGATGTTTGTTGCAGTGGTTTTTTTGTTTGCTTTTCCAGACTTGTTTTCTCTCTGAATCTCAGGCTGTCCTGAAGATCATTTTGGTGACCAAACCAGCCTCAAATAGAAAGAATTCCCTCTGCCTCCTGAGTGCTGGAATTAAAAGGCCTGTGTCACCACACTTACATCTAGTGTCCTTTATAACATTTTATAATATGAATGTTTTGTAAATAACAGGGGAAATGATAACACACAGAAAAGTATGTGATGCCTAATAATGATTGATTTATTGGATTCTCCCTCCCCCTAGGCAACCTGGCCCTATTCCTACTCCCAAAATCTCCTCTTCCTGCCCTGGTGGTTTCTCCTTAGCACCTGACTGTCACTCCACACAAGTCCTCTCCAGGGCCAGTATCTTCTTCTTATGAAACCTTTCCAGGTCACGGGCCTCTCTAAAGCTCAGGTTCCTTCCAAGTCCTGGAATCGATCTTCTCTGCTTTCTATAAACAACCTTCCCTTGCCTCCTGGACTTGTCTTTCAGAAATGAACACTTTACAATGACATCTCAAAGGCTGTTAAAGTTTAGATGGCTATGCCATGCATTCATTAAATGACCCTATAAAGACTGTGCATGCAGAGGCCACAAGGACCTGGGGGCAATGAAACCTCCATGACTCCAGTTTCTATGGCCACAACTGCAGAGCCTAGTTCTAAACGTCTCCCTTTTTATAAGCAAGTAACTCCTGCCAGTTTTCTCTCTCTTTCTATTGCTGCCACCAATAGGTTAACACGCACCCTTTCCTTCACTCCCTTTTTCAATAAACACCTGTATGTTTGTTGAGTTTGTTGGATTCATAAACTGAGGCCAGTCTAAGCAACATAAATAGACTATCTCAAAAAAAATCAAAAAACAAGGAAATGTGAGAGGCACAGTGACACACACTTGCAACCCAGCACTTAGGACGTAGAGGTGGATGCAGGAGAATCAGGCCTGTAAGATTCTCTTTTGCTAATAGAGATTTCAAGATCAGTGTTCACTACATGAAATCTTGTGTACAGAGGGAAAGAACCCACAGACAAGCACAAAAACTGCAGACAAAAACAGAACAAATCAAAACCTTATTATCTATGATACCTATAATTAGACACCAGAATTTAACACGCTGTAACATAAATATTTTGAAAATGTAAAGATATTTCAATTGGGAGAGTATTTTCCAACTGGAAAAGAAGATGCACGGACACCTTCAAATAGGAACAAATCATATGTAAGATACATACCCACACAACACATGGAAATCCTCTAAAGTGTTTAAGAAAAAAAATCAATCCCTAACCCTGACATGTATATGACAAGTGTCATCTTTCTCTACAAGTTCAGTTTAAAATTGAGTAGTTGGTACATATAATCAAGATCCAGCAAACTCAGCTACCACAAAAACTAAGACAATAAAGTTATAGGCAGGAATTCCAGATGAGCAATGCGATCAACTCAAGAACTAAAAGAAAATTTAAAATTCAGGTAAGCACTTTGAATGTCAGTCAGGCAAAGAGTTGAATCCTCACATCCTCCCTCTACTCCAAATTGCCTTTTGACAAAGACAGGTCAATAAGTGAAATACATTTACCCACTTATCGGCTTAGCCTCCAATCTTTAAATTCAATGTCTACTTATCTTGGGTATGGGTATGGTGGATATCTCTTTGTTCTCTAGCCTCAATGTTAGGATAAAACTAAAAGGAGATCATGCATGGGGGCCATGGGAAATTCCATGGTAGGTGAGGGGCGTCCAAGGTGGGGTACAAACATGAATCCGGCACACCCCCTTATCGAGCCTCTAATGGCAGCTTTTTAAAGGCAGAGTCTAAATTCAGAGGAAAGCTTCCTTTATTTACCCTGAGGTTGGGGAACAGAATGGTGCTACCTGCAACTCACTGTTATGGCTGAAGCTTCACTCAATCCTCCTTCTATACCTACTCAAGGAACAGATGCTTGAGGTATACAGAATAGCAGCTAAGGGAAAACATCTCTACCCACAGCTCTGCTAAGTCCACCAACACCCGACTTCCCGACCACACATTGTCCCTTGCCAGCAGGAAGAAGCCAGACTCAGACCAATGTGCCAACATCAGGGACTCAGTGTTGTTTAGGTCGAAGCCCTGCTGGCTTCTATTTGTATACAAATGGTGCGATTATTTGGTTGCCCACTCCCAAGCAGCTGTGTATCTTCTATTCAACTGGTCCTGTCACTTAGGCTGTAAGAACCAATCAGATCCTCTAGTGGAACCACCATTTTGGGGTGGGGTTCTTGTGAATCCAGGCTTTCTTCTCAGATCATATCATGAAGTTATTTCTTATGCAGTTCGTTTGGTTCTATGTACATGAACAGAAATTGGAAAACCATGGGGTGGACCCTCTTTCCTTCTCAATCTGTCTGTAACTCTCTCACTCTCCCTCACTCCAATTTCACACTCCCTTTCCATCTCTCTGTCCCTCACTTCTCTCTCCTATGTTGCACATCCAATCAGAAGGCAGAAGGACAGTGACTGCATCCTTCTGAGCTGGAACGCCTCCACAGGTCTTTATTATCATCTGTGTAAGTTGTTCCCCAATAATATACTCATTTATCATTTGTGTTTGGTCTAGTACACTTATTAACACCACATTTGCACGTGAATTTATTTTACTTATTAAGACTAAAATCAAGTATTATGTCTAACATGTTCACAAAATTCTTTACATGATATGGGTTTTCTCTTCCATGAGTTCTTCCCTATTACCTGATATGATGATAAAAAAGGACTTAAAATGTGTACAGGATTAGAGAAACAGATGAACAAAATTATGCAATGTTCATTACCATGACCTATCAGTTTTCTTAGAACATACTGTAGTTCCCCCTATAGGTATTTTCAAGGGAACCTTATTTTCAAAAACCATGAACAGTCACAAACTCACACACTGACATCACATAATTAAAATTAAATCAAATCTCTAAACAGATTTTCATATGTGAACATTTTCTCTTGTGAGCACTCATACCTGTATCCCATGTGTTAAGGGTCTTAAATTCTTCAAAGATTTCCTACAATATGAATTGCTTCATGTAAAGAAAGCAAGCATAAAGGATTGGGATTAGAGAAAACAATTCCTCTGAATGAGGATTTTATGTAAGTAAAGACAAGTGTTAAGAGGAAACAGGATTCCCTAATCAGTGAATTCCTAGGACATTTGTCCAAATGCGTTTGCATTAGAGAACAAAACAGAGACATTGGAGTGCTTGAACTGATTGTTCACACTTGTCACATATTTTTATGGCCAGATTCCTATGTAACTGAATGTGTTTTGGCTGAAAATTGTACCAGTTCTTTCTAGTAAGACTCATTTCCATAAGTTTTCTTAGGCCCTCAAAGATCATTGGATAAGCAAAGTTCACAACTTTGCCAAAATGTGTACATATACAGGGTTTCTATGGTATTTTTGTGATTATAAAGACTAATGGTACATAGAGAGGGTTACATTCAGTGTCTTTCAAGTGTACATGCTTTTATGATTTAAGAGAGTGGTGGGATGTGCAAAGGCTTTACCACATTGATGGCATTCATATGGTTTCTCTCCAGTATATATTCCTATGTGACTTTTAAGCACATCATGTGTTGTGAAAGCTTTACAGCATTGTTGACATTCCTAAGGTCTCTCTCCATTATGTGTTCTTTTATGACGTACCAGATGGATGTGTTGTGAAAAAGCTTTACCACATTGTTTACACACATAGGGTTTCTCTCCAGTATGTGTTCTATTATGGCTTTTAAGCTGAGAATTACTTGAAAATGCTTTACCACATTGATTACATTCATATGGTCTCTCTCCAGTGTGTGTTCTTTTATGACATACCAGATTGTTGTGTTGTGAAAAAGCTTTACCACATTGATTACACACATAGGGTTTCTCTCCAGTATGTGTTCTATTATGGCTTTTAAGGTGACAATTACTTGAAAATGCTTTACCACACTGATTACACTCATAGATTTTCTCTACCATGTATGCTTTTTCATGGAGTTGTAGGAAACTGTGACATGCAAAGAATTCTCTATACTGAAGACTTCCATAGGGTTTCTCTGCAGTTTCAATTTTTACATGCCTTTGAAGATGCCTGTAACATACAAAGGTTTTCACACATTCATTGCGTACATTCACAGGATTCACTCCCTTATGGTTTCCTTCATTCCTGCAAATATATGTAGAATATATAAAACTTTACCACATGCATGATACTAAAGAAACTTAGTACATATGTAAAATAAATTGATAATTTGTGCCTAATTGTAACCAGAATCAGATCTTGAGTTTTACATTCATAATGCTTACCTCATGAAGTATTGTTGTTTTCATTGAAGATACCTGTTGTTCACAGTAAGAGCCTTTATTTCATGGCACATATTTATGGCATCTATTTACATGAGATTTCTCACATAATTGAAATGAACTGGACCAACTCAGGGCTTTGACATAATTATTGCATTTATCAGTTTTTCCATAGTATAAATCATACTACATAGGCAGAATATACAAGTACAAATGGAAGCATTCAAGCATACCATTTGTCATAGGGATTTACTGCAGTGTGAGTTTGTTGATATCATTCAGATGATGTTGGAATACTGATGATTTTTAAACTTGTTTCACACTCAACAAATATACTAAAAGTGGGGACTACAAATTATCTTTCATTTCTTTTCACTGTCCTAAGATAGAGATGTATGTTGATCTAAATTCACCTGGCTTGCGTTTTTTGTAGGTTTTCTGATATAGAATGTCTCTGTGTAGACCTGGCTAGCATGGAACTCATTTTGTAGACCAGACTTGTCACAAACTTAAGGAGTCCACCTTTCCCTTCTTCATGAATGCTGGAAATAAAGGCATGGGCAACAACTACCTGACTCAAAATATAATATACTTATTAAAGTAAGATTAACAAATAAAAGGTTTACATATTGCATCCACACACTTTAACCTTCTTTTCCTCACAGACATGTGATATAGGGATTAAGGGTTCTCCACAACAACCTTCTTGATACTCATGAACTGACACTTTCAATAAACAGAAAAGTCACAAATATAAAAGTAATTCTTGCTTAACTATAGACTTTTTTTCTTACAAGGTATTGCACATATATTTATCACCTATGCAATATGTATACTGTTTAAAATATCTGTATACTATGAAACTAAACAGACTGGCATATCTACAGCATAGACCTCAGGGTGCTATAATTAAAAAGGTGGTATCTGTTAAGGCATTGTTTCCTTCTCATTTTAAATGAATGCCTTGCAAACACAGAAAAACTACTTTTCACTGAGGTACATGGTTCTGTGAGAAAATAATCATCACTATACTTTAAGCTGTGCTTATTTTCACTGTTGCTCTTCTTAATCTTTTTAATTTTTTAACTGTGGCTCTTCAATAAAATATTCAGGATATATTAAAATATCTTCAGAGCCAAATTTGCATGAATTTGCACATGAAATTTTACCTTCTATGTCTTCTAGAAATTTTGGCAATGATCCTCCATATTATGGTCATCCCAAATGTAGCCTGAAATAACAGATAATATATGATGTATTTTTGCAAATTGTACGAAATTTAAGTATCAACTTCAATGATCCTTGGAACCATGCCTCACTCACCCATTTTTTCTTTTTCTCAAACAAAATTACAGAATAGTATCAATAATCAAGAAATGGTCCCATATTATAAATCATGATGGAAATTTCAGTCTTACCTATAGCAGTGAGGTTCTTGTAGGTGTCCAGCATCACATCTCTGTAGACACTTTTGAGAAGGATTTAGCAAAGCCCACTCTTCCTCAGTGAAGTAGATGTGCACATCGTCATAGCTCACTGCATCCTAAAATAACACATACATGGGTGACAAAGAAGTATAATACTCACATTGTAATTTAAACTTCTTTGACATTATAGTCATATAATTCTGGTGCTTCCCTCACTTATTTTACACATGGACATTATAATGTGTTCACCCAGTCACATTAGAAGTAAACTGAATAAGAGGTACACATGCACCATTTCTTGGCCATTTAAGTAGCATATAGCCCTGAGAAAGAAATCCCAATAAACAGACATAAAGGGAGAGGCAAGTTACCAGAACAACACTACTGAGAACACATCAGAAATAATTTGTATGATAGGGAAAGCCTATCATAGAAATAACCAAGGCCGTAGAACCAACATATGTCTTTGTTAGGTTTTCATTGCTCTTAAGAGACACTATGGACCAGGGCAACACTTTCAAAGAAAACATTTAATTGAAGTGTCACACTTAAAATTTCAGAGTTTCTGTTATGGCAGGGAACATGACATCATGCAAGCTGCTTCAGTCCTCAAGGTTAGAGTCCTTACAGCATGACTCAGAGGCAACAGGGAGTTGTCTGTCACACTGGGCATCATTCTGAGACTAAGAATCATAAATGCCTGACCCTACAGTGATGTGCTTACTCTAACAGGATAAAGCCCTCTAAACTCAGGTCATCCCCAAGTAGAATATGTGCTGAGTCACCTTCAAACTCATTGTTCTTTTTGGGCAAAAGAGTAAATGTGATTTCCAGATTGAAAACAACATGAATAAAACAGAGTTCATAAATAAAAAATTAAAAATTAATCATTGAGAACATGATGCATTAGTATGCATATTCTGTATAAGATAAATTTGCAACATGACTTGAATACAGTGCAAACTATATTCCTGACACCCTCTAAAATGATATCTGATTACAAAAATTCATGCAAATTGGAATCAGTTAGAATCGCAATAGGATTATGAAAAACATAGTACATATATTGACACAGCATGGCTTCTCTACCTACAACAACCATGCAGTGATTCAGTGATTGAGAGGTATACAATATTAGGGAAAGAACAAAGGGGAGGAAGAGAAAAAGGAAAGAACAATAAGAGTTAAATAGTGTCAACTTTTTGTCAAAAAACCAAGAGAAACTCATCCAGGTAAACTGAGATCTTGTGCAATGTTACCCAGCTACACATTCTATGTGTTCAGAACTTAAATACACAGACTCTAACAAAATTAACTCAAAAGGATGCCTAAACTGTTCTCCTTCTGACCCTCCATCTACTGATATTTGTTTCAAAGAGAGACACCGCATAGTCTAGATCTCTATGCAAATGGGGTTAATATTCTGCTATCATTCAGAGAATTACATTTTAATTTAATGAACAATGTTACAAATTAATGAGTTTTGTTTATTAAATATATCCGAAAAAATAAGGGGCATCCACAAATCAAGTTTTTAAGAAGCTTGGTCCCAAAAAACCCACTGAGGAAATAGAGTCACTTAATTTAAGAAGGGGTAATCAAGAGGACATAAGGACATTGCCCACAGACTTAAGAAATAAATAAAGAAATATGTCTGTAATGACAAATTGCGTTCATTTCTGTCTAAAGAACAAACAGGAGAGAACCTACAACAGATGGTTACAGATGGTTATTTTGGTGTTACTTTATTTTATTTTATTTTTGAGGAAATTAAATGGTGACAGGATACTGCAAGTTGGGCCAGTAAGGCAATATAAGCTTTCAACAGAAAATATAGCACCATAATTACTTCATAGTCCTGGAGGAATATGAAAAATCAGGTCATAATTTACTGGCGGGTTCTGAGGGAGAAGTGTCAGAAGATGAGAAAAGAAGGGAAGGCAAAACCAAGAAATGTTGAAAGCTGGGATAGGGAGGTATTGCTTAAGCCATGCCATATTCTAAGTATGTATTTTATGAGGAATAGCTTCTTGTATACTACTTCCAACAGGAAATGGAAGGAAATGGGAGATTCTAGGAAGTCAGCAGGAGTTACCATTCAATGGGACAAACTCAGGAGAAAGATACTGAAAAAGTACAGTCCAAGGGGAACACAGGGATTCCCAAAAACATTACCAACTAAGCCCACAGTGGCCAATGGCCTACTAACCACAGCTCCATGTGGTGGGAAGAGTTGTGTTATCAGGATCTGAAACAACCCCTCCACAAAGACACTGGCCCCAGATAATTGCATTTTCTCCCAAGCATCTTCCTTGTTTTAAAGAGGAGTGCTACTTTATTCTCAATAGCTCAGGACCTGATGGAAAAATCCTAATATCTAGAAACCCTGGGTGTTATTGGCTCTGGGTTTCAGAAGAATCTATGTCCATTCTCCATGAATGAAAACCTAAACAGAAAGTCTTGCTTGCTTTGTCCAGCTCTCAACACATCGCTGTTTTCTTTTCAAATAGTGGTCACCTGGGCTCATCTTGCCCACATGACAGAGCTATGATTTTTCTCTAGAAGAAAATAGATGTTTATGGCACATCAGCACCTAATGCTCATTGGAACCCATTAAGGCACCCTTGTACAACTTGTAAAAGCCCTACTCAAAGTTATGGAGGTGGACCTTGGCGGTTTGTAATTCATTGGTTTCTCCATTGCTATGGTTTGGATCCAAATATCTGGAGTATCCTGGGGAACAAATTTGTATTTTATCATCCTATTCTGTAACATGCCTGGTTAGCACACAACTCATTTTTTTTTTTTTTTTTAATTTGGGGATAGCACTATCTCAGCTAAATATTTTTTTGTGAGTCACTATATTGCAAGAATTGGTAAATCCTTTATATCAACAATTCCACTCCTGTACATCACAGCTCAGTGGGAGAATGTAATCCAATACAAGAATGCCATTTACAGATGTTAGTATTTTCCCTTAGTTTTAAACTAGCCCTTAGGAAACAGAGGCAGGAAGTTCTCTATGAGATTGGGGCTTATTGCGGTAAATAAGGATCAGGATAAACAAATAAGCCGAATAGATGTTTATTCAGGGAGAAATAACTTACAACCTAGACAGATGAACACCAGGAAATTCAACCCGATCCTCTCCTGTCCGAGTCACGCCAGAAAGAGAGCGCCTTCCTGGCCCCCTCTGACCTCCTTCCTCAGGTCACCTCCGCCCATAGCTCCACCCCCCCAATGGGCGTGGTCAGTGCTACAGAAGGACTACCTCACTACAATTCCCCTTTTAGTCTAAAGAAAAGATTTAAGCTTAATACAAAACTATATACAAAACAGTGAATAACAAGTGTGCTCTAAGAAAAGGAAAATCGAGAACAAAATGACCTACATATCTAGTCCTAGGGTGAGGGCATAATGGAGTTTACAATAGAGTTGTCCTAAGCTGGAAAACGTAAGTCTAGTACCTAATATATCTAACTAGGAAGAGAGAATAATAGTTGTGATAGTTTAATCTTCAACCTCATCAAGACGTGAGAAGGAAAATAACAATACTAGAGTAGACAGGAAATGTGGATGGACAACTTCCAAACGGTGCAGCAAGGACAGAAACAGCAAGCCACCTGAACAGTCACCCTAGGTCTCACAGCGACGTTGGTACACCCAGATTTGGCTAAGGCCAAGAGAACTTGACAGACCACAACAACAGCAGGGAAATAGAATGGCTGTCTTACCCTGACTTGGCAAGGTCAAGCAGTCTTCTATATTTGTCTCCCTGCAAGCACATAGGACTGCATGTCCAAATCAGTGGTCAAGGTGGGGGCAATTCTATGCCCAACAGGCCATTAGCTGAGGCGAGATTGAACTCCAGCAGGAGCAACAACAGTGTCCAACATATTTTCGGGAAAGTGCACGGTGCTGTCAGGAGCAACAGTGTCTCATGTCAATGGAGTACTAATATTAAAACATTTAAATGCCATGTTCTGCATGTCTATGAAGTGATTGAAGATTAAGCATCTATATCTGACTAATCTCATAGGTACAGGAAATGTGAGTGAAGATAATCTGTAATGCTCGGGAACTTAGCTAAAAGACTGATTAAAACTTTCCTGAGTAAAGCAGGAACAAATACTTAAACACTATAACTATTTACATATACCTACATGTAAATCCCTAAAATAGAGGTAGAGTATAAGTGTCAAGACAAGAGGTAGAACTATAAAGGGCAGCAAGATAAATATCCCAAATTGTATCAATATACAAAATGTCTTGAATACAGGAAAAGTATACATACATAGAATATGGTAAAAAATAATGTGCATAAATATTATAAGTGGAAACATTTAACACAATATAACAAAATATAAACTTAATTTTACATAGCTTACCACATAGGAATACATAAAAATGTAAGCTGTAAAATACTATCTCATTCATACTCAAATTCTCAAGGAAATAGGCTAATCTACTTATATCCCATCTAAACCATACCTTTACCCACCATTCCCTATTCCTGTCTAAAAGATAAACCCGAGTGTAAGCATCACCCAATCCCAAATAACTAAAACCAACCCAAAGACGATGACTATTATCCCAAAATTCCAAGGGTAGGGAAAGGGGGCGTAGTCATATTAAGATTACTTCCTGCTGAAATGGGACGATGATTGCTCCAATGGATCCTGTAGGAAGAAAATTTTTAGCAACCAAATTTCTCAACAGAACTGGCTGTGACATATGTAGTTAGTCACTGTGTGGCAGAAAATTCTTGACTGTAGTTCTATTTGAAACTGGCCAGGGTGTAATAAAAAGGTGCACCATTACAGCTAGCTAGTCATGAGTTGTCTCGAGCAAAACAGTCTCAAACCGGTTTTAGGGTGATGTTTGTAGTTCCGATGCATCAGGTTGAGTCAAGTGGAAATGATGATGTGGGGCCCCATCTTCTTTCCGGAAAGTTCAAAGACTGCTGTTAGGAATCGTTATTATTCCTTGTGGAAAAGTTACACATCAATATTAAAGTAAAATTTTCAAGTTTTAAGGTATGCATTAGGGAAAGACAACAATAAGCATTAAAAGTATGTGAGAAAATTAGGATTTCAGAGAGAAAATTGCATAAGATATGAGTCCCCAGATTTTGTTTCTTCTGCCTTACACCAATTGGCTTCTTGATTTAAGGCAGAAACCATGAATTTAATCTTAACAACATGCTTGAATTTAGAGAAGGAAAGCCAAATCCAACTCCAAAGCCAGCATTGGTTTACAAAATTTGGGACTTCAGGAATACTAGATAATAGAGAGAAATAGATTTCTATACAGAAATAGTTTACTACAATATTTTTTTTTTTTTTTTTTTTTACCATATATCAGATTCTGCTTCCTTAAGTGATTGTTTCTGAAGAGCTGTCTTCTCTTCTGTAGGCACCTACATGTTCAGTGTCTTTTGGCTGTTTGATGATAGGTTTTCTCTGTTTTCCTGTAAAAACAAGAACAGAACACTTCCCCTACCTTTGAGAGGCCTCCGCACACCTCATAGGACCTAGTTTGTTGGATGACTTGTCATTTCTCTTCATTAAGATGTTTCTCTTGTTCAACTCGGATCTTGATTAACTTAGATGGTATCCATAGTTTTTCTTCTCCTGTAGATACAAATGGAAAACCCCTACCCCAACGTAACACATATCCTGCTTTCCATTCTGAGGTCAGTACATCCTTGAAATACACTGGCTGATTTAGTTCAGAAGTTTTTTCTATTGTCCACTGTCTTTCTGCAGCTGTTTTTCCTTTTTCATCAGCATTAAGAAAGTTTAATGTTAATAAAGCATTATGTAATCTGTGTTTGGGTGTTTTGGTTCCTCCTGCCTGTTTATGGAGCATTTCTTTTAAAGTACGATTGGATCTCTCAACCACTGCTTGTCCTGTAGGATTGTGTGGTATACCAGTTTTGTGCTTTATCTTGTAATACTCAAAAAACTCTTTCAATTTGCTGGAGACATATGCTGGAGCATTATCAGTTTTTATTTGTGCAGGTATGCCCATAATGGCCATTACCTCTAAAAGGTGCGTTATAACAGAATCAGCCTTTTCAGAGCTCAGAGCAGTAGCCCACTGAAACCCTGAAAATGTATCTATAGTGTGATGTACATATTTTAATTTTCCAAATTCTGCAAAATGAAACACATCCATTTGCCATATTTCATTCCTATTTATACCTTTAGGGTTACTGCCTGGTGGTAAAGGAGTTTGGTTATAGAATGAGCAAGTAGGACATTTCCTTACTATTTCCTTGGCTTCTTCCCAAGTGATAGAAAAATCCTTTTTTAAACCTTTACTGTTCACGTGGTGTTTCTTATGAAACTCTGAGGCTTCTAGCACACTTCCTATCAATAAACGATCAATTTCATCATTGCCTTGTGCTAGAGGACCTGGCAGACCCGTATGGGATCTGATGTGTGTTATATATATAGGATGAGTCCTCTTTCTGATAGTATCTTGTAACTGTATAAACAATGAAGTTAATTCTGTATTGTCAGGAATAAATTCTGCAGTCTCAATGTGTAAAACGACTCTCTCTGCGTATTGAGAGTCAGTAACTATGTTGAGGGGGTTCTTTAAAATCCATAAGTACCATGAGAATGGCATACAATTCTGCCTTTTGTACAGAATTGTAAGGGCTTTGAACCACTTTGCTAATATTTCCTGATTTATATCCTGCCTTACCTGATTTATTTGCATCAGTGTAGAATGTATGAACTCCAGAAATAGGTGTTTTTCTTACAATGCGTGGAAGAATCCAAATCGTTTTCTTTATGAATTTGATTCTCTCAGTTTTGGGATAGTTGTTGCTAATTGTTCCCAAAAAGTTACTGCAAGCTCTCTGCCAATATTCGTTATCTTTCCATAAGGAAGAAATTTCCTCATTAGTTAAAGGTACTATAATTTCTGCTGGGTCCCTTCCTATTAGCTGACGAAGTCTTAATTTACCTTTTATAATCAAGTCAGAGATCTTTTCTATATATGTTTTCAGTTTTTTATTCTGTTTATGTGGTAGGAATATCCATTCTAATATGATATCTTCTCTCTGCATCAAAATCCCTGAAGGATATTCTCTAGATGGTAATATAACCAGAATACAGTCTAGGTTTGGATCCACACGGTCCACATGTGCTTCTAGTATCCTCTTTTCTACCCATTCTAATTCCTTCTCAGCTTCAGCTGATAGTATTCGTGGACTATTCAAGTCCTTATCTCCTTTTAGGGCCATTTTCAAGTTTTTCAAATCATGCCCTTCTACTCCAATTATGGTTTGCAGTTGAGAAATCTCTCCTAGTAATTTTTGAAGATCATTAAGAGTCTGGTAGCGATCTCTTCTGATCTGTACTTTTTGTGGTCTAATTTTCTGTAGACCTATTTTATATCCTAAGTAGTTGATAGACTCTCCTTTTTGTATTTTTTCAGGTGCAATTTGTAATCCCCAGCGAGGTAAAACTTCCTTTACTTTCTCAAACATTTTTTCTAATATTTCTCCTTTAGAGTCAGCTAACAATATATCATCCATGTAATGATAGATTATGGATTGTGGAAACTGTTTACGAATTATTTCTAACGGTTTTTGTACGAAATATTGGCACAGGGTGGGGCTATTTAGCATTCCCTGTGGCAAAACCTTCCATTGATATCTCTTCACCGGTTGAGAATTGTTATAATTAGGTACCGTGAAGGCAAATTTCTCTTTGTCTTGTTCTTGTAAAGGTATAGTGAAGAAGCAATCCTTTAAATCAATAACTATAATAGGCCATTCTTTGGGTATCAAAGAAGGCAAGGGCATTCCAGGCTGTAGAGAGCCCATTGGCTGGATAACTTTATTGATGGCTCTCAGGTCTGTAAGCATTCTCCATTTACCAGATTTCTTTTTGATCACAAATACAGGAGAATTCCAAGGGCTGGTTGATTCCTCAATATGTCCAGCATTTAGCTGTTCCTGAACCAGGCTTTCTAAAGCTTCTAACTTCTCAGAGGTCATAGGCCATTGTCCTACCCAGACAGGTTCCTCTGTTAGCCATTTTAAAGGTAGGGCTTTTGGTTCCTCTGTTTGTTCAGCATTTGTATTTTGTTTTTGTACTGCCTGGATATTTGGTCTCTGTCTTGTATAGTACTTAACAGTATTCTTTCCACAATCATGAGGTCGTCTATGGTTCCTATCTAATACAGGAGGAATGTTAATCTGTGTATTCCATTGCTGTAATAGATCACGACCCCATAAATTTATCACTACATCAGCCACATATGGTCTCAACCTCCCTCTCTGTCCTTCTGGTCCTATACAGTCAATCCATCTCGTGCTTTGTTTTACCTGAGCCAGGGTTCCAATCCCTAAGAATTGAACATTTACCTCATGCAGGGGCCATCTTTGAGGCCAAGATTTATTAGATATGATAGTTACATCAGCTCCTGTGTCCACCAGACCCTCAAACAGTCTATTATTCATCTTAACTATCAATCTAGGCCTATGACTATTTATAGCAGTTTGCCAAAATACACGTTTTTCATTTCCTTCTGTCATGTTTGATTCAACTTCCGTCACTAGTTCGTCATCCAGAGCAGTATGAGTTTTTATAATAGGCACAGAATTTTCTAATTGTCCTGTGGGAGATTGTCTTCCATTGTGACTGGGAATGTTCGAACCACCTGTGACGTGGGGGCCTTCGAGAGGCCCCCCCAAGGAGTTTCCCGATGGTAAAGGGTTTCCTTGCTTGTCTCTGGTCGATCTACACTCATTTGTCCAGTGTCTGCCTTTGCCACACCTTCTACATAACCCAGGAGGCTGAGGCCTTCTGTTTGATTCATTCCTGGGGGTGTTACTTCTAGGGAAGCTTTGCCTACAATTTCTTTTTAGATGTCCTATCTTACCACAGTTATAACATCTGACATTATGATATCTTTTCAAACCTTTGGGGATGGCTTCTCCTACCCAAGCTTCTAAGTCACCATAGTAAGGAACTCTGTTATCTTGATATCTTCTCTGACCTTTAGATATGGCTTCTCCTATCCATGCTTCAGTCTTATTGTCATTATACTCAATGTTGCCTGTATATAGGACCCATTCATCCAAGGGTGCTGATCGCATTTTTAAAGGCCAAAGCACCTGTTTGCATTGAGGATTCGCATTCGTATAAGCTAAAGATTCTATGAGTATTCGCCTAGCATCTATGTCTGCTATCTCTAATTGTACTGCCCTAGATAATCTTTCTAGAAAGATACTAAAACGTTCTCTAGGTCCTTGCTTTATCTTGGTGTAGGGTTCTATCCTCTCTCCTAATTCATGAACCTTATCCCAAGCATTCAAAGCTGCTGTACTGCATAGAGACAAGATGTGTTCATCATAGGCAGCTTGGGTTTCTGGGTCAGCATAGAGACCCTCACCAAGAATTTTATCTTGGGGAGCTTTATACCCTTTCTTTAAGCCCTGAAGTTCAAGAGCTTTTGCTTCCTCTCTCCATAAAGCCCTCCATTCTATTTGAGAGGCGCTTTCAAGGACAGCTGATATTAATTGATCCCAATCCTTAGGGGTTACCTTGTTATTCCATGCCCATGATTCTACTAATTGCTTCACATAAGGTGAGTGCATGCCATAAGAGACTACTGCTTCCTTTATACCTTTTAAATCTTTCATACGTATTGGTTCCCACTGATATGCAACGACACCTTTTGGATGTTTCTTCGTTGCTGGCTTTTCATGAATAGATACAGGGAAAGCTCCCCTGACCCTAAATGGTGTGGAAAATTTTAAATCTTTTTCATGCCCTATTACCTGTAGTTCTTCTTCTGATGTATCAGACTGAAGGTCTTCTAAAGCCTGAAATCTATTCACCATTGTTTCTTTGAGTGTCTGAACTTCTTGAATCAAATAACTTTCTAGAGACTTCATTGTATCAGTCAGTTTCTTACTTTCTCCAACTACAAATGATTCCATGTTTTTAATCTTATCATCCTTAGATATTATCTGAATGGCGTGTAAACTGCCTTCCAGAAACAATGTTCTATCTGCTAGCTTGCCATTATCCTCAGACATGGAAGAGATTCTGTCATCTAGTCTTTCTATCTGATGTTCCAGTTTTTTAAACTTATTAGTAGCTTCCTCCGACCAGGGAGTGGGCTGTTTCTGCTAGTTTGTTAATGCATTGCATTGTTTCTGTTCTGGTTATTGAAGTATCTGACATTAAACAAATTATACCTTTCAGCTCGCCAACGCCATCTTCAATATTCTGAATCTTTCTTTCTATATTTTCTATGCTTTGAATTCCATCATTTTCAATGTTTTGAATCCTTGTCTCTATGCTTTGAATTCTATCATTTTCAATGTTTCGAATCTTTGTCTCTATGTTTTGAATTCCATCATTTTCAATGTTTTGAATCCTTGTCTCTATGCTTTGAATTCTATCATTTTCAATGTTTCGAATCTTTGTCTCTATGTTTTGAATTCTATCATTTTCAATGTTTCGAATCTTTGTTACTAAGTCTCCCATGGTTTGTACAAGTTCCTTATTGTTTGCTGTAATCTCAAACCATTTCTTTAAGAATATCATGTTAATGATGAAACCCATTGCTATTACAAAATAAAAGTATATATTGGTCCAGTCATAAGTTTCTTCTGCTAAAATCCCTTCTACATATGAAGTAAAATAATTCCTAAAGTTCTGCATAGTAAAATTATCTGCCATAGTTATAGAACAATTTATCTCAGATTTTATATCAGCTTAAATTGCAAAGGATGTTACAATTACCTTAGGTGTAATTCTGCTGTCCTGGAACTTTGATGCTTTTAGTTGTATATCTCAGCTTGTGGTAGCTACGCCTGGAGGTGTGTCATCAAATAGCGCCTAGCCGCCCAGGCTCGTCTGATCCCGGTTCCTGTAAAAAGTTCTTAACAAACTATGGCAAGCAGAATTTTGTTAAAAGGGGACTTTTGGAGTTACTTGTAACACAAGACGAAACGCGTGCAAGCCGGGGCGGGTGCCGCCGGGCGGGTGCCGCTGGGTGGGTGCCGCCGGGCGGGTGCCGCCAGACGGGGTGCCGCCGAGAGGCTCTGCGCGAATGCAAAGTCCCGTGCGGAAATGGGCAAAAAATGTTAAGCGGTAAGTGCCTTCTCAGGTCTGCTTTAGCGGCAAAGATCTCCTTTGCAGTAAGGAAGAGGCAAATGTCCCAAAGCTGTGGTGAGCCCACCTGGTTAAACCCTGCCCGTTGGGGGAAGGTGGGGGAGGGGGGGCGGCTTCTGCCGCCTGGGGGCAAAACCCAGGTAAATCCCGCTTCTGACACCAGATATTGCGGTAAATAAGGATCAGGATAAACAAATAAGCCGAATAGATGTTTATTCAGGGAGAAATAACTTACAACCTAGACAGATGAACACCAGGAAATTCAACCCGATCCTCTCCTGTCCGAGTCACGCCAGAAAGAGAGCGCCTTCCTGGCCCCCTCCGACCTCCTTCCTCAGGTCACCTCCGCCCATAGCTCCACCCCCCCAATGGGCGTGGTCAGTGCTACAGAAGGACTACCTCACTACAGGGGCTAGCTTGCTCCACATAGAAAATTACAGATCATGCTATAACACAAACAATATACACACACACAAACACACATACACACACACACACACACACACACACACACACACACATATATATGGTAAATTAAGAAAAAGAATGCCATTTAGAGCATACATACAATTCACAAAATTAACTACAAATGTACATACTCCCTTAGCCTAGAGACAAGGAGGAGGGTTTGGGCCAAACCCAAATGACTTGACAGATTTTGATGAGTCCTCCTAAAGAACTCAGCCTCCTAGAGTAATGTATGGGGGATGGGATGGTGAGGTCACTGGGGGAAATAGGAGGATGGGAGGGAGAGGGATCTGGGATCGATAAGTAAATTAAGACCTTTTTATTTATTTTTTAACAACAGAAGAAAAGATATTTTGATGGAAAAAAATGATAATAACTCCGCATGGATCTGACCCTTAAATGTTAGATGTGAAGGGCAGAACTTCTGGAAGGCACTGCACAAACTGAACCTCTCCTTCTTTGGTAACTAGCCATCCATGTGCACCAAAAGCATAATGGAGCTGACTACAAAGAACTTTATTCCCCGTGGTGCATATTCGAAATCCTTTCCTCAGAAGCAGCCCACATGGAAAAGCAATCCTGTTTTGCACCCTTGTTGGGGAAGCTGCCAGAACCACAATGGGCCTAACAGATCACTGAATGTGGCAGCACATTCCAGCCCAGCCTCCTCAGGGAGGGCCTGCAAAACAGACCTTAATGACTCGCCATCCCACCCTCCCAATCCTGTCACTCACCATGCTGAAGCTTCTGTTCTCCTCCCTTCCCCACAGCAGCACTCACAGAGCAGCAATCAATCCTCTGGTGGCTATTCTGATATAAAAGCAAGCCTGCAGCATGACTCCAGGAAGTCTCCTTTCAGACATGAGACTGGTGGGTTGGCTCAGTGTACCTGATTGGCTAGTGAGGCTTGATTGACAAGAGCTCTTCCTCAAGGGTACAGTGTGCTTAAAGACAGAGCAAGCCCAGCATCTCCTTTGGCCCTGGATTTTACTCCATACCTAGACATTTCAGAGATCTTCTCAAATAGGAACTTATTTGGTGTTTTTTTTTTTTTTTTTTTTTTTTTTTTTTGAGACAGAATTTCCCAGTGTGGCTCCTGCCATCCTATGCCTTGTTCAGTAAACTGTGCCGGTGAATGCCTTCCTAATTATTAATATTTATCTTGTTCTTGTTTTCTTGTAGCTTTTTTTGATTAACTGTCTAATATTTATTTATTTATTTATTTTGGTCTTTGATATAGAGTTTCCCTTTGTGGCCCTGCTGTCCTGGGACTTACTCTGTATACCAGGCTGTCCTCAAACTCAGAGATATCTACTTCCATCTACTTCCTGAGTGCTGTAATCAAAGGCAAAAGCCACCACTGCCTAGTCAGACACAGATTTCAATGTCACTTACCAATGTCACCAATAGAAGACCCAGATCTGTTCCTGCAGTGCACAAGTACAAACTCTTTCTCCCTCCATGCAATGTGCAGAGCTTGCACAGATCATTACATGATGCAGACTGAAACGATTCTGTTCTTCAACCATAAACATATCTAAACAAAAACAAACTTGCTTTTAAAATAGAGTTTGGAGCTATGCATTAGATAGCCATAGATGACAGGCCATGGTGGAGCACACCTTTAATCCTAGCACTTGGGAGACATAATCAGGTGCATCTCTGTATTTTCTTGGCTGCCCCAGGCTACACCAGATTGATCCAGTCTAAAAGAGAAAGAGAGACAAGTGGTGCCTCATTCCTTTATCCCTGAACTTGGGAGGTAGAAATGGTTGGAGGAGAGAGAAATATAAGGGGGAAGAAGACAAAAGTTCATTGTTTTCTGAGGGAAGAATCCTGGGGTCAAAATAGCCCAGCCCTTTGGTCTGAGGATTCAGTAGAAGTGAAAGCTAGGGCTTGGCTGCTCTGCTTCTCTGATCTTTCATCATTAATTGCATATCTGAATACAGGATTTGATTATGAAGAATAGCTAGAAGTAGCTTTACAATTTCAAGTGCAGTGTGTGAAAGCTAAACTGTAGTGTACAATAATAGAATTTATGGCAATAATATTGATTGTACTAATCTTTGCCATTTTATCAAGTTTATTGCTATATTTTTTATGTATGAGTTTGAGAGAAAATGGCTTGTGCAAGTATAAAGGTTATGGGATGTAGATAATTATGTGAAGTTGAATGTCAGTATCTGAACTCTGTTCATCCCCCAAAAGATGTGCTGAGTCTCTTGCCAAGATACACAACATGTTTTCTCTGATGAGCCAAAACTCTTCCACAGATTAACAATAAAACCAAAATAAAGAAAGAACTAAATAATGGTCTTTGGGAACATGAAGTATCAGAATTAAAGATGCTATATATGGTAATTTTGTAACATGAAATGAATACAATCCAATGACAATGAACAACAATTAATAACAAAATGCAGATTACAGAGGCACAGTAACATTTTTTTTTTTTTTAGAAATACTCAGAAAGCTCTGTGGAATTATGAAAACACGATACACAAACTGACATAATATGACTTTTATACTTACCAAAAAGCAACAACAATAAAATAAGTATATTATTTGTAAAAGAATAGAAGAGATAGAGAGAATAACCCAAGAGCAAGGCCAAAATATATTAACAATTAATATAAAGTACAAAAGAAATTTAGCCACGGAAATTGTGATCTTGACCAATGTTATCCAAATACCTATGAATCCAAGAGTAAAGAGATTAAATAAACACAGACTTCAACACCCCAATTAAATCAGGTCAAAGTGACCCTTCAACACTTTTGACCCTGCAGCTATGGATATCTATTCCAAAGACAGGATGTCCCTGCTCTAGAGCTCTCTATGCAAAAGGACCTTATCTTCTACTATGGCTCTGTAGACCTTTATGCCCCTTTATGGATTCAGGTAAACCAAGCCCCACTGATGCCCATTCCACAAACAACATGGGAGAATAATTTAAAATCTGCTTCCTGCCAAGTGATTTATAGCCCAAGATGAAGACCTTCACCTAATTCCCTACCCCAAACCATACACATCTGAGAAATCCCTGCAGAACAAAGACTCATTTTGTACACTAGAATTAAACTTCACTCAACACAGTATTGGAATTCTTGGTAGCAGAGAATTAAAAACATTATAATCTTGTATTGCTGAGAGACATCCACATCACCATTTTTTACTACTTTCTAAAATATTTTTAAGGCAAACTTGAATGTGGAATGGAATATTCAGAACTTCAAGAAATCAGACCTTCAGTTTTCCAGTGTCAGCCCCCACTGCACACCAACAACAGTGCATTCATGTGCACACTGGAAAGTTATATAATAAACAGCACATCTTCCCAAGCCAGGGCTGCAGAGTCTCCCCCAAGCCAAGAAACACATGGAGAGGAAGGCTCAACGGACAAGAGGAACTGCCCAGCTCACCACATGGACCAAAAGAACACTAGTCTGTCTCATGGTCCACACAAATTTTGCAGAAATGACATCTGAGCAGATCTGCTTTGAAAACCCTACACTCAGAATGATGTAACCTGTGTTCTTCCTTACAACTTGATAGATCAGAAGGAAAAGAGAATAATGGAAAGAAACCTTTTCAGAGTCTAGCATTGCCTGTGATCACCCAGTTGGACCTAAAATTTTGCAGCCCACTGCCAGGGAATCAGAAATCAATGACTCAGTTTGTATAGTCCTTGTAGCTCTTCACTACCCACCCAGCAGAAGAATGTTTTAGTAAACATTCTTCTACTGTAGTGGAAGTCAAGCTGCTCATTATGATAATCACACTGTCCTTTGTCTGCACATTTTGTTACACACTCATTGTTCCTGGCCAGTAACCATTGACCTCATAGCTGGGAAATACTGCAGCCAAATGTATGCCACCTTCCAATATTCACTGTGTTTAATGTGAAACTCCTGTTTAAGAAAACCAGGCTGTGAATTAGAGAACATTGAGTAATCATGGTAGGGTTTGTGGGCAGAAAAGTATATGTGGATATGATGTAGTTATGATCTAAAAAAAAATATTTTGAAAAGCTGAAAATAGCTTCATGGCCAGAGACTAGGGGTTTTAATTAGAGCACACCAAGGATTTCTCCAACCTTTTCTCTCAGACTGTACATCCAAACCCACAAAAAAATAACAATCCTGTTACATAGTCCTGAAGAGTTCACTGAGACTGGTTTTGCCTGAATACTGTTAATTATAGCAAATTGTATACATAATAAGGTCTCTACGCTATCCAGAATCTTGATAGCTCTCATCTGTTGATTCCAAGAAACTGCCCACCAAGACAATTATGGATTATCTAGGAACGATTACCTAATTCCACATTGCTCACCTCAACTACTGTTGAAGAAGGAAATCTCAGCTTCCATCCTGCCTCTCCCTTTCTTCACTGTGACTCCACCAGTATCCAAGTGGGACATGAACTCAATCATTGCACAAATCCCTCTTCATTTATAAGACCCCACAATAATCAAAGATCTTGGGAGTTCACCCATTTTCTGGTCTATTTTCCTTCTCCCTGACCAGGCAAGGGCCCAACTGGAACGAAGTGTAGGATTTTCTTCCCAACACTGTACAGGAGAAGCAGGATTGGGAGTTCAAAAACAATTCTAAATTACACAGCATAAGACAAGCCACAGTTAGAAGACATTTTGCTCTACACAGAAATAAATAATCAGCATTACTTGAGAAAAGGAATGAAATAAGTAAAATCTAAGAAACATAGGAGTGCAGAAAAATAGAGATAAAAACAGTAATATGTTTAAAGAAGACATTTAAAAAGATAACCAATACCTGGGTGGTGGTGGCAAATGCATTTAATGCTGGTGCACAGGAGGCATATGGAAGCTTATCTCTGTGAGTTCAAACCACCCTGTTCTACAAGATATAGTTGTGGGACAGGCGGCAGAGCCAAAAAGAAATGGGGTCTCCAAAAAACAATAAAGTAAAACACAGGAAAACAAAACAAAAAAAATCAATGCTACAAAGAGTTGGTTTTTTGAGAAATTTAACAAGGTAGACAAACTTTTATCCAAACCTACGAAAAAGCATAAAGAGAATATGGAAATTAACAAAATCAGAAAAAAAAAATGTGGTATGTAACAATAGACACTGAGGAAATCCAGGCAATTTTAAGGTCATATTTTGAAAACCTATACTCCACAAGATTTGAAAATTCAAAGGATATTTACAAATTTCTGGATAACTATTATTTACCAAAATTAAATCAAGAATAGACATACAACAACTAACAAACTAGGAGTAATAAAGAAAAGCCTTCCAACATAAAAAATCCCAGAGCTAGATGTCTTCTTCAGTAAAGAATTCTACCAAAAATTTATGGAAGAGCTATATTAATACTCCTGAAATTGTTCCACACAATAGAAACAGAAGGTACATTAACAAACTCTTTTTGAGGCTATAATCACCTTGATTCCCATCCACACAACGACACAAATAAGAGAGAAAAATTACAGACCAATATCCCTCATGCACATTGATGCAAAAATACTCAAGAAAATACAGGAGGACCGAATCTAAGAATATATCAGAGAAATCATCTACCATGATCAAGTAGGCTTCATCTCTGGCTTGCAGGGATGGATTCACATAGGAAAATATATCAAATATATCACTATATAAACAAACTGAAAATGAAAAGACACATGATCATCTCCCTCAACAGTCCTTACTCACCCTCAACATTAATGCTCTTAACTCACCTATAAAAAGACACAGGCTAACAGAACGTATACGAAGAAAGAATCCATCCTTCTGCTGCATACAAGAAACACATCTTAGCTTCAAAGATAGACATTACCTCAGGGTAAAGGGTTGGGAAAAAATTTTCCAATCAAATGGAAATAAGAACCAAGCAGGCATAGATATCCTAATATCTAACAAGTTAGACTTCAAACCAAAATTAGTCAAAAGAGATGAAGATGGTCATTTCACATTCACCTCAGCAGAAATCCATCAACACAAAGTCTCAATTCTGAATATCTATGCCCCTAATACAAAGTCACCCACATTCGTAAAAGAAACACTACTAAAACTCAAAGCTCATATAAAACCTCACACACTTATAGTGAGAGAGAAACTATCTCTTTATTCATTCATTTTTTGTTCAAATCTATGATTAAGAACTCAATGTCTATTCAGTATTGAGCAATCATTTAGGCTTCACGCATAAAACACCATCCACTTGTTTAATGTTTATTCATTTAATTATGAAAATCTGTCATTATGTATTCAGTGATCACTGGAGTTTTGAGCCTCCTTAGGGGAGACCGTTGTACCAGACCATCACATAATCTAATACTACACTTGCTTCCTTAACTGTTAAACTAGGATATTAGGTAATAATTCATCATTTAATTGACGTATTTACAATACAGGTAATGTTATGGACCATAAGTCCCTTTTGGAGTCAAATTGTGGGAGTTGATGATGTAATATCATCTCATTACTTCATCATTTAGCTGTGTAAATAGGTCTTTACATCAGCGATAGGTTTAGGACTTTGGTGCCATCTCGTCAGTGTTACTATAAAAGGCCCACTAATTAATTTTCAATTTAATTTTTTAAAAACATCATTATTCCAGGAAGAGATCATTCTGACTATTCCATGTGGGATTTAAGTGTGCACCACCATGTCATTTTTCAATCATTTTTCATTATATATTAATTATTTAAATCGATGAAGATGTTGTTCTTCTTGACGGGAGTTGGGCCATTCCTCCATTGGAGTTAATCACGTGGCATTATTTAATCATCTAAGTACTACTTCCTTGACAATCACTGGAGTATGGTTCCATCTTTTAAAAGTTAAGTATGGAGGACTATCCAATTTTTAACTTACTTGATTGCGTAAGTAATGATGGTGTCATCCCTCATGTGGCTGTTGTGGGATTGACAGAGCAGGAGATCGGTACCAGAAGCAGTGCCCAGAGAATGGGGCAAACTGCCTTATGCAGTGATTACTGATTACGTAATAGTAGATTTTTAACAATCGAATGATTACACGAAACTGTACTGTTTCGCATCATCAGTTTCTGAGAGGTTGCAACAGAACTGACCCATGAAGGACACAGTGACCACTGATTTTAAAAATGGAATAACTGAATAATCTCCTGATCAGGGAATCTCATCTAATGAACTCGGTCGGGCTGATAACATGACACACCACCAACAATTAATCACTCTAAATAACCATATTAGAAAGCAGGATACAGGACTTAATAGAGAAAAGTCAATTGAGGAATCCAAAATGACTGAAAGAAACATAAGACACTGCTCAAAATCCTTAATCATCAGCCTAATGCAAATCTACACAACTCTGAGAAACCATGGGATCAAGCTCCTCTAAAGGTAAGAGGATGAAGAGGAATTTATTTTATTTTCAAGAAAGGGAAAAGGATTATGGTAGAGGCGATTTACTGTATTGTTTTCATTCTAGAAATTAGCAAATTGAAGAATTGAAAACAAGAGTAAAATACTCATCATTGTACTTGAATGGCACAATGATTTTTCGTTTTCATGCTTATGTCACTATAGGCGTGTTGTAGCTTGAGAGATGGGTAAATATGTAGAACTCAAAAGAAAGAGCCCTGCTTTGTTTTTGTGAGAAACTCAGTGGGGTGGTAAGGTTAGTTCATCGGTGGGTATGCTCCTTTTAGCATGTGGGAGGGGCACTAGAATGTGACAGAATGTTGGTTCATAAATGTTGCCTGGCAACCCTCCTTGCATACTGTATCCTGGTAGCATGGGCCAAGGACGAGAGAGCAGCTTCGAGAAAGAGTTATCATGGGACATTACAGTCTCCCAAGATAACTATCTCCAAAAACTTTCAATGACAGCATTTGATTCGCCTAACCAAGTCACAGCCAAATCTCTGGAAGTTTGCCTACAGATTTTACTGGTTACCAAATTCAAGATTACCTAATCATGAGAGAGCCTCGTCTGTGGACAAACAGTTCAAAGACTTCTGTTTATGAATTCTCTCTCCTAACAAGTAATATTATGGACACAAAGATAATAAGACTCACATTTATTCATCAAAAGGTGAGTTTGCCATTGTTGACTTCCTTCAGGATTGTGATAATCCGTTTGTTAGAGTGGACTTAGTGATTATTGGATTTCAGTCCATCTCTTTGAGGCAGCCGCCCAACATTAAATATGTGATATCTTCTAAAAACCCTGCATACACAATGACAGTTTAGCATTTAATCATGTTCCTACTCTGCTCTGCGATTAAATAAGGGATGAATCTGGGAGTTTCCCCACAATCATGTGGGAGTCAACTGAGACGCAATTGTGTGGAGCATGGCAGACCATTTCATCCTCTCATTATGTTTTTATTTGATTATTAAAATAGGACACTAGATAATCCATGATCAGTGGATTGCGGTGACATGATGTGGGAGGCAATTATTATAGACCATCTTAATATCAATTGTGTAGTTAAAATATTTAAATTAATCACGACAGCATCATTCATGGGCCTGGTTTGGAGCCACCTAGGAAAGTGGATTATGTTACATGAACTCATTATTTGATTATTTAATTAGATAAAACAATGATTATATCGTCCATGACACCTGAACTGGTGCCACAGATCATCTAATTACATAATTAATGAATTTAAATTGACAATCTGTTTTAATCCCCAAGATAATGTAAACATTTGTATACTTATGTAGACAACAATCCTCCATTCCATGAAGAGACCCTTAAAGCTCCCTCTTTTGGAGATAATGTGCAATATCTACACATTTTATGATTCATTGACTCCATGATGATGACATCCTTCATGACTGGAGTCTGGCCATAGCTCCCTGCCAGTTAAATACTACATCACCTCTTTATTGGGACAGTTAGCTATCACTGACTCATTTAATTCTTCAAATTACTTAAACGACAGACAATGCCAACACCGATCATTTTTAGGTTGCAAATATCTGTCAGCGACAATTTAGGAAACTTGTAGACATGGGCAGAGCATGTTCTGAATGTCTATGCGTCTTCCAGACCACTAGGAATGCTGGAGAACAGAGTACAGAAGATTGCTTGGTGCCCTCCGAGAAGGAAAAGAACTTTACCAAGGTCTGCATGGTGGTCTGGGTGTTGACTACTTGCTCTTCCTCCACATGTTCACATTGGTTGTGGTCTACGTCTAGAAGATGTAGTGGCACTAGCAGGTCGGCACCATCACCGAGACCTGGCAAAAGGATGACGACTCAGAACACGGAAGAACATCTCTCTCTCAGCTATGCTGTTGGTGCCCCTGCTGCAGCCACCTTTTCAGCTGATATCAACATTTTGGCTACTACTGGTATGCCAGGAATGGGCCAATTACCTCAGGTCCTGCCGCAACACAACAGAGATTCAGGCACAGGTGAGGATGTCAGGCCAACAGAATTCACCAGGCAAGAAAGTATGATTATCTGACGATTAACTGATGGAATATTAAAAATCCGTGATGACAGCATCCGTTTTCATATCTGGCAAGTCTGCCCAGGTATTGATGATACGAAAAAGTTCAACGACTTAGATATGTAAAGATGTAATCATTAAATTGTTTCATTATATAATCTGTGAACCCTGAAGTGTGGTGACACCTTGTGTGACTCAAGTGTGACAGACGATCTATCAATCTGATGCTTTCATTATTTAAATCTGCCTTCTTCTACTCCAGGAAGAGTGGAGTCTGGAGCCCCCTTGTTGGTGTTAAAATGTCTCTTGTGGTTTCATTATTTATTTATTGAAATCAATGTTAATATCATTTTGTTATCTCTCTAGGGGTGAATTATGAGAAATTATCTTTTCATTCATTCATTTTATTGTTCAAATGTATGATTAAGAACTCAATGACTCTTCAGTATTGATCAATCTTTAGGTTTCACACATAAAACACCATCCACTAGTTTAATGTTTATTCATTGAATTATGAAAATCTGTCCTTATGTATTCAGTTACCAGGGAAGATTTAAGCCTACTTAGGGGAGTCCATCGTGCCAGAACATAGCATCATCTAATAGTACACTTACTTATTTACCTGTTAAACTAGGAAATTAAATAATAATTGATCATTTAATTAACGTATTTGATAAACAGGTAATGTTATGGACCCTAAGTCCCCTTTGGAGTCAGATTTTGTGAGTAGACGATGTAACATCATCTCATTACTTCATCATTTAGCTCTGTAAGTAGGTCATTACATCAGCGATAGTTTTAGGTCTTTGGTGCCATCTTGTCAGTGTTACTATAAAACGCCAGCTAATTAATTATCAATTTAATTTTATAAATAAATCATTATTCCAGGAAGAGGTCAGTCTAACTACTCCATGTGGGATTTAAATATGCACCACCATGACATTATTCAATCATTTTTCATTATATATTAATTATTTGAATCGCTGAAGATGTTGTTCTTCTTGACTGGAGTAGGGCCATTCCTCCATGGGACTTAATCACGTGGCAGTATTTAATCATCTAAGTACTCCTTCCTTGACAATCACTGGAGTTTGGTTCCATCTTATGAAAGTTAAGTATGGAGGACTATCCAATTATTAACTTACTTGATTGTGTAAGTAATGATGGTCATGTGGGATTGACACAGCAGGAGATCGGTACCAGAAGCAGTGCCCAGAGAATGGGGGACACTGCCTCACACAGTGATTACTGATTATGTAATAGTACATTTTTAACAATCGAATGATTACACGATTCAAAAAAAAAAAACTGTGCTGTTTCGCATCATCAGTTTCTGCGAGGTTGCAACAGAACTGACCCATGAAGGACACAGTGACCACCGATTTTAAAAATGGAATAACTGAATAATCTCCTGATCAGGGAATCTCATCTAATGAACTCTGTCGGCCTGTTAACATGACACACCACCAACAATAAATAACTCTAAATAACCATCTTAGAAAGCGGGGTACAGGACTTAATAGAGAACAGTCAATTGAGGAATCCAAAATGACTGAAAGAAACATAAGACACTGCTCAAAATCCTTAATCATCAGCCTAATGCAAATCTAAACAACTCTGAGAAACCATGGGATCAAGCTCCTCTAATGGTAAGAGGATGAAGAGGGAGTTTATTTTATTTTCAATAAAGAGAAAAGGATTATGGCAGAGGCGATTAACTGTATTGTTTCCATTCAAGAAATTAGCAAATTGAAGCATGGAAAACAGGTTTAAAATATTCATCTTTGTACTTGAATGGCAAAATGATGCTTTCTTTTTCATGCTTATGTCACTATAGGCATGTTGTAGCTTGAGAGACTGGTAAATACGATGTAGAACTCAAAAGAAAGAGCCCTGCTTTGTTTTTGTGAGAAACTCAGTGAGGCTGTAAGGTTAGTTCATCGGTGGGTATACTCCTTTAAGCATGTGGGAGGGGCACTAGAATGTGACAGAATGTTGGTTCATAAATGTTGCCTGGCAAACCTGCTTGCATTCTGTATCCTGGTAGCATGGGCCAAGGACAAGAGAGCAGCTTCGAGAAAGAGTTATCATGGGACATTACAGTCTCCCAAGATAACTATCTCCTAAAACTTTTCATGACAGCATTTGATTCGCCTAACCAAGTCATAGCCATACCTCTGGAAGTTTGCCTACAGCTTTTACTGGTTACGAAATGCAAGATTACCTCAACAGAGTATATAGGCTGTGGAGAAACAGTTCAGAGACTTCTGTTTATGAATACTCTCTATCCTCAGAAGTAAAACTATGGAACAAAAGATAATAAGACTCATGATTATTCATCAAAAAGGTGAGTTTGACATTGTTGAATTCCTTCAGGAAGGTGAGAATCCGTTTGTTAGAGTAGACTTAGCGAATATTTGATTTCAGTCCATTTCTTTTGAGGCAGCCCTCCAACATTAAATATGTGATATCTTCTAAAACCCTGTATACACAATGAGAGTTCAGCATTTAAACATGTTACTACTCTGCTCTGCGATTAAATAAGGGATGTACCTGGGAGTTTCCCACAATCATGTGGGAGTCAACTGAGACTCAATTGTGTGGAGCATGGCAGACCATTTCATCCTCTCATTATGTTGTTATTTGTTTGTTTAATATAGGACATGAGATAATCCATGATCAGTGGATTGTGGTGACGCGATGTGGGAGGCAATTATTATAGACCATCTTAATATCAATTATGTAGTTAAAATATTTAAATTAATCACGACAGCATCGTTCATGAGCCTGGTTTGGAGCCACCTTAGGGAAGTGGATGATGTTACATGAACTCATTATTTGATTATTTATTTATATAAAACAATGATTATATCGTCCATGACACCTGGAATCTGGTGCCACAGATCACCTAATTACATAATTAATGTATTTAAATTGACAATCTGTGTTAATCCCCAAGATAATGTAAATCTGTGTGTAATTATGTAAACCAAAAATTGTCCATTCCATGAAGAGACCTGTAAAGCTCCCTCTTGTGGCTTTAATATGCAATATCATCACAGTTTATGATTCATGGTTTCAATGGATGATGGTGTCATCTGTCATTTGGCCTCTGTGGGACTGACACAGCAGGAGGTCTGTACCAGAAGCAGTGCCCAGATTATGAGGGACACTGTGTTACCCAGTGATTACTGATTAAGTAATTGGAGATTTTTAACAATCGAATGAATACACGATTCAAAAAAAAAAAAAAACTGTATTGTTTCACATCATCATTATCTGCGAGGTTGCAACAGAACTGACCCATGAAGGACACAGTCACCACCGATTTGAAAAATGGATTAACTGAATAATCTCTTGATCAGGGAATCTCATCTAATGAACTCTGACGGCTGTGAACATGACACACCACCAACAATAAATAATTCTAAGTAACCATATTAAAAAGCAGGGTACAGGACTTAATAGAGAACTATCAATTGAGGAATTCAAAATGACTAAAAGAAACATAAGACACTGCTCAAAATCCTTAGTCATCAGCCAAAGGCAAATTGAAACCACTCTGAGAAACCATGGGATCAAGCACCTCTAAAAGGAAGAAAAAAGAGAAGAAAATATTTTAAATAAAAAAAAAAAAAAAAAAAATTTGGTGAAAAGAAATAAATTTTTTTTTTTTTTTTTAAAAAAAAAAAAAATAAAAAAAAAAAAAAAAAATAAAAAAATAAATTTAATTGTTTAAAGGAAAAATGATGCTTTCCTTTTCATGCTTATTTCACTATAGGCATGTTGTAGTTTGAGAGACTGGTAAATACGATGTATAACTAAAAGGAAAGAGCCCTGCTTTGTTTTTGTGAGAAAATCAGTGAGGCTGTAAGGTTAGTTCATCGGTGGGTATACTCCTTTTAGCATGTGGGAGGGGCACTAGAATGTGACAGAATGTTGGATCATGAATGTTGCCTGGCAATTCTGCTTGCTTTCTGTATCCTGGTATCATGGGCCAAGGACAAGAGAGCAGCTTCGAGAAAGTATACCGGGGGACATAACAGCCCCCAAAAAAAACTCCCCCCAAAAACTTCTCAGGACAGCATTGGACCCGCCCAACCAAACAAAACCACCCCTCTGGGAGGTTCGCACACGGTTGTTCCGTTTACGAAAAGCAAGATTACCTCAACAGAGTATATAGGCTGTGGAGAAACAGTTCAGAGACTTCTGTTTATGAATACTCTCTATCCTCAGAAGTAAAACTATGGAACAAAAGATAATAAGACTCATGATTATTCATCAAAAAGGTGAGTTTGACATTGTTGAATTCCTTCAGGAAGGTGAGAATCCGTTTGTTAGAGTAGACTTAGCGAATATTTGATTTCAGTCCATTTCTTTTGAGGCAGCCCTCCAACATTAAATATGTGATATCTTCTAAAACCCTGTATACACAATGAGAGTTCAGCATTTAAACATGTTACTACTCTGCTCTGCGATTAAATAAGGGATGTACCTGGGAGTTTCCCACAATCATGTGGGAGTCAACTGAGACTCAATTGTGTGGAGCATGGCAGACCATTTCATCCTCTCATTATGTTGTTATTTGTTTGTTTAATATAGGACATGAGATAATCCATGATCAGTGGATTGTGGTGACGCGATGTGGGAGGCAATTATTATAGACCATCTTAATATCAATTATGTAGTTAAAATATTTAAATTAATCACGACAGCATCGTTCATGAGCCTGGTTTGGAGCCACCTTAGGGAAGTGGATGATGTTACATGAACTCATTATTTGATTATTTATTTATATAAAACAATGATTATATCGTCCATGACACCTGGAATCTGGTGCCACAGATCACCTAATTACATAATTAATGTATTTAAATTGACAATCTGTGTTAATCCCCAAGATAATGTAAATCTGTGTGTAATTATGTAAACCAAAAATTGTCCATTCCATGAAGAGACCTGTAAAGCTCCCTCTTGTGGCTTTAATATGCAATATCATCACAGTTTATGATTCATGGTTTCAATGGATGATGGTGTCATCTGTCATTTGGCCTCTGTGGGACTGACACAGCAGGAGGTCTGTACCAGAAGCAGTGCCCAGATTATGAGGGACACTGTGTTACCCAGTGATTACTGATTAAGTAATTGGAGATTTTTAACAATCGAATGAATACACGATTCAAAAAAAAAAAAAAAACTGTATTGTTTCACATCATCATTATCTGCGAGGTTGCAACAGAACTGACCCATGAAGGACACAGTCACCACCGATTTGAAAAATGGATTAACTGAATAATCTCTTGATCAGGGAATCTCATCTAATGAACTCTGACGGCTGTGAACATGACACACCACCAACAATAAATAATTCTAAGTAACCATATTAAAAAGCAGGGTACAGGACTTAATAGAGAACTATCAATTGAGGAATTCAAAATGACTAAAAGAAACATAAGACACTGCTCAAAATCCTTAGTCATCAGCCAAAGGCAAATTGAAACCACTCTGAGAAACCATGGGATCAAGCACCTCTAAAGGTACGAGAATGCAGAGGAGTTTATTTTATTTTCAATAAAGAGAAAAGGAATATGGTAGAGGCGATTAACTGTATTGTTTCCATTCCAGAAATTAGAAAATTGAAGCATAGAAAACAGGTTTAAAATACTCATCAATGTACTTGAATGGCATAATGATGCTTTCCTTTTCATGCTTATTTCACTATAGGCATGTTGTAGTTTGAGAGACTGGTAAATACGATGTATAACTAAAAGGAAAGAGCCCTGCTTTGTTTTTGTGAGAAAATCAGTGAGGCTGTAAGGTTAGTTCATCGGTGGGTATACTCCTTTTAGCATGTGGGAGGGGCACTAGAATGTGACAGAATGTTGGATCATGAATGTTGCCTGGCAATTCTGCTTGCTTTCTGTATCCTGGTATCATGGGCCAAGGACAAGAGAGCAGCTTCGAGAAAGTATTATCATGGGACATTACAGTCTCCCAAGATAACTATCTCCTAAAACTTTTCATGACAGCATTTGATACGCCTAACCAAGTCATAGCCAAATCTCTGGAATTTTGCCTACAGCTTTTACTGATTACCAAATTCAAGATTCCCTAATTTTCAGAGAACATAGTCTGTGGAGAAACAGTCCAAAGGTTTGTCTTTATGAATGTTCTCTATCCTAAGAAGTAAAGCTATGGAACAAAAGATAATAAGACTCACAATTTTTCATCAAAAGGTGAGTTTTCCATTGTTAACTTCCTTCAGGATGTCGATAATCCATTTGTTAGAGTAGACCTAGGGATTATTGAATTGGAATCCATCTCTTTGCAGGCTGCCGTCCAACATTAAATATGTGATGTCTTCTAAAGCCCTGCATGCGCAACGACATATCAGCATTTAAACCACTTACTACTCAACTCTGCGATTAAATAAGGGATGAACCTGGTTGTTTCACTGAAACATGTGGGAGTCAAGTGAGAGTCAACTGTGTCGAGTTGAAATTGCAGACCATTTCATCCTCTGATAATGTTGTTATTTGATTATTAAAATAGGACATTAGATAATCCATGATCAGTGGATTGTGGTTCCACGATGTGGGAGTCAATTATTATAGAACATCTAAGTCTTAATTATGTAGTTAAAATATTAAAATTAATCACGACAGGATCGTTCACGAGTCTGGTTGGAGCCATGTTAGGGAAGTGGATGATGTTACATGTACTCATTATTTGATTATTAAATTATATAAAACAATGATTATATCATCCATGACACCTGGAATTTGGTGCCACAGATCATCTAATTACATAAATAAAGTATTTAAATTGTCAATTCTTGTTAATACCCAAGATAATGTAAATGTTTGTATAGTTATGTAAACCAAAATGTTCCATTCCATGAAGAGACCTGTAAAGCACCCTCTTGTGGTGGTAATGTGCAATATCATCACATTTCATGATTCACTGTTTCAATTGATGATGATGACATCCTTCACGACTGGCGTCTGGCCATGCTTCCCTGCCAGTTAAACGCTACATCACCTCTTTATTGTGACAGTTAGCTATTACTGACTTATTTAATTCTTTGAATTGTTTAAACGACAGACAATGCCAACCCATCACCGATTAAGATTAGGGTGCAAATATCTGTCAGGGAGAAGTTTAGGAAAGTTGTAGACATGGGCAGAGCATTTTCTGAATGATCAATGCATCTCACATTGTACTAGGGATGCTAGATGATAGAGTCCAGAAGCAAAGCTGCTAATGCCCATGCTGCAGCCATCTTTTCAGCTGGTATCAACATTTTGGCTACTACTGCTATGCCAGGAATGGGCCCATTATCTCAGGTCCTGCCACACCACAAACAGAGATTCAGGCGCTGCCGATGATGTATCAGTAAGCATAAACAAATGGATTAAAGGATGAAAAGTAAAATACAACAAGCATTAAAAAAAGAAAATTCCAGATCATGCTGTAACACAAAAATCCTATATATACATACATACATACATATATATATATATATATATAATTAAGAAAAAGAATGCCATTTAGAGCATACACAAAATTAACTCCAAGTGTGAATACTCCCTTAGCCTAGAGACAAGGAGGAGGGCCCGCGCCAAACCCAAATGTCTTGACAGGTTTTGATGAATCCTCCTAAAGAACTCAGCCTCCCAGAGAAATGTATGTGGGATGGGATGGGGAGGTCACTGGAGGAGGGAGGGAGATGGAAGTGAGAATGATATGCAAAATAAGATCTTTCTATTCATTTCTTACAATAGAAGTTAAGTTATTTTGATGGCAAAAAATGGTAATAACTCTGCATGTATCTGACCCATAAATGTTAGATGTGAAGGGCAAAGCTTCTGGAAGGCACTGGACAAACTGAACCTCTCCTTCTTTGGTAACTTGCCATCCCTGTGCACCAAAAGCATAATGGAGCTGACTTCAAAGTATTTATTCACCTTGCTGCATAATCAAAATCCTTTCCACAGATGCAGCCCACAAGGAAAAGTATTCCTGGGCCACACCCTGGTTGGGGAAGCTCCTAGGGCCACAATGGACCTAACAGAACACTGAATTTGACAGCACTTTCAAGCCCAGCGTCCTCCTAGAAGGCCTGCAAAACAGACATTCATGACTCCCCATACCACCCTCTGAATCCACTCACTCACCATGCTGTAGCTTCTGTTCTCCTTCATTCCCCAGCAGCACTCACAGAGCAGCAATCATTCCTCTGGTGCCTGTTCTGATATAAAAGCAAGCCTGCAGCATGACTCCAGGAAGTCTCCTTCCAGACCTGAGACTTGTGTGTTGGCTCAGTGTACCTGGCTAGTGAGGCTGGATTGCCAAGAGCTCTTCCTAAAGGGTTAGCGTGTTCGTAAAGACACACCAGGCCCAGCACCTCCTTTGACTCTGGCTTTTACTCCAGACCTAGACATTTCAGAGATCTGCACAAATAGGAAATTATTTGGTTTTTGGGTTTTTTTTTTTTTTTTTTTGACAGAATTTCCCTGTGTGGCTCTTGCCATCCTATTCCTTCCTTAGTAAACTGTGCTGGTGAATTTCTTATTTTAATTTTAATCTTGTTGTTGTTGTTTTCTAATAGTTTTTTTTCATTAACTGTCTAATATTTATTGATACATTTATTTACTTATTTATTTTTATTTTTGCGACAGAGTTTCCTTTTGTGGCCCTACTGTCCTGGAACTTATTCTGTAGACCAGGCTGACCTCTAAATCAGAGAGATCCACTTGCATCTATTTCCTCAGTGCTGGAACCAAAGGCAAAAGCCAACACTGCATAGTCAGACATTAATTTCAATGTCACTTTCCCATGTCATCAGTAGATGGCCCAGCTCTGTTCCTGCAGAGGAGAATTTCAAACTCTCTTTCTCTCTCCACACAATGTGAAGAGCTTGCAAAGATCATTATACAATTCAGACTGAAACTATTCTCTTCTTCAAACATAAACATATATAAACAAAAAACAAACTTGCTTTAAGAATAGAATGTGGAGCTATGCAGTGCTTAGCCATAGAGGACAGGCCATGGTGGAGTACACCTTTAATCCTAGCACATAGGGATACATAATCCCTATGGGAGACATAATCAGGTGCATGTCTGTAATTTCACTCCCACCCCAGGCTACACCACATTGATCCAGTCTAAAAGAGAAAGAGAGACAAGTGGTGGCTCATTCCTTTATCCCTGAAATTGTGAGGTAGATATGGATGGGAGGAGAAAGAAATATAAGGAGGAAGAAGAAAAAAACTCATTGTTTTCTGAGGGAAGACTCCTAGTATCAGAATTGCCCACCCCTTTGTTATGAGTACTTCAGTAGAAATATGAGCTAGGGTTTGACTGCTCTGCTTCTCTGATCTTTCATCATTAATCACATATCTGAATCCATGTTTTGATTATTAAGTACAAGTAGAAGTAGCTTTACAATTTCCAGCGCAGTGTGTAAAATCTAAACTGTAGTGTACAAGACTAGAATTTAGGGCAATAATATTGATATTCTAATCTTTACCATTTTCTCAAGTTTATTGCTATAATTTGTATGTATGAGTTTGAGAAAAAATGGTTTGTATAAGTATACAGGTTATGGATTGTAGATAATGATGTGAAGTTGAGTGTAAGTATCTGAACTCTGGTCATCTCCAAAAAATGTGCAGAGTCTCTTGCCAAGATACACAACATGTTTTACCTGATGAACCAAATCTCTTCCACAGATTAACAATAAAACCAAAATAAATAAAGAATTATATAATGGTTTTCAGAACATGAAGTATCAGAATTTAAGATCCTATACATGGTAAGTTTGTAACATGAAATGAATACAATCCAATGACAATGAACAACAATTAATAACAAAATGCAGATTGCAAAGGCACAGTAACAATTTTTTTGGAAATACTCAGAATGCTCAATGGAATTATGAAAACACAGTACACAAACTAACATAATATGACTTTTATACTTACCACAAAGCAACAACAATCAAAATATGTATAATATGTGTAAATGAATAAAAGAGATAGAGAGAATATCCCAAGAGCAAAGGTCAAAAAATATCAACTATTAATATAAAGTACAAAAGAAACTTAGCCAAGAAAAGTGTGATCTTGACCAATGTTATTCAGATATCTATGAATCCATGTGTACAGAGATTAAATAAACACAGACTTCAACACTCCAATTAAATCAACTAAAAGTGACCCTTAGACACTTTTGACCCTGAGCTATGGATATTTATTCCAAAGACAGGATGTCCCTGTTCTAGAGCTCTCCATGCAAAAGGAGCTGACCTCCTGCTATGGCTCTGTAGACCTTTACACCCCTTTATTGTTTCAGGTAAACCTAGCCACACTGATGCGCACTCCACAGACAACATGGGAGAATAATTTAAAATCAACTTCCTGCCAAGTGGTTTATGGCCCAAGGTGAAGATCCTGACCTAAATCCCTACCCAAAACCATACACACCTGAGATATCTCTGCAGAATAGAGAATCATTTTGTACACCGGAATTTAATGTCAGTTAACACAGTATTGTAACTCTTGGTAGCAGAGAATTAAAAACATTATAATCTTGTATTGCTGAGAGACATCCACATCACCATTTTTTACTACTTTCTAAAATATTTATAAGGCAAACCTGAAAGTGGAATGGAATATTCAGAACTTCAAGAAATCAGACCTTCAGTTATCCAGCGTCAGCCCCCAATGCACACCAACAGCATTGCATGCATATGCACACTGGACAGTTATATAATAAGCAACACACCCACCCATGCCAGGGCTGCAGAGTCTCCCCCAAACCAAGAAACACATGGAGAGGAAGGCTCAGAGGACAAGGGTAACTGCCCAGGTCACCACATGGACCAAAAGAACACCAGTCTGTCTCATGGTCCATACAAATTTTGCAGAAATGACATCTGAGCAGACCTGCTTTGAAAACCGTACACTCAGAATAGTGTAACCTGTGTTCTTCCTTACAACTCGATAGAGCATAAGGAAAAGAGAATCATGGAAAGAAGGCTTCTCAGAGTCCAGCATTGGCTGGGACCACCCAGTTGGACCTAAAATTTTGCAGCCCACTACCAGAGAATCAGAAATCAATGACTCAGATTGCATAGACCTTGTAGCTCTGCACTACACACCCAGCAGATAGCGGCCTAATCCAGAAAGTTTGTGTTTTAGTATACATTCTTCTACTGTCCTGGAAGTCAAGCTGCTCATTATTAAAATCACACTGTACCTTGTGTGCACATTTTGTTACACACTCATTGTTACTGGCCAGTAACCATTGACCTCATAGCTGGGAAATACTGCAGCCAAATGTATGACACCTTCTAATATTCACTGTGTTTAATGTGAAACTCCTGTTTAAGAAAAGCAGGCTGTGAATTAGAGAACACAAGTAATCATGGCAGGGCTTGTGGGCAGAAAAGTATATGTGGATATGATGTAGCTATGATCTGAAAAAAATATTTTTAAAAGCTGAAAATAGCTTCATGGCCATGTGCTCCAGAGACTAGGGGTTTCAGTTAGAGCACACCAAGTATTCCTCAAACCTTTTCTCTCGGACTGTACATCCAAACGAAAAAAAAAAAAAAAAAAAAAAAAAAAAGTCCAGTTACATAGTCCACAAGAGTTCACCCAGACTGGTTTTGGCTAAATACTGTAATTATAGTAATTTGTATACATGATAAGGTCTCTCCTCTATCCAAAGTCTTGATAGCCCTCATCTGTGGATTCCAAGAAACTGCCCTGTGAGACAATGATGGATTTTCTAGGAATGATTATCTAATTCTACATTGCTCACCTCAACTACTGTTGAAGGAGGAAACCTCAGCTTCCATCCTGCCTCTCCCTTTCTGCATTGTGACTCCACCAGTATCCAAGTGGGACATGAATTCAATCATTGCACAAATCCCTCTTCATTTATAAGACCCCACAATAATCAGAGATCTTGGGAGTTCACTCATTTTCTGGTCTATTTTCCTTCTCCCTGACCAGGCAAGGGCCCAACTGGAACGAAGTGTAGGATTTTCTTCCCAGCACTGTACAGGAGAAGCCAGGATTAGGAGTTCAAAACAATTCTCAATTACACAGCATAAGACAAGCCACAGTTAGAAGAAACTTTGCTCTACACAGAAATCAATAATCAGCATCACTTGAGAAAAAGAATGAAATAAGTAAAATCTAAGAAACATAGGAGTGCAGCAAAATAGTGATAAAAATAGTAATATGTTTAAAGAAGACATTTAAAAAGGTACCAAAAGCTGGGTGGTGGTGGCAAGTATGCTGGTGATCAGGAGGCAGATGGAAGCTTATCTCTGTGAGTTCAAGACCAACCTGTTCCACAATATATAGTTGTGGGACAGGCAGCAGAGCCAAAAAGAAATGGGGGGGTCTCTAAAAAATAATAAATAAAAAACAGGAAAACAATACAAAAAAATCAATGATACAAAGAGTTCGTTTTTCGAGAAAATTAACAAGGTAGAGAAACCTTTATCCAAACTAACCAAAAAGCATAGAGAGAACATGAAAATTAACAAAATCAGAAAGAAAAAGTAGTACATAACAATAGACACTGAGGAAATGCAGACAATTTTAAGGTCATATTTTGAAAACCTATACTCCACAAGATTTGAAAATTCAAAGGATATGGACAAATTTCTGGATAACTATTACTTACCAGAATTAAATCAAGAATAGACAAGCAACTTAAATTGACCTATAACAACTAACAAAGTAGGAATAATAATGAAAAGCCTTCCAACATAAAAATCCCAGAGCCAGATGTCTTCTTCAGTGAAGAATTCTACCAAAAATTCATGGAAGAGCTATATTAATACTCCTGAAATTGTTCCACACAATAGAAAAGAAGGTTCATTACCAAACTCTTTTTATGAGGCTACAATCACCTTGATGCCCATCCACACAAAGCCATAAATAAGAGAGAAAATTACAGACCAATATCCCTCATGCACATTAATGCAAAAATACTCAAGAAAATATGGGAAAACTGAATCCAAGAATATGTCAGAGAAATCATCTACTATGATCAAGTAGGCTTCATCTCTGGCTTACAGGGATTGTTTCACATATGAAAATATATCAAATATACCACTATATAAACAAACTGAAAATGAAACGTCACATAATCATCTCCCTAGATGTAGAAAAAAACCTTTGACAAAATTCAACATACTTTCATGTTAAAGGTCTTGGGGAGATTAGGGATAACAGGAATTTATGTAAACATAATAAAAGCAATACATAGTAAACCCATGGGAAATATCAAGCTGAATGTAGAGAAGCTTAAGGTGTTTCCTCTAAAATCAGGAAAAAGACTAGGCTGCCCTATCTCTCCATATCTCTTCATTATTGTAATTGAAGGGCTAGCTAAAGAAATAAGACAAGAAAAGGAGTTCAACGGGATGCAAATTGGTAAGGAAGGACTCAATCTTTCTCTATTTTCAGATGATATGATAGTTTACATAAGCAACCAAAAAATTCTACCAGTATTCTCCTACAGCTGAAAAATACATTCAGTAAAGTATGAGGATACAAGATTAAATTAAAAAAAAAATCTGTAGCCATTACATATTCAGTCAACAAAGGGGTTGTTAAAGAAATCAGAGAAACATCACCCTTCACAATAGCCACAAAAAACATAAAGTATCTTGGGGTATCACTTACCAAAGAAGTGAAAGACCTATATAATAAGAATTTTGTCTTTAAAGAAAATACCATAAAATGTAAAGATGTCCCAATCTCATGGATAGGTAGAAAAAACATAGAAAAATGGCAATCTTACCAACAGCAATCTACATATTCAATGCAATGTCCATTAAAATCACAGCACAATCTTTCACTGACCTTGAACGTATAATATCTACTTTATATTGAAAACCAAAAGAACCAGAATAGCCAAAACGACCTGTATAATAAAGGAACTTCATGAGGGATCATTATCCCTGACTTTAAGATTTACTACAGAGCTATAGTCCTGAAAACAGCCTGGTATTAGCACAAAAATAGACAAGTACCTCAATGAAATTGAATAGAAAATTCTGATATTAACCCAAACACATACTAACAAAACAGCTAAAAGTATACAATGGGATGAGGAAAGCATCTTCAAAAAATGCTGAGTAAGGTTTTCCACCTGCTGCTGGTCTTGTCCCGCAGCTGTGCCAGCACCAATTAATATACAGAGACTCTGTATTTGATATAAATCTCCATAGAGGAAATAAAAAATGATTTAAGACACTTAAGAAAGTATTCAACATCCTTAGCTGTCAAGGAAATGCCAACTAAAACAACTTTGAGATACCATCTTACTCCTGTCAGAATTGCTAAAATTAGAAACAGCAATGCCAACTTATGCTTGAGAGGATGTGCAGAAGTGGGTACACACCTCCACTTCAGGTGGAACTGCAAACTTGTACAGCCATTTTGGAGACTAGCATGGCAGTTTCTCAGGATAATGGGAATCAGTCTACCACGAGACCTAGTAATCTCCCACTTAAGTACATACCCAAATGATCCCAATCCATGCAACCAAGACCTGTGATCACCTATGTTCATAGCAATATTATTTATAATAGCAAGAACCTGGGATCAACTTAGATGCCCCTCAACTGAATTATAAATAAAGAAGATTTGCCACATTTACACAATGGAATACTACTCTGTGGGGGTGGGTAGAAACAATGGAATCTTGAAACTCACAGACAAGTGGATGGAACTTGAAGAAACCATCCTGAATGAGGTATCCCAATCACAGAAAGAGAAACATGGTATGTATTCACTCATATGTGGATTTTAGACATATTGCAAAGGTTCACCAGCCTACAAATCAAACTGCCAGAGAAACTAGGATAGAAGGAGGATTCTAACAGTTTTACATAAGGACACTCGCAGAAGCAGGAAGGGACAAGGTCCTCAGAGCATATGGGTGGGTATTGGCAGGTAGTGAGTGGAGAGGGAACTAGCACAAGGAAAATGGGAGGAGAGGAAAGATTGTGGGTCTAGGAACATTTGGTCAGGGGAGGAATAGACTTGAGAAGAGAAGAGAAGAGAAGAGAGGAGAGGAGAGGAGAACAGAGGAGAGAAAAGAGAGAAAGAGACTATAAAAGAGTGAGCCATTATAGGTTAGAAGAGGAAACAGAACCTAGAGAAATGTACAGAGCCCTACAAGAATGACCCCAACTAACAATTTGAGCAACAGTGTAAAGGCTACCATAAATTCCCTTCGCTGGCAATGAGATCAATGACTAACCTATGCACCATCATGGAGACCACATCTAGTAGCTGATGGAAACAGAAGCAACCTTGGACAACTAAACACTGAGCCAAAATTGAATCCATATGCGGAGAGGGAGGACAAGACCACATTGCAGAAACCCAAAGACACAGCTGATTTGAACAAGGAGGAGCTAATGGGGCTCCAGACTTATAGCTGGGAATCAAACATGGGACTGACACAGACCCCTGAACATGGGTGTCAGCTAAAAGGCCTGTGCAGTCTAAGGGTCTTCAGAGAGAGGGACCAGGAAGTATCCCTGTTGCAAAAAGGACATTGGGGGGAAAATCCCTATGGAGGGATACTCCATTAACCCTGAGACAGGAGAGACATTTTAGTGTCTACTTAAAATGACTTGAAGGATTTAGATGACCCCTCCTGGAAGGCATCCACCTACGTGTATAGTGTTGGTTGGATGGGAGGAGAGAGTGGCTGGGGGCCTGGGAAGTTGGGACGGGAAGGAGGGTGGGAGTAAGTTGGAGGGAACTGGTTTGATAAGTATAATAAAAAAAATTACAAATTAAAAACATTAAAAAGATACCAATGTAATTTTCAAAAAAATAAAGTTAATATTTTAATAATTGAAAATTTTTACCTCTATTGACTTTGAAATATCACACCTCCACAGAGAGAACATCACTTCCAGCACAAGTTCTAATAGATCTTAATAATAAAAACTCACAGTAATCTGACAGGGAGGGGAAGGTGAAAATTGAAGGATCACAGATTCAGAGTATCTGGCTACTAGAGTTGTTATCTCTACCTATTCTCAGACAAGCGATGTGTTCCTGTCCTCACACTGCCTACTCAGATTGACTGCTATCGCTTCAATCCCTCAGACTAACTTCTCAAACAAAATCATCTCACAGCATGCTCTACTCGCTCCTCTACCTTATCTTCCTCTCTCTGTCCAGCCATGTCACTCCTATCTCCAAATCCCTGCTGCTGGGAATAAAGGCCTGATTCCCATGTCCTGGGACCACCTTAGTGTGAGCTGTTTTTCTTTTAGACAGACTTAGTATGTGTCTAACTAGTGACATAGTGTGTGTGTCTAACTACTGATTTAATGTGTGTGGATAACTAGTGACCTAGTGTTGGTAGCTAACTAGTAACTTAGGTGTGTAGTTGACTAAATACATAGAAATACATAGGTGCATGGCTAACTACTATCTCAGTGTGTGTGTGGCTGACTATTTTCTTGGTGTTTGTGACTAGCTAGTAAATTAGATGTGTGGCTGACTACTGACTTAGTATGGGTGGGTAAGTAGTGATATATTGTGTGTAACTAACTAGAGACATAGAGACTGTGGCTAACTAGTAACCTAGCTTTGTGGCTAACTAGTGACTTAGTCAATGTGGTTAATTACTGCTTAGGGATGTAGCTAAATATTAACTTAGGTGTATGATTAACTACTGTCTTAGTGTGTGGGGCTAAGTACTGCTTTATTTGTGTGATGGACTTGTGGCTTAGTTTTTGTGGCTAACTAGTGACATAGGTGTGGGGCTGACTATTGATTTAGGTGTTTGTCTAACTAGTGACTTCATATGTGTCGCTAAATAGTGAGTTAAGTATGTGGCTAACAAGTGGCATGGTGTGTGTGGGTACTAGTGAGATAGTATGTGTGGCTAACTAGTGGGTTACTTTGTCTCTAACTAGTGGCTTACACTTAACTACATGTGTAGCTAAATAGTGACTCCACTTAGTAATCTGATTGTTAGGAACTAGCAGCCATTTGACCCCCCCCCACCCTGAAGATGGGCGGGACCCTCATGGCCATGTCATTGCTACATCAGCTTTACCTGACGGCTCAAGGTTTACCTGGCAGCCAGAGGACTCAGTTACACATGTGCAAGCCTCCCCTTTTAAAGCAAGTGCCCCACACCCCCCTCTTTCTCTCGTGCTTTCAGTTGGCCACCAGCTACCCCCTCTTTCTCTCCCTTCTCTCAACAATCTCCACGTGGGCGCTGAGTCTCGCGTTTGTGTTTCTTAGGCATTAGCTGTACAGCAAAAGAACAACATTGGTGCCGAAACCCAGGCAGGCTCTACATGAGGGTCACTGACAGCTGTCTGCTGGTGGGCGGCCAGCCAGAAACACTCAGGATCTTGTTTCAGATACCAGCGTTCCACCACCATCCCCCCCCCCCCCCCGTTCACTGGAAATACCATCCCACACAGGCTTCAATTAGGTAAGGTACCCTTTTACATTTTAACCCAATTCCTTAAGGTCAGGTACATTCCATGGGTGGAAGACATACTGCCCAGTGTGGTATATCGGCTCTGCTCTCAGACTGCTGAGTATTTCCGGCCTCTGTTGGTCCTGGCAACGTTTTCGGGCTAACGAGCTTCGAATAACACTCTGCCATTCTCTCGAATCATGTGGCCACACTCTTGGGCTGATGAGTTCCAAGACTGCATGGTCACTTTCACTCCACCCATGGGGAATAAACCGACCAAGGAAATATCCCCCACCACTCCACTGGGATGCCTGATAGAAAATTTAAAACCCTTTCACTTAATGCCACTTGTAAAGTCACCCAGACTTATTTACCTTTGTACTGAAAAGTAGCCTAGATATCCCCTAGAAAATAATTCAAATTGGCCACGTAACGGCTCTCTAGATCCCGATATTTTATGGGATCTTTCAAATTACTGCCAGGGAACAGATAGATGGAAGGCGTTTTTTTTTAATATCTCTGCTAAACAATCTCTTTCCCTAAACTTGTTTCGGTTCTCTTCCTGGCACGCTCAAATTCTCCTGCCTGCCCCAGCTGCAACCTGTCTCAGCATGGTGGGCTGGGCTGAGGCAGCATCTGCTCAAGACAAAATTACATCTCAAAACTTTACGATTTCTTTCAGCTGTTGGGAATATGTTTATGGCAGCCACCATCTTGACCATGTGGCCTAGCTTTACCCACCATGGTTCTTCTTTCTGCTACATCAGCCATCTAGGCAGAAAGAGTCTAGCCAGCTTCTGCCACCAACAGAACCTGTAAGTCATTTACCGTTTGCCTTTTATTCTTTGTAATATCTTTTTTCTCTGACTATGTTATACATAGCTTCACACTCTTGTCCTTCTCAATTTACCCAGTCCTGAATAATATATCTGTACATTCGATTTCAACTTAACTTTATGTAAATGTAAGCTAACTTCATACAACTTAAATTCAACTGTTCTAAGTCTCAAATATTTCTAAATTATTATGTGCCTTTAAATGGTGGAATTTCAGGACTGAAAAACAGGACGCAGCACCACAGGAAGCTGGGAAATGGAGTCCTGGAGCCTCAGAGACCAGAAGAAGTTTAGGAACTGAAAAGATCGAAACAAGCCCAGCACATGCCGGGAACTGTAGTTAGGGGCCTTGAAGTCCAGGGGAGAAAAGAAAGAAGCAGCCACACAGCATGCTGGGAAGTGCAGTTCTGGACCCCAAAGTTTTTAACCGGAAGTCCATTCATAGAAAAGCGGACACAAATCATGCTGGGAAATATAGTCCTTGGCTGCCAAAGATGAAAATAAGAAGTCCCTGGGCAGGGAAGCAGGAAGTGGCCACAGAGAATGCTGGGAAATGGAGTCCTGGGCCTCCAAAAACTACAAACTGGAAGTTTCATTGCTGAAAAACAGAAAGCCACCGCAGAGCATGTTGGGAACTACAGTCCCTGGCCAGTACAGATAAAAACCGGAAATCCCTGGGCATAAAGGCAGGAATCGACTGCACAGGATGCTAGGAAATGCAGTCCTGGACATGAACATCCAAACCCAGAAGTCTCTGGGCAGCGAAGCAGTAAGCGGCCGCATAGGATGCTGGGAAATGCAGTCCCATCCACAGCAGTTACAAAAGTTCCTGATGGCCTTGGCTCAAGTCAGCCTTGGCTGCGATCTGCGAGCAGAAGTCATGCCCCACCCTTGATGATTGACCTGAGTCTCTACTGCCAGGTTTCCCTTGCCAGGAAATCCAGCCCTCGGCATGCAGCCTGCCCCTCTACCTTTATAAAGATAGCTGACATGTCCCCGCCCAGTCAGCCTGTAGATCACACCCTCAGCAGACCTCATGGCCCAGAGGCAGGAAGTGGGGTCTGTAGTGATTGACAGCTGGAGGGGCAGGGTATGCGGTGACTGACATTACAAGGGCCTGGAGGGGTGAGCTCTGTGATGTCACAGGAGCCACACTCATCATCCTCAGGGTTTTTACTCTCATAACCAGCTCACCATGGCCACCGCCCTCTGGGTCCTAGCATTGCTGCTTGGTAACCTAAGAGTTTGGTAGGAGACTCCTGCCATGCCCAGCTGGGGGTGGAGATGGTGAGGGTAGGGAAGGAGGGCAATTCCTGCTCACAGTCACAATTTCCTGTGATGTCACTGCCAGGACCAAGTCCTGTCTGCACCATAGGTAATACCCAGACCCCGGCCCTGCCCTCGGGGACCCTAGGAGAGAAAGTGGGGAAGGGCCTGGTGTGGTTGAGGGCAGGGCCTGGAGAGGGTCACTGATTGTGACCTTGGACACTGTGACCTCGGGGTAGGGGACAGGTGAGCTAGGGTAGTGCTGAAGGGGTGGGGCCTGATGCTGAGCAGTAAAAACCTGCCACCATTTAAATATGCAAATGAGGATACTAAACTGTTATGTAAAGGATGCACTAGTAATTTTGATTATGCAAATAAGCACAGTGCCTGGAAATCTGGAAGTCTGATTGGGGCTTCACATTTGAGTATGTAAATGAGCAAACCCCAGTTTCGGAAATACACTTTAATATGCAAATTTGTGCTGCTTTGCATGCTTTTGCTATGCAAATGAATGCAAGTATTCCCATCTGTTTGGGACTTTGACCTGCAAATACATGCAGGTTAGGTCATTTGGAGGTGTGGCCATGCAAATTAACCCCAGCAGTTTCTGTACTTGATGTCTTCTGAGTCTCCAGGCAGCTCTTAAATATGCAAATCAGAGTGCAGGCAGGGGGTGGGGCCTCCTCTGACCCTGCTCCTGATGTCAAATGTCCATCACAGGCATCTGATGGTGAAGCTGCTCATGCAGGACCCAGTGAGGGCAAGGGCAGGGCCCATGGAGATGGTGAGGGCGGGACATCAGGAGGGGCGGGGCCACAGGGGCGGGTTTAGGTGTACTCCCCTCGGTGGGCCTGTCCCCTAACCCTGCCTCCACACACCTCACCCCATGTCCTGTGTCCTAGCACTGGGAAGTGATGCACTTGAGGGAAGCTTGCTCTGTCAATCAAACACAATGCACCAAGGGCATCATGGGAAATGGGTCACTGCTTCACAAACTCACCAGAAGTCCCGCCCCTTCAGTAACTCTCTCACCAGAATACCCGCCCGGACAGTCACTCACATACTCATTCTCCATCTACAATCCTCATTATTGGGGTGTGGCCGGATGCTGGCTGACAGGGACGTGTGGTCCCACATCCGGGAAGATGGCAGCCAGCTCACGCATGCAGCGGTTGAGTGGAAACCCCACGGTATTGAAGAAATCCCCTTCCACGCGCTCTGCTAGGGCACCGCCCTCGCGCCTGAAGCCCATAGGCGCCAGCCTTGTCCCTGGGTGCAAGGCAGGGACGAAGTCACACCAGGTGCCATGCTCAGCCACACCCACGCCCGCCGGGGACAACTCTTCCTTTTCAGGCCTCACTTCCAGGTTTCCTGGCCCCACCCACCCCACCCCGCACCCACTCACAGAGGCTCCCTGCTCTCCACGTATTGGCAGAGCAGTGGCTCCGATAGCCGCGAGAATGTCACACGGGTCTCTTCGTGGAACAGTGACAATTCCACTTCTGCTTCTGGGTCCCCTTCCGCCTCTGGGGCCTCTGGGCATGTGGAACTCGGCTCCTGAAGCTGCCTCTGCCACAGTGGCCTCAAGATGGCCACACCGGTGATGACACTGTGCTGCTGGCCACTCAGCCTGGGCGGGGCCAGGGAAGGCGGGACAGGGCGTGGTTGGCAAGGGGCAGGGCTGGGGTGGGCAGAGGCTGGAGCTCCATGAAGAGGCCCCGCCCACTATGCCCTGGGGGGTCTACCCCGCCCCTTAAGGCCCCGCCCACCTGCGCAGCATCCTGTAGGCATCGTCCTTGTCCTTTGGCTTCTCCAGGATGACGCCATCCATGGCCTACAGTGGGCGGGGCCAGACGCCAAGGGGCCGGGTCAGTGAGGGGCAGGGCCTCACTCACCAGGACGGTATAGGCTCCAATAATGACATCAGGCGGGTGCAGGTCCTAAAGGGCAGAGGGCGGGGCAGGCTTATGGGCGGGGCCTCGAAAGGAAGGCGTGTGGCCTACCACCTGACCAGAAGGGATGGGGTCGCCCTCACCCGGGGCGTCCTCACCCTGTGCAGCCACGATGCCACCTCCAGCACCTTCAGCTTCGCTGTCTCCTGGGCATATTCGGGCGGAGCCGGAAACCCCGCCTTCTCCAGGGACTCCTGGAAGTGGGAGGGTAGGACCTCGAACTGAGTGGTTGAGTGAATGACTGAATGAATGAGTGAATGAATGACTGAATGAATGAGTGAATGAATGACTGAATGAATGAATGACGGGTATTTGATTGACAGCTGTGTCCCCTATACTTCACGCCTGTAACTCCTCTGACATCACCGCTCCCGTGACCCCGCCCATCCCCTGGGAACCTCTCTAAGTGATTAATTCCTGGTCAATGCTCCCACGCAGAAGTCCCGCCCTGCTTTACCATGTTGCCGGAAGTCCCACCCCGGTTTCCCCGGCAACAGGAACCCTGCTGCCAACCGTGGCATAAACAGGGAAACAGCGAAAACCAGAGGGGTGCACGGACCTAGGGTTGTGATCTCTGTTTCTGCCCTGTTCGCCGCACCCGGAAGTCCCACCTACCGCCTCGATGAGTGACAGGGAATATGCTCTCTGCTGCCTCTTGTGCCGTTTCTGACCTGTTCACTTGGACCTGGAAGTCCAGTCCCTTAAGGCGTTTCCTATCGGGCCCGCAATGTCCGATGCGATCAATTTCCATCCTGGGCCTAAAGCGGATCCAATTTAATCGTCGCCCGGTGGGCAGGGAATCGCACGCTGCACCATCCGTAAGCGGAAGTAATGTGCCGGAAGCGGAACTCAGGCTGCAGCGCACTCCGTCGTGTTTACTTCATGGGTGGAACTCAAGTTGTGCATCTCTTCGTTGCAACCTTTCCTGGGGACCATTTTGTGTGACAGGCCGGAAGCTCAAGTCAGTGACTGGAAGCCTGACGTCCTTGGTTCACAAGCGGAAATCGTGTGTCAGTTTGGCCGGGTGGAACTAGAAGCTTGTTTTCCTTTTGTGTCTTCCGGGGACACTGACAGCCACGAACCAGAAGCTTTAGTTCGTGACCGGAAGGCGGAAGTCCTGAGATCGCAGCCGCTTGTGAGCGGTGCAGGGGACAGTCCCGGAACCGTGTGTTTGAGAAGGAGTTCCTGGGGACAGAGTTGTGAGAGGTGCTCAATGTCTGTAACTCTGTTCCAGTCACTCTAGGAGGTCTCTCCCCCGGCAGAGCCTCAGTAATGACGGATAAACATCAGGCAGGCGGGCACTCTGGTTGCTCCAGCGGGATAGATGGGTCCAGTATTTTCAAAGCAGGTCCAAGAAATTTTCAGGAGGTGGAGGTGTTTTTTTGACCCGCTCTCTGTCCCAGTGCTCAACCAGACCAGTGGAACAGTGGGTGCAGTAGGACACAGGGTGGGGAAAGTGCGGGTTCTGGGTGGGGTGCTTTGTAGATCAGAGTACTAGAACTTTACTCTCTAGAGATAAGATATAGGGCGTGAAAGACAAAAAAGTAAAGTTAGAGAAATGCCCCATTTTAAATGAAGGACAGACTAAACTGGAAAGTTAACCCCTAGCAATATCTGTTCCTTGGAATCTGCTAACTTACCCTCACAAGGCCCTGAGAAAACAAGATACCCAGAATTCAGACTGTCCGTCCTTTCTTGTGAGTCAGCAGGTGTTGAATAGGGTCTTTAAGAAACAAATAGATAACTGCACCTCCGGTTTGCCCAGACAAGATTAATTAGCACACCCTGAGGCCCTAAGGTCTGTTGACCCTAATAGGGAGACCAGCTAAAAGGGTCATGTACTCAATGGACAGAGGGTCCCACCCCCTCCCTAAGCATGGGGTATTTGCCTTTAAAAACACCTGTGCCGGGGGGAGGGGTGGAGGGAGGAGATGGCTTCTTCTCACTAGTCTGCATGCTGGAGGGGCCCCTTTGCACAAATGTTTCCTGTTCATTAAAGCCTCTTGCATGTTGCAGCAACTGGACTGGACATTGAGTTCTTGGGGATACCGATGGAAACTGGGAGACTCCTCATTCTGAGGGTCTTACAAAGCTTGAATTCTTGAATAATGCAGATTGTTTAAAACTGCTCACTGAGTAAGATGTGCTGGCTAACAGTAGTGGTCATACACAAAAATCTTCCTAGCTCCATTCCTCTCTAAATTTTCAACTTTCCATGAAGAATACTCTTTTTATAATTTTGTGTTTGTTAAGTGGTTTTTCTGAGGTTCAGGAATAAAACTCCTACAGTTATAGAGCAATGATCAAGCTTTCTGATGAGAGAAAGACAAATTATCAACTTTTTGATCTGCTTCCTGCTTTTATTTCCTTACAGTTGGAAGTTCCTGTACAACCAGGCCAATAACACCTCATGCTACAGAGTGGGTGATGTGCCCCCATGGGTACCAAAACTCGATGACCATGTCAGGAGTGGCTCCGTCTTGACAGAAACAAACACACTGGAGGTGTTTTGCAACTGCTGCCATTTTTACTTTAGAGTATTGGGTTTTTATACAGAAATTACAAGGAACATATCTTTGGTCACAATTTACAGACATATTATAAAATGCCAGTAATTCCTTTGAAGCATGAGATAAAAAAAAAAAAAAAAAAAAAAAAAAAACACTTATTTTCACCTGCCTGTGGTCAGTGTACCAGAGATTTGGTTTACTGAGTTAGAGAAAAGTCATTGTCTCTTAGCAGTAAACTGTTAAAAGCATTGATAAGAACTCTTGCATTGCTTTACTAAGTTTAGAGGATAGTCATAAACTTTTAACAGTATTTTTCTGTCTTTTTTATTATTTATTTTTTATAACCAAGTCCATTTAAATGAAAACAAACATCTATAGACAATATTTGGGAATTTGGGCGTCGTTCTTTCCAAACCACTTCCTGCTGGTAAGGGGCGCTCTCATGGGGGATTCTAAGAAGATGCTGAAATCCTGGCTGTATTCTGCAAGGCTGCTTTTTCCAGCTGTTTTGAATGTAGGCTCACTTGGTACTCTGTTTCAGGTGGTCTGGCTTGATCAAACCACATTAGTATGGAAGAAATCCACAGCTTTTCGTTTTCTGTGGAAAAAAAAATAGAATAGATATCCTTTTCCCCAGTAAATTGTCCTTGAACTTAATGTTTTGAGTCAAAGCATATTTTTTTTTTTTGTAATTTATTATTATACATGTCGATCCCAGTTCCCTCTCCCTTCCTTCCTCCTTCCCTCCCTCCCTCCGAATCTTAAGGTTTCTGTGCAGTGACATCTAATGAAATCTCGATCTCCAACTTGGAAGTAATGTGAAACTTCCACGACTCCCACCACGTAGGTCTCTCAGGGCTGCTTTCTTGCTCACTGTCTCACCCACTGGAGCACCTTAAGCCTAGCAAACAGAGGCTTAAGAAAACAGCACATCAGCACTATGTACAGAGGTAATTTCCACCAGTGGAGGGAGCCCACCAAAGAGCCATTTACAGGGGCTCAGCCCAAACGGTCCAGGGGTGTTTTTAAACCTGAAAAGCACAAAGGGTAGGAGAGCTATCTGATCATTAACGCCAGTCTCCACAGTCAATTTAGTGAAGGTCTCCTCAATGGTTTTATTTATACTTTCTACATGAATTGTTGGTTTTGTATGCACAATGTAATTTTAATCAATCCCCAGTATCTTGGCCAGTGATTTACTTACCTGGGTCACAAAACCTGGACCATTGTCTGATTTTACTACCTTAGGTATTTTGAATCTTCAGAAAATTTTCTTCAGTAATTTTTTTTAACCACATGGTTGAGACAGTCCCATGCACATGAACAGTTGAAAAAGCATACCTGTTGCCTGTTAATGTTTATGGACTTCTCTTCGTCGAGCAGTACCACCGCCCCAGTCCTTTCTTTACCTTTTATAATGTAACTGATCCTGGCAGTGAACTGGTCATCATCTCCCCAGCCAGCAGGATGTCGTTAAGATCTTTGCAAACTCCAGTCTCTTTAACCAACAGTTGATGGCAGTCATGAGTCCCTGGTTCACCAGTCTCCACAGGCAGAAGAGTGGTGGGATGAGGCTGGCTGGTGGAGCGAACACAATCAGCTCAGTCTCTCAGTGAGAAGCAGGCTTTGGTGGTGGGTCCCGCGGGCGTTGGTCATCATCAGTTGGTGGCTGCCAGACAATGCTCTCCAATGCATGGGGGCTATTATTGTTGCTTTATGCCCCAAAGTCAACTTGTCAGCAGTGATATCTTTTTGATAGACAGGCCCTCCCCTTGCTACAGGATCAAGCTTCTTTGACAGATAAGCAACTGTTCTGTCCCACGGCCCTAGGGATTTGGTTAAAACTCCCCAGGCGACCCCCTTATGCTCATCCACATAAAGGGTAAAAGGTTAGTTATATCAAAAGGCTTAGAGCCAATGCTTTCAGCTGGGCCTTTTTATTGGCATCAAATGCCTCCTGGTGCTCTGGGGTCCAGGAGAATTTTTTCCTTAGTCAGCCTGCAAAACCCAGATGTCCCCAGAAATTCTCCTACTTGTCTGGCCATCGTTGGGGAATTTTAAACCCTTGGGACAGTCAGCTCCAGATGAGCTGCCTAGTTCTACACGTGTCAGGGTCCTTCCATTCAAAGGCAAAAAGCAGTTGGCTGGTGGGATGTAACCTCGAACGAGTGGGTTACCCGGCCCACGCCGAGGTCCACTGTTCTTCGGGTAGTCCATGAATTACCTTGGGCTTTGGGAGGGGTGCCAAACCCCGTTTCCCTTTAATTTTATCCGTTCTTAGGGCTAGGACCTTCGATACCTTGTCTTCTTGGGACAGTCATTTGCCAAGTGTCCTTTTTCTTTATAATATGCACACTGTTCCTCCTTGTCAAGTGGGGTCCTGTTGCCCAGGTTTCCTAGCCTGTTTTAAATTTCCTAACTTTCCTTTAACCACTGCAGCCAAGGTATTTTAGTGAAATTCTTTTCCTGTCTTCTGTCATGCTTTTTCTCTGCTCTCTGTCTCTCTACTGTCTTTTGTTTCTCTCCTTCCCTTCTCTGTCCCTTCAATACACTTTCTCTGTCTCTTAACTCTTCCAGTCTATGGAGTTCCTTCCTAATATCTGGGGCCCAATTTCCCCATGAAGACCAGAGCCACCGAAGCTCTCTGGGCTTCTGAACTAGGGTCAAAAAGTGTTTTCTTTAACTTAGCCAAATTGGTGGGCCATGTCACGGCAACTCAGAGACCTGCCACCAGAGCCTGGCGATAGATTTTTAAGGTCTCCCTACCTTCAGCAGTGTTGAAGTCCCAACTGGGGCGCATCAAAAGGAATCCCAAGTCAATCTTGTTTTTTTTTTTTTTTTTTCAGCTGTGCTGGCCGCCCATCGGCCCCAGGGATATTTTTCTAGCCTCAAGCAGAAACTGTTGATAATCATCTCAAATAGCCTAGAGAGAGAACATAAGGAACTCCAAAAAAGGGGGTGATTAGTTTTTCCAATTACAAAGATCTGGGGAGAAGGGTCAGCCCTGGAGGCTGATGTTGGGAATGAAACATGTGTGGTGGCAGGGTCATAAGTCATATCCCTGTCCCTCCATTCCAGCATGGATCTGCCCAGGCCATGTGCGGCCCATGGCTGTTTAGCCATTCTGCTGAAGCTCAGCCCCAGTGGCTCTGGCTGCCCTGCCACATTCCTGAGGGCAGGGGATGAGCATGCTCATTGTCTAGCTGGGTCTCCAGCTCTCCTGTGGATCTAAAGTCAAACTTAAGTAGGTTAGTTAGTTTTTGACCCATGGGGAGAATAGAAATGGACACAAACACTATGAACAGAAGGACACACACAAAAAAAAAAAAAAAAAAAAAAAAAAAAAAAAAACCAGAACAATCCAACAAAGAGGACAAATCCACACGGCAGACAAATGGCGCCCAAACCAAAGTTACAAAGCAGGAGGGAAGAAAGTCCAGAGGCCTGCTGTCCCCTGGAGAAAAGAAACTTCGTCTCTTTCCCTCCTCCAAACAACCCGGGACTTCGTTCAGGGCGGGACCAAGGGTCTCAGGATACGACTGCTTCCCCCTGTAGTCCTATACAAGTCCTGTGCAGGCCAGGGAAAGATTCAAATACTCGAGTCAAAAACACATAACATACAAGTCTTGTGAAGGCTAGGCACAGAGTCAAGTACTCGAGTCAAAAACATGTAACATCAGATGCATCAGGCATACATCAAACATATAGGTTGCGAGCTCTTTCTTACCTCCAACTGGCAATGGAATTGAGTCTGGGGGTTGACCAGATCTTGGTGGAACTTCCAAAATGTAAGACCCTCGGAATAAGGAGTCTTCCAGTTTCGGTCGGTACCCCAAGAACTCAATGTCCAGTCCAGTTACTGCAACACACAAGAGGCTTTAATTTACAGGAAACATTTGTGCAACTTGGCTCCTCTGACATGCAGGCTAGAGAGAAGCCCCCTCCCCTGGGCCCAGGTGTTTTTTAAAGGCAAACTCACAATCTTAGGGAGGGGGTGAGACCCTTTGTCCATTGAGTATGCAACCCTTGGAGGCCGGACGGTCTGCTATTAGGGTCAACAGACCTTAGGGCCTCAGGGTGTGCTAATTAATTTTGTCTGGGCAAACCAGAGTTAAAGCTATCTCTTTGTTTCCTAAGGACACTATTCACCACCTGCTGACTCACAGGAAAGCAGGAGCAGTGTGAATTCATGTTATCTCAGGGCCTTGTGAGAGGAAGTTAGCAAATTCCAAGGAACAGATATTGGTTTCCAGGTTTAACATTACATTTTTTTGTCTTTCAAGATCATCTCATACAGTTAAAAGTTATTTCTTATGCAGTGCCTTTGGTTGTGTGTACATGAAGAGAAGATGGAGAACACTGGGGTGGACCCTCAGTCATTCCCAATCTGTCTGTAACTCTTAATCCCCCTCCCTCAATTTTCACTTCCTTTCCATCTCTCTGTCTCTCACTTCTCTCTCCCATGTTGCAGATCAAATCAGAAAGGCAGGGACTGCATCCTCCTGAGCAGGATCAACTCCACAGTTCTTTATTATCATCTGTTTATGTTGTTCCCAAATAATAAACTCATTTATCATTTGTCTTCATTCTATTGAACTCAGTAACACACCATCTCTACATGAATCAATTTTATTTATTAAGAATAAAGTCAAGTGTGACGTCTCACATGTTCACAAAATTATACGCATGATGTGGGTTTTCTCTTCCAAGATTGCTTCCCTATTACCTTATATCAAGATGATAAAAAAGGATTTAAATATATACAGGGTAAGAAATACAGATGAACAAAATTATGAAAAGTTCATTGCTTGACCTATATCAGTTTTCTGAGAACATACTGTAGTTCCTCCTACAGGAATACTCAAGGGTATAACCTGCTTTTAAAAAACCATGAACAGACAGAAACTCACACACTGACATCACATAATTAAAATTAAATGGAATCTCTGAACAGATTTCAAAGTGGGAATATTTTCTCTTAAGAGGACTCATTTGTGTAACCCACATGTTTATGGTCTTAAAGTCTTCAAAGTTTTCCTACAACATGATTTGCTTCATGTAAAAGAAAGCAAGCATGAAGGATTGGGCTTATGGAAGTCAATCAATCTGAATGAGGTTTTTGTTTAAATAAAGACAAGTATTACAATGAAACAGGGTTCCCTTATCAGTGAATTCCTAGGGCTTTTGTCCACGTGACTTTGCTTTTAAGAGCAAAACAGAGATATTGCAATGTTTGAACTGACTGTTCAAACTTTTCCAATATTGTTCTTTCCAGAATCCTATGTAACTCAATGTGTGTTGGCTGATGATCATACAACATCCTTTCTAGTAAGATTCCTTTCTATAAGAGTTTTCTTTGGACCACAAAGATTATTGCAATAAGTAAAGTGCACAACTTTACCACAATGATTACATGTACAGGGTTTCCATACACTATGATTTTTTTGTGTGTGATTATAAAGACTAATGATACATAGAAAGGATTCACCACATGGGATACATTCAGTGTCTTTCAAGTATGCATTTCTTATGACTTAAGAGATGGCTGGGATGTGCAAATGCTTTACCATACTGATGGCATTCATAAGGCTTCTCTCCAGTATGTGTTCTTGTAGGACTTTTAAGCACATGTGTTGCAAAAATTTTACTACTTTGATTATAATCATAGGGTCTCTCTACAGTATGTGTTCTTTTATGATGTACCAGATGGCTGTGTCATGTAAAAGATTTACCACATTGCTTACATCCATAGGGTTTCTGCCCACGATGTGTTCTATGATGAAACTAGAGAGTACTGACACGGGAATATGATCTACCACATTGATTACATAATAGGGTTTCTCTCCAGTATGTGTTCATTTATGACATACTAGAGTGCTGTGATGTGAAAAAGCTTTACCACATCGATTACATACGTAGTGTTTTTCTCCAGTATATGTTCTTATATGTATTTTAAGCTGAGCATTCCTTCCAAATGCTTTACATCATTGATTACATACATAGGGTTTCTCTCCAGTATGTGTTCTTATATGTGTTTTAAGCTGACTATTTCTTCCAAATGCTTTACCACATTCATTACTTTCATAGGGTTTCTGTCCAGTATGTGTTCTTATATGTCTTTTAAGCTGACAATTACTTGCAAATGCTTTACCACATTGATTACACTCATAGGGTTTCTCTCCAGTATGTGTTAATATATGACTTTTAAGCCACCCATGTGTTGTGAAAGCTTTACTACATAGATTACATTCATAGGGTTTCTCTCCAGTATGGGTTCTTTTATGACACACCAGAGTGCTGTTTTGTGAAAAAGCTTTACCACATTGATTACATGCATAGGGTTTCTCTCCAGTATGTGCTCTTATATGTATTTTAAGCTGACCATTACTTGTAAATGCTTTACCACATTGATTACACTCATAGGGTTTCTGTCCAGTATGTGTTAATATATGACTTTTAAGCCACCCATGTGTTGTGAAAGCTTTACTACATTGATTACATTCATAGGGTTTCTCTCCAGTATGGGTTCTTTTATGACACACCAGAGTGCTGTTTTGTGAAAAAGCTTTACCACATTGATTGCATGCATAGGGTTTCTCTCCAGTATGTGTTCTTATATGTCTTTTAAGCTGACAATTACTTGCAAATGCTTTACCACATTGATTACATTCATAGGGTTTCTCTCCAGTATGTGTTAATATATGACTTTTAAGCCACCCATGTGTTGTGAAAGCTTTACTACATTGATTACATTCATAGGGTTTCTCTCCAGTATGGGTTCTTTTATGACACACCAGAGTGCTGTTTTGTGAAAAAGCTTTACCACATTGATTGCATGCATAGGGTTTCTCTCCAGTATGTGTTCTTATATGTATTTTAAGCTGACCATTACTTGCAAATGCTTTACCACATTGATTACATTCATACAGCTTCTCTCCAGTATGTGTTCTTTTATGTTTTTTGAGATTATTGCATAGGGAAAAGACTTTACCACATTGATTACAGTCTTGTGTTTTCTGTCCAGTATGTGTTCTAATATGTCTTTTAAGCATAGTATGTCTTGCAAATAATTTACCACATTGACTACATTCATAGGTTTTCTCTACCATTTGAGTTCTTTCACAGAGTTGGAGGAAACTGTGGCATTCAGAGACTTCACCATACTGAAGACATCTATATGGTATCTCTCCAGTATGAAATTTTTCAAGCCTTTGAAGATGCCTGTAACATAAAAAGTTTTTTACACATTCATTGCGTATATTCACAGGATTCAAAACCTTATGGCTTCTTGCATTCCAGCAAAGATAATTAGCACATGTAAAACTTTACCACATGCATGATACTAAAGAAACAGTATATTTATAAAATAAATTTATAACTTGGCCAATTGTGAACAAGAATCCGATCTTAAGTTTTACATTTATAATGCTTCCCTCATGAGGTGTTGTTTTGTTTTCTTTGAAGATACTTGTGATTCAGAGTAAGAGGTTTTATTTCACGGGCCTCATTTATGGCATTTATTTACATGAGAATTCTCACATAATTGAAAAAGACTGAAAACAACTCAGAGCTTTTCCATACTTATTGCATTTATCAGTTTTTCCACAGTATAAATTATACTTCATTGGCCAAATATACCAGTAAAAATGGAAGCATTCACCCATTCCAATGTTCATTGGGATTTACTTCAGTGTGAGTTTGTTCATATCTTTCAGATGATGTTGGAATACTGATAAATTTTAAACTTCTTTCACACTCAACAAATATCCTCAAAGTGGGGGCTAGTAATCATCTTTCCTTTCTTCTCAATGTCCTAAGAGAGAGACGTATGTTGCTTCTGTCCACATTCTAAATTCACATGGCTTGCATTTAGAGTATCATATAGTTTTTATTTTTCCCTAGGTTTTCTGATACAGAATATCTCTGTGTAGACCCGGCTAGCCTCGAACTCACTTTGTAGGTCAGGCTGATCAGAAACTTAAGAGATCCACCTTGTTCTTCGTCATTAATGCTGGAATTAAGGGCATGGGTCACAACTACCTAACTCAACATATGATATACTTATTAAAGTAAGAATAACAAAGAAAAGGTTTCCACTTTGCACTCATGCAATTTGATTTTCTTTTGCTCACAGACATGTGTGTCAGGGATTAATGTTTCTCCACAAAAACCTTCTTGGTACTCATGAACTGACCCTTTCTATATACATAGCAAAGTCACAAATATATAAGCAATGCCTGATTAACTATACACATTTTTCTTAGAAAGTCTTGGACATATAATTATCACCTATACAAGAAATATATTGTTTAAAATATCTGAATATTATTAAACTCAACAAACTGGCATATCTATATCATAGATCTCCAGGTGCTATAATTCAAATGGTGGTATCTGTGAAGGCATTGTTTCCTTCTCTTTTTACATGAATACCTTGCAAACACAGAAGAGCTACCGTTCACTGAGGTACATGGTTTTGTTAGAAAATGAGAACCATCACTATACTTTAAGCTGCACCTTTTTCAACTTTGATCTTCTTAATTTTTTGTAATTCTTTTTGTGTGTCTCTTCAATAAAATTTCCAGAATACATTAAAATATCTTCAGAGCCAAATTTGCATAAATTTACATGTGAAAATTTACCTTCTATGTCTTCTAGAATTTGGACAATGATCTTCCATGGTATGGTCATCCCAAATGTAGCCTGAAATAACAGAAAATATACAATGTATTATTGTAAATTGTACAAAACTTAAATTAATAACTTTAATGAACCTTAGAACCATGCCTCATTCAACCAAGTTTCCTTTTTCTCAATCAAAATTACAGAATAGTATCAATAACCAAGAAATATTTGGTCCCTTATTTTAAAACATGAAGGAAATTTCAATCTTACCTGTATCAGTGAGGTTCCTGTACGTGTCCAGCATCACATCTCTGTAGAGACATTTCTGAGAAGGATTTAACAAAGCCCACTCTTCCTGAGTGAAATGGATGTACACATCGTCATAGGTCACTGCATCCTACAATAACACAAACATGTTTGACAAAGAAATATGATACTCACAATGTAAATATAAACAACTTTGACAACATACTCATGTAAGTCTGGAGCCTTGCACACTTATTTCATGACATGGACATTATAATGCATTCACATGAACCATTTAGAAGGAAACTGAATAGGAGGTTCACATGCAACATTTCTTGGCCCTTTAATTAGCATATAGCCCTGAGAAAGAAATCCCTATAAACAGACATAAAGGAAGTGTCAAGCTACAAGAACAACACTACTGAGAACACATCAGAAATAAATTGTACAATAGGAACAGCCTATCACAGAAATACTGAAGGCCCTTGAAACAACATCTGTCTTTGTTAGGTTTTCATTGCTGTTAAGAGATACCATGGACCAGAGCAACTCTTACAAAGAAAAGAGGTGTCACGCTTAAAATTTCCAAGCTTCAGTTAATCATCATGGCAGCAGGCATGTCAGCATATATGCTGCTGCAGTCCTTGATGTTATAGTCCTTACAGCATGACTCAGAGGCAACAGGGAGTTGTCTGACACACTGGGCAGTATTCTGCGAATAAGAAACCTCATGTCTGATCCTACAATGATGTGATTCTTCTAACAGGGAGAAGGCCACTCCAACAAAGCCACAACACATCTTCTTTCACTAGTGGGAACTCATAGAATATTGACTTACAGCTGGAGGACCTTCATGTCAACAAACTGGACCCTCTGAAAGTAGTAAACACTTAGGTGACTTGATCTGTTAGGGGGCCCCTGAAAGTGAAACCATCATCCATCCCAGTTGCTTGAACTGTGTTTTTGGAATCCGCACCCTATAGTGAGATACTTTACTCAGTCTTGATAAAAAATAGAGTGATTTGGTCCTTCCTCTGCTTTGTATGCCAGACTTTGGTGAGTCCTGAATGAGGGCATTACCCTCTCTGACTACTAAAGGGAGGAAGGGAAGGGAGGGAAATTGGAGAAGAAGATGGGGAAGAAGGGAGTGTATGGTATGTAAAATGAAAAATAAAAGTTTAAATGAAATTTAAAAAATGAAACAATATATTATTAGAATCATGTACTAAATGTGACTGGTTTTGCACTCATTGTTTTTTAAGTAACAAAGATTTTGAAAACAAATTCATTCCTAGTTTTTTTATATTCAGATTGTGTGTGAGAGATGTTTCCCATGTGTACTTATTACATACCATAGTAGAGGTTGTCAGAAACACTGCATCTGGAGGTGAGGTTGTATTGAGCCTAGAATTTTGGGTTTGGGGGTATGAACTCAGGTCATCCCCAAGTAGAATATGTGCTGTGCCACCATCCAAGACCCATTGAACTTTTTAGGAAAAACAGTAAATGTCATTTCCAGATTGAAAACAATAAGAATAAAAGAGAGTACATGAATAGAAAAGTAAATGATCAATGAGAACTTGGTGAGTTAATATTTATATTCTGTATGAGATAAATTTGCAACATAAATTGAATACAGTGCAAATTATATTCCTGACACTTTATAAGAGTATATCTGATTCGAAAGATTCAGGAAAATGGGAAACAGTTAGAATATCTGGAGGATTACGAAAAACATAGTACATATATTGACACAGCATGGCTTCTATACCTAATATAAACATGCAGTGATTGAGAGGTGTACAATATTTGGGAAAGAACAAAGAGAGGAAGTGAAAAAGAAAAGAACAATAAGAGGTAAATACTGCCAACTTTACTCTCAAAAATACAAGGGAAACTCATCCAGATAAACTTAGATCTTGAGCAATGTTACTCAGCTACCCATGATTCTATGTGTTCAGAACTTAAATACATAGACTCATACAAAACTCAAAAGGATATTTACACTGTTCGGTTTCTGACATTCCAGCTATTGATACTTGTTACTAATAGAGACACCCCACAGTCTAGAGCTTTCTATACGTATGGGGTAATCTCCTGCTATGATTCAGAGAATTATATTTTAATTTAATGAACAGTGTTACAAATTAATGTGTTCTGTTTTTTAAATATATCCGTAAATATAATTGGTATCCACAAATAATTTTTTAAGAAGCTTGGTCCCAAAAACCGACTGAGGACATACAGTCACTTAGTGTAAGAAGGAGTAATCAAGAGGACAGAAGGACATTACCCACAGACATAAGAAATAAATAAAGAAATATGTGTGCAATGACAAATTGCGTTCATTTCTGGCTAATGAGCAAAGAGGAAAGAACCTACAACAGATGGTTACTTTTGTTGTTATTGTTGGGATTTTTTTTTGAGACAGAGATTCTCTTTGCAACAAAAAGCCTTAGTTGTTTTAGGAATATCTTGCTAGACGTTGCTGGCCTTGATCTCACACAGATCAACTTTCCTGTGCCTCCTGAATGCTGGGATTAAAGGCGTGAACCACCACAATCTCGCTCCTAAAACAAATTTTGCATTCAACATATGTTGCCTTCTTTAAGTACTTTCAATGTCTGACTAGTGACAGGATATTGCAAGTTATGCCAGTAAGGCAATATAAGCATTCAAGAGAAAAGATAACACCATAAGTATTTCATAGTACAGGAGTAACATGAAACAGCAGGTCACATTTTACTGGCAAGTCATGAGGGAGAAGTGTCAGAAGATGAGAAAAGAACGGAAGGCAGAAAAAGAAAAGATGAAAGGTAAGGTAGGGAGGTATTGCTTAAGCCATGCCATATTCTAGGTACATTTCTTATAAGGAATAGCTTCTTGTATACTACTTCCATGAGGAAACGGAAGGAAATTTGAGACTCTAGGAAGTCAGTGGGAGTTACCATTCAATGGGACAAACTCAGGATAAGGATACTCAAAAAGTGCAGTACAAGGGGAACACAGGGATCTCCAAAAACATCACCAACTAAGTCCACAGTAGCCATGGGTCTAATAAACACAGCTCCATGTGGTGGGGATAGTTGTCTTCTCAGAGTCTGAAGCAACCCCTCAACAAGACACTGGCCCAAGACAATTGAATTTTCTCCCAAGAATCTTCCTTGTGTTAAAGGTGGAGTTCTACTTTATTCTCGATAGCTCAGGACCTGATGGAAACATCATAATTATATAAACCTTGGGTGTTATTGGCCCTGGGTTTCAGAAGGAACTCTGTTCATTCTCCATGAGTGAAGACCTAAAGAGAAAGTCTTGCTTGCTTTGTCTAGCCCTCAACTCATCACTGTTTTCTTTTCAAACAGTTGTCACCTGGGCTCATCTTGCCCATATGACAGAGCCATGATTTTATCTAGAAGAAAACTGGATGTTTATGGCACACCAGCACCTAATGTTCATTGGAACCCTGTAATAAACCCTTGTAAAGCTTGTAAAAGACATAATCAATGGTATGGAGGTGGGCCTTGGGGGTTTGTAAATCATTGCTTTGCTAATTGACATGGATTGGATCCAAATATTTGGAGTATCCTGGGGAACAAGTGTATATTATATCATCCTATTCTGTAACATGCCTGGTTAGCACACAACTTAACTTTTTTCTATTTTTTTTTTTAAATTTGGGGGTAGCAATATCTCAGCTAAATAAGTTTTTTGCAACTCCCTATCTCCCAAATATTGGTAAATCCTTTATAGAAACAATTCTCCTCCTCTATGTCACAGCTCAGTGGTAGAATGTAATCCAACACAAGAATGCCATATACAGATATTTGTATTTTCCCTTTGCTTTAACCTAGCAATTCAGAAACAGAGGCAAGAAGTTTTCCCCGAGATTGGGTCTAGCTTGCTCCACATAGAAAATTCTAGATCATGCTGCAAAGCTACACAGAGAAATGAAGAAAAATAATGCCATTTAGAACATGCACAAAGTTAACTCCAAATGTGGATACTCCCTTAGCCTAGAGACAAGGGGGAGGGCCTGGGCCAAAACTCAACTGACTTGACAGATTTTTATGATCCCTCCTAAAGACCTCAGCCTCCCAGGGGAATGCATGGCCCATGGGATGGGGAGGTCCCTGGGGGAAATAGGAGGATGGGAGGGAGAGGGAACTGGGATCGATATGTAAAATAATATCTTTATATTTATTTTTTAACAACAGAAGAAAAATTATTTTGATGGCAAAAAAAGAACATGATAACTCTGAATGGATGTGACCCCTAAATGTTACATGTGAAGAGCAGAACTTCTGGAAGGCACTGAACTAAGTGAACCTCTCCTTCTTTATAAATAGCCATCCCTGTGCACCAAAACCATAATGGAGCTGACTACAAAGAAGATTATTCACAATGTTACCTGATTGAATTCCTTTCCTCAGGCAGCCCACATGGAGAAGTATTCATAGGCAATACCCTGGTCAGGGAAGCTGCTAGGACCATAATGGCCTAGCAGAACACTGAATGTGGCAGCATACTCCAGTCTAGCCTCCTCCTGGAGGGCCTGCCAAACCGACTTTCATGACTACCCACCCCACCCTCCCCAGCCCCTTGCTTACCATACCTCATGTTCTGTGCTTATCCATGCTCTCCTTCCAATTCCCCACAGCAGCACTCACAGAGCAGTAATCAGTCCTCTGGCACCTGTTCTGATATAAAACCAAGCTTGCAGCATGGCTCCAGGAAGTCTCCTTCAAGACCTGAAACTGGCAGGTTGGCTTAGTGTCCCTGGTTGTCTAGTGAGGCTTGAGTGACAAGAGCTCTTTCTCAAGGGAAGAGTGTTCTTATAGACACAGCAAGCCCCGAACCTCCTTTGGCCCTGGCTAGACCTAGACATTTCAGAGAGCTGCACAAACAGGAACTTATTTGTTTGTTTTGTTTTGTTTTTTTTTTTTTTTTTTTTTGAGAATTTCCCTGTTGGTCCCTGATGTGCAAGAACTCACTCAGTAAACTGTGCTGGTCAATTCCTTCCTAATTATTATTATTAATCTTGTTTTTGTTACATTCTAGTAGATTTTTCTCATTACTTGTTCAATATTAATTAATTAATTAATTCATTCATTCATTTCTTTTGGTGTTTGATACACAGTTTCCCTGTGTGACCCTGCTGTTCTGGAACATACTCTGTAGACCAGACTATCTTCAAACTCACAGAAATCTACTTTTCTCTACTTCCTGAGAGCTGGAATCAAAGACGACAGCCACCACTGCATAGTCAGACACAAATTTCAATGTCGCTTCCTCATGTCACCATTAAACGGTCCAGCTCTCTTCCTGCATGCACAGACTCAATCTCTCTTTCTTCCTCCACATAATGTGCAGAGCTGCTCAGACCATTGTACAATGCTGACTGAAATGATTCTCTTATTAAACAGATGGAAGACTCCCTAGAATATTAAAATATAGGGAAATTTTTTAGGACACAAGTGATGTTTGTTCTGTGCCATCTGGCTGAGGTCAGGAGACCTGAGGGGACTCTTTACCTGGTTGTTACAGGTCCCTCAGAAAACCATGAGAGAAAGGCATAAGCAATATTACAAACAAGATGATACAACTTTCTCCTGACAGATGCCAGGGATATTGGTCAATTATATTGGAGTGTTATTCCTGAAATTAGAGTCAAATTCTTGAGAAGTGAATAATAATAACAAGTGTCATCTGCATGATAAGCTGAATACTCAAAGAGTGTGGCTGAGAAAAATGTCTTTATCTATGAGCACTATGGTGAACCAGCACAGGTTCCTCAGTAGGAAGGTGAGGAAACAGCTGCATTACTCAATGTTTTCCGTTAGAGCAGGATTGGTAGAACATATCTCTCTATGTCTGTAGAAAGTGGCTTTATTGGAATGTCTTACAGGCTCTGGGCCAGATAGTACATCAATCATGCTGACCAATGTACATTTGAAGAATTCGGTATTTGTTTGGTTTATGGGTGTGGATCTTCCAGCTGGTCTTCAGTATACACAAGTATTTCAAAGAAATATGCTTCAATGCTATAAAGGGGTAGACTCAGCAGGATCCACATGGAATTATATTTGTGGAGACTGTAAAGTTTTCCTCCAAGTGTTGTTGTATTTTGTTTGTGCTTTAGCAAATGAAGCCTGCCAGATGGTGGTGGCACATGCCTTAACTTCCAGTTCTTGAGAGGCAGAGGCTGGTGAATCTCTGTGTCTTCGGTAGAGTTCCAAATGTACACAGAGAAACCCTGTCTCAAAACAACACCAAACAAACAAAAAATAAATAAATCTATCAAAAAAACCTTGCTTTAAGAACAGAGTGTGTAGCTAGGCAGTAGTTAGCCATAGAGGACAGGCCATGGAGGAGCACACCTTTAATCAAAGAAGTTTGGATCAGTGGGATCTATATAATTTTATGGCCACCCCAGGATACACTGGATTTATCCAGTCTAAAAGAGAAAGAGAGACAGGTCATGGCTCATTCCTTTATTCCTGTACTTGGGAGGTAGATATGGCTGGGAGGAGAGAGAAATATAAGGGTGAAGAAGACAGAAGCTCATTGTGTTCTAATGGAAGACTCCTAGAATCAAAATCGCCAGACCCTTTGGTCTGAAGATAGAGTAGAAGTAAGAACTAGGGGATCACTGCTCTGCTTCTCTGATCGTTCATCATTAACCACACATCTGAGTCCATATTTTGACTATTAAGACTAACTAGAATTAGCTTTACAATTTCCAGTGTAGTGTGTCAAAGCTGAACTATGGTGTACAAGACTAGAATTGATGGTAATAGAATTGAGGGTATAAATCTTTATCAATTTATAAAGCTTGTTGCTACATTTTGTGTGTTTGAGCATGAGAGAAAATGGTTTGTAGGAATATACAGGTTATGGGATGTAGATAATTATGTGAAGTTGAGTGTTAGTATCTGACCTTTGGTCATCCCGCAAAAGAATATATGCTGAGTCCCTTGCCAAGATACACAACATATTTTATCTGATGAGCCAACACTCTTCCACAGATTAACAATAAAACCAAAATAAATAAAGAACTAAGTAATGGTCTTTGGGAATATGAAGCATCAGAATTAAGATCCTATACAGGGTAAGTTTGCAACATGAAATGAATACAATCCAATTACGATGAACAACAATTTATAACAAAATGCTTATTACAAAGGCAGATTAACATTTTTCTTTGAAAATACACAGGATGCTCAATGTAATTATGAAAACACAGTACAAAAACTGACATAATATGACTTTTATACTTACCACAAAGTTACAACAATCAAAATACGAACAATATTTGTAAAAGAATAAAAGAAATAGAGAGAATAAGCCAAGAACAAAGAAAAAATATCATCAACTATTAATATAAAGTACAAAAGAAAGTTTGCTAGGAAAAGTGTGATCTTGATCAATGTTATCCAAATACCTATGAAACCATGTGTACAGAGATTAAATAATCAGACTTCAACACCCCAATTAAATCAACCCAACCATTCAACACTTTTGACCCTGCAGCTATGGATATCTATTCCAAAGACAGGAGGTCCCTGCTCTAGAGCTCTCTATGCAAAAGGAGCTCATCTTCTGCTACGGCTCTGGAGCCCTTTATGACCCTTTCTTGTTTCAGAAAAACCCATCCCCACTGATGCCCATTCCACAAATAACATGGAAGAATATTTTAAAATCTGCTTCCTGCCACATGTTAGATGGCCCAACATTAGGACCCTGACCTAACTCGCTACCCAAAACCATACCCATCTGAGAAATCTCCGCAGAACAGGGACTCATTTTGTCCCCTGGAATTAAACTTCACGTAACATGTCTTATAAGGGGAGGTAGCATAGACTTAAAAACATTATGATCTTGTATGGCTTATAGACATACACATCATCATTTTTAATACTTTCTAAAATATTTAGAAGACAAACCTGAAAGTGGAATGGAATATACAGAACTTCAAGAAATAAAACCTCAGTTTTCCAGTGTCAGCCACCACTGCACACAAACGGCATTGCATGCATGTGCATACTGAACAGTTATGTAATATGCAGCACATCCTCCCATGCCAGGGCTACAGAGTCTCTAGCAAACCAGAAATGGCAGCTGAGCATACCTGCTTTGAAAATCCTACATTTAAAATGGTGTAACCTGTGTTCTTCCTTAAATCTCGATAGAGCAGAAGGAAAAGGGAGTCCTGGAAAGAAGCTTTCTCAGAGTTCCAAATTGGCTGGGACCACACAGTTTGGCCTATAATTTTTGCAGCCCCCCTACCAGGGGATCAGAAGTCAATGACTCAGATTGCACAGTCCTCGTAGCTCTGCACTACCTACCCAGGAGACAGGGGCCTAGTCAAGAAAGTTTGTGTTTTAGTATACATTCTTCTACTGTCCTGGAGCACAAACTGCTCATTGGGAAAATCACAGTGTCTTTTGTGTGCACATTCTATTACACACTTACTGTTCATAGCTTATAACTCTTGACCACATAGTTGGGAAATACTTCAGCCAAGTCCATGAAACCTTCAAATGTTCACTGTTTTCAGTGTGTAAATCCTGTTTAAGAAAAGCAGGCTGTGAATTGGAAAATAATGAGGAATCATGCTAGGGCTTGGGGGCAGAAAAGAGTATGAGGATATGATGCAGTTATGTTCTAAAAAAAAAAATTGAAAAGCTGGAAATAGCTTCATGGCCATGTGCTCCAGAGACTAGGGGTTTCTCTTAGAGCACAACAAGGATTTCTCAAACCTTTTCTCTCAGACGGTACATCCACAACCACAAAAAGTAACAGTCCTGTTACCTAGTCCACAACAGTTCACCCGGACCTGTTTTTGCTGAATATGGTAACTATAGCAATTTGTATTCACGTTACGGTCTCTCTCCATCCAGATTCTTGATAGCCCTCATCCATGGATTCCAAGAACCTACCCACTGGGACAATTATGGATTATCTAGGAATGATTATCTAATTCCACTTTGCTCACCTTGACTACTGATAAAGGAGGAAATCTCAGCCTCCACCCTGCCTGTCACATTCTGCACTGTGACTCCACCAGTATCAAAGTGGGTCATGCACTCAATTCTTGCATAAATCCAGCTTCATTTATATGTTGCCACAATAATCAGACATGTAAGGAGTTCACACATTTTCTGGTCTATTTTACTTCTCATTGGCAAGTCAAAGGCCAGACTAGAAGGACATGTGTGATTTTCTTCCCAGCACTGTCCAGGAGAAGCGGGATGAGGAGTTCAAAGCAATTCTCAAAAGCTCAGCATATGAAAAGCCAAAGTTACAAGAGACTTTGCTCTACTCAGAAATCAATCATCAACATCACTTGAGAAAAGGAATTACATAAGTAAAATCTAAGAAACAGGAGTGCAGAAAATAGAGGTAAAAGCATTAATATGTTTAAAGAAGACATTTAAAAATATACCAATATCTGGGTGGTGGTGGCACCTGCATTTAATGCTAGTGCTCAGGAGGCAGAAGGAAGCCTATCTCTGTAAGTTCAAGATCAGCCTGGGCTACAAGATCTAGTCTGGGGCAGGCTCCAGAGCCACAAAGAAATTGGGTCTCAAAAAAATAAAATAAAATAAAAAATAAAAATAAATAAAAGAAATCTATAAAAATGATACCAGGGGTTGAGCACTGGGACAGAGGGTGGAGCCAAAAGTCCACCCTACTTCGGAGACTTCTCGGAGCAACTCTGAACAAAGGAGACCTGACTATCCACGCGGGACCACCCGTAATTTCCACCATCTTGGTCTCTGACCCTGCCTCCAGTCCTCTGCTGGAGTCCCAGGCCCCTCCCAGACATCCATCTATCTCTGTGGGTCCACTCGGAGTTCCTCTGGGCAAGATCCTTGAACCCCAAATCCTGGCTTCTGCCAAAGAATGAGGTCTCAGCTGGAGAGCGCCAGTTTCCAGGGAGATCCCATTATCCTGCAAAACCTTCTCAAGTTCCAGCTCAGTCCTTACCCTCTTCCACCAGCTATTGGCCAGAGTTATTTGCCAGAGCTATTGGCCAGAGTAACACTGTGAGTACATGCTGGCATCTTCTTCTGGATCCTCATCCTTAACCCCATCCCTGGATCCAGGTCTGCGGAGAAACCTCCTAGAGTGCTTGGACCACACAGAGCTACAGATATTGAATCTCAGACCCACATAAGCCCATCGGGGAAGTACCATAGAGAGAGAGGGGGAGACAACACCAACACCTACTGGAAGAAGCTATGGGAAGAAGGCTATACAAGAGAATACCTAACAACAGAAAGACAAACATGACACCACCAGAATCTAGGGAATCTACACCACCTAGAATGGAACACAACAACAAAGCAGAGGAAGCAGAAGGGTATGACTTAAAAATTACCATCATAAAAATGATAGAGGACCTCAAAGAAGATGTGAGAAAATCCCTTAAAGAAATGGAAGAAAAAACAAACAAAAAAGTGGAAGAAATGAACAAATTACTTAAGGAAAGGACAGAAAGCCAAGAAAAAACAATTAACCAGGTGAAGGAAACGGTTCAACACTTGAAAACTGAAATTGAGAAAATAAAGGCAACACAAACGGAAGGAATGCTGGAAATTGAAAAGCTGGGCAAAAAATAGGGAACTATGGACACAAGCATAACCAATAGAATTCAAGAGATGGAAGAGTGAATCTCAGGCACAGAAAATAAACTAGAAGAAATAGATTCATCGACCAAAGAAAATCATAAATCCAACAAATACTTAACACAAAGCATCCAGGAAATGTGGGACACCATGAAAAGGCCAAACCTAAGAATAATAGGCATAGAGGAAGGTGAGGAAGTCCAGCTCAAAGGTTCCGAAAACATATTCAACAAAATCATCGAGGAAAACTTTACAAATCTGAAGAAGGACATGCCCATGAAAGTGTAAGAAGCATACCAAACCCCAAATAGGCTGGACCAAAGAAAAAAGACCCCTCGACATATAATAATCAAAACACCTAGCATACAGAATAAAGAAAGAATATTAAGAGCAGCGAAGGAAAAAGGACAGGTAACATATAAAGGCAGACCTCTCAAAATTACACCTGATTTCTCCATGGAAACCCACAAGGCCAGAAGGTCCTGGATAGACGTTCTAAAACTATTAAAAGAACACAGATGCCAGCCTAGGCTACTATATCCAGCAAAACTCTCAATCAATATACATGTAGAGAACAAGATATATAAAGACAAAACCAGATTTTCCCAATATGTATCTACAAATCCAGCCCTACAGAAAGTATTGGAAGGAAAACTCCAACCCAAGGAAGGTAACTATGCCCACAAAAATGTAGGCAACAGATAATCCAACTACACCAGAAACCAAGGGTGAAGCAGAACAAATATATTCACAATACCACTGCCAACAACAAACCTAAATCAAATAAGCATCAACAACCAATGGTCTTTACTCACCCTCAACATTAATGGTCTTAACTCACCTATAAAAAGACACAGGCTAACAGAATGGATTACGAAGACAGAATCCATCCTTCTGCTTCATACAAGAAACACATCTTACCTTCAAAGATAGACATTACCTCAGGGTAAAGGGTTGGGAAAAGATTTTCCAATCAAATGGAAATAAGAAGCAAGCAGGCGTAGCTATCCTAATATCTAACAAGTTAGACTTCAAACCAAAATTAGTCAAAAGAGATGAAGACGGTCATTTCATATTCATCTCAGGAGAAATCCATCAACACAAAGTCTCAGTTCTGAACATCTATGCCCCTAATACAAAGTCACCCACATTTGTAAAAGAAACACTACTAAAACTCAATGCTCGTATAAAACCTCACACACTTATAGTGGGAGACGTCAATACACCACTCTCAACACTAGACAGGACCACAAATCTGAAACTCAACAAAGAAACAAAAGAATTAACAAAACTTATGTCTGAACTGTGGTTAACAGACATCTATAGAACATTCCACCCGAAGACAAAAGAATATACTTTCTTCTCTGCTCCACATGGAACCTTCTCTAAAATCGACCACATACTAGGTGACATAACAAACCTCAACAGATACAAGAGAATAGGAATAGTCCCCTGTATCTTATTGGACCACCATGCTTTAAAATTGGAACTCAACAACAACACAAATAGCAGAAAACCTGTAAACTCATGGAAACTGAACAATGTGCAATTGCACTACTCCTGGGTCAAAGAAGAAATAAAGACAGAAATTAAAGACTTTCTAATATTCAACGAGAATGAGGATAAAATATACCCGAACTTATGGTACACACTGAAAGCAGTGCTACGAGGGAAGTTCATTGCAGTAAGTGCCCATATGAAGAAAACAGAGGATAGTAACATAAGAGAATTAACAGCCCAACTGAAAACCTTAGAACAGAGAGAAGCGAATTCACCCTGCAGGAGTAGATGCCAGGAAATAATCAACTTGAGGGCTGAAATCAACAAAATAGAAACCAGAAAAACAATACAAAAAAATCAATGCAACAAAGAGTTGTTTTTTTTTTGAGAAAATCAACAAGATAGACAAACCTTTATCCAAACAAACGAAAAAGCAGAGACAGAACATGCAAATTAACAAAATCAGAAACGAAATGGAGAACATAACAACAGACAAAGAGGAAATCCAGAAAATTTTCAGGTCATACTTTGAAAATCTGTATTCCACAAAAATTGAAATTTCAAAGGAAATGGACAAATTTCTGGATAACTATCACGTACCAAAATTAAATCAAGAACAGACAAACAACTTAAATAGACCTATAACCCGCAATGAAATAGAAGCAGTCATCAAAAGCCTTCCAACCAAAAAAAGTCCAGGGCCAGATGGATTCAGCGCAGAATTCTACCAGACATTCAAGGAAGAACTAATAGCACTACTCCTCAAACTGTTCCACAAAATAGAAACAGAAGGTTCATTGCCAAACTCTTTTTATGAGGCCACAATAACTTTGGTACCCAAACCTCACAAAGACACAACTAAGAAAGAAAACTACAGACCAATATCCCTGATGAACATCGATGCAAAAATACTCAATAAAATACTGGCAAACCGAATTCAAGAATACATCAGAGAAATCATCCACCATGACCAAGTAGGCTTCATCCCTGGAATGCAGGGATGGTTTAACATATTCAAATCTATCAACATGATCCACCATATAAACAAACAGAAAAAGAAAAACCATATGATTATCTCCCTAGATGTGGAAAAAGCCTTTGACAAAATTCAACACCCTTTCATGATAAAGGTCTTGGAAAGGTCAGGGATAACAGGAACATACCTAAACATAATAAGAGCAATATACAGCAAACCGACTGCCAACATCAAACTCAATGGAGAGAAACTTAAGCCAATTCCTCTAAACTCAGGAACAAGACAAGGCTGTCCTCTCTCTCCATATCTCTTCAATATCGTACTAGAAGTTCTAGCTAATGCTATAAGAAAACAAAAGGAGATCAAGGGGATCCAAATTGGAAAGGAAGGAGTCAAACTGTCTCTATTTGCAGATGATATGATAGTTTACATACACGACCCAATAAACTCTACCAGGGAACTCCTACAGCTGAAAAACACCTTCAGCAAACTACCAGGATACAAGATAACCTCAAAAAAATCAGTAGCCCTATGTTTTTCAGACAGCAAAGAGACAGAGAAAGAAATCAGAGAAACATCACCCTTTACAATAGCCACAAGCAACATAAAGTATCTTGGTGTAACACTTACCAAACAAGTAAAAGACCTATATAATAAGAACTTTGTGACTCTAAAGAAAGAAATTAAAGAAGATACCAGAAAATGGAAAGATCTCCCATGCTCTTGGTTAGGTAGGATTAACATATTAAAAATGGCAATCTTACCAAAAGTAATCTACAGATTCAATGCAATCCCCATTAAAATCCCACCACAATTCTTCACCGACCTTGAAAGGATAATAATCAACTTTATATGGAAAAACAAAAGACCCAGGATAGCCAAAACAACCCTATACAATAAAAGAACATCAGGAGGCATCACCATTCCTGACTTTAAGCTCTACTACAGAGCTATAGTTCTAAAAAACAGCCTGGTATTGGCATAAAAATAGACAGTTAGACCAATGGAATCAAATTGTAAATCCTGATATTAATCCACACACTTATGAACACCTGATTTTCGACAAAACAGCTAAAATTATACAATGGCGCGAGGACAGCATCTTCAACAAATGGTGCTGGCACAATTGGATGAGGGTGTGTAGAAGACTGCAGATAGACCCATGTCAGTCGCCATGTACAAAACTCAAGTCCAAATGGATCAAAGACCTCAACGTCAATCCAGCCACATTGAACCTCTTGGAAGAGAAAGTAGGAGGTACCCTTGAACAAATTGGTATAGGAGACCACTTCTTGAACATAACTCCGGGGGCACAGACACTGAAGGAAACAATTAATAAATGGGACCTCTTCAAACTTAGAAGCTTCTGTAAGGCAAAGGATAAATCGTCAAGACCAAACGGCAGACCACAGACTGGGAAAAGATTTTCACCACTCCTATATCCAATCAAGGGCTGATCTGCAAAATACAGAAAGAACTCAAGAAACTAGTCAACAAAACACCAAATAACCCTATTAAAAAATGGGGTACAGAACTGAAGAAAGGATTCTCAATAGAGGAAATCAAAAAGGCTGAAAGACACTTAAGAAAATGCTCCACATCCTTAGCTATCAGGGAAATGCAAATCAAAACATCTTTGAGATACCATCTTACCCCGCAAGAATGGCTAAAATTAGAAACACCAGTGATGACTTATGTTGGAGAGGATGTTGAGAAAGTGGAACACTCCTCCACTGCTGGTGGGAGTGCAAACTCATACAGGCATTTTGGAGATCAGTATTGCAGTTCCTCAGGAAAATGGGAATTAGTTTACCACAGGACCCGGCAATCCACCTCTTGGGCATATACCCAAAGGATTCACATCCATGCAACAAGACATCTGTTCAACTATGTTCATAGCAGCACTATTTGTAATAGCAAGAACCTGCAAGCAACCTAGATGCCCCTCAATTGAAGAATGTTTAATGAAGATGTGGCACATCTACACAATGGAATACTACTCTGCAGAAAAAATAATGGTATATTGAAATTCGCAGGCAAGTGGATGGCACTTGAAGAAACCATCCTGAATGAGGTAACCCAGTCACAAAAAGAGGAACACAGTATGTACTCACTCATATATGGATTTTAGACCTAGATCAAATGATCACCAACCTATAATTCACATCACCAGACAAACTAGGATACAAGCTATATTCTAAGAGATTCATATAAAGTCCCTCACAGAACTGGGAAGGAACAAGTCCCCCGAGATCAGGTGAAGTGGGGGGGCAGTGAATGGAGAGAGAAGTAGGAGAAAATAAGGGGGAGGAAAGGAAAATATGTGGGACCAGGAAGATTGAGCCTGGTTAAGAATAGAAGATAGGAAAGAGAGAGAGAGAGAGAGAAACAGAGACAGAGAGAGAGAACATAAATGAGGGATCCAATATTGGTTTTAAGATAAAATTGAACACAAAGAAAGGTATAGAGAACTACAAGTCTGCTTCCAACTAACAATCTCAGCTTCCGTGGAAAGGCTATCATAAATGCCCTTCCTGGAGAGTGAGATCAACAACTAACTTCTCCATGGATCCCTCAACTAATGCCTGTTGAAAACAGGATCAAACACCCATACATAAACACTGAGTCGAACTAGAACCCAGAAGCAGATGGAGAGGACAAGACCATGCGGCAGATACACATACAGACAGGTTACCTGAACAAGGAGCAGCTAACGGCCACTAGACTGATAGCTGTGAAGCCAGCATGGGACTAACTCAGCCCCCCCCTGTATATGGGTCTCAGCCAGAAGGACTGAGCAGTCTAAGAGACCTCAGACAGTGGAGCCAGGATGTATCTCTGGTGCCCCAAATGACTTTGCGAACATATCCCCCAAGGAGGAATAACTGCCTTAATCTAGAGACAGGAGAGAAGCCCTAGTCCCTACTTCACAGGTCCTGTCACATCTACATGACCCCAACTGGATGGCATTCCCCTACATATGGAATTGGGGTGGGGGGATGGGGGAGGGTGTTTAGAGTGCATGTGAGAGGGCAGAGAGGGTAAAAGAGAGGGAAGGAGGGAGGGAGGGCTGGAGGGGAGGGAGGGAGGGAGGGAGGGAGAGGGAACTGGGATCAACATGTAAAATAATACATTAAATTAAAAAAAATGGTTTGACTCCAAAATTTAAGTTGAAGGAGAAGTTACTGGGGAAAAGGTTTCTATTTTTTGTTTCCACAGAAAATGAAATGATGTGGATTCCTTCCAGACTAATTTGGTTTGATCACACCAGACCACCTGAAACAGAGTACACGGTGATCCTACATTCCAAACAGCTGGACAAAACAGCCCTACAGACTACAGCCAGGATATCTGAATCTTCTTCGAATCCCCCCGAGACAGCGCCCCTTACCAGCCAGAAGTAGTTTGGAAAGAACGACACCCAAATTCCCAAATATTGTGTATAAATGTTTGTTTTCATTTAATTGGACTTTGTTATATAAAATTAAATAAAATAATAATAAAAAATGATACCAGGCTCAACTAGAGGCCTCAGCTCGAGAATTCCAGGCCCTGGCTAGATCCGCATATACATGCCACCATCCTGAGGCCATTCCTGCTGGAGGCTTGTCTCCCATTGCTGGGTCTCTGCTAGAGAGACATCAACAGGAGTGTGCCAGGCCCTGGATTGGTCTGCCTACCCAGGCAGGAACACCCTGAAACGCTGCCAATGTTAATCTTTGACACCCAATGCCAGGATTATGCTAGTTGTGAGTCTGGGACTAATTTGGGTTGAATTAACCCTACAACCAACCCAGGAAACTCCCTGGATTGGTACCAGATATTGCTCCACCTGTGGCCTGTCCTCAGCTAAAAAACAAACAAACAAACAAACAAACAAACAAAAAACAAAAAACAAAACAGAAAATAAATCTCACTTCAACAGAACCCAAGGGTTAATCATGGCAAATATACACACAAAACCACTGCCAACAACAAATCATAAACAAACAAAAATTAACCATCAATGATCCTTATTTTCCCTCAACATTAATGGTTTTAACTTGCCTATAAAAAGACACAGGCTATCAGAATGAATATGGAAACAGAATCTGTCCTTCTTCTGCATACAAGAAACACATCTAAGCTTAAAAGATAGTCATTACTCAGGGTAAAGGGCTGAGAAAACATCTTCCAATAAAATAGACCCAAAAGCAAACAGGTCTGTCTCTCCTAATATCCAGCAATTTAGACTTCAAAGCAAAATCAATCAAAAGTAATGGAAACAGTCATTTTGTATTTATCACAGGAGAAATACTCACCACAAATCCTCAATTCTGAACCTCTATGCCCCAAATACAAAAGCACCCACATTTGTAAAAGAAATACCACTAAAACTCAAACCACACATAAAACATCACACACCTATAGTGGGAGACTTCAACACCCGACTCACAACACTAGACAGGACCACCTCAGAAACTTTATAAAGAAACAAAAAAACTAACAGAAGTTATGTCTCAATTGGATTTAACAGACACATTTAGAACCTTCCATCCAAACAAAAAAGAATATAACTTCTTCTCTTCTCCACATGGAACATTTTCTGAAACTGACCACATACTTGGAGACATAAAATTCCTCAAGAGATACAAAAAAATTGGAATAGTCCCTTGTAACTTATCAGACCACCATGCTTTAAAATTGGAAGTCAACAACAACACAAATCGCAGAATCTCTACAAAACCATAGAAACAGAAAAACCGCAAATGCAGCATACCTGAATCAAAGAAGAAATAATTAAATTAAGAATGTCTTCAAATTCAATGAATATCAGGGCACAAAATTGCATTAAGTGCCCACATGAAGAAAACGGAGGATAGTCACATTAGAGAATTAACAGCACAACTGAAAGCCTTAGAACAAAAGAAGCAAAATCACCCCTCAGGATTAGGGCCCATATTCAATTTTTGGGCTTAAAACAATAACGAAGAAAACAGGAAAATAATACAAAAAATCAGTACAACAAAGGGTTGAATTTTGGAGAAAATTAGCAAGATTCACAAACCTTTATCCAAACTAACCAAAAGCATAGAGAGAACATGGAAATAAACAAAATCAGAAATGAAAAGGTGTACATAACAACAGACACTGAGACAATCCAGACAATTTTTAGGTCATACTTTGAAAACCTGTACTCAACAAAATTTGAAAATTCAAAGGCTATGAACAAATTTCTGGATAACTATTACTTACCAAAATTAAATCAAGAACAGACAAGCTACTTAAACAGACATATAACACTTAACAAAAGAGAAGCAATCATGAAAAGACATTCAACCAAATAAAGCCCAGGACCAGATGGCTTCAGTGAATAATTCTAGCAGAATTTCAAGGAAGAGCTAATACCAATACTCCTGAAATTGTTACACGCAATAGAAACAGAACATTCATTACCAAACTCTTTTTATGAGGCTACATTCATCTTGGTACCCATCCACACAAATGCACAACTAAGAAAGAAAATTACAGATCAATATCCCTCATGAACATTAATTAAAAAGTACTCAATAAATTACTGGCAAACCGAATTCAAGAATACATCAAAGAAATCATCCACTGTGACCAAGTAGGCTTCATCCCTGGGTTTCAATGATGGTTTCACATATGAATATCTATCAAAGTGATCCAAAATATAAACAAACTGAAAATAAAAAAATCACATGATCATCTACCTAGGTGCAGAAATCCTTTGACAAAATTCAACATCTTTCATATTAAAGGTCTTGAAGAGATCAGCGATAACAGGAACTTATGTAAACACAATAAAAATAATATACAGTAAACCAAGAGACCAGACCAAACTGAATGTAGAGAACCTTAAGGCAATTCCTCTAAAATCAGGAACAACACAAGGCTGCATCCCCACTCCATATCTCTGCATTATTGCACATGAAGTGCTAGCTAAAGAAATAAGACAACAAAAGGTGATCAAGGGGACAAATATTGGAAAGGAAGAACTCAGATTTTCTCTATTTTCAGATGATATGATAGTTTACATAAGCAACCGAAAAAACTCTAACAGGGTACTCATACAGCTGAAAAACACATTCAGCAAAATATCAGGATACAAGATAAATTAAAAAAAAAATCTGTAGCCCTACTTTATTCAGATAACAAAAGGACAGTGAAAGAAATCAGAGAAACGTCACACTTACAATAGCCACAAAAACATAAAGTATTTTGGAGTAACACTTACCAAACAAGTGAAAGACCTATATAAGAACATTGTGTCTTTAAATCAGAAATTAAAGAAGATTCCAGAAAAGGGAAAGATTTTTCATGCTCTTGAATAGCTAGAATAAACATAGTAAAAATTGCAATCTTGTCAACAGCAATCTGCAGATTCAATGCAATCCCAATTAAAATCCAAGCACAAATATTCACTGACCTTGAAAAGATAATAATCAACTTCATATTGAAAAACAAAAGAAACAAGATAGCCAATACAACCTCTATATTAAGGGAATATCAGGAGGCATCACTATCCCTTTAAGCTCTACTACAGAGCTGTAGTCCTGAAAACAGCCTGGTATTAGCACAAATATAGACAAGTAGCAAAATATAATCAAATATTAAATCCTGATATTAATCCGCATACCTATGAACACCTGATTTTTGACAAAACAGCTAAGAGTATACAATGGGAGGATGAAAGCGTCTTCAACAAATGATGCTTGCAAAACTGGATTATGTTGTGTAGAAAAATGTAGATCACCATGCACAAAACTCAAGTCCAAATGGATCAAAGGCCTCAACATAAATACAGCCACACTGAAACTCTTAGAAAAGGAAATAGGAGGTATTCTTGAACAAATTGGTACAGCAGACCACTTCCTGAATGTAGCTCCAGTAGGACAGACACTGAGATCGACAATAAGTGGGACCTCTTCAAATTTAAAAGACTTGTAAGGCAAACGACACAGTTGACAAGACTGAAAGGCAATCTGCAGACTGGGAAAAGATCTTGGTCAATCCTCCATCTGACAGAGAGCTGATCCCAAAAACGTACAAAGAACTAAAGCAATTAGTCAACAATACACCAAATAACCCCATTAAAAATGGGGTATAGAACTGAATAGACAAGTCTCAATAGAGGAAATTTGAAAAGGCTGAAAGACACTTAAGAAAGTGCTCCACATCCTTAGCTATCAAGGCAAATTAAAACAACTTTGAGATACCATCTTACTCCTGCCAGAAAGGCTAAAATTAGAAACACCTATGACAACTTATGCTGGAGAGGATGTGGGAAAGGGGAACACTCCTCCACTGCAGGTGGAAGTTCAAACTCGTACAGCCATTTTGGAGATCAGCAATTCCTCAGGAAAATGGGAATCAGTCTACCACGGGACATGGTAATCCCCCTCTTAGGCATATACCCAAGTGATCCACATCCATGCAACCAAGACATGTACTCAACTATGTTCCTAGCTGCTTTCTTTGTAACAGGAAGGACTTGGAAGCAACCCAAATGCCCCCCAACTGAAGAATGGATAAAGAAGATGTAGCACATTTATATAATGGATTACTATTCTGAGGGAAAAAAACAATGGAATTTTGAAATAAATAGAAAAGTGGATTGAACTTGAAGAAACCAATCTGAATGAGGTAACCCAATCACAAAAAGAGAAGCATGGTATGTACTTGCTCATTTATGGATTTTAGACATAGAGCAAAGATCACCAGCCAACAAATCAAACTGCCAGAAAAACTAGGATACAAGGAGGTATGTAAGAAATTCATATAAGATCACTTGCAGAAGGTGAAAGGAAAATGGCCCCCGCAGCATATGGGTGTGGGTATAGACGGGGAGTGAGTGGAAAGGGAACTAGCAGAAGGAGAAGGGGAGGAGAGCAAAGTGCATGGGACTAGGAAGATTCATATAGGGGAGGAATAGACTTGAGAAGAGAAGAGAAGAGAAGAGAAGAGAGAAAGGGACAGAGAGAGACAGACAGAGAGAGAGAAAAAAACCATAAAAGAGGGAGCCATTATAGGTTTAAAGAGGAAATACAACTAGAGAAATGTCCAGAGGCCTACAAGTCTGACCCCAACTATGAATTTGAGCAATAGTGTAAAGGCTACCATAAACTCCCTTCCCTGATAATGAGATCAGGAACTAACTTATTCACCATCATGGGGCCCTCATCTAGTAGCTGATGGAAACAAAAGCATAAATGCACAAATAAACCCTGAGCCTAACTGGAATCTACATGCAGACAATGAGGACAAGACCACGCTGTAGAAACACATAGACACAGCTGATCTGAACAAGAAGGAGCTAATGGTGCCCCAGAATTATAGCAGGGAATCCAGCATGGGACTGACTTTTAACCCCTGAACATGGGTCTCAGCTAAAAGGCCTGCAAAGTCTAAGGGACTAAGTGGAACCAGGAAGTACCTCTGGTGCAAAAAGGACTTTTGGGGAAAATCACCATGGAAGGATACTCCCTTAACCTAAAGACAGGAGAGAAGTTTTAATCCCTACTTTAAATGACTTGAAAAATTTAGATGAATCCCCATGGAAGGCATTACTCTACATGTATAGTGGGGGTTGGATGGGAGGGAAGAGTGGCGGGGGGCGTGGCTGGGAAGTTGAGAGAGATGGGGAGAAGGAGGGAGGGAGTGAGGTAGAGGGAACTGGGTTTGATATATATATATATATATATATATATATATATATATATATATATAATTTTTTTAATTAAGAAAAGAAATGTGATACCAATGTAATTTAAACAAAATAAAGTTAACATATTTTAATAATTTAAAAATGTCTAGCTCTATTGACTTTGAAAAAATCACACTTCCCCAGAGAGAACATCACTTCCAGCACAAGTTCTAATGGATCTTAATAATTAAAACTCATAGTAATCTATCAGGGAGTGGAGGGTAAAAACTGAAGGATCACAGATTCAGAGCATCTGGCCAGTAGATTTCTTATCTCTAACAATTCTCAGACAAATAATATGGTCCTGTCCTCACACTGCCTCCTTAGATTGACTGCCATCTCTTCACTCCCTCAGACAGACTGCTCTAACAAAATCCTCTCACTGCATGCTCTTCTGTCTCCTCCACCTTATCTTCCTCTTTCTGTCCAGCCATGTAGCTCTATCTCCAAATCCCTACACTTGGGATTAAATACCTGAAATCCTAAGAAATGGGATCACCTTAGTATGAGCTGTTTTTCTTTTAGACAGATTTTTTCTCCCTCTCTGTCCCTCTCTCTCACTCTTTCTCCCTCCATCTCTCTATAGCCAGGAGTGGCCTTGAACTCACACAGTTCCACCTTTCTCCTTCCCCTTGTGCTGGTATGAAAACTGTGCCCAACCACTGCTCTCTTAGGGAAGACCTTGGCATCTATGTTGGAAGATCTTGGCCTGTATGTTGAAATAGTGGCTTGGGTGTGTGGCTAGCTAGTGACTTACATGAATGGCTAACTATTGAGTTAGGTATGTGGCTAAATAGTAACTTAGTGTGTGTGACTAACTAGTTACTTACTGCTTTACTGTGTGTGGCTAACCTGTGAGTTAGTGTATCTAACTAGTAACCTAATTGTGCATCAAATCATTGACTTAGGTGTGTGGCCTACTAGTGACTTGTGTGTGAGGCTAAATGGGTAGTGACTTAACATGTGTAACAAACTAGAGACTTATCTGTGTGACTTACTAGTGACATAGTATGTGTGGTTAAATAGTGAAATAGTAGTGGCTGACTAGTGACATAGTGACTGGGATTAACTAGTGACTTATTGTACGTGGCTGACTAGTGCCTCAAGTGTGACACTAACTAGAGGTATGTGGTGAATGTGTTAGTGACTATAGCTAACTAGTGACTTAGTGTATGTTGCAAACAAGTGACTTAGCTGTGTAGCTTACTAGTAACTTCGTTTGTGGGGCTAAATAGTGACTTAGGTATGTGGCTGAATAGTGACTTAATGTGTGTGGAAAAGGTGACTTAGTTTTTGTGGATACTAGTGATTTCATGTGATTAGCTATCTAGTGACTTAGGTGTGTGGCTAATAGCTGAAATAGTATGTGTGGGTAACTAGGGAGTTAGTATGTGTGGCTAACTAGTGGGTTAGTTTGTGCTTAAGTAGTGACTTATACTTATCCAAGTAAATAGTGACTCATCTTAGTAGTCTGATCTTCAGGAAAGCCTTATTTTATAGATCACAAAGAAAATAACAATACAGTAATTAAGAAGAGATAGACTGATGCTGCCCATATGCTGTCATTTTGTATTGAGCTCTGTAACCTGACATATAGTTACAGTCAATGACCTGCTTCTCAAACCTCTGAACTGATATTACTGTGTCAGGTAGGATTGAACATTTCTGTACACAGAGAATTATCTATTGGTAAATTCAATATTCATTGGTTCAGAACAAGCTTCACAAACTCTATACCTACATATTCTGGTCTGTGTTCATACACATGACATAGATTAAAACATGCTGGGAAATTACAAAATCACTCCCCCTACCACAGTCAGGTCCTTTTTTCATAGCAGTCACTCCAGCACATTGTTGCCTACCAAGAATCCTCCTGCGGTGTAAACAATTTTTCTTATTCTAGTCTGAAGGCAGAGGCAATGCTCTACTTGTGAATCCTTTTACTGTGACTGCACTGGATAGTTGAATACCTGACCTGCAAAATTTAAATCTCTGTTACACTAATTTAAGAATTTTGAAGGTATACTACAGAAAACAGCAAGGCCATTGCTTTAGAGATGAACAGACTGCAACCAATGCCTCCCGAATCAACATATGAGCTTGTCTCATAAACATTTTTCTAACAGGAAGAAAATGCATTTGTTCTAAAATGAATATGCCTTCCAAGGGATACGTCATTTCACCCACAGAGGAGATCCATAAAGACAGAACTTCTAACATAACAAGTATCCATCTCTGGAAAATTCTCAAAGAGGAGCCAGCCTAGACATATTTTGCATTTCATATGCCCTATCTTTCTTAAATGGCTCTTAAGTTAAAGCTCCATTTTACACATTGAACAATTTCAGTAGAGACTGGAGACAAGACAAGTTTAATTAGCACACCCTGATCCCCTAAGTTCTGTTGACCCTAAGCGGGACCATCAGGCTTCAAAGGGTAACATACTCAATGGACAGAGGGTCACACCCCAGTGCCTAAGCTTGTGGGTTTTTCCTTTAAAAACACTTGTGCCTGGGGGATGGGGCTTCTATCTAGCCTGTGTGCTGAGGTAGCCTGTTTGTGCAAATGATTCCTGTTCATTAAAGCCTCTTGCGTGTTGCAGCAACTGGACTGGACATTGAGTTCTTGGGGGTACCGACTGAAACTGGGAGACTCCTCTTTCTGAGGGTCTTACATTTTGGAGGTTCCATCAAGATCTGGTTGACCCCTAGACTCAATTACAATGCCAGTTGGAGGTAAGATAGAGCAATTAGCCTATATGCTTGATGTATTTCTGATGTGTCTAATGTTATATGATATTGACTCAAGTTTCTGTGTCTGGCCTGCACAGGACTTGAATTTGGTATAGGTCCACAATGGGAGAGAGATGTGTCCTGAGACCCTTGGTCCTGCCCTGGACAAAAGTCCTGGGTTGTTTGGAGCAGGGGAGGAGACGAAGTCTTGATTCTCCAGGGGACAGTCAGCCCCTGGACTCTGCTTCCCCAGTGCTTTGTAACTTTGGTTTCAGCACCATTTGTCTACTGCACGGATTTGTCCTGTTTTTCACATTGTTCTGTTTGTTGTGTCCTTCTCTTCCTTCTGTTTGTGTCTATTTCTACTCTCCCCATGCGTCAACAAGTAACTACCCCACATTATTTTGACATTAGATACGCCAGAGAGCAGGGCTGGGAGACCCAGGGAGACAATGAGCACACTCATCTCTTGGCCCCATGAATGTGGCAGTTCCGCCAGAGCTGCTGGGGCTGAGCTGCAGCCGAATGGCTGAATAGCCTTGGGCCGGGGTGGCCTGGGTTGAACCATGCCAGAATGGCAGGACAAGGTTATGTGTTATGACCCTGCCACAGCACATGTTTTTCTCCCCAGTACCAGCCTCCAGGGTTGACCCTTCTACCCAGATGTTTATAATTTGAAACCTAACCACATCCTTTTCTCAGAGGATCCCCAATGCCTTAAGGGGTTGGTAGAGTTCCTTATGTTCTCTCACCAGGCTATTTGAGATGATTATCACCAGCTTCTGCTTGAAGCTAGAAACATATCCCTTGGGCCAATGGGTGGCCCATGCAGCTGAAAAACGAGATTGACTTGTAATTCCTTTGACTTGCCCCATTGAGACTTCAACATTGCTGAAGAAAGGGAGAGCCTAAAATCTATCAGCAGGCTCTGGTGGCGGGTCTCCCAGGTGCTGCAAGGTGGCCCACCAATTTGGCTAAGGTAAAGAGAGCACTCCTTTTAACCCTACCTCAGAAGCTCAGAGAGCTTTGGTGGCTCTAGTCTTCATGGGGAAATTTGGCCTCAGATATTAGAAAAAAACTCCAGACACTGGAAAGGTTACAGAAAGCTGAGTTGTATGATTTAGGGAAAGAGGCAGAGAAAGTGTATTGAAGGGACAGGGAACAGGAGAGAAAAGACAGTAGAAAGACAGAGAGCAGGAAAAAAATGTGTGACAGAAGACAGGAAAAGAATTTGACTAAAATATCTTGGCCACAGTATTTACAAAAAAAAAAAAAAAAAAAAAAAAAATGAGAGGAAAAAAAAAGTTAAAAATTTTAAAACAGGCTAGGAAATCTGGGCAAAAGGGACCACACTCAACAAGGACCAGTGTGCATATTGTAAAGAAATAGGACACTTGACAAAGGGCTGTCCCAAGAAGACAAACAAGGTATCAAATATCCAAGCCCTGAGAAAAGGTAAAATTAAAGGGAGACGGGATTTGGATCCCCTTTCCAAGCCCAAGGTAATTCATGGACTACCCGAAGAACAGTGGACGTTGGTGTGGGCCGGCTATCCCACGAGTTTGAGGTTTCATCTCACCAGCCATCTGTGTTTTGCCTTTGGATGGTTTTTAGACCATGACCGCTGTGTGGAGATCATAAGTCAACTTTGTGGAGTCCACATTTGACCTACCTTGAGGGCAACTGTAGACTCATAGAATTCTCTTTTCCCCAGGAGTCGCATTATAGAAAAACGCCTGAGTCTTTCAAATGAGAATGTCTCTACGGAAGTAACATTGACTTCTTATCTGACCATCTTATAGCAGAAACAGGAACTGAGAATGTGCGAGAGTTTTAGAGAAGGGATAAATTCCATATTTAGCATTTTTTTGTTTTGTTTTGTTTTACATATATTTACCCTCTATTTACTGTATTCTTTTTTGTTTTCAAAAAAGGTCAAACTTGATGGGAGATGTCATTCTGTATATGTTTCTTATACTGGTTAATGAATAAAGCACTATTGGCCAATAGGAAAGGTAGATAGGAGGGACTAGGAGACAAAGAGGAAAGAGGAAGTAGTAAAGAGGAGCCAAGATGGAGCATTTGGAGAGAATAGATCCGCCAGCCGCCTCTCGCTGGTAAGACCACGTGGAAATACATAGAAATGGGTTAATAATTAAGATAGAGCTAGCCGATAAGAAACTAGTAACTTGCCAACAGAATTATATCATATACAGAGTCTCTGTGTGTTGATTGGGGCTGGCACGGCGGCGGAACAACACCAGGCGGCGGGCAGAAAAAACATACTCCTTACACAAACTGAATAAATATGCTTTAAATTTTCATTAATTTTGCTTTTGTATTTTGTCTCTTCTTTTTAAGAATAATATTACTGTGAATTTCTGTCTAAAATAGAACTCACACTATAGACTAGTCCGTCCTAGAACTTCATAGAGATCTGTCCATCTTGATTCCAGAGTGCCTGCATTGTAGTTTGCCTTGTCAACAGAGGAGTTAGTTCATTTACTTGGTTCACTTATGATGAATGACTGAGCCTGCTTGGTTAGTGTAGCCAGAAAACAGGTCCTGGTCCTAACTCCAGTAACAAAAGGTGGTACCCACCAAATGCAGTTATTCTGACTCAAAGTCCATTGTCTTCCAAATATGAGAAATATTACTTTTCCTTATCATTTAGTCTGTTATAACTCATCAAAGGCCTTGGAAGAGTTTTGTCTAAACTTGCTGATGGTGACATCCAGGTTCATAGAGATAAGATTTTTTTATATAGTTAAGTGTATTTCTTCCCATCATTCTAATGTCTCACTAAGTAAACTTGAATCTATGAATCCAGGCATGGTGGCAGAGGCCTTTAGTAATGGTTCTTAGAAAGTGGATGTAGGCAAAGCACTTTTTTAATTTATTATTTTACATGTCGATTACAGTTCCTTCTCCCTCCCTCCCTCCCTCCCCTTCAGCCCTCCCTCCCCCTTCCCTCCCTTTTACCCTCTCTTCCCTCTCACATGCACTCTAAACACCCTCCCCTCCCATCCCCCCACCACAATTCCATATGTAGGGGAATGCCATCCACTTGGGGTCATGTAGATGTGACAGGTCTTGTGAAGTAGGGACTAGGGCTTCTCTCCTGTCTCTAGAATAAGGCAGTTATCCCTCCATGGGGGATATGTTTGCAAAGTCCTTTTGTGCACCAGGGATACATCCTGGCTCCACTGTCTGAGGTCTCTTAGACTGCTCAGTCCTTCGGGCTGAGACCCATATTCAGGGGGGGCCTGAGTCAGTCCCATGCTGGCTTCACAGCTATCAGTCTAGTGGCCATTAGCTGCTCCTTGTTCAGGTAAGCTGTCTGTATGTGTTTCTGCCGCATGGTCTTGTCCTCTCCATCTGCATCTGGGTTCTAGTTCGACTCAGTGTTTATGTATGGGTGTTTGATCCTGTTTTCAACAGGCATTAGTTGAGGGATCCATGGAGAAGTTAGTTGTTGATCTCACTCTCTGGGAAGGGCATTTATGATAGTCTTTCCATGGAAGCTGAGATTGTTAGTTGGGAGCAGTCTTGTAGTTCTCTATACCTTTCTTTGTGTTCAATTTTATCTTAAAACCAATATTGGCTCCCTCATTTATGTTCTCTCTCTCTGTCTCTGTTTCTCTCTCTCTCTTTCCTATCTTCTGTTCCTATCCAGGCTATATCTTCCTGGTCGCACATGTTTTCCTTTCCTCCCCCTCATTTTCTCCTACTTCTCTCTCCATTCACTACCCACCCCCCACTTCACCTGATCTCTGGGGGACTTGTCCCTTCCCAGATCTGTGAGGGACTTTATATGAATCTCTTAGAATATAGCTTGTATCCTAGTTCATCTGGTGATGTGAATTATAGGCTGGTGATCATTTGAAGGAGGGAAGGAGAGGGAACTGGGATCGACATGTAAAATAATAAATTAAATTAAAAAAATGCTTTGACTCCAAAATTTAACTTGAAGAACAAGTTTCTGGGGAAAAGGATTTCTATTTTTGTTTCCACAGAAAATGAAAAGATGTGGATTCCTTCCAGACTAATGTGGTTTTATCAAGCCAGTCCACCTGAAACAGAGTACAAGCTGATCCTACATTCAAAACAGCTAGACAAAACAGCCCTACAGACTACAGCTAGGATATCTGAATCTTCTTCGATTCCCCCAAGACAGCGCCCCTTACCAGCAGGAAGTAGTTTGGAAAGAACGACGCCCAAATTCCCAAATATTGTGTATAAATGTTTGTTTTCATTTAATTGGACTTTGTTATATAAAATTAAATAAATAAATAAATAAAAACTCATTGGAAAAAAAAAAGAATGGCATTGTCCAAACACTGAGAAGGGACAACTTTAAGAAAAGAATTGTTTACTCAGTGAGTGGTCCTTTGTGGAAAAAGAAAACAAGAAACAAAGAGATTTCAGAGGAACAAAATCCAGGGGAGTTTCTGTGAGCCTGACCCTCATTAAAGGAAAATCTGCAAGATGTACCTTAGGCAAAAGAAACAAGATGACTTCTTCTTTTGTTTTGTTTTAAGCTATCAACTATTAAAAAGAAGATATCTGTGATGTTATTAAAAATGGGAGCAAAGCTAAGAGAATGTCAGCTTTTTAAAACAATATTAACAATAAAGTCTGGGGCTAGAGAGAAGGCTCAATGGTTAAGAGCAAAACTGGCTGCTCTTCCATAGGACCCAGGTCCAGTTCCCAGGGCCCACATGATGGCTCACAACAGTTTAACTCCACCTATCAGGAATGCAACACCCTCTTCTGGCCTCCACAGGCGCATTCACACAAGGGCATGTGTTCACACATACACACAAGTATAAATCTGTAAAAGAAAAACCATGTCTAATTGCTGGAATTTAACAAACTATAAGATGGAAATGTCCTGCCGAGTATGCATGTTAAAATGACTGATCAGGAAATGCTACCTTGCTGTAAGAGTACATATGCCAGACTAATGTGAGAGCAGAAGAGGTCACTATCTGTGATGGAGAAAGGGAAGCAAGAAGGGGAGGGAGGGAAGGTTCGAGAAGGAGATGAATAAGAACAAAGGATACTAGCATGTATGTATAAAGATGCCATAATTTTGTCATACTAAATTAAAATTGTTTCAAAGTATACCATGAAAAAAAAAAAAAAAAAAAAAGAAAGTGGATGTAGGAATTTCAGGATTTTAAACAAGATGAAAGTGGTCTCTGGGGTATGGTGTTGGGACCACAGTCAAAGTTAGTCTGTGACTGCTTCATGACAGTGTCTATAACCTTGCCCAAAGCTTCGGTACTTCAGGGGCCATGGCTCAAGCAAATGTTAGCTAAGGTATTGACCCCACCTTATTTCCTATGCTTAATTTTAATGAATTTTGTTTAAATTATAAATAAAGTTATTTTCCATACCCATCTCTGTTCCCACTCCCTCCCATGTCTGCACCAACCACATCATCACTAGGGCAGGGACTAGGCCCATCTCCATGAGTCTAGGCTGAGGGAGTAACCCTCCATAGTGAATGGGCTCCTGAAGTCCTTTCATACGCCAGGAATTCATCCTGATTCCACTGCCAGAGTTCCCTCAGTCATTCCAAGCCTTCTAAATCGACACACTTTCAGGGGTTTTGGGTCAGTCATATTATGGTTTTCAACTATTAGACTGGGATACATGAGCTCCCCCTTGTTCTGTTTATTTGATTCTCCTACCTGGTCTTGACAACTGTACTTAACACTCATCTCTCTCTGCAACTGGATTTCATGAATTCCACTTAGTGCTTAGTTGTGGGTGTCTGCTTCATTTCTGTCACCTACTGGATTTAGGCTCTAGAATATCACATAAAGGTAGATATCAATCTCATTACAGGGAAGGGCATTTAAGGTAGCTTGTCCACTATTGCTTATATTATCATTTGCGATCATCCTTGTAGATCTCTGAAAATTTTCCTAGTGTCAGATTTCTCTCACAACATATTATGTCTCCATCTGGTATAGTACCTTGCTACACCAGACCCAGTGGAGACAGTATAGCAATGGCTGAGAGAAAACTCAAAGGCTTCCTGTCCAGAGGTTAGCACCACAAGTGGTTACGCCTCCTGGGGAAAAGTGGTCCAGGTCCCTGCTTGTGTTTGTTTGACTGGCTGTTTGGAACGGGTGGTGGGTGTATTTTGTGCTATGATATCAATAATGCTTTTGATCATGGGTGTTTTGGCCTGTAGCTCCACTGTTAATTCAGAGAAGCCCAGAAAACACTGAGTCTCAGGAACTGAAAGAGATACAGACCAGCAATCAACATATAGATGTTGCTCTCTGTGCCCTTAGTTACAAATCCCATGGCACCAGCGTGACTCCAGATGATAGCCCAAGGTCAAATAAACAATCAGGGTTAAAGCTGTAGGGATCAGCACACAATATGACCCTGCCTATAATTAGCCCACCTGAAGCAAAGCTGCTGTGGAATTTACTACAAAAGTCTAACTTGAAATCTTAGGGCCCCTAAATCAATAATGGTACAAGACTTCTTATCAATGCTGTTAAAAGTTATGAATCAGAGGCAATGACTACACCCTAAACTCAGTGAATCAAATCTCTGATATGCTGACCCAAAGCAGGCCAAAATAAACAGAGATTCCCAGCTACACTCTTGCTTAGATGTATTTATGATCACATGCTTCAAAGCAATTGTTGATATGTTTATGATATGTCTGTAAATCTTTAAACTGTGACCACAGATCTGTTCTTTGAACTTTCTGCATAAAAACTCAATGCTCTGAAGTAAAAGTTGCAGCAGTCGCAAACCTCCTCGTGTGTGTTTATGTTTGTTTGTCAAGCCAAAGCCATTGCTGACCTGTTCATCTGAGTCTTGGTCTCTTTGCAGACCCGTCACCCACTGAGAGGTCTGTTGCAGTATCACCTTTCTTGCTCTCCTATCTTCCTTCCAAAACTCAGTCTTCTTGATTCCTCTTGTTCTCTTTTCCCATCCTCTGCTCCCCTTCTCTTTCTCCTAACTCTACCTCTCCTCACCCCATGCCCCCAATTCTCTCGGGAGATCTTGTCCCTTTCCACAACTCTTGGGAGACAATGGCAGGCCATTTAAGGGTGAAGTCTGAACTGAGGTGAATCCAGGGGAGGGCCCCCCTTGACACCCTGAGGGTGGAACTTGGAAAGGTGAAAGCAAACACTGCTAGGATTGAATCAGCCTCTCTCCACCTGCAGCTCAATGTTAAGGCTAAAGCTTTACACAACCTGCCTACTCCATTCATCAAGGAACAGGTGCTGATGGTCTACAGGATGGCAGCTAAGGAAAACCTTGTAAACCACACCGCCTTCTAAAAGCGAACCCACCAACTCCTTAATCCTTCCTCCCCATATCATCCCTGGCAAGATGGAAGAAGCTGTACTTAAACCAACACCAGCATCCCCAGGGAGGCTGGGTTGTTAGGTAGAAACCCTACTGGCTTTTGTATCAATACAAATTGTTTAGAATGTATGGTAGCCCTGCTCCAAACCCTGCCCTCATGTTCTGTCTTTCCTGCTCATGTAGAACTGTAACTCAGGCTCCAGTAGTCAATCAGAGCTTCAAGCATAGCCACCAGTCATAGGGGAGGGTACTATCCCAATCTTATATGCTGTGCCTTTGGTACACAGAAGCTTTGGGTGATGTCTCTCTTGCTCCCATTATCTCTCTTTTCTCTCCCTCTCTCTCTTCCTCTCCCTCTCTCCTTGCAGATTACATCAGAATGGCTAACCAGTTTGTCATTTATCTTGGGTCTAGTGAACTTAATAAGACCCCGGCTCCACAAAAAAAATTAATTTATTGAAATTAAGCAAAAGTATGAATGCTAAAATATTCACCAAATTGCGTGATTTGGGTTTTCTCTTCCATGGGTTTTTCCATATCATTTCATAACTAGATGGTAGACAAAGTATGTCAGATATGTACAGGGTTACAGAAACGGAAGAGAAAAATTATGGAATGTTCATTGCCAGGACCTATGTTAGGAATTTGAGAACATTCTGTAGTTCCTGCTACAGTTTTTCTTATAACTCAAGGGTTGAACATTCTTGGGAACAAGTGTGAACAGACACAACAACATTCACTGGCATCACATAATTCAAATTAAATCAATTCTTGAACCAAACATATTTTCACCTGTGAATATTTAATAATGTGAGCACTCATTCCTGTAATGCAAGTACTTAGGTTTTTAAAGTCTTAACAGTTTCCACCAATATGAATTGGTTTATGTAATACAAAGCAAAAGTGTAGGATTGGATTTAGAGAAATTAATCATCTCAATGAGGCATTCTATGTTGTTAAAGTAATATGTGAAAGGGCCCCCATTGCAGGGGCTCTGCTAAAGAGGCCTTAGGTGGAGAATGCCAGGTCCCAGCTAGATCTGCCTATCATTGCTGAAACAACCAGAATATCAGCCCAGTATCTGTCCATCCATCCCTTGTCTAGAGTCCTCTACTGGAGTTCTGGGCCCTTGACAGAGATCTGCCTGCCTCTGCAGCACCATGGTCTGGGGATTTGCTAGGACCATATGGGACCAGACAGAACACTGAATGTGGCTAAAGTTTCCCACCAAGCCACTGGAGGGCCTGCCATACCAACTCCCAGGCCTCCCCAACCCACCCTCCCCATCTTAGGATAGCATCCCCTCACTCACCATGTTGTGGCTTTGGTGTTCATCCATGTTCCACTCACAATTTACAACAGTAGCACTTCCAGAACAGCAATCAATCCACTGGCACTTGTTCTGCTATAACACCAAGGCTGTAGCAAGCATAAAAGCCTAAAGTATGGCTACAGGAAGTGTTCTGCAATGCCTGTGACTGACAGGTTAGCCTGGTTTTGCTGATTGGCTGGTGAAGCTTGAGCAACAAGGGCATTTACTTCCACAAGGGTGAGTGTGCTTAAAATCTCACCACAGCGTTCCTAGGCCCTGGCTTTTACTCAACAGGTAGACACCTGTAGAGACACAAATTTCAATATCACTTACTCCTGTCTAAAATAGATAACCCCATTCTCTTCCAGTGGTGTGTGTGAGATCATCATCTCCCTCCTCCACAAAATGTGCAGATGTTGCAGATACAATTATACAAAGCAGACAGGAATGATTTCCTTATTCAACACAGGAAATTTGCCCTGTATATTAAAAACTTGAGAGAGATTTTAGGGCATATGGTACAAAAGAAACGTTTGCTTTGTGTCATCTTGCTGCAGTCAGGGGAACTGTGTGTCCATTTTATCTAGTAGTCATAGACAGTTCAGAAAACCATGAGAGAAGAGAAGGAGCCATATCAGAAAGAAGAAGATCTATCTTGCTCCTGTCAGATGCTTGGCTGATAGATCCAATGCATTGGGAGTTTTATTAATGAAATTATTGAGAAATGAATAATAATAAAAAGTGTTGTCTTTATGGTAATTTGAATACTCTGAGTGAATTGGGCTGGGAAGATGGCTTCTATAAGCACTGTGGTGACCCAGCAGAGCTTCCTCAGGATACAGGTGAGAAAAATAGCTGCATTATTCAATGTTCTCTTCTTGTACAGGACTGTTTTCAGGTTTCTAAATCAGTGGAGCCATCATCCAGCCTTGAGTTTGGAGAAAGACTTATTTTCTTGTTTGAGATCTGGTTCCTGTTTTCTATTCTTTTCTTTCCTTTTTTTTTCTGCTTGTCTGAAGCCCCAGTGACAACCAGGAAATAAGTGGTTTCAGTTCATCTGACCTAAATGGGAAACTACTGAATATAATTCCCCCTTTCTGTGCTGAAATCTCTCGCTAGTAGTTAGAACAGAGAATAATCACTCCATGTGATTGTGCGAGCTAGCTAGCCACCTTGTTTTCAGGAGAAAGGAGCGAGTGTGAGAAGAGAGCAGTGTTTGCTATCGGAGTCTAGGCCAGTGGGGTAGAAATGCATTTCTCTGCTGATCTGGAAAAGGTTTTGTCTGGGTTGAAAAGCCAGGCCAGGAATCATTGTGCTGTGTGTATAAGGACAATGCATTCCTATAGGAGGTGGTCTTGTCATTCAGTCATCACTAGCCAATCAGGCTCTCCTCATGACCTGTCAGTCATAAAAGGTAAAGGGACCTTCCTGGTGCCATATTCAGGCTTTTCTATGAAGGAGAGCTGGCACCTTTTTCTATGTGCTTTTATTCAATTGCTGCTACAGGAAATTGATTAGAGATTGGGAGAGCTCAGTAATCACACCATGGTGAGTGAGTGGCTAATGTCCCAAGAATGGAGGAATATATTGTGCAATATATGAGCCATGTGGTGGGTTCTCCCAACATCTGAGTGGGAACATGCAGACAGATTTTCCTTCATGTGGGTTTTCATGAGATCCACGCAACTCTATCAGTCAATAATAGGAATCTGAATAAAACTTTGTGGGTTGAATATCCTCAGAGTATTGGGAGCAGGGAGTCCTGTGTAGAAACTTTTTAGTCATCTTCAATGAGCATTCTGTGTATCCTTGGAAAGACTGCCATGCTTGGAAACATTTAACAATTTACATTTTACTTTATGTGAAGTGATGGAAAAAAAAAAAAAAAAATAGGGATTATGGCAATATGGCAAGAAGGGGAAACTGGAAAGAACAAGAATTTCTTCCAGTAGATAACTTCCTGACAAATCCCACAAACTATTTTCAGGACATAAAGAAAAAAAAAATTAACGTTGCAGGTGTGCTAATGAGTCTTGTCTACCTATCCTTGATGAACTTCCAAAAAACTATGTACTCTATGAAATGCTGTAACCTTAAAAACCATATGAACTGAAGTTAGTGGTCTCAAGCTTCCCTATTTATTTTCCCTTTTGGAAGCCCTTCACTATTGAAACTAGGTGCCTTAGTCTTACAATAGAGTGAGGTTCTATCCTGTTTGGTTCTTCCCAATTAAAAACATTTGCTTTTGCATTTGAGAATTACTTCACTGGACATTGAAGAAACCTGGGAGGTACAAAGTTGGGGGCTCAACCAGGATTTCCCCCAGCCACCCAGGGTCCTTGACCCTGAAAGATTGTGCTCATGGCCAGGGTGTTAGTTCTAAGTCCATCAATTAATGTGCTTGAATGTCTGTCTGTCAAAAAATGTTTTTTTTTTTCTTGTCCAGCAGTGGACATCTCAATCTGTACACAGGTTAATAGCACCTCAGTGGATGCACCAAAGGGGTCACCCCTGGAGAATTTGGGGGACACCACAAAATCTTATCTGAGTGGGGATATATCAGAGGGTTTGATCAACCTGATATTTGAGTGTGAAGACTTGGTCAAGGACTGAGTCATCCTAATGGATAGGCCACCTCTCATATGTGCCATGTTTGACATTACAGACCTTCCTTTGTAAATGGGGGAGTCCGTCCATCTGAATCTGAGAGGACTCAGTGTATGTAAGTCCCTGTGTTGGGTCCTCTGTCTGTGATGTTGATTTATGTGATATAGTTTTCCATTGTCTCTCCCCTATGGATGCTACCTCAGACAAAATTTAACATAGGACTTACCTCCTCCTTCCTTATGTAAAAACAAATTATTTGGCCACATCAACTGCCTGGCCAGGAAATTACAGGCTGGTGGTAATGCAGAACACCAGAGTGAACAGCACCCGGCTCCTCCTGGTACAGAAGTCCTAAGCCATGCTCATCCAGGAGCAATGCTGGGTCACTGATGGCCTAGATGCATTGGGCCAGCTAGTAGGAAGTCAGAGGAGAGATAGAGGCAAATGATTGAAGCTGAACCTGGCCCATCCCTACTCTCTTCAGGTGGCAGTGAGTGTGACTGGAGGTTCCACAGAGCAGCATGCAGATACAGGGATGGGGGTGAAGGTGGTGTGGTGGAGGATGAAGGGGTATTGGGGAGAAGAACTTTGGTGAAGATTGTTATGTCAACTTAAAAAATAAAACTAACAAAATAAATGGTAACTTGATGTGACGTCTATGTGCAGACTTGGTACAATCAGTGTGAAGCAAAGAAGACATAATAAGATAACAGTGGTCCAGTAGACAGGTCAAATGGGGCTGCAGATTTATAGGTCCACACAACTCACCAAAGCAGTACCACAAACATGAGAAGCAGGTTCAGGTGTTACAAAAAAACTCGACTTTTCTGGACAATAAAAGGGAGAACAGGACAAAGGATTGGCCAGATCCAGAATAGTCGAAATGAGATATATATATATATATATATATATATATATATATATATATATATGAAAATAACATCAGAGCTGGTGTACCCCACATAACTCATAAAAGGAGGCAACAGTTAAGAGAGCAGAGGGTGCAGACAGACTCAGGGGAAGGCGCCATAGTAAGAAGATACAGTCAGGATTTAAATAAATAAACAAGATGTTCACTTCAGCACCTCTGAATAAGAGTCACTGATAAGAAAAAAGGAAAAGAGAAAAGGAGAGATTTCTCTATGATAGGGGTGTCTGAAAAAAAATCAAAGAAAGAGAATAAAGGTAATGTAGATAGAGAGGTTCAAAGAAAAGTCAAAGAAGGATCAGAGGAAGATGTAAACTGCTGTGGGCTCTCATATCTACAAATACTAAATTTAAAATTAGTAATTTGAGTTAAAAATTTTACCATACTAGGTTGTTTAAAATTCCATTTATTTCTCTCAAGAAAAGTATATGTACCTGTTAAAAAGAAGTTCTATCTGGGATTCCTGTTATAAACCTAAGTTTTATTTCAAGAATAGAGTTAAAACAAAAATAGTTTAAACATTTTTGCTGTCTAATGCTAACAGCTCTTGCCCCAACCAGCAGGACATAGTTATTTGTGGATCAAGGTGGGATAGAACCTGAAAATAATGGGAGAGAAAGAAGGAATGAGACCAGGCAATGTTTGTCAAGGTCTAACTTTAAATTTTTTTTGTAACCAAGTCCATTTAAAAGAAAACACACTTTTATAGACAATATTTTGGAATTTGGGCGTCGTTCTTTCCAAACTAGTTCCTGCTGGTAAGGAGCGGTGTAATGGGGGATTCTAAGATGATGCAGAAATCCTGGCTGTAGTCTGCAAGGCTGTTTTGTCCAGCTGTTTTGAATGTAGAATCACCAGGTACTCTGTTTCTGGCGGTCTGGCTTGAACAAACCACATTAGTCTGGAAGGACTCCACAGCTTTTCATTTTCTGTGGAAATAAAAATAGAAATCCTTTTCCCCAGTAACTTGTCCTTGAACTTAAATTTTGGAGTCAAAGACTTTGTTTTTTAATTTATTGTTTTACATGTCGATCCCAGTTCCCTCTCCCTCCCTCGTACCCTCTCTCTCTTTTACCCTCTCTGCCTTCTCACATCAACCCTAAGCAGCACTCCAATTCCATATGTAGGGAAATGCCATCCAATTGGGATCATGTAGATCTGACAGGTCATTTGAAGTAGGGACTAGGGCTTCTCTCTTGTCTCTAGGTTAAGGCAGTTATCCCTTCATGGGGGATGTGTTCCCAAGGTCCTTTTGTGCACCAGGGATACATCCTAGTTCCACTGTCTGAGGTCCCTCAGACTGCTCAGTCTTTCTGGTTGAGACCCATATTCAGGGGGGGCCTGAGTCAGTCCCATACTGGCTTCCCAGGTATCAGTCTGGGTGCCCGTTAACTCAACAAAGAGGAGTTTTTAAAGCAAAGCCGGGAGGTATTGTAGAAGGGGTAACTGTTCCGAATCTGGGGCTCTGGTAATCGTCCCAGGTTATAAATATCAGACCATAAACGTCTGCTTATCTCAGTTCCTGGAGTCTGGTTCATCTCAGTTCCTGGGGTGAGTGGAACAGACTGCTTGTTAAGCAATTTTCTGTTTTACCAAGATAAGGCTCCATTAGAGTTTTAAGATATAAGTAATTTTAAAACACGATGTGACTCAATGCTGGCTGTGACTCAAGTGCAGCGCCCAACATCTCCCTCTATTTTGTTATTTTTTCTAGAGGGTCTGTCTTAGGCTATGTGGTTGGCTCCCACAATCGGGACACTGGGGATGGGCTTGTTACTATGAGATGAATGGGTAGGACCTCTGACTTAGGCTACATAGGGTGCATCTGCCTTCATCACTCAAGTACATGGTCAAAAATCAGGCAAGAAACTCAGGCAAGAGGAGTGGGCTCCTGAGATAGTGTCCTTTGATACTCATGTCATTGAGGGACATACAGCCAAATAGGAGGGCCTGCATCCGATTTGTAACACAATGATATTCCTGTCATTGAAATCTCCATATTTGAGGGAACCATGTCCGCTGCTGTTTGAGTTCTGTGAAATCAAGTCATTGTCTAGGGGGATCAGAACTGTCATTGTCACCATCCTAAACAAGTTCCTCAGAGGAGCTCTTATCCTTTTCCAAAAGCTGATGGTAGTGTAAAGAAATAGGTTTTTCAATCATGGAAACAATTTGAGTTTTGATCAATCAAGGTAATTTTGGAATGCCCTGGGCCCAAAAGTCATCAATAATCCCACAAATTGTCCCAGGAAAGAAGGAAGCAAGGTAGAAAAACAAGGGAAGGTGGAAAACCAAATTTATACCAGGACTTGGCCTGTTCCCACTGTCATTTACATCCCTCAAGACTTTTCTGTACTCTATCTAAGCTGTCTTTCACTAAGCCAATCTTACAAGCATAAAAGCAACATTCCTCTTTGAGTGCTGCACAAATTCCTCCTTGTTGTAAATACAATAGGTTTAAGCCTTGTCTGTTCTAGAGAATTTCTGTTCTAGAGAGAGAGAGAGAGAGAGAGAGAGAGAGAGAGAGAGAGAGAGAGAGAGAGAGAGAGTATTTATGCTTCAAGGTCTAAGGGCCAGTTTTCCTCTGTTCCATGCATCTCACCAAATAGACTGGCAGTTACTGGGCCTCATTTTCTTCCTGCCAGAAAACACAAACATGACCTTGACCCCTCTCAACCCCATATTATGACAGGGTTGGGTTCTTTCCATAGTCTTGTGCATGGATCTTTCCATTTGACTTCAGTAAATGTCTCTTGAGTTCCATCATATCAGAATTTGTCTGCCACAGATTGCTCATAGGTATCCACATTAGAAAATTTAAAATGAAGAGTGCATGATTTAATGTATCATGTGGAGACTTGGGACATGAATCCCTTTTCCTAATAAGTAGCATTTTTAAGGAGCTATTAGGATACTGCACAATTCTTTGTTCTTGAGTATTATAAGGAGTGCGTTATATGTTTAATTTTTTATTGGGCACAAAATGTTGAAATGCTTTACCAGTATATCCAGGACCATTGTCTGTCTTTATAATTTTTTGGAACTCCCATGTAAGCAAAACATTTTAAACAGTGACTTATCACATGCTTAATGGCTTCTCCAGTTTGTACGGTGGCCATTAAGAAGCCTGAATATGTATCGACTGTCACATGAACATAATTTAATCTGCCAAATTTTGCAATATGAATAACATCCATTTGGCATAAATGATTAGGAAGCAGGGCTGAGGATTTACTCCTGTATTAGTTACTGGTAAATATTGTGGGCACACATCACATGCATGTTCCTGAAGCCTTTTCAATCACAAATATAGGGGAATTTCAGGGAGAGGTGGAGGGGATCACATGTCTTGCCTCGAGTAGTTCTTTAACTAGATGGGAAGCCACAAGAAGTTTTTCTGCGGTTCAGAGTCATTGTTCCATCCACATTGGATGTCAGAAATCCATGCAATGGGAATGGGGTCTGGCAGTGCAAGAGCAACCCTCCTTAAAATGGCTAAATCCTTTTCTATCACCTTGAGTGTCTAATGGGAGTGTGGCCACAGAGAGAACTTTTCCTTGCTCCAGCTTACCTGTCCCTTGTCGTTTGTCCCAGCCCATTTTACATATCATTTGGAGAGCTTTGTCTCTTGGCAGAGTGCCTTGGGTAAGGGTTTGGGTAATAAGAACAACTCCCATCTCTTGCAAGAGGCCCCATGCCCACAATTTAGGGGAGAGGCCAGCCAGGACATAGGCCTGGAAGTAACCTGAATGTCCTTCAGCATCTCTCTACTTAAGCCAAACTGTTTCCTTATACTATTACTATTTTGATGATGAAAGCTGTGTGACTGCTGAGCTAATTCTACCTGAGATAAAGGGACTATCAGCTGACTCATTACTTTTACCAGTAGACCGGGAAGTTTGAATGAGCTCTTATATGACCTACAAAGCAAGGTGCCTTTCTTTGTTGAATGGCACTTTGAATTTGCTCAAACAGTAATTTAACCTGATTATTAGTTTCAATTTATGAAACCGTCTCTATAACTTGAAGAAATCTGAAAATATAATGACTATCAGTATATAAGTTAAACGAATCATTCATTAGAAGCGGAAAAACTATTGCAACAGCTTGTAACTCAACTATCTGAGCTGAAGCTGGATCTGTCTGTACTACATATTCTTTTCCCACCAATAAATAACATAAGCTGCTTTTCCATCAGAAAAACCATCAGGAGAAACTAACATAGCATTTTTTAAAACAGGATTACTCTTTACAATTTTAGGGAATAGAAAAGGATGTATTAGTACAAATTGTAACGTCTATAAACTGATTATCAAATTTTTCCAAAAACTGACAAAAAGCTGATGGATCAAAAATTATAATTAATAAAAGCTTGAAAACTTAGGCCCTAAATCTATACAGAGAAGAAAATTTCTAATGATAAAAGAAAATTAAGTCCTTAAGTCAGTAGTGCCAGGGCTGACACCTGAGCCCACTGTCAGAAAAGGGGAGGTAACCACTTACCATCTAAGTAAACATTATTTTGCCTGTTAATTGCTGGTTGTAAAGGTTTTGAACTAACCATTAACTTACTATTTGGTATAGGGAACATGTATTATGCTTGGTTCTCTACCCAAATATCTCTTAGACAGAATTTTGTATCGTACAAGCTACTGCTTTAAAATAAGGATTTAACACTTTGACTGAGGAAAAAGGTAAATGCAACCATAACAATGGTCCCCTTTGCCATAAGACAGAAAGAATTCAGACTATGCTGTGTGGAAGTACATAAGCCTTGCATGGTTTTGCATAGTCAATATAGCATATCTGCTGATGCTGGATTGTATTCTCTGATTGTAAGAGAAATTTTCTATTCTCTTCAGTTAGCTGTTTAGGTGAATTGGGATCACTATATCCTTTCAGGATATTGCTTAAAGGTTTCAAATCACGAGTATGTGCTTTTTAAAAAAAGGACATAACCATTTTAATATATCCTAATAACTTCTGAAAATCATTCAATGATCATAAGCTATCTTTTCTAATTTTTAATCTTTGAGGCCCAATTTCTTTAGGATGTAACATAAGTCCAAAATTTTTTGTAAACTTTCTTCTTTGACCTATAAAGATTTCATTAGCTGACTGATGGGAGATGACATTCTGTATATGTTTCTAATACAGGTTAATGAATAAAGCACTGTTGGCCAATAGGAAAGGAAGGTAGGAGGGACTAGGAGACAAGGATGAAATAGGAAGTAGGAAGTAGGGTCAGGATGGAGAGCCTGGAGAGAACAGAACTGCCATTACTCCGCTTTCAGTAAGACCAAGTGGAAATACATAAAAATGGGTTAATAATTAAGACAGAGCTAGCTGATAAGAAACTAGTAATGGGCCAACAGATTATATCAAATACAGAGTCTCTGTGTGCATTATTTGGGGCTGGCACCGCTGCAGGACAAGACCAGGCGTTGGGCGGAAAATCCCATACTCATTACAAATGGTGCCCACATGGCTAATAAGAACTTCCACTTAAAATTTAACAGAAGCTTAAAAAAGGGTTTTAAAACAAAAGAACAGAGACAAGCAAGGTTTCTTGGTAGCAGCATTTTTCTCTTGTGAGAGACAAGCAGATTGTGCGGCTCCTCTAAAGGGAAGATTCCAGACTCGGCAAAAAACTGCACGGGTTTAAAAAAGCACTGCTAAAAATTCACTGGTGTGTATCAGAGCTAGCAATGGCAGTGATCACATCTCCAAGCTGGCAGCATGCAGACCAAGGCAGTGAGCACAGCTTTTAGTGCTGGCGGTAAAATAGCCGTTGCCATCTTTTATAAACCCTGGCAGAAACAACAAAGACTTTCATTTTAGCAGTGTTGTTGTTTACCTGATAAAAGACTCGTGGCCAGAAAAAGTTAAAGATTTACAGTAAAGACAGATTCATATTAAGAAAAATCTCTAAAGGTTTACAGTGTATATTTTAAAAGATATGTAGGCTTGGGAGAGAAAAGAAATAAAATGATTTTAAAAAGAGAGTGGGGAGCTGGGTGTGGTGGCACACGCCTTTAATCCCAGCACTCAGGAGACAGAGGCAAGCAGATCTCTGTGATTTCAAAGTAAACCTTGTATGCAGAGTGAATTCCAGGACAGATAAGAGTTACACAGAGAAACCCTGTCTCAAGAAATAAAAAATAAAAAGTAAAAGAAACGGAGTAATAATAAAGTTACGTAAAGATGAAAAGCTCAGAGAGAATCTGTATACTGTATGACATTATATTGTCTTTGTATTGTTTGACTGCTGAGGAAACAACTGTTAAAACAAATGCTGCTGAATTAATTCAATTTATATATTTTAAAAATGCTTTGACTCCAAAATTTAAGTTCAAGGACAAGTTACTGGGGAAAAGGATTTCTATTTTTATTTCCACAGAAAATAAAAAGCTGTGGATTTCTTCCAGACTAATGTGGTTTGAGCAAGCCAGACCCCCTGAAAAAGAGTACCAGGTGATCCTACATTCAAAACAGGTGGACACAGAATCCTTGCAGGCTACAGCCAGGATTTCTACATCTTCTTAGGATCCCCGTGACAGCGCCCCCTATCAGCAGGAAGTAGTTTGGAAAGAACGATGCCCAAATTCCCAAATATTTTCTATAAGTGTTTGTTTTCATTTAAATGGACGTGGTTATAAATGGTTAATGATCACAACCCATCTCTTTTTAAAGGTAAAAAGGGAATTATGGTATAGCTATGAATTCTTTATTTTCAAATGGATTTTCATTTATTAATATAAACTTAAGGTCAATTTTGTAATTAAGTATATGTCTCCTCTTGTTTAGAAATTGTGTTTATATAACTCATTTAGATATGTAATGTGTAATTTAGTACCGATTTTAGATAGTTACCTAGCTAAAAAGTTATAGCTAGGTGAGTTAGGTTTTCTAGATATATATAGATGTATTTGAGAACAGATCATAGATAGTACCTATGATATTCAGATATTATAGTTAAGTTAGTTAAGATTTCTAGATATACAGATGTATTTGAGATGGATAGGAATTCTTCAAACCTTTCAAAGACCTACAGAATATGGCAATTAAAATGATTTAGGGTTTTTCTTGACATTGAGACATAAATGCTCCTGGCAACACCACCCGAGTCAAAAAGGAAGATGAAGATAAACATTGAAGAAACTCGTTAGGGAGTTTACTTCTAATATAGCAAGACTAGTCATTTGGACAAGATACTGCTCTTGTCTGGACTGTTTGACTTTATGCTGTATAAATTCGACGTGCAGGACCCACAGAAAAGTGACTGCTGATTCAAGATGGATATTGTTATAGAGTTCCTGCTTCATGGAAGAGTCTGCCAGACAGTCTACAGGACACAGAGAAAAATGACTGACAAACTGCCAGTACAAGAAGACAGTTTAAAGTTTTCTACTTTGCTGAAGAGTCTGCCAGACACACTATGGCATATGGGCTGAAGATGGAAGATTACAGAAGAACTTCAGGTGACTGGCCAGACAGTGAGATGTCTATGTCATTTCTAGAGTTTATATACTATCCTTCTGTGGTCTTTGAAGGAGTTGAAGACAGATAGTTATGGTTATTGTTTTCCTTAGTTAGTATTCAATGATATAGGACTTTAGACTCACAAGATAAAATAGATGATAGAATATTTTATTCAAATCTTACTAAATGTTAATGGACTAAATATTGTTAACTGTGATTCTTACTTGATAATTGTTGTGTGACATATTTTGCTATGTTAAGGCTAAAACCCTTCTTTTTATTTAGACAGAAAAGAGGAGATGATGGGAGATGTCATTCTGTATATGTTTCTCATACTGGTTAATGAATAAAACACTGTTGGCCAATAGGAAAGGAAGATAGGAGGGACAAGGAGACAAGGAGGAAATAGGAAGTAGGAAGGCGGGTCAGGATGGAGAGCCTGGAGAGAACAGAACTGCCATTCCTCCACTCTCGGTAAGATCACGTGGAAATACATAGAAATGGGTTAATAATTAAGACAGAGCTAGCCAATAAGAAACTAGTAATGGGCCAACAGATTATGTCAAATACAGAGTCTCGGTGTGAATTATTTGGGGCTATCTCGGTGGTGGGACAAGACCAGCGGAGGCAGGCAGAAAACCTGTACACCTTACAGGTGACCAGGTCTCATTTACATTTTCACTGACACCTTTCTAGGTGGGGCTAACAGGGTCTGCAGTTCCCTGAGGCTTATTCTTAATTGTTGACAAGGTCTCATTTGCATTTTCATTGACACCTCTCCAGGTGGGGCCTAAAAGTTTCCTGAGCCCTCCCTTCCATAGCTTTTCTCAAATCTTACATTAACCTCCAGCTGTAACAGCTAGATAACAGGAGACATGCTGTCTAATGCAAAATGCTAATGCTCTATTGGCTCCTTCAGCCTTGAAAGCACCCTAACAGGTCCTTGGAACCTGAGATGACTAAGCACCCTTTTTTTGCTTCCCCTACCTCCATCTGGTGCCAGGATATATAAGCTAGCCTAGTAAAGTAAGATATATAATATAAAGCCTTCTTAATATGAAGAGTGCTGTGTTATTAACCTCAACATCCTCCACAGTTTCTCGGGCTTCTACAGCTGTGAAGGCGCCGCAAAGTTTCCCTGTGTTTCCTGCTGTCCTGGGACTTGATCAGTAAACTGCACTGGCCAATTCCTTCCTAATTATTAATATTAGTCTTGTTGATGTTTTCTAGTAGATTTTTCCAATTAATTGTTTAATATTTATTTATTTATTTATTTATTCATATATTTATTTATTTTGGAGTTTGACACAGAATTTCTGTTTGTGGCCTTGCTGTCCTGGAACTTACTCTGTAGAGCAGGATGTCCTCAAACTCACAGATGTCCACTTGTGTCTATTTCCTGAGTGCTGGACTGAAAGGCGACAGTTAGACACAAAATTTATTGTCGCTTATCCATGTCACCAATAGATGACACAGGTTTCTTCCTACAGTATAAAGGTTTAATCTCTCTTTCTTCCTCCCCACAATGTGCAGAGCTAGCACAGACCATTACTAAATGCAGACTGAAATGATTCTCTTCTTTCACATATTGAAGGCTTCCCAGAATATTAAAAATCAAGAGAAACATTTTAGGTCACAAAAGATGATGTTTTTACTGTGTCATCCTGCTGAGGTCAAGATACCTGAGGGTGCTTTTTACCTGGATGTCAGAGTCCCCAAAAACAACCATGATAGAAATGCAGGTGCCATCTCACAAACAAGATGATACATCTTTTTCCTGAGAGATGTCTGGGTGATAGGACCATTGGATTGTGGTTTCATTCCTGAAATTCATGTCAAATTCTTGAGATATTTAGCATATGGGAGGTGCACTAGAATGTGACAGAATGTTGGATCATAAATGTTGCCTGGCAACCCTACTTACATTCAATATCCTGGTATCATGGGTCAAGAACCAGAGAGCAGCTTCGCTGTTGTATTATCATGGGACGTTACAATCTCTGAAGATGACATATTCCAAAAACTTTTGATGACAGCATTTGATTCCGCTAACCAAGTCATAGCCAAATCTCTGGAAGTTTGCCTACAGCTATTACTGGTTACCCAATTAAAGATTACCTATTATCAGAGAATATATACAGTCTGTGGAGAAACAGTTCAAAGACTTCTGCTGCAAACATATTTTCAGCTGATATGAAAATTTTAGCTTCTACTGCTATGCCAGGTATGGGCCCATCATCTCAGGTCCTGCCTCAGCACAACAGAGATTCAGGCACTGGTGATGATGTCAGACCAACATAATACATCAGGCAAGAAAGTATAAGTATCTGATCATTAACTTATGGAATTTTAAAAATCTGTGCTGACAGCATACTTTATCATGTCTGCCATGTCTGCCCAGGAATTGATGATACAAAAATGTTCAACTACTTACATATTTAAACATGTAATTTTTGAATTGTTTCTTGATAGAAAATGTTAACCATGAAGTTTGGGGACACCTTGTGTGACTCAAGTGAGACAGACGATCTAACTATCTGATTGTTTCATTATTCAAGTCTGTCTTCTTCTACTCAAGACAGTATGAATATCTGATCATTAACTTATGGAATTATTAAAAATCAAATTCTGTGATGACAGCATACTTTATCATGTCTGCCATGTCTATCCAGGGATTTATGATACAAAAAGTTCCACTACTTACATATGTAAAGATGTAATTATTAAATTGTTTCATTATATAATCTATGAACCCTGAAGTTTGGTGCCACCTTGTGTGAATCAAGTGTGACAGACGATCTAACTATCTGGTTATTTCATTCTTCAAATCTGTCTTTTTCTAGTCCAGGAAGAGTGGAGTCTGGACCCACCTTGGTGGTGTTAATTGTCTCTTGGGATTTCATTATTTATTTATTTAAATCAATGTTGATATCATTTTGTTAACTCTCTAGGGGTGACTTATGAGAAATTATCTCATTATTCATTCACTTATTTTTTCAAGTCTATGATTAAAAACTCAATGACCTCTTCAGTTCTGAGCAATCTTGTAGGAGTCACGTATAAAACAACATCCCCTTGTTGAATTTTTATTCATTTAATTATGAAAATCTATCATTATGTATTCAGGGATCACTGTAGATTTGAGCCTCCTTATGGAAGTCAATCATGCCAGACCATCACATCATCTAATACACTTACTTATTGAACTGTAAAATAAGAAATGAAATAAAAATTCATCATTTATTTAACGTATTTGAAATAAAGATGGTGTTATGGACCATACGTCCCTTTTGGAGTCAGATGTTGGGGGGCTTGATGATGTAACATCATCTCATTACTTGATTATGTAGCTATTTAAATAGATCATTACATCAGCCATAGATTTACTACTTTGGTGCCATCTTGTCACTGTTATTATAAACACCCACTGATTCTCATTGTCAATTTATTCCAGGAAGAGGTCAGTCTGACTCCTCCATGTGAAATTTAAGTATGCACCACCATGTCATTATTCAATAATTTTTCAATATATAATAATTGTTTAAATCGATGAAGATGTGGTCCTTCATGACTGAGGTCTGGTCATTCCTCCCTGCGAGTTAATCGTGTGGCATTATTTACTTATCTAAGTATTACTCCCATGACAGTCACTGGAGTTTGGTTCCGTCTTAAGAAAGTTAAGTGTGCAGGAGTATCCAATGATTTACTGATTTGATTATATAAATAATGATGGCGCCAACAATTATAGGTTGGGCTGCTGTGTGATTGACACAGCAGGAGATTGGTCCCAGAAGCAGTGCCCAGAGAATGAGGGACACTGGGATATCCAGTGATTACTGATTACATAATAATAGATTTTTAATGTTCGAGTGATTAAACGATTTAAAAAACTTTATTGTTTCGCATCAACAGTTTCTGAGAGGTTGCAACAATACTGACCCAAGAAGGACACACTCAACTCCAGTTTAAAAAATCGAGTAACTTAATAATCTCATGATCAGAGAATCTTATCTAATGTACTCTGTTCGGCTGAAAACATGACACACCACCAACACTAACTAACTCTAAATATCCATATCATAAAGTGGGGTACAGACCTTAAGAGAGAATTATCAATTGAGGAATCAAAAATGACTGAAAGAAACGTAAGACAGTGCTCAAAATCCTTAGTCATCAGCCAAATGTAAATCAAAACAACTCTGAAAAACCATGTGAACAAGCTGTTCTAAAGGTAGGGGAATGAAGAGAAGTTCATTTTCATTTCAGTAAATAGAAAAGGATTATGGTAGAGGCGATTAATGGTACTGTTTCCATCCTGGAAATGAGAAAATTGAAGCATAGAACATAGGTTTAAATACTCATCAATGTACTTGAATGGCAGAATGATGCTTTCATTTTCATGCTCCTATCACTATAGGCATGTTGTGAGCTTGAGAGACTGGTAAATATGTATAACTCAAAAGAAGAGCCCTGCTTTGTTTTTGTGAGGAAATCAGTGAGGCTGTAAGGTTAGTCCATTGGTGGGTATGTAACTTTAGCTCGTGGGAGGGGCACTAGAATGGGACAGAATGTTGGATCATAAATGTTGCCTGGCAACCCTGCTTGCCTCCTGGTATCATGGGCCAAGGACCAGAGAGCAGCTTCAATAAACTGTGGGACATTACAATCTCCCAAGGTAACTATCTCCTAAAACTGTTGATTACAGCATTTGATTCCCCTAAGCAAGTCATAGAATAATGTCTGGAAATTGGCCTACAGCTATTACTGGTTACCCAATTCAAGATTACCTAATATCAGAGAACATAGCTGGTGGAGAAACAGTTCAAAGTCTCGTGTTTATGAAAGCTCTCTCTCCTAAGAAGTAAAACTATGGATTATAAGATAATAAGACTCACAATTATTCATCAAAAGTTGAGTTTTCCGTTGTTAAATTCTTTCAGGAAGGTGATAATCCATTTGTTAGAGTAGACTTAGTGATTATTGGAATGCAGTTCATCTCCCCTGAGGCAGCTGTCCCACATCAAATATGGGGTATCTTCTAAAACCCTGCATACACAATGACATTTCAGCATTTACACGTTTTACTTCTCAAGTCTGCGATTAAATAAGGGATGAACCGGGGAGTTTCACACAGTCTTGTGGGAGGCAGGTGAGACACAACTTGTGTCGAGTATGGCAGACCATATCCTTTTCTGATCATGTTATTATTTAGTTATTAAAATAGGACATTAGATAATCCATGATCAGTGGATTATTGTTCCACGATGTGGGAGTCACATATTTTAGACCATCTAAATATTAATTATATAATTAAGTTAATTAAGTAATTAAATTAATGATGACAAGCATTGTTCACGAGTCTGGTTTGGAGCCACCTTATGAAAGTGGATGATGTTACATCAATTCTTTATTTGATTATTTCTAATTAGTTGTATAATTATGTAAACCAATAACCCTCTACTCCATGAAGAGTTCTGTGAAGCTCCCTCTTGGGAGTTAATATGCAATGTCATCACATTTTATGATTAATTTTTTCAATTGATGATGATGACATCCTTCATGATTGGAATCTGGACATGCTTCCCTGCCAGTTAAATGCTACCTCACCTCTCTATTGTGATGGTTAGCTATTACTGACTTATTTAATTGTTTAAATTAATTGAACGGCAGACAGTGGCATCATCGATTACGATTAGGATGAAAATGCCTGTCAGGGACCAGGTTGGGAAGGTTGTAGAAATGGAAACGGCAGTTTCTGAATAATCAATGAATCACCCAGATACACATGTTGCTGGATGATTGAGTCCAGAAGATTCCATGGTGCCCTCCGAGAAATACAAGGACTTCACCGAAGCAGGCATGGTTTTCTGGGTGTTTGCTCCCTGTTCTTCCTCCACATCTTCACCTTGGTGGTGATCATTTAATTAATGTATTTAAAATAAAGGTAATGTTATGGACCATAAGTGCCTTTTGTAGTCAGATTTGGGGAGTTGATGTTGCAACATCATCTCATTACTTCATCATTTAGCTATGTAAATAAATCATTTCATCAGCGATAGGTTTAGGACTTTGGTGCCACCTCGTAAGTGTTAATATAAAATTCCAACTAATTGATTATCTTTTTAAATTTTTAAATACATCATTATTCCAGGAAGAGATCGGTCTGACTACACCATGTGGGATTTAAGTATGCACCACCATGTCATTATTCAATAATCTTTCATTATATATTAATTATTTAAATCGATGAAGATGTTGTTCTTCATGACTGGAGTCTAGCTCTTCCTCCCTGGGAGTTAATCGCGTGGCATTATTTACTTATCTAAGTACTACTTCCTTGAAAATTACTGGAGTTTCATTCCATCATATGAAAGTTAAGTATGCAGGTCTATCCAATTATTAACTTATTTGATTGCATAAGTAATGATGGTGTCAACCGTCATTTGAGTGCTGTGCGATTGACACAGCAGGAGACCGGTACCAGAAGCAGTGCCCAGAGAATGAAGGACACTACATTATCCAGTGATAACTGATTATGTAATCGTAGATTTTTTTTTATTTTTTTTATTTAATTTTATATAACAAAGTCCAATTAAATGAAAACAAATATTTATACACAATATTTGGGAATTTGGGCGTCGTTCTTTCCAAACTACTTCCTGCTGGTAAGGGCGCTGTAAAGGGGGATTCAAAGAAGATTCAGATATCCTAGCTGTAGTCTGTAGGGCTGTTTTGTCCAGCTGTTTGGAATGTAGGATCAGCTTGTACTCTGTTTCAGGTGGTTTGTTGTGATCAAACCACATTAGTCTGTAAGGAATCCACATCTTTTCATTTTCTGTGGAAACAAATATAGAAATACTTTTCCCCAGTAACTTGTTCTTCAACTTAACTTTGGAGTCAAAGTGGTTTTTTTTTTTTTTTAATTTATTATTTTACATGTCGATCCCAGTTCCCACTCCCTCCCTCCCTCCCTCCCCCCCTCCAGCCCTCCCTCCCTTCTTCCCTTCCGTTTGCCCTCTCTGTATTCTCCCATGCTCTCTAAAAACCCTCCCCTCCCAACCCTCCACCACAATACCTTATGTAGGGGAATGCCATCCAGTTGGGGTCATGTAGATCTGACAGGTCCTGTGAAGTAGGGACTAGGGCTTCTCTCCTATCTCTAGAATAAGGCAGTTATCCCTCCATGGGGGATATGTTTGCAAAGTCCTTTTGTGCACCAGGGATACATCCTGGCTCCACTGTCTGAGGTCTCTTAGACTGCTCAGACCTTCTGGCTGAGACCCATATTCAGGGGGGTCCGAGTCAGTCCCCTGTTGGCTTCCCAGCTATCAGTCTAGTGGCCCTTAGCTCCTCCTTGTTCAGGTAAGCTGTCTCTATGTACTTCTACCGCATGGTCTTGTCCTCTCCATCTGCTTCTGGGTTCTAGTTCGGCTCAGTGTTTATGTGTGGGTGTTTGCTCCTGTTTTCAACAGGCATTAGTTGAGGACTCCATGGAGAAGTTAGTTGTTGATCTCACTCTCCAGGAAGGGCATTTATGATAGCCTTTCCACGGAAGCTAAGATTGTTAGTTGGGAGCAGCCTTGTAGTTCCCTCGACATTTCTTTGTGTTCAACTTTATCTTCAAACCAATATTGGTTCCCTCTTTTATGTTCTCTCTCTCTGTCTCTGTCTCTGTCTCTGTCTCTCTCTCTTTCCTATTTTCCATTCCTAACCAGGCTCAATCCTCCTGGTCGCACATGACTTCCTTTCCTCCCTCTCATTTTCTCCTACTTCTCTCTCCATTAGCTGTCTTCCCCCACTTTACCTGAGGTCTGGGGGACTTGTCCCTTCCCAGTTCTGTGAGGGACTTTATATGAATCTCTTAGAATACAACTTGTATCCTAGTTCCTCTGGTGATGTGAATTATAGGCTGGTGATCATTTGATCTAGTTCTAAAATCCATATATGAGTAAGTACATACTGTGTTTCTCTTTTTGTGACTGGGTTACCTCATTCAGGATGGTTTCTTCAAGTGCCATCCACTTGCCTGCGAATTTCAAGATACCATTATTTTTTTCTGCAGAGTAGTATTCCATTGTTTAGATGTGCCACATCTTCATTAACCATTCTTCAATTGAAGGGCATCTAGGTTGCTTCCAGGTTCTTGCTATTACAAATAGTGCTGCTATGAACATAGTTGAACAGATGTCTTTGTTGCATTGATGTGAATCCTTTGGGTATTTGCCTAAGAGGGGGATTGCCGGGTACTGTGGTAAACTAATTCCCATTTTCCTGAGGAACCGCCATACTGATCTCCAAAATGTCTGTATGAGTTTGCACTCCCACCAGCAGTGGAGGAGTGTTCCACTTTCTCCACATCCTCTCCAACATAAGTCATCACTGGTGTTTCTAATTTTAGCCATTCTGGCAGGGGTAAGATGGTATCTCAAAGTTGTTTTGATTTGCATTTCCCTGATAGCTAAGGATGTGGAGCATTTTCTTAAGTGTCTTTCAGCCTTTTTGATTTCCTCCATTGAGAATTCTTTCTTCAGTTCTGTACCCCATTTTTTAATAGGGTTATTTGGTGTTTTGTTGACTAGTTTCTTGAGTTCTTTGTATATTTTGGAGATCAGCCCTTTGTCGGATATAGGATTAGTGAAAATCTTTTCCCAGTCAGTGGGCTGCCGTTTGGTCATGTCAACTGTGTCCTTTGCCTTACAGAAGCTTCTAAGTTTGAAGAGGTCCCATTTATTAATTGTTTCCTTCAGTGTCTGTGCCCCTGGAGTTATGTTCAAGAAGCGGTCTCCTATACCAATTTGTTCAAGGGTACCTCGTACTTTCTCTTCTAAGAGGTTCAATGTGGCTGGATTGATGTTGAGGTCTTTGATCCATTTGGACTTGAGTTTTGTGCATGGCGACAGACAAGGGTCTATCTGCAGTCTTCTACACACCCTCATCCAATTGTGCCAGCACCATTTGTTGAAGATGCTGTCTTTGCCCCATTGTATAATTTTAGCTGTTTTGTCGAAAATCAGTTGTTCATAGGTGCGTGGATTAATATCAGGATTTTCAATACGATTCCATTGGTCTACCTGTCTATTTTTATGCCAATACCAGGCTGTTTTCAGAACTATAGCTCTGTAGTAGAGCTTGAAGTCAGGAATGGTGATGCCTCCTGAAGTTCTTTTATTGTATAGGGTTGTTTTGGCTATCCTGGGTCTTTTGTTTTTCCATATAAAGTTGATTATTATCCTTTCAAGGTCGGTGAAGAATTGTGGTGGGATTTTAATGGGGATTGCATTGAATCTGTAGATTGCTTTTGGTAAGATTGCCATTTTTACTATGTTTATCCTACCTAACCAAGAGCATGGGAGGTCTTTCCATTTTCTGGTATCTTCTTTAATTTCTTTCTTTAGAGTCACAAAGTTCTTATTATTTAGATCTTTTACTTGTTTGGTAAGTGTTACACCAAGATACTTTATGTTGCTTGTGGCTATTATAAAGGGTGATGTTTCTCTGATTTCTTTCTCTGCCTCTTTGTCATCTGAAAAAAATAGGGGTATTGATTTTTTTGAGTTTATCTTGTATCCTGCTAGTTTGCTGAAGGTGTTTATCAGCTGTAGGAGTTCCCTGGTAGAGTTTATTGGGTCACTTATGTAAACTATCATATCATCTGCAAATAGAGACAGTTTGACTTCTTCCTTTCCAATTTGGATGCCCTTGATCTCTTTTTGTTGTCTTATAGCATTAGCTAGAACTTCTAGTACGATATTGAAGAGATATGGAGAGAGAGGACAGCCTTGTCTTGTTCCTGATTTTAGAGGAATTGGCTTAAGTTTCTCTCCATTCAGTTTGATGTTGGCAGTTGGTTTGCTGTATATTGCTCTTATTATGTTTAGGTATGTTCCTGTTATCACTGTCCTCTCTAATACCTTTATCATGAAAGGGTGTTGAATTTTATCGAAGGCTTTTTCCGCATCTAGGGAGATAATCAAATGGTTTTTCTTTTTCAGTTTGTTTATATGGTGGATCACATTCATAGATTTTCGTATGTTAAACCATCCCTGCAATCCAGGTATGAAGCCTACTTGATCATGGTGGATGATTTCTCTGATGTATTTTTGAATTCGGTTTGCCATTATTTTATTGAGTATTTTTGCATCGATGTTCATCAGGGATATTGGTCTGTAGTTTTCTTTCTTAGTTGTGTCTTTGTAAGGTTTGGGTACCAAAGTTATTGTGGCCTCATAAAAAGAGTTTGGCAATAAACCTTCTGTTTCTATCTTCTGGAACAGTTTGAGGAGTAGTGCTATTAGTTCTTCCTTGAATGTCTGGTAGAATTCTGCACTGAATCCATCTGGCCCTGGACTTTTTTTCGTTGGAAGGCTTTCGATGATTGCTTCTATTTCATTTCGGGTTATAGGTCTATTTAATTGTTTGTCTGTTTTTGATTTAATTTTGGTAAGTGATAGTTATCCAGAAACTTGTCCATTTCCTTTGAATTTTCAATTTTTGTGGAATACAGATTTTCGAAGTATGACCTGAAAATTGACTGGATTTCCTCTGTGTCTGTTTTTATGTTCCCCATTTCATTTCTGATTTTGTTAATTTGCATGTTCTGTCTCTGCTTTTTCGTTAATTTGGATAAAGGTTTATCTATCTTGTTGATTTTCTCAAAAAACCAACTCTTTGTTGGATTGATTTTTTGTATTGTTTTCCTGGTTTCTATTTTGTTGATTTCAGCCCTCAAGTTGATTATTTCCTGGTGTCTGCTCCTGTGGGTGAATTCGATTCTCTCTGTTCTAAGGTTTTCAGTTGGGCTGTTAATTCTCTTATGTTACTATCCTCTGTTTTCTTCATATGGGCACTTACTGCAAAGGAACTTCCCTCGTTGCACTGCTTTCAAGGTGTCCCATAAGTTCGGGTATGTTGTATGCTCATTCTCGTTGAATATTAGAAATTCCTTAATTTCTTTCTTTATTTCTTCTTTGACCCAGGTGTGGTGCAATTGCACATTGTTCAGTTTCCATGATTTTGCAGGTTTTCTGCTATTTGTGTTGATGTTGAATTCCAATTTTAAATCATGGTGGTCCAATAATATACAGGGGACGATTCCTATTCTCTTGTATCTGTTGAGGATTGTTATGTCACCTAGTATGTGGTCGATTTTAGAGAAGGTTCCATGTGGAGCAGGGAAGAAGATATATTCTTTTGTCTTTGGATGGAATGTTCTATAGATGTCTGTTAACCCCAGTTGAGACATAACTTCTGTTAATTCTTTTGTTTCTTTGTTGAGTTTCTGATTTGTGGTCCTGTATAGTGTTGAGAGTGGTGTATTGAAGTCTCCCACTATAAGTGTGTGAGGTTTTATATGAGCTTTGAGTTTTAGTAGTGTTTCTTTTACGAATGTGGGTGACTTTGTATTAGGGGCACAGATGTTCAGAACTGAGACTTTGTGTTGATGGATTTCTCCTGAGATGAACATGAAATGACCATCTTCATCTCTTTTGACTAATTTTGGTTTGAAGTTTAACTTGTTGGATATTAGAATAGCTATGCCTGCTTGCTTCTTATTTCCATTTGATTGGAAAATCTTTTCCCAACCCTTTACCCTGAGGTAATGTCTATCTTTGGAGCTAAGATGTGTTTCTTGTATACAGCAGAAGGATGGATTCTGTCTTCGTATCCATTCTGTTAGCCTGTGTCTTTTTATAGGTGAGTTAAGACCATTAATGTTGAGGGTGAGTAAGGTCCATTGATTGTTGATGCTTGTTTGGTTTAGGTTTGTTGTTGGCAGTGGTATTGTGAATATATTTGTTCTGCTTCACCCTAGGTTCCTGGTGTAGTTGGATTATCTGTTGCCTACATTTTTGTGGGCGTAGTTACCTTCCTTGGGTTGGAATTTTCCTTCCAATACTTTCTGTAGGGCTGGATTTGTAGATACATATTGGGAAAATCTGGTTTTGTCATTGAATATCTTGTTCTCTCCATCTATATTGACTGAGAGTTTTGCTGGATATAGTAGCCTAGGCTGGCATCCGTGTTCTCTTAATACTTTTAGAACATCTATCCAGGACCTTCTGGCCTTGAAAGTTTCCATGGAGAAGTCAGGTGTAATTTTGATAGGTCTGCCTTTATATGTTACCTGTCCTTTTTCCTTCGCTGCTCTTAATATTCTTTCTTTATTCTGTATGCTAGGTGTTTTGATTATTATATGTCGAGGGGTCTTTTTTCTTTGGTCCAGCCTATTTGGGGTTCGGTATGCTTCTTGTACTTTCATGGGCATGTCCTTCTTCAGATTTGGAAAGTTTTCCTCGATGATTTTGTTGAATATGTTTTCAGCACCTTTGAGCTGGGCTTCCTCACCTTCCTCTATGCCTATTATTCTTAGGTTTGGCCTTTTCATGGTGTCCCACATTTCCTGGATGTTGTGTGTTAAGGATTTGTTTGATTTATGGTTTTCTTTTGTCGATGAATCTATTTCTTCTAGTTTAACTTCTGCGCCTGAGATTCTCTCTTCCATCTCTTGAATTCTATTGGTTATGCTTGTGCCTGTGGTTTCCGATTTTTTGCCCAGCTTTTCAATATCCAGCTTTCCTTCCATTTGTGTTGCCTTTATTTTCTCAATTTTGGTTTTCAAATATTGAACCGTTTCCTTCACCTGGTTAATTGTTTTTTCTTGGCTTTCTGTATTTTCTTTAAGGAATTTGTTCATTTCTTCCACTTTTTTGTTTGTTTTTTCCTCCATTTCTTTAAGGGATTTTCTTATATCTTCTTTGAGGGCCTCTATCATTTTTATGATGGTGATTTTTAAGTCGTACCCTTCTGCTTCCTCTGCTTTGTTGTTGTGTTCCATTCTAGTTGGTGTAGATTCCCTAGATTCTGTTGGTGAAATGTTTGTCATTCTGTTGTTAGGTGTTCTCTTGTATTGCCTTCTTCCCACAGTTTCTTCCAGTAGGTGTTGGTGGTGTCTCTTCCCTCTCTCTATGGTCCTTCCCCGATGGGCTTATGTTGATCAAAGATTCAATGTCTGTAGCTCTGTGTGGTCCAAGCTCTCTAGGAGGTTTCTCTCTGGCCAATAGCCGGCAGGAGAGGACGAGGGCTGGGCTGGAACTTGAGAAGGTTTTGCAGGGTAGTGGGATCTCACTGGAAACTGGCGCTCTCCCGCTGAGACCTTGTTCTTTGGCAGGGGCCCGGATTTGGGGGTCAAGGATCTTGCCCCCAGGAACTCCGAGTCGTAATCATAGATTTTTAACAATAGAATGATTACACGATTTAAAATAACTGTGCTGGTTCGCATCATCCGTTTCTGAGAGCTTGCTACAGAACTGACCCATGAAGGACACAGTCACCACCGATTTTAGAAATGGAATAATTGAATAATCTCCTGATCAGGGAATCTCATCTAATGAATCTCTGTCTGGCTGATAACATGACACACCATCAACAATAAATAACTCTAAATAACCATATTAGAAAGCACAGTACAGGACTTAATAGAGAACTATCAATTGAGGAATCCAAAATGACTGAAATAAACATAATACAGGGCTCCAAATCCTTAGTCATCAGCCAAATGCAAATGCAAACAACTCTGGGAAAAGATGGGATCAAGCTCCTCTAAAGGTAAGAGACTGAAGAGGAGTTTATTTTATTTTCAATAAAGAGAAAAGTATCATGTTAGATGTGATTAATTTTATTGTTTCCATCTAGAAATGAGAAAATTGAAGCATAGAAAACAGGTCTAAAATACTCATAAATGTACTTGAATGGCATAATGATGCTTTTGTTTTCATGCTTTTGTCACTATAGGCATGTGGTAGCTTGAGAGACTGGTAAATATGTAGAACTCAAAAGAAAGAGCCCTGCTTTGTTTTTGTGAGAAAATCAGTGAGGCTGTAAGGTTAGTTCATCGGTGGGTAGACTACTTTTAGCATGTCGGAGGGGCACTAGAATGTGACAAAATGTTGGTTCATAAATGTTGCCTGACAACCCTGCTTGCATTCTGTATCCTGATATCATGGGCCAAGGGCCAGAGAGCATCATCAAGAAAGTGTTATCATGGGACATTACAGTGACCCAAGATAAAGATCTCCTAAAACTATTTATGACAGCATTTGATTTGCCTAAACAAGTCATAGCCAAATCTCTGGAAGTTTGCCTACAGCTTTTACTGGTTACCAAATTCAAGATTACCTAATTATCAGAGAACATAGTCTGTGGATAAACAGTTCTAAGGCTTCTGTTTATGGATGATCGCTCTCCTAAGAAGTAAAACTATGGAACAAAAGATAATAAGACTCACAATTATACATCAAAAGGTGAGTTTTCCATTGTTTACTTCCTTCAGAAAGGTGATAATCCATTTGTTAGATTAGATTTAGTGATTATTGGATTTCAGTCGATCTCTTTTGAGGCAGCCGTGCAACATTAAATATGTGCTATCTTCTAAAAACCCTGCATACAAAATGACATTTCAGCATTTAAACATTTTATTACTCAACTCTGAGATTAAATAAGGGATGAACCTGGGAGTTTCTCATAATCATATGGGATTCAAGTGAGAGCCAATTTTGTCGAGTATGGCAGACCATTTCATCCTCTAATTATGTTGTTATTTGATTATTAAAATAGGACTTTAGATAATCCATGATCAGTGCATTGTGATTCCACGATATGGCAGGCAATTATTATAGACCATCGAAATATGAATTACGTAGCTAAAATATTTAAATTAATCACAACAGCATCGTTCTCGAGTCTGGTTTGGAGCCACCTTAGGGAACTGGATGATGCTACATGAACTCATTATTTGATTATTTAAATATATAAAACAATGTTTACATCATCCATGACACCTGGAATTTGGAGCCAGAGATCATCTAATTACAAAATTAAAGTATATAAATTGACAATTCATGTTAATACCCCAGATAATGTAAATATCCCTATAGTTATGTAAACAAAAAATCCTCCATTAACTTCACAAAAGCTCCCTCTTGTGGAGTTAATGTGCAATATCATCACATTTTAGGATTCATTGTTACACTTGATGATGTTGGCATTCTTCATGACTACAGCCTGGCCATGCTTCCCTTCCAGTTAAGTGCTACATCACCACTTTATTAAGACAGTTAGCTATTACTGACACCACCCACTTGTTTAATGTTTATTCATTTAATTATGAACATCTGTCATTATGTATTCAGTGATCCCTGGAGTTTGGGCCTCCTTACACTTCCTTAGCTGTTAAACTAGGAAATTGAATGATAATTCATCATTTAATTAACGAATTTAAAATACAGGTGATGTTATGGACCATAAGTCCCTTTTGGAGTGAGATTTTGGGAGTTGATGTAACATCATCTCATTACTTCATCATTTAGCTATATGAATAGATCTTTACATCAGCGATAGGTTTAGGACTTTGGTGCCACTTTGTCAGCGTTAATATAAAATGCCCACTAAGTAACTATCAATTTAATTTTTTAAACACATCTTTATTCCAGGAAGAGATCAATCTGACTACTCCATGTGGGATTTACGTATGCCCCACCATGTCATTATTCAATCATTTTTCATTGTTACATTAATTATTTAAATCGATGAAGAAGTTGTTATTCTTGACTGGGGTCTGGCCATTCTTCCACGGAGTTAATCGTGTAGCATTATTTAATTATCTAAGTACTACTTCCTTGACAATCACTGGAGTTTGTTTCCATCTTATGAACATTAAGTAAGCAGGGCTATCAATTTATTAACGAATTTGTTTGTGTAAGTAATGATGGTGTCATCCGTCATTTGGCTGCTGTGGGACTGACACAGCAGGAGATCGGCACCAGAAGCAGTGCCCAGAGAATGGGGGACACTTCCTTATACAGTGACAACTGATTATGCAATAGTAGATTTTTAACAATCGAATGATTACACGATTTTTAAAAAAACTGTACTGTTTCGCATCATCAGTTTCTGAAAGGTTGCAACAGAACTGACCCATGAAGGACACAATGACCACCGATTTTAAAAATGCAATAACAGAATAATCTCCTGATCAGGGAATCTCATCTAATGAACTCTGTCGGGCTTACATGACATACCACCAACAATAAATAACTCTAAATAACCATAATAAAAAGCAGTGTACAGGACTTAATAGAGAACTGTCAATTGAGGAATCAAAATGACTGAAAGAAACAGAAGACACTGCTTAAAATCCTTAGTTATCATCCCAATGGAAATCTAAACAACGCTGAAAAACCATAGCATCAAGTTCCTCTAAAGGTCAGAGAATGAAGAGGAGCTTATTTTATTTACAATAAAGAGAATAGGTTTATGGTAGAAGCGAATAGATGTATTGTTTCCATTCTAGAAATTAGAAAATTGAAGCATAGAAAACAGGTTTAAAATACTCATCATTGTACTTGAATGTCATAAGATGCTTTCGTTGTCATGCTTATGTCACAATAGGCATGTTGTAGCTTGAGAGACCGGTAAACATGTGTAAGTCAAAAGAAAGAGCCCTGCTTTGTTTTTGTGAGAAACTGGCTGTGTCCCGTTAATGCTTTCCTGGCCCTTGGCCTCCAGTCAGGACCTCTGCAGCCACTTTTTCTAAGGCTTCTCTTTTCCCTCCTGTGTTTGGTTGTGAACTTATTTTGATTGAGGATTTACTTGTCACCCCATGTTGACATGTCACGTTATTGCATTAAGGAAAACCTAGGAGAAAGCAAACAAGCAAGTGTATTCCGATAGGTCACAGATGTCCTACTCAGATTTCAAAGAAAAGCAGGGGAGCAGACTTAGTGTGGAGAATGGGGAACAGATATGTTCATGGGGGAGGGAGGGGGTTTCTTGGCATTTGGGCCTCAGTGAGATGCTAGATGTGGGTATTTCGCTCAGGTAAGGGTAGTTCCTGAGACTTGTGGGGAGATTCTTGTCCCACTGCTGTCTCCAGGAAATCCTGTGGACTTTTGCTAACACTCTGATTCTCTGATTATAAGTGACTGTAACAACAAAGAGAATAACTCTGCTCTGAGAACTGTTGCCACAGTGTCTCTAGGGGACAGGTTTGCTTTGGTCTGTAAATTCCCCAAAGGCAAGCTGAGACTATGTAAATTAAAGAAGTTGAGCCAGTGACAAGCAACTCTGTAGTTTTATTTGACTTTCCAAAACACATGTCCATCAACATGTCCCGGGCAGCACATGATTAAAGTGAAGCAACAGTCACTGTGTGCTATGTTTTAATTGCTGTAGCGTGTGCTGGGGTGAGGAATTGGAGCTACTGGCTGTACTTTTTTTTTTTTTTAACCTTCAGCTATTTTCTTTGATTCATCAGAGTTTTATTTTAAGCCAGAATCACACAGTGTAGCAAAGTCTAGCCTCAAACTCACTATCCTCCTGTCTCAGCCTTCTAGAATGACAGGCTTGTACTATCATACACAGCTTTGCCGGAATTTCTAAGAACACAAAATAGGAGCCAATAGGCATTCTGAGCTGAGCTGAGCTTTCCCCCTTGGAAAAGTCATTTTCTTTGGCTCCCACTTTACTCAGCTATAAAATGAGGAACTTAAGCTAGGAAGTCTTCCACTTCTGAGTTTGACCATTCCAAGGGCTTGGGGTTTTTGTTTGTTTGTTTGATTGGTTGGTTTTTGGTTTTGGGGTTTTTTGTTTGTTTGGTTGGTTGTTTGGTTGGTTTTGTTTTTCCTGTCTTAGAATCAGTTTTGAAGATTTTTATATTTTATTTTCATTTTATGTGTATAGGTGTTTTGCCTGTGTACATATTTGTGTACCACATGCATGTCTGGTGCCTGAGGAGGCCAGGAGAAGGTGTCAGATCCCTGAGGAACTGGAATAGCTGCCATTTGGGTGCTGGGAATTTGGGTGCTTTGGAAGAGCAGTCAAGGCTCTTAACTGATGGGCCATCCCTCCAGTCCCTTGAATGCATTTTTTTTATCAAATTTTGAGCAAAGATATATTCCACGTGCTCCTCTGGTTATCATTTTGCACATGGTGTTAGGTTGTCTTGATGCTATGCTACCATGTAGAATTCTAGAATGACTTCAGCTGGTCAGAGTACTCAATATCCAGTCAGCTTTTGTTGTTAGTTTTCTTAAGTAGTGATACTGTTAGGAGAATGTAAATGCTCTTCTAAAATTTATTTCATCAAATAGATATTAACAGATATTGATGAAGAAAGAATAATTGCAACTTTTATGCACTGCTGCTAAAAATGTAAAATGTTCAACTAATACAGGAGATAAGAAGGCTACAACAAAGCACGTGACCTAGCAACACTACCACTCTTTGTTCCTAGGAAAGGTTCTCTCCATGTAGAACTTTTATGCAAGTGTTCAGAGCAGCATTGTTGGTAATGTCTAAAACATGGAAGCACTCTACACATCAACCCATGAATAATCTGTGGCAAATATATCCAGTTTAGCAGGTAAAGTAACAAAGTCCCCAAGCACACAACCTGACAGATGGATTCTGATACCAGTGGACTGCAGAAGGCACCAGGCACAAGCTGCCATCATCTCGTGTCTATAATGTGTCTAGAAATGAAGTATATGGTGGTTTCTGGTGCTAGGCTGAACAAAACTGGACACTTAAAACCACTGACGTGTATATGATCTTAAAATGAGAATCATATGGCATAGGAATTTACATTGCATTAGAGCTGTTAAAACTAAAACCTATGAACCCATTTAAGACCCTGTGCTATACCTAGAAGAGTCACCCTGTAGATCATCCCTTCTTCAGATCCCACACTGGGCTCTGTCCCTCCCTGAGTGTGTGTGTGTGTGTGTGTGTGTGTGTGTGTGTGTGTGTGTGTGTTGTTGTTGTTTTTTACTGTACAGTCTAGGTTGACATACTCATTAGCCTCCTGCCTCGGCCTCCTCAGTGTTGACGTTACATAACTTTCATGTTTTAATGTTGGAAAGTCACCTCCTTAGGTGACTGTTCTCAGTGAAGGGACATGCCCATCCCCTGCACAGCCAGATCATTCTGCCCATTTCAACTCAACACACTCAACTCTATCTGAAAGGCCTTTTACCTCACTTACTTATCCTGTGTCTCCCAACTGAGGTAACTGTCTTATCAATTCTTACATGCCCTGGGCCCTCCTCAGTTCTGGGTATGTGAGCATCCTTTTCCTATGCATTGGGAGGATGAGTGAGCTATGTTTATTAGCTTGGGATGGATGTCTACTTCTGTTCCAAGAGTTCCAGTATTGGGAATGGCTAACAGCTTTTGCCTGAGAGCATTCATTTCCTGTCTCTCATGTTTCTAGTGATACAGAAGAAACTGAAATGTGTTGACCTTAATCCTAAAGGAGGCCCAGATGAATGAGGGGAAAGTAACTTTGAAAATGTAATCTAATTATAAATTTGCAAAATATGCTACACTTTGATTTACTCATATCTGTTATGTCTCTGACATAATTTTTTAATTTATAGTTTTAAAGTTACATACTCTAGTTTTGTTGTCTTTGATTTTTCCTTTGTTCTGTAGCATCATTGGCAGCCCTGTGTGTGAATTTGTTCTCATAAGCATACAACAGACACACACCTGTCAGTTCTCAATTCAAGTCCCATAGCCTCTAAGGTGTCAAATTGGGTTTCAGAAGCCCCTTCCTGGAAGTTTGATGCTTCTATGCCAGCCTCAATAGAGAAAACCCTTCTTCTTACAACTCTCAGGAATTCTGGGAAGCATACTAGATGCCAGCTTCCTAGCACCCTCCCTCCCACCTGAGAAGTGGGGAGCCCTAAGAACAAGCAGCGCAGGCTCTACTGACCTCCCCACCTTAGCAGGGTGTCTCTTTTGACTCTGGTGTGCAAAGGCACCGGCACTGTAGTCCCACACGAAACCATGGGGGGAAGGAGGGAAACTCTGGAACAGAGCTTTTCCTTTTGCTGGGATCCATACCTCTGCTTTTCAGGAGGGATTGCTTTTTGGATTTGAGGGAAAAACAAAACCAACAGCAAAAGATGTTACCCTTTCGTGGGCTCAGAACCAGCTGCTCTGAGGTGCTACAACTTAGCACACATTGGTACCAGAGATGAAACAACAGTGAAAAAGAAGGTGTTTCTGTGATCCCTGGGTCAGCTCATGAATTCCTAGGTGGGGATTCTGGGAAGGAGAGAGATTTTAACTGACATCAGTTACTGTGCTGAAGCAATTTATGTTACTTGTCATCCAATGTCACTCAAATTATGGGCAACAATCTTGCTGTTAAAAAAAAATAATCTTGTCATATAATACTCTTTTCCTCTTTTAAAACATAGGGAGATGTGGCCTTCAGGGTGCCACGTTTAATGTTTGTACATTAAGGAGGCTACACTGGAGTAGAAATGATAGTTGCTGGCTGTTCTCATTCATGATGGGATAAAATATGATCATATATAACTCATACATTTGTATACATCACATTTTTTTCCAGAAATTTTCCCTACAAAGTTTTTGCTAAAACATACCAACACTGATTTTACTTTTAGTTTTGAATAATACACTGCTGTTCATTATAGCTTTTTAAAATAAGCTTGCAAAAATATTTGCTTATCTTTACTTAGAATGCTATAATGTTAGGGGGAAACATTACTAAAAGATGAAAAGTAGGCTGGGCACAGTGACAAATGGCTGTGATCCCAGAACATAGGAGGTAAAAACAGGAGGGTCATGTGTTAAAGGCCAGCCAGGCCTATGTAGTAAGACCCTGTCTTACAAAGTCCAGGGCTGATGATGTAGCTCATTGGTGGAGTGCCTACCTCACATGTGCAAAGCCCTTGTGCCCAGCCTTCCCCCTCCAAATGTAGCATGCAATGCACCAGACTGGTCCATGCTGGGTTATTCTATGAACCTAACTATCTTGCACATCAGGCTTGGTATTTGTTCATCCTAACCCTGAGCTAAGCTGTCATGGAAGTGGAACATGACCATGGAGTGAGTATGATCAACATCAGGCAACACACACCACTTAATATGTTGATAGCCATTCAAGGAGAGGACTAATTTCAAAGTGGGACACTTCACAGATGCACATGACAGCCATTTTTGTTGTGCTACTGGCCATCAACTCCAGTGTGATAGAGCATTCCTAGACTATATACACACTGTATATAACTTCATATTATTAACTGTATTAACATAATAATATCCATGAAATATATCTATGTCCCAAATACCATGCTAATACACACATGATCCTATGGTTTGCTTTAACCCTCATGAGGAGATGTTATTGCTGCATTTACCGATGAGGAAACATAAAGAGAATAGAAGTGAAACCCTGTTCCAGGCTTACCCAGCCAGCTCTCTTGCATGCAGTAGTGATATGTAGTGTTTGTTAATCAACTGAATACTGGCATTAAAGATACAGAAAGGATCAAATACAACATTTCAGATGTGAAGGCACCCAGACTGGGGAGGTGTGGCAATTGTTTGCTTAGGACTATAGGCAAACATTAATATATATATATAAATGAACAAGAATGTACTTATGAGAGTTGTCCCAGAGAAGAACTTTTAAAGGATGAGTCTAGCATTCTCTGCGAGTACTCATTAATTATTAGGGTCTTTGATGACATAGACACCATCATTTCTCAGAAATTTCTTCTCAGGGAAGTTTATAAACATCAAATAATTTTCCTAATGGATCATCCTCAAATGTGTTTGTATGAGCTTCTCTGGGACACATAATGAAGAAATAGCTGAAAGGGATTTCAAAGGGATTTTTTAGGACAGAATTTCAATTACAGAGAAGTAATTTCCATTTCTAGCTCACTAAGCTTTATTTCAGACTAATGCAGTTCCAAGATCCATATCCTTTCTCCCCTTATTTCAACAGATATTTTGAATATGAAAATCTTATGTCAAAACTTAGCTGAAGCCTTCATTGGGCTTTTTAAAGGCTAAGTAAGAATTCTGTTTCTAGGAATAAAAAGATTTGGATCAGAAAGAGGCTTTGCTGGGGAGAGTCCCTTCTCAGGATGGTAGTGCAGCCAGTCTTTAATCATATTTTTATTGATTATTTATTAGTTTCCCCATAAAATCAAAGACTCAGTAACGTAAAATGTGTTTTCCCTAAGATATTTTACAAATCAGAATTCACAACAAGGAAATAATGGAAATAATATAAATTTGGTGTGGACTAATTGGGAAATCAAATGTCTTTCTCTAGTCAGTGGCCTACAGGGAAATGGCTAAGTGACCCAACTGGCCCCATTGTACCAGCCACACTCTGTCTAGACAGAAATCAAATGCCACTAGCAGATAAAGCGAGTGCTTTGTCAGTAAATCCAGACTAATTGAAGTGAAAGGGTGGGCTCCTTGCAAGCTGTTCTATGAACCCACCCTGAACCACAGTGGGGACTGATGAAACCCAATCCGTGTGTATTCCAGTCACCAGCCTTGAGCTTGTGTAATGCAAGCCATCACGGTTGCCACTGTGAGTAATGTTAAGGCAGCTTGCTGTCCTCAGCTGCGGGTCTCCCTGGCCAAGGAAGCTTTGGTCAATATTGGGTTTGCTGTCAGGAAGCAAGACTTCAGCTCACTTCCTAGTGACCAGGAGGCTTGCCAAATGTATTGACTTACAGAGATGCTCCCAACCAAATAAATGAAAAAGGTACTGAGGAATCTGCTTGGTAACATACAGAGGAAAGAGGATCAGTCACATTCCTTGAGGCCACTGTGGTCTTAAGTGACTGGAGCCTTGCACATAACTCCCATTGTCTTGGATATGGCCTTAGCAAAGACCATGGTTGGGAAGAGTTCTGATGTGAGTTAGCTATTGCTTCTCTACTCAAGTTGCAAGGTACTTGAAGTTTGGCCCTGAATAGAACTCTAACAAATATGAGACCTCAGCTCATTTTGTAATCTTAGTCTAGACTTGCTGCAGGGAGTGTTTGAGAGCTCCATTCGTTTCGTGAGACATGCGCGGTGTGATGCTGTTAAGAAGTAGTGCAGACATGTCCTATTCAGCTGTCCTTCACTCTAAGGAGTCTGCTTTTTCTATCACTGATATCTTGACTCTTTATCACTGTACAGGGCTCATAGACTTGAGCTCTGATGTTTTCCAGTTGTTTTCCTGTTATTTCTTGGACTTCTGTGGTTTGTTTCTTTGATAGTATGACTTTCCTTTATCATTTGAAAAGATGTTCAGTTGTCCTATGAGCTAGTCCAGTGTCATTTGGAAATTCACACAACCCTCCAGCAAAGTTTGTCAGAGGCCATAAGGAAACACTGGAGTGTAGAAAACTACAGTTCATGAGCACTATCTAAAAACGGTTTCCCAAAAAATTTTGACCAAAGAAAACCCTCATCTTTCACCATCACTTAATATGCTCTGATGCCCAAAGTTACCAGTACCACTTGACCTGTTTGAAGAAAGTGCTACATTGCCAGCTTTTTGTTCCTGCTAGGAGTTGTCATTTCTTTCTCATCCCACTATGCAGTTATTTCCAAAGGCTTGGATTTTATTTTTCAAATATCTATCATCCAGAGTGTGATAACGACAAAACCACTGGAGCTTGCCAACCAGTTTGGAGGCCCTGTGAGAAAAAGGCTACCATCCTAGACCCTGCACAGCACTGAGCCCTGGGCCCTTATACTATGGGTAGGAGTCTGTGCCTGGCTTCTTCTATTACTGTTGTGATTATGGTGGTTTAACCAAGTGGAGATGGACCCCAGCAAAAACATTCTGCAGGACATGTCAACGGGAGATGAATTTGACTGGAAGCAGTATAAATGTTTGGGAAAATTTCCGACTTTTCTGTACTTAAAATGATTTTGAAAAAAAAAAAGCTTTTTTTTTTTGTTTTCAGTTCATCAAATTGTACTCTTAGGTTGTATAAATATATCTCAATTAAATAAGTATGTATAAATTATAACTATGTATTATATATTTGCAATATATTTAATAAGTAAGCTAAGAGATAGGTTAAAAGGATTTGAGTGTAGTAGGAAAGGCAACATATGAACAACAAGATGAACAGATTGAGGCTTGCAAAAGGTAGATGCACTATTTCTAAGATGATGTATCCTAAGAGTCTAGTTCCCAGCCTGAGTTTACCCAGGTCTCTCCCTGAACTTGTGACAACAGGATCTGCCAGCACAAGATGCTGGCTCCTCATCACAATCCTTTCTCAGCTGCCTTCAAAATATGCTTCTGGCATTATGCTCTGCCTTGGCCTCATCATCTCCTCAGCTTTCATGTTGCTTTTGTCTTAACACAGCCCACTGTCTTAGGAAAAAAACTGAGCTAGGGTCATAGTTGAAGGTTTAGCTATAAAAGGATGTTTCCCACATGCCAGTGGGGACATAAGCCTGATTTTTACTGTCCTGGTAAACACTGCCCCCTTCCCCAAGTTAGAGATCCTTGAATTCCTATAACCAACCCATTTAGCCTCTACTGTCTTTTTAGTTGGGGCAGAGTGCTGATTCTTTGGCATTAATACAGGTCCTTGCCCTTCACCCTATATGTTTGTAAATCATCAGTGAAACACACTGGGAAGCAACACAGCAAGCTCCAACTCAGTTGCAGTAGTAAGAAGACAAACCTGGCTTTTGAGGTCAGTCTGTTGACAACAGCATTTTTACAGCCAATTCCTCTTCACTATTCTCTGCCTCCTGATTTTTATGAAGGCAAGTGACTCAAGACAATGCAAATCACAGAATTTTAAATAGCTGAATTCCTAGGTGATTTTGGAATGGAAACAAAGATAACCTTGTTCGACAGTGAATTTGTGCCCCTGGGTGAGTGTCCAGGTGTTCTTTCAACTGGACTGTGAGACTAATTTCTTCCTGACCCCTGGAAGGCAGCTGAAGCAGTGGGCAGCTGGTACATCTTCAATCTTGCATACCGACATCTTTCTCTGATTCACAGATTTCCTTTATCCCCAGCACTTCCTCTGGTATGTGCATCTCCGACAGTAAGTGATATGTCTTCTTGGATTTGGGCATGTTGAAACTGCAGGTCCTGGGCAAGGAGGGGAAGGGAACAGGAGATGGCTGCTTACCGGACTGTTTCCAAAGAGACCCCCCCACGCACTTCCATCTCACCCGCCTCTGCTTCCTGAGCATCCACTAAGGGAGTGACATTGGAGTAATTGAGGGTGGCATTATGAGCATAAATTCTTTGAATATTTAAATGATGCACAATGAATCCAAGAGAAAACAAAATTAATTTATGTCCAGTTGTAATTTCCATGACTGGACACATAAAGTAAAATGCTGTGGAAACTCTTAATGAGAGGAGAAATTTCTCTGGGAAAGTTCCTGATGACTGTCACTTGCAAAGCGGCACTATTTCTTACGAAAAGGGTGGTATGGGGCTTTGGGGGGCCACCAAGTACACCTGGATATGAGCCATCAGAAGCCTATCCCTGACAGCCTGGTGATCTCAGTGCCAGGTCATGCCCATAATTTATTTTCCTAAATTGCAGCACCAGGAAAGATTTCATATGTGCCAAAAGGGTATTTGAAGGTTATATGTACGTGTGAGAGAACCTGTGGTGACTTAGAATCTATCCACTTTGGTCACCTTGTGCCTGTTGGTTCTTCTGGTGTGACCAGCAATCTCTCTAGCACTTCAGTATTTCATGGAAAAGACATTTGTCTTTGCTGGTCACATATGTGCTCTGGCTTACAAAAATCCCTGAGGCCTTCCATGAAGTGTACTGTCCTAGAGGCAAAGAACTATACTCTAAGGCAAACTGGGGACCCTCCCCCCTTTAGCCTTGTGCATGTGGAAATTTCATTTGAACAGGTTTCTGTATGGAACAGAAGCCTGGCTTTGGCTGGCAGCTACATCTCTTGAGCAGTTCCTAGGTTATTGCTATTGCATCTGAATTTATGCTTTTGTGTAATTCTCAAAACAACCCTGGAGGTAGGAGGCAGTTATAGTTCCCACTTCCTGTATGTGGAAACAGGCTTGGATGTAATGATGTTAGTAGAGTTACTCACGCAGTCTAGGGAGTTGTAAAAATTGAATGTTCTACATGAAAATAGACTTCTGGCTTAGTAAGCACAAAGAGCAGGTGAGGTTGCCTTCTACCCAGCCACAATTGCTTGGCAAGAAGGGTGGCTTCCCATTTTAAAGGATGTCTCTTGCTCCATGGCCTCTACCCTCACACAGACTTGCCTTACCCTCTGGTTGACTGACTTTGGGGCATTGTGCTCCGCAGTGACTGTCCAGAGACACTCTCTAGTTCTGCCCCTGTGGCAAGCTGTGTGCCTTCACGCTTTTTGCTAGCACAATGCTTCAGTGTCTCCAAACAGGCTTACTCGGAGCCACAGCACCAGACTTTACCCTCCTACCTGTCTCTCTCTTCCTAAACAAGGACATTCTGAAGAATGTCCCAACCAAGAGGGACATCTAAGATGTGTAGACCTTTATCTCTCCTCCCAGCTGATGGCACTCAGAGTGCTAGGTTGACAGCAACTAGGATCATGACTGCATCTTCAGGCTTTGGCACAGCTTTACTTGGCCATCGTTGACAGACTCTCAGCCTCTGTGCATGGCAGAATGAAATACAACTCTCATATCCCAGAATGGAAAGGAGGCTACAGGCAGGCACATGTCTCCTTCCTAAACTGAAGATCTGTAGATGGTAATGGGCTGGCTTTTCTAGGAACTCCATCTTGAGTATTTGTTCTATGTTGGACCAAAGCCTTGCATTATGGGGAAGATAATGAATGTCGTTCACCAGGGGTACTCCTGTCAGGGGTGTGCCCATGCAGTAACTCATGAATGCAAAGCTTGAGTACTTTATGCCATTAAAGTCTCAAGATAGAATTAGACATGTAATCACACTTGCCCATGTTTTGTCATTTATGATAATTATGGTGGTAATAATCTGTGTATTGTTGGGATGGAGCAGTCAGAAGCATCCATCAATTTTTTTTATCAACACCAAATCAAGTTGATACTTCATCTTTGCTGCAAAAATATAGATTGCACCAATTAGTCTAAAGAAATTGGGCAGTCATTAGCAATGGAGCAATCAGTTAGTCTGTATAACATTTTGGGTCCCGCTGATGCCAACTATCCCTCTTAATTATATGGGATACAGGTGCTTCTTTAGGGCTCAACAGTGACGTCATTGGCTTAGATTACACACTACCTTTGCCCCAGACTTCATTTTAAAGACCACATTAATTCCTCCCAACCCTCACCCCACACCCTCCACTGCTCCCAGGCAAATTTATTTATTCCAAAGCATAACATTTGAATCAAGGCATTTGACATTTTCTTTCTTGATTAGGAATAGGGATCTTCCCCATGGAGTTCTTTCAGGGATGGGATGTTACTTTGCCATGCTGTGTGTCCTAACTGCTTTTGATTTGCACCTTCCCCAAACCATGCAATAAAATCACTGGGCACACAGGGCAGGGGTGGGCTGGAGAAAGGTGCAAATACATACCAAAATCATCATCATCATCAAAATGCCAGGCTTTAAAAGAAGAATCCAACTCATTGTGAAGAAAGCCTAATGCTAATGAGTTTTCTACATCTACCTCAAGTCTTTTCCTCAGACTAGCCCAGTCCTGCTGTCCACACATTTCCAATCATCCTTGCCCACAAGTTGTTCCAAGTTGGTGAATAATGCAACAAGGCATGTTTCATATGTAAGGGGGTTTTCTATTTATGAAATTGGAAGGAAAATAAAACAGTAGGATGTCCTCTAGTCTCCTAACATCAGCACCACTCTAAAAACTTTATAAGTTATCTCTTCACACTCTTAAATATACATCCTGTCTATTGCTGTTGTTACTACAGAATTCCATTTTTCACTTCTGTAACAGTTTTAATCAATGCATAGTGTTCTATCAGGTATATATTGTTGGGCTTAATAATATTAATTTTAATAAAATTAAAAAGTTGCCACACAGCAGAGGGAACAACTAGCCAAGTAAGAAGACAGCCTGCAAAGTATTCTGCTAACTGTACATCTGACAGAGAAGTCACATAGAGAATATATAAAGATCTAAATATATATATATATATATATATATATATATATATATATATATAATTGTCAGTAAAACAAACCATCCAGTCAGAAAATGAGCAAATACTTCTCAGAGATGAAATACATGTGGCCAGTATACATGAGAATAAGTTTAATATCCTTAGCCATCAGGGAAATGCAAATTAGAACAATATTGAGATTCCATCTGTCATTAGGAAGTGGCGGTGTCTAGGGATGTAGTTCGGTAGGTAGAATGTTTGCTTAGCCCACACAAAACTGTGAGTGCAGTTCCCAGCACCACATAAAACAACCACAGTGGTACACACCTATAACCCCAACACTCAAGAGATGAAGGCAGAGTATTGGAAGTTCAGGGTCATCTTTGACTACATAGGGCGTTCTGGCCAGTCTCAGATATGTAAGACCTACCTCAAAAAATACAGCCCAAAGGGAAAGAAAATAACATATGCTGACAAAGATGTTGGTGTTGGCCTCATACACTACTAGTAGTGGCAGTTAAATTGGTATGGACTTCAATGTAGGGGTTACTTAAGAAAACTAACTGGGGCTAGGCAGTGGTGGTACACACTGTTAGTGCCAGCACTCAGGAAGCAGAGGCAGGCAGATTTCTAAGTTCCAGGACAATTAGGGCTACATAGAGAAACCTTATCTCAAAAGGGAAGGAGAAGGAGGAGAGAAGGAAGAAGAGGAGGGGAGTGAGAAGGAAGGAAGGAAGAAAGGAAGGGAGGGAGGGAGGAAGAAAGGAAGGGATGAAGGAAGAGAAAGGAAGAATGCTAACTAGGATCAAGCTTTACCCATCCAGGACTATACACAAAGGATCTAAGTCAGCATACCCTATAGAGGGATACCTACAGAGCCATAGTTAGAACTGCAGCACTGTTCACAACAGACATGTTACAGAATCATCCTAGGTGCCCACCAACAGATTAATGGATTAACAAACACTCCACTGTGATAGGTATACACAGTGGAGTCCTACTCTGCCATAAAGAAGAACAAGTTTGCAGTAAAATGGATGGAAATGGAGGCAACTGCATAAATGGAATACCAGACTCAGAATGGCATTACCATGTTTTCTTTCATATGTAGATCCTAGATTTCAGTGTGTGTGTGTGTGTGTGTGTGTGTGTGTGTGTGTGTGTGTGTGATGAAAGTACAAACGAAAGTGGGACATGAAAGGGGACTGGGGGAGGGAAAGAAAAAGTAGGGCATGGGTTGAATATGAATAAAAAAAAGTATATAAACCCATCACCTTGTGTAGTGAATATCTGTCTATAGAGCTATCTATACCTATGTATTTACAATGGCTTGGATGATTCCTTGGGATTGAATGTCTAACCTGAAATAGCTGGTCAAAATTCATATCTTTTTTTGTAACTCTTAATACTTATTGACAAACTGCTTATCAAAAGGATTATACCCATTTAAAGCCTTCATTCACCATTCCAATTCAGACTCTAACTTTATTTTAGTGAATGAGATTTAAATTCAGTTGTGTTGACATTCTCATAATTGCTGACCACTACTCCTCCACTGAGTACAAATAGGCATGGTACCAAACTGTGCCCTGACTCAACTAGGCATAAACATGGGCAGTCATTATCTTGCATTACAGAAAATTCACAAGTGGGACAGCAGTTGGCCCAGTGATGTCACAGCAGACCTGTGCTCTTCAAGTTTGGCCATTATGGACTTAACCCTGGTGGTGACTTCCTTTGTGTTTCCAAAGGCTGTCCTAGCTTCAGGCATCATATCAAAAGCAGACACCACAAGATTAGGAGACCACCCCCTCCTAGTGTGTCTCCTCAGAAGTGAAGAAGTTATTCCTCAAAGTTACAGTTGGCACTTCCTCTGCTCTCACCATGAAGTCTGAGTCTTATGTCAGCTCTTACACTAAACACTGTCACAGGAAATGGTAGTGCCATTAACCAAGAAGTTTATCTGGATTATTATTAACCAAGAAGTTCATCTGGATTCAACAATGAAGTCAACATACTCTTGAGTATTCAGAGAGAGTGGGGGGGGTACCTGTGACAGGTACCATGAGTATTTCCTTCCATTTTTGCCACAACTTTAAAATCCCTAAGTAACCATTATGAATTCAAGGAGTCTTTGCAAAAGCAGCTGGCTCTCAGCAGAATTGGGCCTTGCCCTGCATAGAAGGTTCTTGTGGCCGGGCACATGCTTTAATTTAAAGACATTGCTTTAATGTCTTCCCAAAACCTCCCTTGGTGTTTCAGCACACAGATCTCATATGAGAAATAGATTGGATCTCTACCTTTCCCTTTGGAGGATTCTAACTGCTGGTACCATAAAGCTGTCCAGCTTCCACTGGATAGTAGTTTGCAGCCTCATGAACAGGTCTTACTCTGCAGTTTGGATCACACAGGCTCCAGGCATCTTACTCCATTTGCACAGCCTAAGCTTTGGTCCTGGTATCACTCATTATCACCTCCAGTGAAAGGCCAGGAAAGCAGGAAAAGGAGCGGTTGAAGAACTCAGAACAGTAAGTCCTTGCTTCATCTAATTGAAGAAATGGCTGAAATTGCCATCTCAAAGATATTAGGAAACTATCGGATATAACTTCATACACATTTGCCACCAATGTGTACAAGTTAGTATTACATTTTAGAGTAAATTGCATAGACAACAACAAAGGGAGGAGGAGGAAGGGCCTATTCCTGGCCTGGATAAAACTATCAGAGATGTTGTATGTCTTAGTTTGCATTCTGCATTCATGACTTGTAGAGAAACTGTGTCTTCCTGACTTACAATATGATTTGGCACTAGAATTCCTAAGGAGTTTTAGACCAGAGTGATCCACTCCTTTACCTTGTAAAACTCAGCCCCAAATGTTCCCATTTCCTCTCACACTAAAGAAAGTCATTGCTTTTTGTAGGTAGAGATTGGGGGGGGGTGGGAGGCAGGGAGGCTACCTACTGTACAGACAAACCTTCTGTTTTACAGTTCCACAAAAACTTTTACAACATGATTGCATGTTCTAATTATGAGATTACATATATTTCCACCACTTAGATAATCAGGTGCAATTAGACAACCAGAATAGACAGTGGTAAATGTTACTTGAAGCAAAAATTACACTATGAAGCATTATTTCAGAAAGGCTTTTGGAATCAATGCACCACAGACCCCCACAAGGAGGTGATTATAATATTGTTCAAGTAGCTAGCCATAACCTGCCAGCTTGCCAAAGCAAGGATGCCTTTTTTATTGTGCAAGATCCGTTTTTGAAAGCTACTATCTAATTCCAGGCACATGCTTCCTGGTACATGCATATCACAGATCCTTGTGCAGATACTCCTTGAGACCTAACCTTCCCACTGTCTGTCTGTCTTTCCCATCTTACCTTTTTTTTTCATTTCAGAAAGTAGGTAATGGGAAGAAAAAGAGTTGATGCATTGCCCACTGAAGGATCTGTGGATCCAAATGTCAGGGGCTGCTGGTTTAAGAGTCCATGCACTCCTTAAAATTGCCCGACTCCTCAGAGAGTGGCCTAGAACATTGTCAAGGTCCAATAGGTCTTTGGGCCTTTAATAAAAACTATAAGGTGTTAAAATAGATATGTTAGAGAAAAAAGAGGGTGTAAATAAACACAGAACATGGTGTATGAAAAAGGAGGAGCCTTTCAAATGGGGAATGCATTTATAGACAGTCCTCAAAAACAACATGGTAGTTTATTGCAGCTGGGTTCCCATCCCCAGAATCAAAATAATCCTGAAAAGTCAGCCTCCCCTTGGATGCTTTAAGCGGACTCTAGTTATTTCCTTGTGCTATCCATAGGAGCTCACCAGATCCTTCCCGTTGCTTCATCTTCTGTGTTATCATTATTTAAAAAAGGAGAGAGAGAGAGAGAAGACACCATAAGAACCCATTGGCTTCCTGATCACCTGTCCCAGAGTGTGTGGGGGGGTTAGTTGGCCTTCCCCTGAGTCCGGCGACTCTTTAGAGCTACTTATAGTCCATATGGAGCAAATTAAGAGAAAGCAAGAAGGACAGCCACTGGTTCTGATTGGGTACAGTAGTATTAAAAAAAAAAAGTCAACGACATCCTTGCCCTGCCTTTGAGAAGATGGATAAAATACTCTTTGAACATACTAGTCTGTTTTTTTTTTTTTTTTTTTTTTTTTTTTTTTTTTTTAATGTCAGTACAGAAGGGTTGTGTTTCTATTTGGCTTTCCAAACCCGTCTCTTGACCTTCTAATTACTTTATTTGAAACAGCACTGAGGGTATAATAAACCTGGAGGGTGCCTCTCCTTTGCTTTATCATAAATTAAAGCTGCTGCTTGTTGAGGTGAAAGTGGAGGCAGAGTGTTCATTACTGCTCAAGTGACGGCTTGTCAATAGTGGTGCTTTTTAGTTTGTTCTAGTCAGCACTTGCTGTGCATTTTGTTGGGCCACTGGGAAATAAATACAACAAGATTATACATTTGGAGTACCACAAGAGTTCAGGGGAAAAAAAAAACCACAAATGATAAATCATGCGCTTGGTAGAAAGTGACATGCTATCTTGTGCTATTAACAACCAAAGATAATTGCAAGGAATTGTAATTGCAGTTTGCAACTCGCAGTACAGCGTATCCAACATCAATCTTAATAGTGAACAAAGCAGTTTATATTAAAACTTAATTCACCTGGTAACTTTCTGCTGTATACACAGGAGCTAACAGATGTAGCTTTTCAGAAAGTTCAAAGGCATTTGAAATGCGGCAAGCAATGCTAATACCGGAAGCCTTAGAGAAATGCTGCATTAGGACTTGTGATGAAAACAAATGCATGTCATTATCTCCGAGTTTGTGTTTATTTAATAAAATATGCAGTTTGCACATTGGTGAATTCCGTGTTTCTGAATGGGTATGGAATGATGGTTTATTTGGAATCAAAGGCCAAACAGGCTGGCAATTATGCATCTTCAATGAGCCATCTGCATCCTGAGTATATACATTGGAACAGTGTGTACCCCAGTGCTTCAGGGGGTTTGCATGAGGCGGAACAGCAAGCCGGGGTAACTTTATTCATGACTTTCCTTAGATTGGATGTCTTTGAAGCAAGAAGGGGAGAGCTCCTGGAATTACTTAGAAGAACAAGTGTATTTGTTTTGTGAGTTTGACTGATAGCCAGCAGAGTGATTAGGGCTTTCGTTCATATAATCTTCTACCTTTTTCATTAATTTATTCCATAATGCTATTTTGCTGTTCTTCTACCAGGGATAATAATCTCACACTCTCTGACCTTCGTGAGTGGATGACCTGGAGCCCATAACTAATCTTATTTACTCTCCTGACTGGCCGAACTTCATTTTACCTTGTCTGGATAAAAAACCAGGAGTTCCAAGCCACCCCTTCTTCCAGCCCTCAGCTCATCTGTACTGAAGGGCAAGCAGCAGGTTCTCCCAGCCATCGTCCAGAGCATCCTCAGCAGTGTCCATTTCTCTTCTTAAGAGCATATTCTCCACCCTTTGAAATTTTGAAAATAATGGACAAATGGGAGGCACAGGACTCATTCACATCCCACATCCCACATAGCTATTTTTGTTTTGAAAGTTACTTTCCAGCCTCTGCTATGTGAATATATATGACTTAACCTAGAGATGACCATTGAATGCATATGATTTTGTGTTCAGCTTTTATATATAATGACAACATGTTTCACATTGTATTTGATGGTGCATTAATTATGCATTGTAGTTACTGAATAATTTACTAAGTAAATATACCCATTTTATCTTATTCCTCATTATTGAAAAGTTAGGTAGTTCTGTTTAATTTTGATAATATGAAGAATGCTGCAGTCAAAATCTGAGCTTTACCCATTTAGAGTCTTTCTGTGGAATTGCCATATCACTAAAATATATTCCTAGATACCTGTAGCCAGTTGCATGGCCACAAGCAATGTGGAAGTATAAATGTTTGTCCCTAGTCATTTTAGAGTTGGTCCCGATTCCTCCATTTACAAACTAGATTGTATTGTGCAAACTACCTAGCTTCTCTGCCTCAGTTTCCCCATCCAAATGAGGGATTGGTGATGGCATTTAACCTCCTAAGCTATTGTATTACATCAGTTTATATATTCAAAGTTGGGGCAAAAATGCCTGCCACATAGGAATCACTGAAGATGAGTGCTTATTATTACTGAAATTCATTTTCTCTTCATTTCATATACCCCCTCGATTAAGTTACAGCTTTTGGAGGAAACCTTGTGTAGAACACTGAAGCTAAGGAGCCAATACATTTATACATTTTCAGTGAGTCATCATCTAAGGACCTGGACAGTGAAGGCTGTTGCACCTATAAGGGACAGGCTTTGCGATGACCCACTTTGGCATTAGCAACATACAATAGCTACAACTCCAGAACCACCCAAATGGCCTTGAAGCCTGAATTGAAGGCTGGTGGGCCTAATCCTAGAACTTGTGTCTGTTCTGAGCTGTGAGGGCAGCTCCACTCAGACTCTCCTGGGGGAAGAATTCCTCCAAAGAAACTTAGAGTCCTATTGGCACTGAGGTGACTCCCATGCTAGTGCTTGCAGAAACAACTGAGTGCTGCTCATAGACAACTTGGCGAATTTGGGTGGCCCAGGAATCTCATTAGTTGGTATAGTGATGAGGACCATACAACAGGGACTTTATTTTTCTTTTTGTAAGAAAGGAATACACAAAAAGTGAGGCAGTCTTTCTGCTCTCTCGGGCTGGGCTCTGTACTGGTGTGGACATGTTTTTTTTTTTTTTTTTTTTTTTTTTAGCTTCAGCACCTCCTGACCATAGAACTGCTGTTTCCCTGGCCAGAGTCTCATCTGCCTTGTAGGGAGAAAGATAAGGAAGGAAATGGGAAATGCTTATGACACTAGTCAGTCACCATCTATATACTTCAAGGCACTTCCCCCAGAAGTCCCTGCCCACCAAATCACTGCATTTGCTACCACTCACCCTGGCTCTAGCTGCTAACTCCAGGAAGAGTCTGCAGCTGGGTACAGAGCTGCTGTCCCACAAAGGCTGGATTCTAGGAGGGAGGAAGAAGAGCATGGTAGCTATTAGGGAAGGCACTCTGCAGCTGCTGGCAGAGCCTCCCTGTCTGAAGCCTCCTTTCTTCTACTCTGTGAACTCTCCTGGAGCTTCTGCTGCAGACCAGTGTTGGAGACTAAAGGCCTGAGGTGAGTAATGAGTGCTTTGCAGAGGAGAGAAAGAAAAAAGAGGATTGAATGATGAGAACTTCAGGTCATTAAATGAAGTTCCACCATTTTTTTCCTGCCCAAACATTAGCAACAAACTCTGTGGAGTAGGAATCGAAAGGAAATGTGCCCTGCCATTTTTCTTCAGCCTTTTTGCAATGCAACAGGACAATCAATACAGATCTTTGCAGTAATCATATATTGATTTTCCTAGAATATAACTCCATTTAAAGCACATTTATCCCCAAGAGTAGAAACGTTGGAGGCTATCAAAGGAGGAAGTAAGTTTCCTTGACCCCATCTGCAGAGCGCAATAGATTAGCACAGTATAGTTATGAGTGTCCAAGAGACGGAGGAGAGAAGTCACTGCAAGGTTAATATCAGCTAAAGAGAAACACGATTATAGGACATTAGGCTTTGTGTAAAATCATAAGGTCAGGGTAAGATGGCCATACCATCCAAAGTGCCATAGGAGTGTGAGTGCCTGGCATCCTTAGACTATGCCACTTTAACCCCCTGTAGCAGCTGAATTCAGGGGACTGAAAGAGACCTAAGTGTATATAGGCAAGGGGGGTGATAAAGGAATAAGTAATACTATTTTAATTTTTCAGAGTGTGTATGAACTCAGAATATAAGCTTGTATCACATTGAATGCTTATTTCATATAGACAAAGAAGTTTTTAAAAAGATTTATGTGTTTTTAGTTTATGTATGTAAATGTTTGCCTACACATATATCTGCACCATGGTGCATGCATGCATGGTGCTCTTGAAGGCCAGAAGAAAGTGTCACATCCCTTGAAACTGAGTTATAGACGTTTGTGAGCCACCAAGCGGGTGTTAGGAACTAGACACAGGTTCTCTGGAAGAACAGCCCAGTGGTGTTCTTAACCCCTGTGGACATTTTCAGTGGAGGCTGGGGATATGCTTAGCCTGTTTAGTCTATAGCTCTTAAAAGAAAACATCAGAAACTAGTTTTAGTGCCTGACTGAACAACCTCACTCCCTCCCCCATGCTTTTTCTCTCTGTAGACTTTGCACAGATACCATCATCCCACAGGCCAGGGTACTGGGCAGCACCAATAAGAAAGTCCTGCCTTTGTAGCTGTCAACAAAGCCAGGCAGAGCACCCCCTGCAACAATCTCAAGTTCCCATTTGTGACTGAAAAGGTGGGAGAGCCCTAGTGGGCTCCTAGTTACAGCATATTGTTTACCATATATTTCTCTAAGTCTCTTCCTCACTTTTTATAGGAAAGCTGGCTTCTCACATGCAAACTCTTTAATAAACTAAGAAATTTATGTAGCGTCCTCCTCCTCCTCACTGTGCTGTGTTGGGTACTGTTATTTTGCTAGTTCATATTTTGTAGTTTTTTTGTTTTATTTGTTCCTTTTTGTTTGTTTGGGGGTATTTTTGGCTTTGGGCATAGCAACTAGTACACATTGTCAGATAAAGTATCTTATCTGTCAGCTGCACCCTTGTGAACTAATCATAATTCAATAGGCTTACTAATCAAGATTTGAGATTAATATTTTGATAGAGCAATCTGATTCTTCTAATCTATCATTAGTTGACAGTTGCTGTGGGCAGAGTGCAGACTTCGCAATCGTCTGCCTGCTTCTAATCGCTTTGGTTGGCCCCGAAGTTGGGTAGCAGAATTGACTGCAGCAGTGGGCCTGGGCCTTGCACTGAATAAGGTCTACTCCTCTCTTCCACTCTCCCTCTCCCTCCAGAGTTGGTCAAGTAGAATTATCAGTTCTTGTGAAACCATGTGATCCACATATTGGGAAGCATGTGTCCTTTTGTCTCTTTCACCTGATAACAAAGGTGTACCCAGCTAAGTGACAGATAGACCTCAGGGGGATCTGTTGTGACACTGCCAAACAGTGTACAGAGACAGAAGAGAGATGGAAGTTATGGTTAAATGTTACTGGTTACAACTCCTTTCATGTGTTACTGAAACCCATGTTACTGAGTCTAGCATTCTTGTTCTTTATAGCATCATTTGTTACATTTGTTCTGTTTGCCTGGATAAATGAAAGCTTTAGCTATACTCTAGCTAATACACATATATTCATATAAATCACATATATTGTATATATTATGTTTCTGATATAAAATCCTAAAATAAGATATTATGGATTGGGGATGTAGTTCAGTGATTAAAACCCTTGCCTGGGATGTACAAGGCCCTGGGTTCAGTCCCCAGCACCTATGACAATGATGATGATGACAATGAGGATGACATTGATGACATATTATATCACATAGCTATCACACAATTTCCTGAGGAGTTAATTACCAACTTTCATTCTTGCTCTTGTCTTGTTACTAGTGTAGGATACTTTCTCATTTTAGAAAGCTTGAAAAATTCTAGAAGAGTTAAGCAAAGCATTTTTTTAATCTTATGTTTCTTTTATTTATTTATGCGGGGGTTGGAGACATATGTATCATGTGGCGGTCAGAGGACAACTTGCAGGAGTGTGGTCTCTCCTTCCATCCTATGATTCTTGGGAATCAAACTCACCATGGCAGACTTGGCAGCAAGGGTCCCTTCTTGCTGAGTCATCTCTTAGCTCAAGAAAACAAGTTTAGTTGCCCCCAAATCTGATCAACTCGGTTACTAAGGTTAACATCATATAGCCTTATTAAAATCAGAAACCCAAATAAATGAGTAATTGCTTGAAAGGGTTGCCAGTGAAGACCTTCTCCACCTGGCATGTGGCTTTGGACTCTGGAACACAAGGAAACAATCCAGAGGAGCCCAGGAAGAGCCACTCCCTCCCACGGTTTCCCTTTCTGCATGCAAATCACGTGGAGGAACCCTATTGAGGTTGGTGGTGGTTCTCCTGTGTTAGAAGTCACACATGTCACTGCCCTAATACAGGTGCTAGCCACACTTTGAGAGATGTGTAGCGTGGCTGATTTAGACCAGGGGTAGTGGAGACTGACCTAATTAGACTCCAGGTGTAATTACATAGGCAGTGTAGGCAGCAGTATTAATTAACGTCTGTGCTGAATGTGCCGTAGCACCTGAACAAAGAACAGTTCATGGAGGAAGCCTCTACCCTGCTCTGTCTTTAGAATATCTTTAGTCAAAGTTGTCTTCCTTGTTCCCTTCTTTATGTAGTTGAGACATGAGCAGTAAAGCCAGCTGTTTTCCAGAAACATTCACGCTTTCTCCTCTGTGGACTGCTCTTTTATACAGTTACATGTGTCCTTCCTCGTGCCTATAAGGCCCATGTGCCTCTCGTCCTAATTCCTCTCCACTAAGCACTGCAGTAGTTTCTGTGAAGAGGGACTGACCCTCAGATGCAGCTTATAGCCCATCAACTCATGTATGCTATAGACTTCCTTCAGTGACCCGGAACAGGAAAGGCAAGAGTATTTCAGGTAGTCGGTGAAATGCTGTATGGAAAGTGTGTGTATGTTACCCTCACAATGCGTCCCTGGTTCCCAAGAGAGAAAAACCCCATTTTTAGGTTCCACTCTCCTAACACTGTGTCCTTGGTAGCTTCCTCCAGCTTCATTTTTCTCCTAATGTGGCAAATTGGGATCACCTTGCTCACATGGTAAAATGAATGCTGTCATTCTCGCATTCTCTCTGTAAGAACATGCTCAGCTGCTGTAAGGACTCTTCAGATAAGAAGTACTTGCCAGAAGCCTTGGGAACTGGTGAACTGACAGATCACACCATTTACATCCAGACCTCTCTTCAGCTAAGGGGAAGAAAAGCGCTGGGCTGTCTGTCTACTGAAACCCAGTCTCTATTTGCTTATTTAAGCCCCATAAATATCCGGTGTGCTTGTATCATCTTTCACAGCAGTGGCTCTCAACCTTCCGATGCTGCGACCACTCAATACAGTTCTTCACCTTTGACCCAGCCAAAAAATTATCTTTGCTGCTACTTCATAACTCTCAATTTGCTACTGTTTTGAATCTTTATGTAAATATCTGCTGTGCGGGGTATCTGACATATGACCCCTATAAAACGGTCATTTGACTCTCAGAGGGTCATAGCCTATGGGTTGTTAGCACCACAGCAGTTGGTGTTGACCAAGCACCTTCTGACCTTCTGTACATCTCTTTGGAGCATTGAGAATCCAGAGGAACTAAGACATACCCCTTGTCCCCACAGTTTGCCGTCAGCCTAGGGGAATGAGACATAAAGCACAAGCAAGTAAAACACTAGCAGAGGGTTTAAGAACAGCCTCAGAGACCTCAGGAGAGAGATAGCACATGATATTGCATGGTTATCAAAGGCACTCTTGGTGTCATTGAATAGAAAAGGATGATTTTGGATCAGTCTAATAGTAGGAAATCATAAGTACCATCATAGTTTCCAACGTATTAAGAAACTGAAATATTCCATAAGCAAAGGCTTTTGGGTCACTGAGGAGCTACTCAAAAGAAAGTACTGTGTCCTGTGTCAAAAGTCTTTTAAGCTAGAGTCCACATTAAAAAAAAAAAAAACCAAGTGGTGGTGGCACACACCTTTAATCTAGCAATGAGGAGGCAGAAGTAGGTGAATCTCTGAGTTCAAAGACAGCCTGGTCTACAAATAGAGTTCTAGGGCAGCCAGGGCTACACAAAGAAACCATTTCTTGGGGTGAAAAAATGGGCATAATGCCTTAGAATCCTAACTCTAGAAAAGCAGAGGCTGGCAGACCCTTAGGACTCAATGACCAGGAAGCCTAGCATAACTACAAACTTTCCAGGATAATGAAATACTCTGTCTTGGAAAACAAGACAGTAAACTCTCCTGAGGAACTGTAGCCAAGGCTGACCTCTGGCCTATATATGAAAGTGCGTATATATGTACCTACAAATACACAAAAAGTGCCTTGAAAAAAAAAAAAGCCAATACCCAAGGAGCCTGTATAACTGATACAGATACATTATTCTGGATCATCGCTGCAATGAAAATCCAGACATTTTAAATTCTCTTAATACTATTGGTTTTCACAGAGCCAGGTTCAATAACCATATCATTCTGAAGTTCCATGGATTCAAGTCCCCTAAGTACACTTGAGGTAAATTTGGACTTGGAGTTGTGTAAGACTTAGGCAGGCAGGCCCAATAGGTCTTTGGTATAAGGTGGCATGTGTTATGATAGTGGGCTCAGTGTGTCATGAAATCTAGACAATTTTGAGGAGGGACTAAAAAGTGGCTGAGTTCCAGAAACCTCCCAATGTGTCTGATGTGACATAATTCTAACAACACAGGAAAGCTAGGGTTGCTATTGCTCTAGGCAAATGAAGTACATGTAGAGAAAACCATTGCGCTTGAAATAGAGGGATGTGAGAACACATTAGATGGGTACAGGGTAGCAGAGGTATAAAGTTCCTGAGACTTCCAAGGTGAGAAAGATTTGTAATAAACAGGTTATGTCAATAAAGAGGAGGGTGGAGTCAAGGGTGAGTCTGTGATTTCAAATGTAGACATAAGGTACATTTGGGGAAGTAGCTGCGTGCCCCAGTATAGTTTGATCCTGGGAAGGAGTTTTTAAAACAACAGCCATGCAAACTGGCTACTGAGAAAACCTAAAATGCAAGGAACAGTGGCATTCTCTGGGTCTTCAAGAAATGATTCCCTAACTCTATGTCCACGCAGTTATTTATGCCCAGGGTACAAATAGGTAATGAAAGAAAATGATCAAGTTGTAATTTTGATACATATTCCCTTACCTAACATCTGCTCAACTTAGCATTTTCAGTGTTAGAGTGATGATGCAAAGGGGAATCTGTGTTCATAGGACCTGCACTTTGATGTGTAGAGTTTGACCCTTTTCTGGACCATTAGTAATTGTGGCAGGATACCAATGCACTGCTGAGCATTGGCGATGAACTGCAGCTACTGTTTCATCTCTGGATTACCTAGGGAGCCTGCATGCTCTGCAGTGCACTGTGTGGCAGCCTGCATGCTCTGCAGGGGACTGTGTGGGGAACAAGCGTTCAGCAGGCCAGTTGATGTCCAAGCATTTTCAGCATAGACAACAGGTTCAAAATACTCATCATTGTACTTGAATGGCACAATGATGCTTTCATTTTCTTACTTATATCACTATAGGCATGTTGTAGCTTGAGACACTGGTAAATATGTAGAACTCAAAAGAAAGAGCCCTGCTTTGTTTTTGTGAGAAGCTCAGTGAGGCTGTAAGTTTAGTTCATCGGTGGGTAGACTACTTTTAGCATGGGGGAGGGGTACTAGAATGTGACAGAATGTTGGTTCATAAATGTTGCCTGGCAAATCTGCTTGCATTCTGTATCCTAGTATCATGGGCCAAGGACCAGAGAGAAGCTTCGAGAATGGGTTAACATGGGACATTACAGTCTCCCAAGATAACTATCTCCTGAAAATGTAATGGCAGCATTTGATTCGCCTAAAAAGGTCATAGCCTCACCTCTGGAATTGTGCCTACAGCTTGTACTGGTTACCAAATTCAAGATTATCTAATCATCAGAGAACGTAGTCTATGGAGAAACTGTTCAAAGTCTTCTGTTTATAAATACTCTCTCTCCTAAGAAGAAAAACTATGGAACAAAAGATAATAAGACTCACAATTATTCATCAAACGTGAGTTTGCCATTGTTAACTTCCTTCAGGATGGTGATAATCCATTTGTTACAGTAGACTTAGTGATTATTGGATTGCAGTCCATCTCTTTAGAGGCAGCTGTCCAACAAAAAAATGTGTGGTATCTTCTAAAACCCTGTATACACAATGACATTTCAGCTTTAAACAATTTACTACTCTGTTCTGCGATTAAATAAGGGATGAACCGGGAGTTTCCGACAATCATGTGGGAGTCAGTGAGAGCAAATTGTGTCGAGTAAGGCAGACCATTTCATCCTTTGATTATGTTGTTATTTGATTATTAAAATAGGACATTAGATAAACCATGATCAGTGGATTCCAAGATGTGGGAAGCAATTCTTATGAACCATCTAAATATCAATTTTGTAGTCAAAATATTTAAATTAATCATGACAGCATCGTTCATGAGCCTGGTTTGGATCCACCTTAGGGAAGTGGATGATGTTACATGAACTCATTATTTGATTATTTAATTAAATAAAACAATGATTATATCATCCATGACACCTGGAATCTGGTGCCACAGATCATCTAATTACATAATTAATGAATTTAAATTGAAAATCTGTGTTAATCCCCAAAATAATGTAAATATTTGTATAGTTATGTAAACAACAATCCTCCATTTCATGAAGAGACCTGTAAGGCTCCCTCTTGTGGAGATAATTTGCAATATCTTCACATTTTATGATTCATTGACTCAATTGATGATGATGACATCGTTCATGACTGGAGTCTGGCCATGCTCCCCTGCCAGTAAAATGCTACATCCCCTATTTATTGTGACAGTTAGCTATTACTGACTTATTTAATTCTTTAAATTACATAAACGACAGACAGTGCCATCACCGATTACAGTTAAGGTGCAAAAATCTGTGAGGGACAAGGTTAGGAAAGTTGTATACACAGGCAGAGCATTTTCTTCCAGAGTACGAGGGATGCTGGGTGATTGAGTCCTGGAGGTTGCACAGTTCCATCCGAGAAGTACAAGGACTTTACCAAGGCTGGCACAGTGGTCTGGCTGTTGACTACCTGCTCTTCCTCCACATCATCACATCGGTTGTGATCTACCATGAGAAGAAGGAGTGGCACTAGGAGGTCGGCACCATCACCGAGACCTGGCAAATGATGACGACTCAGAACACGGAAGAACATCTCTCTCTCAGCTATGTTATTGATGCCCCTGCTACAGCCATTTTTTCAGCTGTTATCAACATTGTGGCTACTCCTGCTACGCCAGGATTGGGCCCACTATCTCACGTCCTGCCGCACCACAACAGAGATTCAGGAGCTTGTGAAGAGGTCAGGCCAACAGAATTCATCAGGCAAGACAGTATGATTATCTGATGATTAACTGATGGCAATTTAAAAATGCGTGATGACAGCATACAGTTTCATACCTAGCAAGTCTGCCCAGGAATTGATGATACTAAAAAATGTCAACGGCTTACATATTTAAAGATGTAATTATTAAATTCTTTCATTATATAATCAGTGATCCCTGAAGTTTGGCGCCACCGTGTGTGACTCAAGTGTGACAGACCATCTAACTATCTGATTATTTCATTTTCAAATTTGTCTTTTTCTACTCCAGGGAGAGTGGAGTCTGTATCCACCTTGTTGGTGTTAAATTGTATCTTCTGAATTCTTTCTTTCTTTATTACATTCTTTCTTTCTTCCTTTCTTTATTTAAATCAATGTTGATATCATTTTTTTTTATCTCTCTAGGGGTGAATTATGAGAAACTATCTCTTTATTCATTCATTTTATGTTCAAATCTCTGATTAAGAACTCAATGTCTCTTCAGTATTGAGCAATCATTTAGGCTTCATGCATAAAACACCATCCACTTTTTTAATTTATTCAGTGATCAATGGTGTTTTGAGCCTCCTTTGGGGAGATCGTTGTACCAGACCATCACGTCATCTAATACTACAATTACTTCTTTAACTGTTAAACTAGGAAATTAAGTAATAATTCATCATTTAATTTATGTATTTCAAATACAGGTAACGTTATGGAACATAAGTCCCTTTTGGAGTCAGATTTTGGGAGTTGATGATGTAATATCATCTCATTACTTCATCATTTAGCTATGTAAATAGATCTTTACATCAGCGATAGGTTTAGGACTTTGGTGCCATCTCATCAGTGTTAATGTAAAAGGCCCACTAATTAATTTTCAATTTAATTTTTTAAAAACATCACTATTCCAGGAAAAGAACAGTCTGACTACTCCATGTTGGATTTAAGTATGCACCACAATGTCATTTTTCAATGATTTTTCATTATATATTAATTATTAAAATCGATGAAGATGTTGTTCTTCTTGACTGGAGTCGGGCCAAACCTCCATGGGAGTTAATCACGTGGCATTATTTAATTATGTAAGTACTACTTCCTTGACAATCACTGGAGTTTGGTTCCATCTTTTGAAAGTTAAATATGGAGGACTATCCAATTATTAACTTATTTGATTGCATAAGAAATGACGGTGTCATCCGTCATTTGGCTGCTGTGGCATTGACACAGCAGAAGATCGGTACCAGAAGCAATGTCCAGATCATGGGAGACACTGCCTTATACAGTGATTACTGATTACACAATAGTGGATTTTTAGCAAACGAATGATTACACAATTTAAAAAAAAAAAAAAAAAAAACTGTACTGTTTCCCATCATCGGTTTCTGAGAGGTTGCAACAGAACTAACCCATGAAGGACACAATGACCACCGATTTTAAAAATGGAATAACTGAATAATCTGCCGATCAGGGAATCTCATCAAATGAACTCTGTCCGGCTGTTAACATGACACACCACCATCAATAAATAAGTCTACATAACCATATTAGAAAGCAGGGTACAGGACTTAATAGAGAACAGTCAATTGAGGAATCCAAAATGACTGAAAGAAACATAAGACACTGCTCAAAATCCTTAAACATCAGCCTAATGGAAATCTAAACAACTCTGAGAAACCCTAGATGAAGCTCCTCTAAATGTAAGAGAATGCAGAGGTGTTAATTTTATTTTCAATGAAGGGGAAGGTATTATGGTAGAGGCGATTAATTGTATTGTTTCCGTTCGAGAAATTAGAAAATTGAAGCATAGAAAATAGTTTTAAAATACTCATCATTGTACTGGAATGGCACAATGATGCTTCCGTTTTCATGCTTATGTCACTATAGGCAAGTTGTAGCTTGAGAGACTGGTTAATATGTAGAACTCAAAAGAAAGGGCCCTGCTTTGTTTTTGTGAGAAACTCAGTGAGGCTGTAAGGTTAGTTCATTGGTGGGTATACTCCTTTTAGCATGCGGGAGGGGCACTAGAATGTGACAGAATGTTGGTTCATAAATGTTGCCTGGCAACCCTGTTGCATTCCTTATCCTGGTATCAAGGGCCAAGGACCAGAGAGCAGCTTCGTGAAAGTGTTATCATTGGACATTACAGTCTCCCAAGGTAACTATCTCCTAAAACTTTTAATGACAACGTTTGATTCGCCTAAACAAGTCATAGCTACACCTCTGGAAGTGTGCCTACAGCTTGTACTGGTTACCAAATTCAAGATTACCTAATCATGAGAGAATGTAGTCTGTGGAGAAACAGTTCAAAGTCTTCTGTTTATGAATACTCTCTCTCCTAAGAAGTCACACTGTGGAACAAAAGACAAATAAGACTCACAATTATTCATCAAAAGGTGAGTTTGCCATTGATGACTTCCTTCAGGAAGGTGATAATCCATTTGTTAGAGTGTACTTTGTGATTATTGGATTTCATTCCATCTCTTTTGAGGCAGCCGCCCAACATTAAATATGTGACATCTTCTAAAAACCCTGCATACACAATGACAGTTCAGCATTTAAACATGTTACTACTCTGCTCTGCGATTAAATAACTGATGAACATGGGAGTTTCCCCCAATCATGTGGGAGTCAACAGAGAGTCAATTGTGTGGAGTATGGCAGACCATTTCATCCTCTGATTATGTTGTTATTTGATTATCAAAATAGGACATTAGACAATCCATGATCAGTGGATTGTGGTGACGCGATGTGGGAGGCAAGTATCATAGACCATCTTAATATCAATTGTGTAGTTAAAATATTTAAATTTATCACGACAGCATCATTCATGAGCCTGGTTTGGAGCCGCCTTAGAGAAGTGGACATGAACTCATTATTTGATTAATTAATTATTTAAAAAATGATCATATCGTCCATGACACCTGGAATCTGGTGCCACAGATCATCTAATAACATAATATTCCTTCCTTGGCAATCACTGGAGTTGGGTTCCATCTTATGAAAGCGGGGTACAGGACTTAATAGAGAACAGTCAATTGTGGAATCCAAAATGACTGAAAGAAACAGAAGACACTGCTCAAAATCATTAATCATCAGCCTAATGCAAATCTAAACAATGCCTAGAAACCATGGGATCAAGCTCCTCTAAAGGTAAGAGAATGAAAAGGAATTTATTTTATTTTCAATAAAGAGAAAAGGATTATGGTAGAGGCGATTAATTCTATTGTTTCCATTCTAGAAATTAGAAAATTGAAGCTTAGAAAACAGGTTAAAAATACTAATCATTGTACTTGAATGGCACAATGATGCTTTTGTTTTCGTGCTTATGTCACTATAGGCATGTTGTAGCTTGAGAGACTGGTTAATATGTAGAACTCAAAAGAAAGTGCACTGCTTTGTTTTTGTGAGAAACTTGGTGAGGCTGTAAGGTTAGTTCATTGGTGGGTATACTCCATTTAGCATGCGGGAGGGGCACTAGAATGTGACAGAATGTTGGTTCATAAATGTTGCCTGGTACCCCTGCTTGCATTCTGTATCCTGGTAACATGGGCCAAGGACCAGAAAGCAGCTTCGAGAAAGTGTTATCATGGGACATGACCGTCTCCCAAGATAACTATCTCCTAAAACGTTTCATGACAGCATTTGATTCGCCTAAACAAGTCATAGCCACACCTCTGGATGTGTGCCTACAGCTTTTAATGGTTACCAAATTTAAGATACCTAATCATCAGAGAACGTAGTCTGTGGAGAAACAGTACTAAGTCTTCCGTTTATGAATACTCTCTCTCCTAAGAAGTGAAACTATGGAATGAAAGGTAATAAGACTCGCAATTATTCATCAAAATTTGAGTTTGTGATTATTGACTTCCTTCAGGAAGGTGATAATCCATTTGTTAGAGTAGACTTAGGGATTGTTGGATTTCAGTCCATCGCTTTTGAGGAAGCCGTCCAACATTAAATATGTGATATCTTCTAAAAAGGGTGTATACACAATGACAGTTCAGCATTTAAACGTGTTAATACCCAACTCTGCGTTTAAGAAGGGATGAACCTGGGAGTTTCCCACAATCATGTGGGAGTCAACTGAGACTTAATTGTGTGGAGTATGGCAGAGAATTTCATCCTCTGATTATATTATATGATTATTAAAATAGCACATTAGATAATCCATGATCAGTGGACTGTGGTGATGTGATGTGTGAGGCAATTATTATAGACCATCTTAATGTCAATTATGTAGTTAAAATATTTAAATTAATCATGACAGCATCGTTCATGAGCCTGGTTTAGAGGCACCTCAGGGAAGTGGATGATGTTACATGAACTCATTATTTGATTATTTAATTATATAAAACAATGATTATATCGTCCATGACAACTGGAATCTGGTGCCACACATCATCTAATTACATAATTAATGTATTTAAATTGACAATCTGTGTTAATCTCCAAGATAATGTAATAATTTGTATAGTAATGTAAACAACAATCAACCATTCCATGAAGAGACCTGTAAAGCTCCCTCTTTTGAAGTTAATGGGCAATATCATCACATCTTAAGATTCATTTTTTCAATTGATGATGATGACATCCTTCTTGCCTGGATTCTGACCATGCTTCCCTGCCAGTAAAATGCTACATCACCTATTTATTGTGACAGTTAGGTATTACTGACTTATTAAATTCATTAAGTTATGTAAACGACCGACAATGACATCACCCTTTACGGTTAGGGTGCAAATATCTGTCAGGGACAAGGTTAGGAAAGATGTAGACATGGGCAGAGCATTTTCTGAATGATCTATGCATCTCCTAGAGTACGAGGGATGCTGGATGATTGCGTCCTGAAGGTTGCACGGTGCCAACCGAGAAGTACAAGGACTTCACCAAGGCCGGCACAGTGGTCTGGGTGATGACTACCTGATCTTCCTACACATCTTCACATCGGTTGTGATCTACCATGAGAAGAAGGAGTGGCCCTAGAAGATTGGCACCATCACCGAGACCTGGCAAAAGGATGACGACTCAGAACAAGGAAGAACATCTCTCTCTCAGCTATGCTGGTGATGCCCCTGCTGCAGCCATATTTTCAGCTGTTATCAACATTGTGGCTACTACTGCTATGCCAGGATTGAGCCCATTATCTCACGTCCTGCCGCACCACAACAGAGATTCAGGTGCTTGTGATGATGTCAGGCCAACAGAATTCATCAGGAAAGACAGTGTGATTATCTGACGATTAACTGATGGCATTTTAAAAATGCGTGACAACAGCATACAGTTTCATACCTGGCAAGTCTGCCCAGGAATTGATGAGACAAAAAAAGGTCAATGGCTTTCTTATTTAAAGATGCTATTATTAAATTCTTTCATTTTATAATCTGTGATCCTCGAAGTTTGGCGCTCTTGTGTCACACGTAAGTGTGACAGAAGATCTAACTATATGATTATTTCATTATTCAAATCTGTCTTTTTCTACTCGGAGAAGAGTGAGTATGGGATCCACTTCATTGGTGTTGAATTGTATCTTGTGAATTCTTTCTTTCTTTCCTTATTTCATTCTTTCTTTCTCCCTTCCTTTATTTAAATCTATGTTGATATCATTTTGTTATCTCTCTAGGGGTGAATTATGAGAAACTATCTCTATATTCATTCATTTTTTTGTTCAAATCTATGATTAAGAACTCAATGTCTCTTCAGTATTGAGCAGTCATTTAGGCTTCACGCATAAAACACCATCCACTTGTTTAATGTTTATTCATTTAATTATGAAAATATGTCATTATGTATCCAGTGATCACTGGAGTTTTGAGCCTCCTTAGGGGAGACCGTTGTACCAGACAGTCACGTCATCTAATACTACCCTTAGTTCTTTAACTGTTAAACTAGGAAATTAATTAATAATTCATCATTTAAATTACAGGAAATCTTATGGACCATAAGTCCCTTTTGGAGTCAGATTTTGGTAGTTGATGATGTAATATCATCTCATTACTTCACCATTTAGCTATGTAAATAGATCTTTACATCAGCGATAGGTTTAGGACTTTGGTGCCATCTTATCAGTGTTAATATAAAAGGCCCACTAATTAATTATCAATTTAATTTTCTAAATTCCTCATTATACCAGGAAGAGATCAGTCTGACTACTCCATGTGAAATTTAAGTGTGCACCACCATGACATCATTCAATCATTTCTGTGATTGTGATCTACCATGAGAAGAAGGGGTGGCACTAGGAGGTCGGCACCATCACTGAGACCTTGCAAATGGATGACGACTCAGAACAAGGATCATTGAAGATATTACTTAAATTTTCTACAATTTGCAAGATTACATCATATATTTTCTGTTATTTCAGGCTACATTTGGGATAATCATAATATGGAGGATCATTGTCAAACTTCTAGAAGACACAGAAGGTAAATTTTCATGTGCAGATTCATGAAAAATTGGCTTTGAAGATATTTTAATGAATCCTGGAAATTTTATTGAAGAGTCACACTTAAAAATTTAAAAAAGATTAAGAAGAGCAACAGTGAAAATAAGTGTAGCTAAAGTGATGATTGTCATTTTCTCATAAAACCCTCTAACTCGGTGAAAGATAGCTCTTCTGTGTTTGCAAGGCATTTGTGAAAAATGAGAGGGAATCTATGTCTTAACAGATATCACCCTTTGCATTATAGCACCCGGATAACTATTCTGTAGATATGCCAGTCTGTTTAGTTTCATTCTATTCAGATATTTTAAACAGTATACATGTTGCATAGGTTATAATTATATGTCCAAGACCTCCTAAGAAAAAAGTCTATAGTTAAGCAGGCATTTCTTATCTATTTGTGACTTTGCTGTGGATATTGAAAGGGTCAGTTTATGAATGTCAAGAAGGTGTTACAGAGAACACTTAAAGTTGATTTAAAGAAAGTCAAAGTGTGAATGCTATGTGGAAACCGTTTATTTGTTATCTTAGTTTCATAAGCATATCATATGTAGAGCCGTGTAGTTTAATTGCAACATTCATGATCAAGAGCAAGGGGGATCCCTTAAGTTTGGGATCACCCCACTCTACAAAGTGAGATTCAGGATAGCTAGGTTTACACAGAGTCATTCTATATTAGAAAATATAGGGGAAAAAAGTATTTAGTTTACTCTAAATACAAGTCATGTGAATTTAGAATGTGGAAAGAAGCAACATACCTCTCTTAGGACAGTGAGAAGAAATGAAAGATATTTAGTAGTCCCCACTTTGAGGATATTTGTTGAGTGTGAAACAACTTTCAAATTTATCAGTATTCCTAAGTCATCTGCAAGATACCATCAATTTACACTGTAGTAAATCCATATGACCGTTTGAATGTGTGAATGCTTCCATTTGTACTGGTATATTTAGCCATTGTAGTATGATTTCTATGATGGAAAAACTGATAAATGGTATAAATATGGCAAAGCTCTGAGTCATTAATTTTTTTCAATTATGTGGGAGATTTTATGTAAATAGATGCCATAATTGAGGGCCATGAAATAAAGCTCTTACTCTGAATCCACAGGTATCTTCAATGAAAACAAAACAATACCACATTAGAGAAGCATTATGAATGTAAAACTCAAGATCTGAATCTTGTTTACAATCAGGCCAAATTACAACTTTATTTTATACATGTAGGAAGTTTCTTTAGTTTCATGCATGTGGTAAAGTTTTACATATGCTAATTATCTTTGCAGGAATCAAAGAAGCCTTAAGGGAGCGAATCCTGTGAATATACATATTGAATGTGTGAAAAACTTTGTGGGTTACAGGCATCTTCAATGGCTTGAAAAAATTCATACTGGAGAGAAACCGTATAGAAGTCTAGAGTGTGGTGAAGTCTTTGCATGTCACAATTTCCTTCTTCTCAGTGACAGAGCACACATGGTAAAAAAAAACCTATGAATGAAGTCAATGTGGTAAAACATTTGCAAGACATACTATGCTTAAAAGACATATTAAAAAATATACTGGAGGGAAAACACAAGACTATAATCAATGTGGTAAATGTTTTTCACAATACAGTCATATAGTATGTCATAAAAGAAAACATATTGGAGAGAAACCCTATGTATTTAACCAATGTGGTAGGGCATTTTCACAAGTTAGTACGCAACAATCTCATCATAGAACACATACTGGAGAGGAACCCTATATATGTAATCAATGTGGTAGAGCATTTTCATGTGCCAGTAATCTCCAGTCTCATCATAGAACACATACTGGAGAGAAACCTTATGGATGTAATCAATGTGGTAAAGCTTTTTCATGATACAACAACCTGGTACATCATAAACAAACACATACTGGAGAGATACCCTATGAATGTAGTCAATGTAGTAAAGCTTTCACAACATATGATGTGTTTAAGTCATATAAGAACACATACTGGAGAGATACCTTATGGATGCCATGATTGTGTTAAAGACTTTGCTTACCTCAGCACTCTCGTAAGTCATAAAAGAATGTATACTTGAAAGATACTGAATGTATCCCATGTGGTAAAGCCTCTCTATGTATCATCAGTCTTTATAATAAAAAAAATCATAGTGCATAAAAACACTATACATGTATTCATTGTTGTAATGCTGTGCACTTTGCTTATCCCAATAATCTTTGTGAGCCTAAGAAAACCCTTATGAGAAGGAGTTGTCCTCGAAAGGATGTGGTATGATCTTTATTCAATACACATTGTCCTCCATAGTTTTCTGGAGAGAAAAATATCTGACACGTGTGAACAATCAGTTCAAGCACTACAATGTCTCTGTTTTGTTCTCACTTGCAAATTCATGGGGAAAAAAAGTCCTGATTATTCACTGGTAAGGTTACCATGTTTCATGGTAACACTTGACTTGATTTACATAAAAACCTCATTCAGATGGATTGCTATCTCTAAGCCCAATCCTTCATGCTTACTTTCTTTTACATGAAATAATTTATGTTACAGGAAAACTTTGAAGACTTTAAGACCCTCAACACAATAGTTACAGGATTGAGTACTCATTAGAGAAAAATATTCAAATATGGAAATCTGTTTAGAGATTTGATTTAATTTTAATTATGTGATGCCAGTGTGTTAGTTTGTGATTGTTCATGGTTTCTCACAAGAATGTTACACCCTTGAGTATTCCTGTAGGAGGAACTAAAGTGTGTTCTCAGAAAACTGACATAGGTCATGGCAATGAACTTGCCATAATTTTGTTCATCCACATTTCTAAACTTGTACGTATTTAAAATCCTGTTTTATCATCTTGATATCAGGTAATAGGGAAGAAATCATGGAAGATGAAACCTACATCATGTAAATAATTCTGTGATCATATTAGATATCATACTTGACTTTAGTCTTTTTTTCTTTTTTTCTTAGTTATGAATGCCCATCCTTAGCTTGGTTTGTTTCTTTCACATTTTTTTTTTATTTTATATAACTAAGTCCATTTAAATGAAAACAAACATTTATAGACAATATTTAGGAATTTGGGTGTTGTTATTTCCAAACTACTTCCTGCTGGTAAGGGGCGCTGTCATGGGGAATTCGAAGGAGATTCAGAAATCCTGGCTGTAGTCTGTCAGGCTGCTTTGTACAGCTGTTTTGAATGTAGGATCGCCTGGTAATGTGTTTCAGGTGGTCTGGCTTGATCAAACCACATTAGTCTGGAAAGAATCCACATCTTTTCATTTTCTGTGGAAACAAAAAATAGAAATCCTTTTCGCCAGTAACTTGTCCTCCAACTTAAATATTGGAGTCAAAGCATTTTTTTAATTTAATTTATTATTTTACATGTCGATCCCAGTTCCCACTCCCTCCCTCCCTTCCAACCTCACTCAGTCCATCCCTCCTTCTCTACCTTTTACCTTCTCTGCCATCTCACATGCACTCTAACCACCCTCCCCTCCACAATTCCATATGTAGGGGAATGTCATCCAGAAGGGGTCATGTAGGTCTGACAGGTCATGTGAAGTAGAGAATAGGGCTTCTCTCCTGTCTTTAGAATATGGCAGTTATCCCTCCATGGGGGATGTGTTTGCAAAGTCTTTTTGTGGTCCAGGAATACTTCCTGGCTCCACTGTCTGAGGTCCTTTAGACTGCTCAGTCCTTCTGGCTGAGACCCATATTCAGGGGGGCCTAAGACAGTCCCATGCTGGCTTCCCAGCTATCAGTCTTGTGGCCCGTTAGCTCCTCCTTGTTCAGGTAAGCTGTCTCTATGTGTTTGTGCCACCTGATCTTGTCCTCTCCCTCTGTATCTGAGTTCTACTTTGGCTCAGTGTTTATGTATGGGTGTTTGCTTCTTTTTCCAACAGGCATTAGTTGAGGGCTCCATGGGGAAGTTAGTTGTTGATCTCACTCTCTGGGAAGGGCATTTATGATAGCTTTTCCACAGAAGCTCAAATTGTTAGTTAGCAGCAGTCTTGTAGTTTTCTAGACCTTTCTTTGTGTTCAATTTTATCTTCAAACCAATATTGGCTCCCTCTTTTATATTCTCTCTCTCTGTCTCTTTCTCTGTCTCTCTCTCTATCTATCTTTCCTGTCTTCTATTCCTAACCAGGCTCAATCTTCCTGGTTGCACATGTTTTCCTTTCCTCCCCCCTCATTTTCTCCTACTTCTCTCTCCATTCGCTGCCCACTCCCACTTCCCCTGAGCTTGGGGGACTTGTCTCTTCCCTGTTCTGTGAGGGACTTTACATGAATCTCTTAGAATACACCTTGTATCCTAGTTTGTCTTGTGGAGTGAATTATAGGCTGGTGATCCTTTGATCTAGGTCTAAAATCCATATATGAGTGAGTACATACTGTGTTCCTCTTTTTGTGACTAGTTACCTCATTCAGATGGTTTCTTCAAGTGTCATCCACTTGCCTGAGTATTTCAAGATACCATTATTTTTTTTGTCTGCAGAGTAGTATTCCATTGGGTAGATGTGCCACATCTTCATTTGAGGGGCATCTAGGTTGCTTCCAGGTTCTTGCTATTACAAATAGTGCTGCTATGAACATAGTTGAACAGATGTCTTTGTTGCATGGATGTGAATCCTTTGGGTATATGCCTAAGAGGGGGATTGCCGTGTTCTGTGGTAAACTATGTTTATCCTACCTATGCAAAAGCATGAGAGATGTTTTCATTTTCTGGTATCTTCTTTAATTACTTTCTTTAGAGCCACAAAGTTCTTATTATTAAGTCTTTTACTTGTTTGGTATGCGTTATACCAAGATAGTTTATATTGCTTGTGGTCTTGTGGCTATTGTAAAGAGTGATGTTTCTCTGATTTCTTTCTCTGTAGGGCTGCTGAGTTTTTTGAGTTTATCTTGTATTCTGCTAGTTTGCTGAAGGTGTTTATCAGCTGTAGGAGCTCTCTGGTAGAGTTTATTGGGTCACTTATGTAAACTATCATATCATCTGCAAATAGAGACAGTTTGACTTCTTCCTTTCCAATTTTGATCCCCTTGATTTCCCTTTGTTGTCTTATAGCATTAGCTAGAACTTCTAGTATGATATTGAAGAGATATGGAGAGAGAGGGCAGCCTTGTCTTGTTCCTGATTTTAGAGGAATTGGCTTAAGTTTTTCTCCATTCAGTTTGATGTTGGCAGTAGGTTTACTGTATGTTGCTCTTATTAGGTTTAGGTATGCTCATGTTATACCTGACCTCTCCAAGTCCTTTACCAAAAAATATCCAGGGCCAGCTCGATTCAGTGCAGAATTCTACCAGACATTCAAGGAAGAACTATTACCACTACTCCTCAAAGTGTTTCACAGGATAGAAACAGACGGTTGTTTCATTGCCAAACTCTTTTTATGAGGCCACAATAGCCTTGGTACCCAAGCCTCACAAAGCACAACTAAAAAAGAAAACTACAGACCAATATCCCTGATGAACATCGATGCAAAAATACTCAATAAAATACTGGCAAACCGAATTCAAGAATACATCAGAGAAATCATCCACCAGAGAAATCATCCACCATGACCAAGTAGGATTCATCCCTGGAATGCATGGATGGTTTACCATATGAAAATCTATCAACGTGATCCACCATTTAAACAAACAGAAAAAGAAAAACCATATGATTATCTCCCTAGATGCAGAAAATCCTTCGACAAAATTCAACACCCTTTCATGATAAATGTCTTGGAGAGGTCAGGGATAACAGGAACATACCTAAACATAATAAGAGCAATTGACTTTAGTCTTAATAATTAAAATTGATTCATGTGGACATCATCTGTTAGTAAGTTCACTAGACCCAAGACAAATGATATATGAGATAGTATTGGGGAACAACTTACATGGATGATAATAAAGAACTGTGGAGATGTTCCAGCTTAGAAGGATGCAGTCCCTGCTCTTCTGAATTGATCTGCAACATAGTAGAGAGAAGTGAGAGACAGAAATGTGGAAAGGGAATGAGAAATAAATGGTGGGAGAGTGAGAGAGTTACAGACAGATTGCGAACGAGAGAAGTGTACCCCAGGGTTCTCCTCCTTCTGTTCATATACACAGAATCAAAGGCACTACATAAGAAATAACTTCATGAGATGATCTGAGCAGAAAACCTGGATTTACAAGAACACTCTCCCCTCTAAATGGTGGGTCCACTAGAGGTTCTAAGTGGTTCTTACAGCCTAAGTGACAGGACCAGGCAAGCAGAAGATACACAGCTGCTTGAGAGTGGGATTTGTAACATGGTAACCAAATAATCCCACCATTTGTATACACATAGAAGCCCACAGGGCTTTCACCTAAATTACCCTGAGACCCTGAGTGTGGGGGCATTGGTCTGAGTCTGGCTTCTTTTTGCTGGCAAGGGACAATGTGGGGTGGAGTTTTCAGGTGTTGGTAGACTCAGCAGGAGATGTGTGTTGAGAAGTTTTCTCTTAGCTGCAAGTCTGGAGACCTTAGGCATCTGTACCTTGAGTAGGTGGATAACGAGGGTTGAGTGAAGCTTCAGCCATAATAGTGAGTTGCAGGTAGCACCATTCCTTTCCCCAACCTCAGTGTACCTAATGCAAACCCTCATGTGAATTCACCTCAGTTCAGACTCTGCCCTTAAAAAGCTGCCATTAGAGTCTCGACCAGGATGTGGAGCAGATGCAAAGGCATCCACTTTTAGATCAATCACCTGATTCCTTGTTTCCTATTCTCCAGGGAAACCCAGGACAGTTATGCTCTGATTAAGTATGGATTCATTATTGCAGTATTATTGAAGCATTGCATCAGAAACTCTGGGTTACAATTTTCCTTGCCACTAAACAGGACTTTTAAGAGCACAGGGAGGCTTTGCTCTTGTGCTCCTGCCCACACAGCAGAACTAATACAGTATTCTTGTTCGTCCCTGGATTCTTTGATCTCAGATTTCACCCCAATCAAATAGCCCAGCCCTCCAGATATGAGAGAGTGTTTCCATTGTTTCAATTGATTTTCTCACTGCTTTCAATTAGTCACTCAATCTCTCCTGCTCTAAAAAGCTTACACTTTGGAGGTGCCTACCTGCCTCCAATTCCTTTCCACCACTACTCTCTGGAATATACTCCCAGACACATCTCTGAAGCTCTTTGTCTCTGTCCTCCATAATGTAGGAATGAGCTGCTGAGTCAGATGATTGGTTTCAGCCTGCATCTCTCTCACTGTTAGCACCAGGAGACACAGAAGATGGAATGAGCTCCTGACAAAGCAGTTGCTGCTGGCAGTTTAGGAATTAAGCTCATACCTACTTTGCAGCCACTCTGGTGTTTGACTTGGTGTCATTACTTCTTGGAAAAATCAATGGCCATGTTTGTTTACTAGCTGCAACAGCTTGTTAGCCTCTAATCAACCTGAAAGACTCAGGCATTATGGTAGCATGACTCTGTTACATGGGAGAGTGCACTGTAGAATTTTCTCTGCTCAGCCTAGAGTTCCATGAATACTAGTGTGACCACAGCAACCAAGACCACTATAAAGACAGATTTTGCCCACTTACACTCCCTCCCTCTTCTCTCTTTCAGGCTCTTTGTTCTCTTGCTACTATTTCTGCTCTCTCCCCTCTCATCTCTTTGTGCTCCTGTCTCCCCATTCTCTCCTGTCACCTGTCTATGTGTCTGTTTCTCTTTATCTCTTTTTTTGTTTGATTCCATCTCTTTCCCCATTGTCATGAGATATCCACCCTACTGGTACCCAAAGATAACTGAGTAGACATCACTGAATTTACATAGTGGTGGTTTAGCTGTAATGTGGGGCAACATATTTCTCCATTATATCTGTCTTTGTTAAAAGTCAATTGTTAGTTGGAGGATTCAACACTTTGCCTGACTGATATCAAAAATGCTGACCTGAATTTTAATTTTTCATTTACTTCTTTTGTTGATGCCATGGCCGATCTGGAACTCCTGGGTATCAAGTGGCCTACTTAACTGTTTCAATCTCTGTTGTACCTGGGATTGCTGGATCATTATTAGAGGTACCCCACTACCCAGTTGTAAGGTGAACATGTTGAACAGGATGACACTAATCATATGCATGTCATGGTTGGGTTTCATTTTTTTTCTTCAATGTTTTAGAGGATTTTCCTCTACGGGAGTGTGTATGTATCTTATATATGCCTTTGTGTTTAAAGATGCCCTTGCAGCTTTACTTTTTCAGTCAGAAAATACTCACCAATTTGAAATATTTTTATTTTTTCAAAGTATGTAGGTTACTGTTTGCTAAATTCTAGTGACTAACTATAGGTATCAAAGATGATACGGTTATGATTTGTTTGTTTGTTTGTTTTTGCAATGTTTGTGTCTTTCTGTGGATGTTTTCCTTCCATACACAAGATTTCTTATAGTGAACACTCATTTGCACTCTCTATTAGCAAAAGAGGACCTTGCAGGCCTGATAATTCTGCCTTTACCTATTAAGTTCTGGGGGGGGGCAAGTATGTTTTACTTAGCCTCTTACCCTCATTATGTTTTTTAATTTGTATTCGAAAGAGACTTTCGATTTTGCTTAGCCCGAATTCAAAATCTGGCTGTCTCACCATATTACCCATCTGAGTCCTGGATTCACAGTCAGTTTGAGCCTGTGAAAATTATGCTGTTTGACCAAGGTTATGTACAAGGAAGAGAATTGGGTAAATTCCTCCAAAGTGAAACTCAGTCTGTTTTATGTAAAAATTTAATTATCAAAAGAGTTGGAAAAGTCTGTAGGCTGGAAAATTTACCCTAGGGTCTATAGCTGTGCAGCCTGTTCCCATTCTTAGTATCTGGAAATCTGATTACTCAGTATGGATTGTCCCCTATGTGCAGAGTTCTTACCTGTTCCACACCTTGGAGTTAAACCCCGTGGTATCATGCCTAATATTATCTGGCAGATGGATGTTACTCATGTTCCTTCCTTTGGCCAACTACAATTTGTACATGTATCTGTGGATATCCATTCTCATCTCATATTTGCCTCTACTCATACTGGAGATAGGCTTAAGGATGTTAAGAGCCATTGTTTACAAGCCTTTGCTTATATGAAAATGCCCAGACAATTAAAAACTGATAATGGTCCTGCTTATACTAGTGAGGGTTTTAATTCTTTTTTGCAAAAAAAAAAAAATTAATCTCACATAAGACAGGCATCCCTTATAAGCCTCAGGGTCAGGCCATGGTAGAGCGTGCACATCGCACAATTAAAGCCTATCTCCATAGAACAAAAAAAGGGGGAGTTTACATGGTCTCCTCATAATCACATTTGTCTGGTCCTCTATATTTTAAATTTTTTAACTATGCATGGTGCTGCTCGATCTGCAGCTGACTGGCATTGGGCACCCTCAGTCATCTGACTATAGCTCAGTTATGTGGAAGAATGTCACTACTGGAAAATGGTGTGGCCCCAACCCAGTTCTAGTATGGGCCCAAGGGTCAGTTTGTGTCTTTCCACAACACACAGATAACTCTGTTTGGATGCCTGAGCAGCTGATTCGCCATATGAGGAAGGATGGTGATTGTAACAGCAAGAAAGTAGGTCCGATGGGTCTTCAAGAATCTACCCACCCTGATGCCTGTGGGTCTGAGTAGCTATATGTGGCCTTTTATCCTAACCACTAATTATAGTTTGAATCCAGAGGCTATAAAATTACACTTTTATCCAAAGGACAAGAATTTCACCTTCATCTCAGGCACTGTATTCTGGTTCCATTCTTATTGTTGTAAACAATGCTAATAATTTTGGAGGAAGTTTCAATTGTTCTCAGCAGGTCTGCCGACTGTAACAGCTGTCTTGGGGATGTACCCATGTGTGCAGCAGAGAGGAAAGGAGATTCTGGGATCATGGCTACCAGTGCTGCCTTCACCCCTGAAGCTACAGTTTCTACCATAGCCCTCTCCCAATCGGTAAATACTGCAAGCACAGTGGATCAACTATCAGGTGATTTGGCTTAAGCCTTATCTACCCAAAGCACACTTTATTATCTAGTACAAATTGGCATTTTTAAACTAAATTTACAAACTAATCTCCTATAGGAACTCTTGAATTTTTGTGAGAAACTCATATGGCTTCTTCTTCTGTCTTTCACACATATCTGTGTTAATTCATCATTTTTCTCCAGCAATCCTGGAGTGATGAGTTTTTCAGTTATACACATGCTTTAGCCATGCAGATCATTAACATCTATGAACCATGAATTTCACTTGCCAATGCAGAAGGCCTTTTACAAGGACTTCACCTTGTGAGCAGATCATTCTGGGTTTGTAGCTCTTGCATTTGGTCTACTTTGCCACAGCACGAAACAGGCCCAGGCCAACTTTCTAACAAGACAGATACTGTCTTTGGCTCGAGGTAAAATGCCTCTGCCCACATGAGGCTAACAAACTATTCATCAGGGACAGTAAGGCAGAGGGGGGCAAATATCCCACCTAAGACAGGAAGGTTACGGGCCTGGGTGACCTCTCCAATAATGGGTAAGTAATTATGCTGACATCTTCCTCCAAATGAGGCAGGTGTTAGTTTATATTAAAAGAAAGGGAGAACTGTAAGACCCAAAGCAACTTGAGCAAGCCTGAAGCTGTTGGAGGGAATTCATTGCACCATGGCTGTTGTTGGTACTCTTCCCGTTTTGATAACAAACCTCGAGACGACACACTCCTTGACAAAAGACAACTTGTGACAACACATACCTCATGACAATACATACCTCATGAAAACACACACCTCATAGTGAGGAGCTAAGCCTAAATTTACTCTAATTTTCCACTGTGCAGTAAGTCAGTAATTAAGCCCATTCTTGCCCCTCAATAAATGGCATTCAGTATTTGGCATTCTGACATTGCATTGAACGAATGACCCACTGTCTTGTCTTTATTTCAAACTCTAGCCCTTCGACCGATTCGTGGAAGAGATGGTAGCAAGGGAGCTACAATATATATATATATATATATATATATATATATATATATATATTCTTTTCATTCTCTTACCTTTAGGACAGCTTAATCACATGGTTTCTCATGGTTGTTTTGATTTGAATTTGGCTGATGACTAAGGATTTTGCGCAATGTCTTATGTTTCTTTCAGTCATTTCTGATTCCTCAATTGAAAATTCTCTATTAAGTCCTGTACCCCACTTTCTCATATGGTTATTTAGAATTATTTAGAGTTGGTGGTGTGTCATGTTATCAGCCCAACAGAGTTCATTAGATAAGATTCTCTGCTAATGAGATTATAAAATTATTCCATTTGTAAAATCGGTGTTGCCTGTGTCCCTCATGGGTCACTTCTGTTGCAAGATCTCAGAAACTCATGGTACGAACAATGCAGTTTTTTAAATCGGTTAAACATTCGATCCTTCAAAATCTATTATTACGAAATCAGAAATCAGTCCCTCATTCGCTGGGCACTGGATCTGGTATCAAACTCCTGCTGTGTCAATCACACAGCAGCCAAAACCACAATGGATGACACCATCATTACATACGTAATCAAAAAAGTAACTGATTGGATAATCCTTCATACTTAATTTCCATAAGATGGAACCAGAGTCCAGTGATTGTCAAGGAAGTAATACTTAGATAATTAAATGAATAAAAATGAAACTATTGAATGGTGTTTTATACATGACTCCTACAAGATAGCACAAAACTGAAGAGAAAATTGAGTTTTTGATCATAGATTTGAACAAAAATTGAATGAATAATGAGATAATTACTCATAATTCACCCCTAGAGAGCGAACAAAATGCTATCACCATTCACTAAAATAAATACATAACTAAATAATGAAATCACCACAAGGGACAATTAACACCAAAGAGGTGAATCCAGACTCCACTCTTCCTGGAGTAGAAAAAGGCAGATTTGAATAATGTAAAAATCAGATAGTTAGATCGTCTGTCACACCTGAGTCACACAAGGTGGCACCAAACTTCAGGGTTCACAGATTATATGAGGAAACGATTTAATAATTACATATTTAAAGGTGTAAGTCATTGAACTTTTTTGTCTCATCAATTCCTGGCAGGCGTGCCGGACATGATAAAGTATGCTGTCTCCACTGATTTTTAAAATTCCATAAGTTAACAAAGAGATAATCGTAGTGTCTTCCCTGATGAACTCTGTTGGCCTGACATCATCACCAGCTCCTGAATCTCTGTTGTGGTGCGGGAGGACCTGAGATGATGGGCCCACACCTGGCACAGCAGTATCCCTAGTACTCTGGGTCATTCATAGGTCATCCAGAAACTGCTGTGTCCATGTCTACAACCTTCCTATCCTTGTCCCTGATAGCAATTTAACCCTAAACAGAATCAATGATGTCATTGTCCATCGATTAAATGATTTAAATAATTAAATAAGTCAGTAATAGATAACTGTCACCATAAAGAGGTGATGTAGCCTTTAACTGGAAGGAAAGACTGGCCAGACTCCAGTCATGAGAGATGTCATCTTCATCAATTCAAACAATCAGTCATAAAATATGATGATATTGCATTATAACTCCCGAAGAGGGAGCTTTACAGGACTCTTCATGAAATAGAGGATTATTGGTTTACATAAATATACAAATCTTTACATTATCTTGGGTATTAACAGGATTTGTCAATTTAAATACATTAATTTTGTAATTAGATGATCTGCCACACTTGACCCCGCTAGGTGGCAACAATCTCCAGGTGTCATGGATGATATAATCATTGTTTTATATAACTAAACCATCAAACAATGAGTTGATGTAACAACATTAACGTCCCTAAAGTAGCTCCAAACCAGACTCGGGAACAACCCTGCCTCAAAAGAGATGGACTGCAATCCAATCATCCCTAAGTCTACTCTAACAAATGGATTATCACCTTCCTAAAGGAAGTTGACAATGCAAAACTCACATTTTGATGAATAACTGTGAGTCTTATTATCATTTAAACCATTATATTACTTCTTAGGAGAGAGAGACCATTCATAAACAGAAGTTTTTGAACTGTTTCTCCACGGACTATGTTCTCTTATATTAGGTAATCTTGAATTGGGTAACCAGTAAAAGCTGTCAGCAAACTTCCAGTGATATGGCTATGACTTACTGAGGCAAATCACATGCTGTCATTAAAATTTTAGGGGATAGTGTTGTTGGGAGATTTTAGTGTGCCATGATAACACTTTATTGAAGCTGCTCTCTGGTCCTTGGCCGATGATACCAGGATATAGAATGCAAGCAGGGTTTCCAGGCAATATTTATGATCCAACATTCTGTCACATTCTAGAGCACCTTCTACATGCTAAAATTACCATACCCACCCATCGACTAACCTTAGCCTCACTGATTTTCTCACAAAAACAAAAACAAAGCAGGGCCCTGTTTTTTTTTTTTTTTTTTTTTTTTGAATTACACAATATTTACGAGTCTTTTAAGCTGCAACATGCCTGTAGTAATATAAGCATGAAAATGAAACAATCATTATGCGATTCATGTACATTGATGAGGATTTCCACCTATTTTTTATACTTCAATTTTCTCAATTCCAGAATGGAAAAAATACAACAGGTTGCAAGGAAGTATGGCCAGGACTCCAGTCATGAAGAATGTCATCATCATCAATTGAGTCTATGAATCATAAAATGTGATGATATTGCACATTAATGCCACAAGAGGGAGCTTTACAGGACTCTTCATGGAATGGAGAATTTTTGGTTTACATACGTACACACATATTTACATGATCTTGGGTATTATCACTAATTGTCAATTTAAATACGTTAATCATGTAATTAGATGATCTGTGGCACCAGATTCCAGGGGTCATGGATGATATAATCATTGTTTTATATTATTAAATAATCAAATAATGAGTTCAAGTAACATCATCCACTTCCCTCAGGTGTCTCCAAACCAGATTTGTGAACAATGCTGTCATGATTATTTAAATATTTTGACTACATAATTGCTATTTAGTTGGTCTATAATAATTGCCTCCCACATCACGTCACCACAATCCACTGATCATGGATTATCTAATGTCCCATTTTAATAATCAAATAACAACATAATCAGAGGATGAAATGGTCTGCCATACTCGACACAATTGACTCTCAGTTGACTCCAACATGATTGTGTGAAACTCCCAGGTTCATCGCTTATTTAATCGCAGAGTTGATTAGTAAAATGTTTAAATGCTGAAATGTCATTGTGTATGCAAGGTTTTTACAAGATATCACATATTTAATGTTGGACGGCTGCCTCAAAAGAGATGGAATGCGATCCAATAATCCCTAAGTCTACTCTAACAAATGGATTATCACCTTCCTGAAGGAAGTTAACAATGGAATAATCACCTTTTGATAAATAATTGTGAGTCTTATTATCTTGTGTTCCATAGTTTTCCTTCTTAGGAGAGAGAGTGTCCATAAACAGAAGCCTTTGAACTGTTTCTCCACAAACTATGTTCTCCGATAATTATGTAATCTTGAATTTGGTAACCAGTAAGACCTCTAGGCAAACTTCCAGATATTTGGCTGTGATTTGGTTCGGCGAATCAAATGCTGTCCATGAAAAGTTTTCGGAGATAGTTATCTTGGGAGACTGTAATGTCCCATGATAACACTTTCTCGAAGCTGCTGTCTGGTCCTTGGCCCATGACACCACGATACTGAATGCAGGCAGGGTTTCCAGGCCACATTCATGAGCCAACATTCTGTCACATCCTAGTGCTGCTCCCTCATGCTAAAAGTAGCATACCCACTGATCAACTAACATTACAGCCTCACTGATTTTCTCACAAAAACAAACCAGGGCTCTTTCATTTGAGTTCTACATATTTACCAGTTTCTCAAGCTACGACATGCCTATGGTGACATAATTATGAAAACAAAAGCATCATTATGCCATTCAAGTACATTTTAAAACTGTTTTCTTTGCTTCAGTTTCCTAATTTCTAAAATGGAAACAATAAAACAAATTGTCTCTACCATAACCCTCTTCTCTTTATTGAAAATAAAATAAACTCCACTTCATTTTCTTACCTTTAGCGGAGCTTGATCTCTTGGTTTCTCAGAGTTGTTTAGATTTGCCTTTGGCTGATGACTAAGGATTTTGAGCACTGTCTAATGTGCCTTTTGGTCATTTCTGATTCCTCAATTGGTATTTCTCTATTAAGTCCTGTACCCTGCTTTCTAATATGGTTATTTAGAGTGATATATTGTTGGTGGTGTGTCATGTTATCAGCCCAACAGTGTTCATTAGATGAGATTCCCTGATCAGGCGATTATTCAGTTATTCCATTGTTTAAATTCGGTGGTGACTGTGTCCTTCATTTGTCAGTTCGGTTGCAGGCTCTCAGAAACTGATGATACGAAGCAATATAGATTTTTTTTACTTCGTGTAATCATTCGAATATAAAAAAAAAAATTCTACGATTACGTAATCAGTAATCACAGGATAACGCAGTGTCCCTCCTTCTCCGGGCACTTCTTCTGGTACTGATCTCCTGCTGTGTCAATCTGACAGAAACCAAATTTGGGATGACACCATTATTACTTACACAAACAAATGAGTTAATAATTGGATATTCCTGCATACTTAACTTTCATAAGATGGAACCAAACTCCAGTGATTGTCAAGGAAGTATAACTTATATAATTAAATAATGCGACACGATTAACTCCCAGGGAGGAATGGGCAGACTCCAGTCATGAATAACAACATCTTCATCGATTTAAATAATTAATATATAATGAAAAATGATTGAATAATGACATGGTGGTGCATACTTAAATCCCACATGGAGTAGTCAGACTGATCTCTTCCTGGAATAATGATGTTTTTAAAAAATTAAGTTGATAATTAATTAGCTGACGTTTTAAATTAACACTGACGAGGTGGCACCAAAGTCTTAAAACTATCCCTGATGTAATGATCTATTTACAGAGCTAAATGATGAAGTAATGAGATGATGTTACATCATCAACTCACAAAATCTGACTCCAAAAATGACTTAGGGTCCATAACATTACCTGTAATTTAAATACATTAATTAAATGATGAATTATTATTTAATTTCCTAGTTTAACAGGTAAATAAGTAAGTGTACTATTAGATGATGTGATGTTCTGGCACGAAGGACTCCCCTAAGGAAGCTCAAAACTGCAGTGAACACTGAATACATAATGACGGATTTTCATAATTCAATGAATAAACATTAAACAAGTGGATGGTGTTTTATACGTGAAGCCTACAAGATTGCTAAATCCTGAAGTGTCATTGAGTTCTTAATCAGAGATTTGTACAAAAAAATGATAGAATAAAGAGATAATTTCTCATAATTCACCTCTAGAGAGATAGCAAAACGATATCATCATTGATTTAAATAAATAAATAAATAATGAAATCACAAGAGACAATTAACACCATCAAGTTAGATCCAGACTCCACTGTTCCTGGAGTAGAAAAAGACAGATTTTATAAATGAAATAATCTGTTAGATCGTCTGTCACACTTGAGTCACACCAGGTGGCACCAATCTTCAAGGTTCACAGATTATATGATGAAACAATTTAATAATTACATCTTTAAATACATAAGTTGTTGAACTTTTTTGTATCATCAAATCCTGGGCTGACTTTCCAGATATGAAAATTTATGCTACCATCACGGTTTTTTAAAATTCCATTAGTTAATCATCAGATAATCAAACTGTCTTGCCTGAAGAATACTGTTGGCATGATATCTTCACCAGTGCCTGAATCTCTGTTTTAGTGGGGCAAGACCTGAGATAATGGGCCCATTCCTGCCAAAGCAGTAGTAGCCAAAATATTGATATCAGCTGAAAAGTTGGCTGCAGCAGTGGCATCACCAGCATTGCAGAGAGAGAGATGGTCTTCCGTGTTGTAGGTTGTCATCTTTTTGCCAGTCTCGGGAATGGTGCTGACCTCCTTGTGCCACTACTTTTCATCGTAGATCACAAACGATGTGAAGATGTGGAGTAAGAGCAGCTAGTCAAAACCCAGACCATCATACTGGCCGTGGTAAGGTCCTTGTACTTCTCGGAGGGCACCATGCAATATTCTGGACTAAATCATCTAGCATCCCTAGTACTCCGGGAGATGCATAGATCATTCAGAAAATGTTCTGCTCATGTCTACAACATTCCTATCCTTGTCCGTGACAGATATTTGCACCCTAATCGTAGTCGGTGATGGCATTGTCTGTCGCTTAAATAATATAAATAATAAAATAAGTCAGTAATACCTAACTGTCACAATAAAGAGGAGATGTAGGATTTAGCTGTCAGGGAAGCATGGATAGATTCCAGTCGTGAAGAATGTCATCCTCATCAATTGATGCAATGTATCTTATAATGAGGACATCCTTGTGCCACTACTTCTTCTGTTCGTAGATAACAACCGATGTGAATATGAGGAGGAAGAGCAGGGAGTCAACACCCAGACCACCAAGCTGGGCTTGATGAAGATTTTGTACTTTTCGTGGGGCACCGTGCAATCTTCTGGACCCAATCATCCAGCATCCCTAGTACACTGGGAAAAGCATAGATCATTCAGAAAATGCTCTGCCTATGTCTAAAACTTTCCTAACCTGTCCCTGACAGATATTTGCACCCTAATCGTAGTCAGTGAAGGCATTGTCTGTCGTTCAATTAATTTAAAGAATTACATAAGTCAGTAATAGCTAACTGTCACAATAAAGAGGTGATGTAGCATTTAACTGGCAGAGAATCTTGGCCACACTCCAGTCGTGAGGGATTTCATCATCATCAATTGAAAAAATGAATCATAAAATGTGATTATATTGCAAATTAACGCCACAAGAGGGAGCTTTACAGGTCTATTCATAGAATGGAGGATTTTCGGTTTACATAACTTTACAAATATTTACATTAACTTGGGTTTTAACACGAATTGTCAATTTAAATACTTTAATTATGTAATTAGATGATCTGTGGCACCAAATTCCAGGTGTCATGGATGATATAATCATTGTTTTATATAATTAAATAATCAAATAATGAGTTCATGTAACATCATCCACTTCCCTAATGTGGCTCCAAACCAGACTCATGAACGATGCTATCATGATTAATTTAAATATTTTAACTACATAATTGATATTTAGATGGTCTATAATAATTGCCTCCCACATCTTGGAACCATAATCCACTGATCATGGATTATCTAATGTCCTATTTTAATAATCAAATAACAACATAATCAGACAATCAAATGGTCTGCCATACTCGACACAGTTGACTCTCACTTCACTCCAACATGATTGTAGGAAACTCACATGTTCATCCCTTATTTAATCACAGAGTTGAGTAGAAAATGTTTAAATGCTGAACTGTCATTGTGTATGCATGGTTTTTAGCAGATATCACATATTTAATGTTGGACGGCTGTCTCAAGAGAGATGGACTGCAATCAAATATTCCCTAAATCTACTCTAGCAAATGGATTATCACCTTCCTGAAGGAAGTTAACAATGGAAAACTCATCTTTTGATGAATGATTGTGAGTCTTGTTATCCTATGTTCCGTAGTTTTTCTTGTTAGGAGAGAGAGCATCCATAAACAGAAGCCTTTGAACTGTTTCTCCACATATTATGTTCTCCGATCATTAGGTAATCTCAAATTTGGTAACCAGTAAAAGCTGTAGGTAAACTTCCAGAGATTTGGCTATGCCTTGATTAGGTGAATCAAATGCTGTCATGTACATTGATGAGTATTTTAAAACTGTTTTCTATGCTTCAATTTTCTAATTTCTAGAATGGAAAAAATACAACGAATGGCTCTACCATAATCTTTTCCTCTGGAATACTACTCTGTTGGGGGGACAAAATGGAATATTGAAATTCTCAGGCAAGTGGATGGAACTTGAAGAAACCATCCAGAAAGAAGTAACACAGGCACAAAAAGAAGGACATGCTATGTACTTGCTCCCATATGGATTTTAGACATAGAGCAAAGGATCACCAGCTTATAATTAACAACACCAGAGAAACTGATACACAAGGAAGATCTAAGAGATTCATATAAGGTCCCTCAATGAAGATGAAAACAAAAATTCTCCAGAGCACAATGGGATTGGGGAGCCCTTAGTGGGGTGGGAACTAGGAGAAATAAAGGGGAGGAGGGGAAACCATGTGGGATTAGGTAGACTGAGTCAGCAGAGGAATAGAAGAGAGAAAAGAAAGAGAAAGATAGAGATAATAAAAGGGGGAGCCATTATAGGATTGAAGAGAAAACTGAACCTAAAGAAATGTCCAAATACCTACGAGAATGACCCCAGTTAAAAATTTGAGCAACAGTGCAAAGGTTACCATAAATAACCTTCCCTGATAATGAGATCAACAAATAATTTATCCAACACCATGGAGCCCTCATCTAGTACCTGATGGAAGCATAAGCAAACACCCACAACTAAACACTGAGCCGACTCGAATCAAGATGCAGGCAGGGAGGACAAGGCCAGGCTGCAGAAACACATAGGGACCGTTTACCGCAACTGTCTATGTGGGAATCTATGGAGATTCCCACATGGGCGTCATCAGTCTACTTGCTATTATCTTTTTCATACTTTGATGGGTTAAACCCTGTGGGGATATCGACCTCTAGACTGGATTCCTGTTTAATACTATAAATTCATTTGTGTTTTTCCATACTTTAACTTTACTTATCTTTAAGAAAATGTCTTTTGAAGGGCATGTGTGTGGTATGTGTGTATGTATATGGAGGTAACAGCAAGCGCTTCCAGAAACCAGAAATGAATGTCAGATATCCGGAAAGAGGTCCACGTGTTTCTGCCCGCTAAGATCAAACACTGGTCCCCAGAGAAGTTATGAAGCACCCTCATTCGCTGAGTCATCCATCATTCCAAGAGTTTATCTCGGACTTTATGATGAGATTACATGAAGCTGAGGTATAAAAATCCCAAGAGTGTGGCATGTTAGGTTAGCATCTGCCTGAAAGTTCTAAGACGCAGAAGGTGTAGAGACAAAGAGACACAAGAGTATGCAAACACAGTGAGCACAGTGCACAAGTCTGGGATTGTCAAGGGAAAACCTTAGTAAATTAAAAGTGTGCAACACACTCTCTCATGCAAAAGCATTTTTTATTGAGCTTATTGGAAACTGTAACGTTAAGGATGGTGGGCGAGGCAAGTAATATCCAGCTTAAATGCCTCTCATAAACACAGAAAGACAGATCTCAGTTGAAAAGGGAGAGGACCGTGCTCTCAACAACAGTTCATTCTACAGTCAATGTTACTCTTCAAAAGGAAATATATGTGCACATATTACAAATCTTTATGTAAGTCAGGCAAAGAAAAGGTGGAGGCAGAGACATGGAACACATTTCATCCAGTCCATGGTGCTCTTTGTACTATGCTCTGTCTTTATCCCCTCCCCTGTGTATCTGAACTCTCACACACTGACTGTGGTGGGGTCAGTACACAGTGTTCTCAAATCCCTTTTCCTATCTGAGGTTGGGTCTTCACCGTTGGCCCTGAGCAGATGAGCAGGCCCTGATTGTCCATGTCAAAGCTCTCTCTCTCTCTCTCTCCTCTGATTCCTTGGTATGACATTGTCTCCAAGTATATCCAAAACACCTTGAATAGACAAGCTCTGTGTCTCTCTAAAGAGTCACTGGAGTCCTTGATTTCCTTTCTCAGGCCAGCAGTAATCTCTCATCCTTTATTCCCAACATGAACATAGGGAGGCCTCTTGGTGATAGACACAGAATCGCCTGCAATCTAGACACTTCTTACTCACAAAGTAGACCTCCTTTGGCTGTCTTATTGCTCTAAGAGTGTCCAAGAGCTCAGAACAACATTGGACAAATCTGTCTGGCAGGACATCACCAAAGTCATCATACACTTCACCAGGGGCAGGATACATCTCCAAGGTGAGCTGTGTCAGGTGGGCAGTGTGCTGAAGCAGCTTCTTAAGGCTGGTCAAAGACAGGAAGTTCTTCATCAAATTCACCTCCACCAGCTGGGAACACTGGCTCAGGGCAGGGAGGATGACATCCATTTGGAAGTCCATGAGCATACAACCCTTCAATTTTAATGTCTGCAGGGTAGCTGTCAATCTCTCTAGCAGTCTTCCCAGAAGTGGATGACTTAAATTTAAAAAGGTGACACCACTCAGGTCCAGATGTGTGAGCCGATGGACGCTTGGGCACTGGGACAGGTAACTCATGTCTGATTCTGATAGTGAGCAGCGAGTGATTGCTAGGGTCTCTAAGGGACTCTCCAAGTTCCTACAGAAAGACAAGGCAGATTATCTCAGTAAGTTTAATAGTGGTAGACAAAGGGCACCAACTTCAAGTGAGCAGTGGTTAGTGTGTCCTAATGTCGTTCTGAGATCTTGGTGGAGGTCAATTCCAGAATGCTCTCAGATGGAGAAGTAATAGCACAGGCAAAATCATGTGACTGCTTAGGTCCCCAACCCTGGTTCCCCTGCGCTGTCAAACTCAAAGCCTCATCAGATGACAAATGGGGCCAGCAGGAAGCCAAGAAAGAAGACCTGGTGGCAACTCAGAGCCTTCTCTGTGTGTGCTAACATTGGTCCTCATGAGTCCCACCTCCTAGCACAGCCTCTGTACTACTGAGAGGTCTTCCCTTTGACCCACCCTAATCACTTCACTCTCAGTAATTTTCCATTGACTTAGACACTACCTGTGCTCAGAGAGCCCCTGTCCCTTGGAAAATCAGAGAGCGATGTAAACTGTGCATACAGTTCTGAGGACAGTGCTGACATGGGGCAACATGTGACTTAAAACACCCTCCCCTCTGTAGGTCAGGTTTCAAAGACCGTTTCTCGGTGATGGTGGCAAGAATAGCAGAAAGACTACTAGAGCAATCATTCAGAGGTCTTATCCGTGTGTAGTCACCAGTGGCTGGCAAGCCCCAGGTGTACACTGATGTTTCATGTAACACGGAAAGGCTCTTCTCTGGCCTGTGAAACAAGCTCTCTATCCTTCCTTACCTGAGCACTTGGTCCAGTCTTGCATTCAGGAGGAAGACACGATTCAAACAGAGATGCTGGAGCTTGTTGAGTTGGGAGAACTGAGAAACGATCTGTCGAAAACACCGTCGTTTCATCTCTTGGTTCCACAACCAACGCAAGGGTGTGAAGACTTCATGAAGAAGGAGTTTCTGAAGGTTTTTCATCTGGCCCAGGCCAGGGGCAAACTTTGCAAGGGTCCTCAGGTCCCAGCGAGCATTCACTTCCAGTTCCCGTATACTGCATGGCGCAAATACCTCCAGCAGCTCTAGGGGGTTATAGACAGGGCGGGCCCCAAACTCCAGCTTTTCACAGATCACCTGCAGCACATCTTTTCTCTGCTGGGCCCAGCAGTGGAAACATTCCAGGTATTCACAGAGATGTCTGGAATGGAGGGAAAGGTTCATCATCACAGTCACAACCTCTTTTCCCTGTCTTTCGGGATGGTGCACCACTGGTTGGGTCTCTACGACGACATCTGGAGAGCAGACACCATCCTCTGTTCCAGCCCACACGTTCCAGAAGTTATGATGGGCATCCCGAAAATCAAGCACCTCTAATTTGCAATTCCTGTTGGTCAAACAAGAAGGGGATTCAAATGGCAGGACTGCCAATGTATAATCGGCTTTCACCTCACACATCCACTTCCCTTGAATGCATCCTGGAAACCAAGACTCAAAAGTTTCCTTTCTAGGGCCTGGCTACAGAGGCCGAGGTAGACTCATTGTGTGTTGACTACATCTCTTAGCAGTGCGCTCCATGCACCACTGTCTCTTTTCATTTATTCACTTCTCTAAGACAGCTCTGATTCAACTCGACCCACATTCTGAACTCTGTAGTCACTTCTCTCCATCCACACTCTTCCCCTCCATGTCACACTTTCTGACTCACCTAGGTCGATCCTTCTGCTGAATCAGCAAATCAAGGCCAGCCAGCACAGCCTTCAAGATCTCCAGGTCAGGAAACTTCATCAGGGCTCCCAAGGGAAGGCATCTGAAAGGCCAGGCTGCCACCATAGCACTTAGGATCTTGGTTTGTTTCCCCTTAAAGGCATCTTTGAATAGCGGTGGGAAGAGCTCCATGGGTAGTTTATTCAGAGCAGAGATAGCCAAGGCTTCATTTTTGAGCAGACTACTTCTTGCCAGCATCTGGAGTGTCAATGGCGAACTCATCTTGACCTTCACACAGACAGGTGCTATGGGAATATTCAGAGGAATTAATCCTTTCAGACAAGTCACTTTCAGCAGGACTCTCTGCCCCTTCATGGCGTAAACCCTGCCGGGCTTTGGTCACTAGTCTAGAAAAGTTGGAAAACCCATATTTCCTATTACACACTGTCTGACTTCTCATAGGCATAGGTCCCTCAAAGGCCTCATGCTCATGGACATGAGCCACCATGGCAACAAATCTCCCCGTTATTCTGCTAATCAAAAACACTGCTCCCCAGAATACTACAACCCTGGGCAATGAGAGAGTGGAAAAGTAAACAAGAGCTAGACTCTTTTGTGGGAAATCATCTTCAAATGTCTTTCTTGATCCACAAGATCAAAGTTAAAAATCCCACTGCCAAGTTTACTTTGCATTCAATCAGTGGGGGTTGTTGGGAGAATATGTGAAATGGAGACAGTCACTGTCATTTCTAATATTTTAGACCTGCAGCCAAGATGAGCCCCAGACCACTCTTTAGGAGTTTGAGTACTGACAATTTGTCAACTTGATGCTTCGCTGAGATTCATGGCCATCTGTGGGCTTCTACAGAATTTTCTTCATCTTCAGTTAACAAGTCCATAATCACATTGAATTAAATCCTTTTAAGCCAGATTGGAGTTGTTGGTCGGTACTTGCTCAGTGTGTCTTAACCCCTGAATATCGCAACCTCATCATTCTCTTAAAGGGCACAGCAGGTTAGCACCTGTGCTCCATGCACCACTGTCTCTTTTCATTTATTCACTTCTCCAAGACAGCTCTGATTCAACTCGACCCACATTCTGAACTCTGTAGTCACTTCTCTCCATCCACACTCTTCCCCTCCATGTCACACTTTCTGACTCACCTAGGTCGACCCTTCTGCTGAATCAGCAAATCTCATAATACTCTCATAACACTAAGCTGCATGTGGGGTTCTAGGCTAACCAGGGCTAAATGAGATTTTCAGCTTCAAATAGCAAAACCAAACATAATAACAAATCCAAGGTTACTAAGATGGCCCGAGGGACTGGAGATCCTTGGTAAGGTTGTATGTCCTGAAGGGCTTGAATGGCTAACCTGATCAGCACACACATAAGAGGTGTTCCAATCCCAGCAGTTGTGTTAGTGACTTGAGGATCCAAACAACTCTGTTTAACCTGGCCAGGATAACCCTTATATGCCCATATCCTCTTACACCTTCCATTCAAATCGCCACCATCAGCCATATTCTGCCATCTGATTGGATAATTGAGCATATCCCCACCCAATCATACTTGAGCTTTCACAGCTGTGGCTAGAGAGAATCAGATGTGGGAAAGGTGTGTGTGGGGGGAGACCAGATTGTACCAAAGACTCAGGTTAACTCTAACACTAGTCCATGCACAGGCATTGGTTTCTCACACATTTAGTCCCGGCACTTGGGGCACAGAGGCAGGCAGATCTCTGTGAGTTCAAGAGAAGCCTGTTCTACAGATTGAATTCCAGTACAGACTGCAATGCAATACACAGAAACCGTGTCTTGAAAAAAAAACAAAAAATTAACAAAACAAAACAAACAAGCAAACAAAACTTCTCCCCCAATTTTCAATTCTGGGGTTTACTCTCATGATGACATGTAGACAGTTGTAAGATTTCCATATTCATTGGATCAATGAAGCTCAGCCCTATCTAAACTCTTTTTTCATTCTGAGCTGACATGGAAATCTCATTAATCCTCCTACCTGAGCTTAGTGCTATAGCTTGTATGTGACCAGTTTGATTGGATCTCCCATCAGGAAACAGATTGAACTGAGTCTATGGTAACAGTAAAAACCCATTCTCCAAGTCATCTCAAACTCTAAGCATCTGTCTCTGTATTGTTAAATAATTAGTTTTATAGTCTTTAATCAGATTTCCATTTTATGTAACCATTGCCATGACCACTGGAATCTAACCAGGGCTTCAGTAACCTTCCAATCTTAGTGGAAGAATAACGAAACAAGACATGTTCGTGTTAATTACGTCTACTTTCAGGACAGAGATTGAACTGAGTTTGATCGTGTTGAAAATTACAAAATCAATTGTATTTTTTTGAGACAGTGTTTGTCAGTGGTCACACCCTACATTCCTGGTACTAGCTCTAAGACCTTGCTATGCTACCCGACAACTCACAGAGATCTGACTTCCTCTAACTCCCATGTGCTGCCAATAATGTTGAGTGCAGCAAGATACATAGCAGATCCAGAGAAAGCCAAGCCACTACCTCTTACCTTTATGTCAGGAAGAAAGCGCTATTCCTGTCTCCACAAACTCTCACCAAGTTTCAGACACCTTCCTCTCCTTGGAGGGGCTGGAGAATTCTGAGACTGACTCCTCAATCCCCTGCTTCTACCTTTTATACCTCTCTAGGGCTGGGATTAAATGTGTGAACTCTGTGAGCTCCAGACAATATTCAGGTCATACCTTGAAAACCTGTACTCCACAAAACTTGAGAATGCAAAGGAAATGAACAAATTTCTTGAAAATTATCACCAAAATAAAATCAATAACAGACAAAACAACTTAAATAGACCTATAAACCCCTAACGAAGTAGAAGCAGTCATCAAAAGCCTTCCACCACACACACACACACACACACACACACACACACACACACACAGAGAGAGAGAGAGAGAGAGAGAGAGAGAGAGAGAGAGACAGACAGACAGACAGACAGACAGACAGACACACAAAAAAGACCAGGGCCAGATGGCTTCAGTCCAGAATTCTACTGGAAAATCAAGGAAGATCTAAATTTCGTACTCCCCAAATTGTTCCACATAATAGAAACAGAAAGTTCATTGCCAAACACTTTTTTTTTGGAGGCCACAATCACCTTGGTATTCAGGCCACACAAAGACACAACTAGGAATAAAAACTACAGACCAATATCCCTAATGAATATTGATGCAAAAATACAAAATAAAATACTGGCAAACCGAATCCAAGCATACATCACAGAAATCACCCACCATGACCAAGTAGGCTTCATCACTGGTATGCAGGGGTTGTTTAACATTCTAAAATCTATCAAGGTGATCCACCTTACAAAAAAACTGAAAAAGATATCCACCCGATAATCTCCTTAGATTCTGAAAAAGCCTTCAGCAAAAATCAACACCCTTTCACGAAAAAGGCCTTGGAGCGATCAGGGGTAACAGGAACATATCTAAACATAAAAAGAGCACTATTCATAGACCAACAGACAATATCAAATTGAATGGAGGGAAGTTTAAGGGGATTTCTCTAAAATCAAGAACAAGACAAGGCTGTCATCTCATTCCATATCTCCAATATTGTACTTGAAGTACTAGCTAAAGCAATAAGAAAACAAAGGTAGATCATGGAGACACAAAATGGAAATGAAGAAATCAAACTTTCTCTATTTGCAGATGATATGATAGTTTACAAAATTGAACCCCCACCCAAAAAAAAAAAAAAAAAAAAAAAAACAAAAAAAAAAAAAAAAAAAAAAAAAAAAAAAACAAAAAACAAAAAAAAAAAAACCATCTTCTACCAGGGAACACCTGAGGCTTACAAACACCTCCAGCAAACTAGCAGGATACAAGATATTCTCAAAAAAGATGAGTAATCCTACTTTATTCAGACAACAAAGGGGCTGAGAAAGAGATCTGAGAAACATCATCATTTACAATAGCCACATACAACATAGAATACCTTGGGGTAATGCTTACCAAATAAGCAAATGACCTAATAATAAGAACTTTGTGGCTTTAAAGAAAGAAATTCAAGAAGATAGCAGAAAATGGAAAGATCTCCCATGCTCTTGGTAGGATGAACATTGTAAAAATGGCAATCTTGTCGAAATCAATCCATAGATACTGTGCCATGCCCATTAAAATCCCAGCACAATTCTTCACGAACCTTGAAAGGATAATAATAATGGACTTTATATTGGAAAACAAGAGAACCAGGATAGGCAAAATATCCTGTACAATAAAGGAAGTTCAGAGGTCATCACCATTCCCAACTTTAAGCTCTACTAAAGAGCAATCCTCCTGAAAAGGGCCTGGTATTGCCAGGAAATAGAGCAGTAGACCAATGGAATTGAATAGAAAACATGATAATAACGCACACACCTTCGAACACCTGATTTTTGACAAAACGGTTAAAACTATACAATGGTAGGAGTAAATCATCTTCAACAAATGATGCTGGCACAACTGGATGATGGTGTGTAGAACTGCAGATAGAACCATGTCTATCGCCATGCACAAACCTCAAGTCAAACGGATCAAACACATCGTGATAAATCCTGCCACACTGAACCTCTTAGAAGAGAAAGTGGGGAGGTACCCTTGAACAAATTGGTATAGAAGACCCCTTCGAAACTTAATTCCAGACACTGAGATTGACAATTAGTAAATGGGACCTCCTCAAACTCAGAAGCTTCTATAAAGCAAAGGACACAGTTGACAAGACCAAATGGCAGCCCACAGACTGGGAAGTTTTTCACCACTCCTACATCTGACACAGGGCTGATCTCCAAAATATACCAAAAAAAAAAAAAAAAAAAAAAAAAGCAAGAAACTAGCCATCAAAACACCAAATAACCCTATTAAAAAACGGGGGTACAGAAATGAAAAGTATTCTCAATGGAGGAATTCAAAATGGCCGAAAGACACGAAATGAAGTGATCAACATCCTTAACTATCAGGGAAATGCAAATCAAAAGAACTTTGAGATACCATCTTATTCCTGCCAGAATGGCTAAAATTCGGAACACCAATGACGTCTTATGCAGGAGAGGATGTGGAGAAAGGAGAACACTCCTTCTCTGCTGCTGAGAGTGCAAACTTACACAGCCAATTTGGAGGTCAGTGTGGCGGTTCCTCAGGAAATTGGGAATCAGTCTACCACAGGACCCGCTGATCCCTCTCTTAGTCATATACCCAAAGGATGCACATCCATGCAACAAAGACATGTGCTCAACTGTGTTCGTGGTGCATTATTTGTAACAGCAAGAACGTGGATGCAACCTAGATGCCCCTCAACTGAAGAATGGATAAAGAAGATATGATGGCACTTCTACACAATGGAATACTACTCTGTGGGGGGAAAGAAAAAAACAATGGAATCTTGAAATTCTCAGGCAAGAGGATGGAACTTGAAGAAACCATCCTGAATGAAGTAACACAGTAACACAATCAAAAAGAAGGACATGCTATGTACTTGCTCACATATGTATTTTAGACATAGAGCAAAGGATCACCAGCATATAATTGACAACACCAGAGAAACTGATAGACAAGGAAGATCTAAGATATTCATATAAGGTCCCTCAATGAAGGTGGAAACAAAAAATTCTCCAGAGCACAAGGGGATTGGGGAGCCGTTAGTGTGGTGGGGACTAGGAGAAATAGAAGGGGAGGAGGGGAAACCACGTGGGATTAGGAAGACTGAGCCAACAGAGGAATAGAAGAGAGAAAAGAGAGAGAAAGAGAAAGAGAGAGACCATAAAAAGGGGAGCCATTATAGGATTGAAGAGAAAACTGAACCTAAAGAAATGTCCAAATACCTACGAGAATGACCCCAGTTAAAAATTTAGAAGTAGCAAAGGCTACCATAAATGCCCTTCCCTGATAATGAGATCAACAACTAATTTATCAAACACCATGGAGCCCTCATCTAGTACCTGATGGAAGCATAAGCAAACACCCACAACTAAACACTGAGCCGACTCGAATCAAGATGCAGGCAGGGAGGACAAGGCCAGGCTGCAGAAACACATAGGGACCGTTTACCGCAACTGTCTATGTGGGAATCTATGGAGATTCCCACATGGGCGTCATCAGTCTACTTGCTATTATCTTTTTCATACTTTGATGGGTTAAACCCTGTGGGGATATCGACCTCTAGACTGGATTCCTGTTTAATACTATAAATTCATTTGTGTTTTTCCATACTTTAACTTTACTTATCTTTAAGAAAATGTCTTTTGAAGGGCATGTGTGTGGTATGTGTGTATGTATATGGAGGTAACAGCAAGCGCTTCCAGAAACCAGAAATGAATGTCAGATATCCGGAAAGAGGTCCACGTGTTTCTGCCCGCTAAGATCAAACACTGGTCCCCAGAGAAGTTATGAAGCACCCTCATTCGCTGAGTCATCCATCATTCCAAGAGTTTATCTCGGACTTTATGATGAGATTACATGAAGCTGAGGTATAAAAATCCCAAGAGTGTGGCATGTTAGGTTAGCATCTGCCTGAAAGTTCTAAGACGCAGAAGGTGTAGAGACAAAGAGACACAAGAGTATGCAAACACAGTGAGCACAGTGCACAAGTCTGGGATTGTCAAGGGAAAACCTTAGTAAATTAAAAGTGTGCAACACACTCTCTCATGCAAAAGCATTTTTTATTGAGCTTATTGGAAACTGTAACGTTAAGGATGGTGGGCGAGGCAAGTAATATCCAGCTTAAATGCCTCTCATAAACACAGAAAGACAGATCTCAGTTGAAAAGGGAGAGGACCGTGCTCTCAACAACAGTTCATTCTACAGTCAATGTTACTCTTCAAAAAGGAAATATATGTGCACATATTACAAATCTTTATGTAAGTCAGGCAAAGAAAAGGTGGAGGCAGAGACATGGAACACATTTCATCCAGTCCATGGTGCTCTTTGTACTATGCTCTGTCTTTATCCCCTCCCCTGTGTATCTGAACTCTCACACACTGACTGTGGTGGGGTCAGTACACAGTGTTCTCAAATCCCTTTTCCTATCTGAGGTTGGGTCTTCACCGTTGGCCCTGAGCAGATGAGCAGGCCCTGATTGTCCATGTCAAAGCTTCTCTCTCTCTCTCTCCTCTGATTCCTTGGTATGACATTGTCTCCAAGTATATCCAAAACACCTTGAATAGACAAGCTCTGTGTCTCTCTAAAGAGTCACTGGAGTCCTTGATTTCCCTTCTCAGGCCAGCAGTAATCTCTCATCCTTTATTCCCAACATGAACATAGGGAGGCCTCTTGGTGATAGACACAGAATCGCCTGCAATCTAGACACTTCTTACTCACAAAGTAGACCTCCTTTGGCTGTCTTATTGCTCTAAGAGTGTCCAAGAGCTCAGAACAACATTGGACAAATCTGTCTGGCAGGACATCACCAAAGTCATCATACACTTCACCAGGGGCAGGATACATCTCCAAGGTGAGCTGTGTCAGGTGGGCAGTGTGCTGAAGCAGCTTCTTAAGGCTGGTCAAAGACAGGAAGTTCTTCATCAAATTCACCTCCACCAGCTGGGAACACTGGCTCAGGGCAGGGAGGATGACATCCATTTGGAAGTCCATGAGCATACAACCCTTCAATTTTAATGTCTGCAGGGTAGCTGTCAATCTCTCTAGCAGTCTTCCCAGAAGTGGATGACTTAAATTTAAAAAGGTGACACCACTCAGGTCCAGATGTGTGAGCCGATGGACGCTTGGGCACTGGGACAGGTAACTCATGTCTGATTCTGATAGTGAGCAGCGAGTGATTGCTAGGGTCTCTAAGGGACTCTCCAAGTTCCTACAGAAAGACAAGGCAGATTATCTCAGTAAGTTTAATAGTGGTAGACAAAGGGCACCAACTTCAAGTGAGCAGTGGTTAGTGTGTCCTAATGTCGTTCTGAGATCTTGGTGGAGGTCAATTCCAGAATGCTCTCAGATGGAGAAGTAACAGCACAGGCAAAATCATGTGACTGCTTAGGTCCCCAACCCTGGTTCCCCTGCGCTGTCAAACTCAAAGCCTCATCAGATGACAAATGGGGCCAGCAGGAAGCCAAGAAAGAAGACCTGGTGGCAACTCAGAGCCTTCTCTGTGTGTGCTAACATTGGTCCTCGTGAGTCCCACCTCCTAGCACAGCCTCTGTACTACTGAGAGGTCTTCCCTTTGACCCACCCTAATCACTTCACTCTCAGTAATTTTCCATTGACTTAGACACTACCTGTGCTCAGAGAGCCCCTGTCCCTTGGAAAATCAGAGAGCGATGTAAACTGTGCATACAGTTCTGAGGACAGTGCTGACATGGGGCAACATGTGACTTAAAACACCCTCCCCTCTGTAGGTCAGGTTTCAAAGACCGTTTCTCGGTGATGGTGGCAAGAATAGCAGAAAGACTACTAGAGCAATCATTCAGAGGTCATATCCGTGTGTAGTCACCAGTGGCTGGCAAGCCCCAGGTGTACACTGATGTTTCATGTAACACGGAAAGGCTCTTCTCTGGCCTGTGAAACAAGCTCTCTATCCTTCCTTACCTGAGCACTTGGTCCAGTCTTGCATTCAGGAAGAAGACACGATTCAAACAGAGATGCTGGACGTCAAAAGAATGAGCCTGTCTCAGAAACCTAATTCTGAAAAACTGGAAGAGCATCTGTTCTATATTTGCCTTTCAAATGAGAAATAACTCCATAGACTTAAGAGATATGTAAAGAATGTCTCTGTAATGATAGCATGCATTCTTTTCTAGCTAATGGGCTTAGGGGACAGAGCCTAAAACAGATGTGTTGGGAGATTTTGAGACAGGGTTTCCCTGAGCAATAGCCTTAGTTGTAGTGAGACTGCCTGTGTTTATGACACTGGTCTGAATCTCACAGAAATCTGCCTGCCTGTGTCTCTTGTGTACTGGGTTTAAAGGCAAGCACCACCACAACCTGGGTCCTAAAACAGACTTTAGCATTACAAAGTTACTGCCATTTTTAAGTTCATCCAGGTTCAGATTACAACTGACACTTTGAAGAATTTAAGTAGTAATAAGAAACAGGAAGTAAGGCCAGGAATGCAATTAAAGTTTTCAACAGAAAAATTAGTACTATAATTATTTAATAATACATGAGTAACATGAAACAAAGGTTCACACTTCACTGACAGGGCTTGGAGTGGAGGACCAGAACATGAGGAAAAGAGGAAAGGCAGAGCAAAGAAAAGATAAAACCTGTGAAAGGGATGTCTTGCTTAACCTATGTCTCATTCTAAGTACGCTTCTTATGAGGAATAGCTTACTGTTCTCTCCTTTCAGGGGGAGATGGAAAAAAAATGGGAGATTTTAGGAATTCAGTAGGAGTTATCTTTCAATGAGACCAGCTCATGAGAATACTACTCAAGCATTGCATCATGAGGAGAACACAGTGCATCTGGGGAACTTTAGTGATTAAACCCACAGCACACTTGGGACCAGTAACCCCAGCTCCATGTGGTGGGAATAGTAGTGTTCACAGGATATGAAGCAACCTCACCACAAAGGCTCTGGTTCAGACAATTTCATTCTCTTCAAACATGTCCATTATGTTAAAGGAAGGGATCTATTTCATTCTCAATACCTGAGTGTCTAAGTCTAGGTGCTCAGGATGATACTGGCTCTACTAAGCTCATTAGTGGGTTTGAGAAAGAGCTATGTTCCTTCTTTGTGAGTCAGGACCTAAACAGATGTCTTGCTTGCTCTGTCAACCCCTCAACACAACAGTGTTTACTTTTTCAAATAGTTCTCCTCTGGGTACATCTTGCCAATCTGGATGAACTATGATTTTCTCTAGAAGAAAACTTGACCATCTGGCAGACCATTCCAGTAATTTCCCCTTAAGCAGCTTGAGAATGACCTCTTCTATGACATGAGGATGGGCCTAGGGGTACTTTGTTAATCAGGAGTTTCTCCCTTTGACATGATTTGCAGGCAAACTACTACAGAGAGATTCAGGGATACAAAAAGAGATAATTGTTATGTAGCTTAAAATTGAGTTTAGGTGAACTGAACTTGCTCTTTACCTGGTTGTCACAGTCACTTAAAATCAGGAAAGAGAAGCGGGCTCCAGATGACAAACACGATAGTAGCTCTTTCTCCTCCTAGAAAGCTGGATGATGGCTCTAAGAATGTAGGAGTTTTATCCCTGAAACTCAGAGAAAATGGTTGGAAAATGCATAGTAATGAAAACAGTAGTCTTCCTAGAAATAGTTGGAGAGGAATGAAACTAGGAAGTTTGTATTTGTGAGCAATATTGTTAGTCAACACATGTTCAGTAGCAGGTTAAAAACAAAAGAAAGCAAAAACTAACTGCATTATTCAAGGTTCTCTGCATGGACAGGGATGGAAGGATGAATTTCTCCATCTATGTAATACATGGATTTATTATAATGTCTCATAGGCTTTGGTCCAGGTAGTCCAAAAATGGCTGCTTAACAATGGGCACCTGGAGACTACAGCAGTTGTTTAGTTCACCAGGGTGCATGTCTCAGATGGTCATCATTATATTTGCCAAGCCCAAAGAAGAAAGCTCTAAAGCTAGCAAAGTAATAAACTTGGTAGCCATAGCTAGGGAAAGCAGCAACAGAAGAAGAACTTCCTCTTTCAATTCCCTTTAGACATTCAGTAGACCACCAGATGGTGCGACTCATATAAAGGTGGATCTGATTCTTCATTACATGTTTTGTTTTATTAATATATTTCATTTTTGATTACTGGCACCCTCCTTATTTGTGATATTAAACATGTGCAGTGCCACCCAGTAGTTAAAGACGGATCTCGTCATCTAATTCCATATAAAGCTTCCCTGAGTGGCTTTGACAGTTCTGGAACACATTCTGCCTGCCGGTCCCATCTGAAATCCTATACGGGAACCCATTCCAACTTGTTATGGGTACAGAGAGCTCAAATAACAACTGTGGTCCATAAGATATTATCTTTCCTACCATACGTTGTCTGGTCCTTTTTGGTTATTTATCTCCTATTTAAAAGCAATATATTTGGGCCCATACAGGCTTATAGACACCTTTTAGGCAGGGAATACATGCAAGTATGGGTTTCCTTAACATAGATAATATGTGCAGTTATGGAGTGTCTTTAGTATTAGGTGAAATAATTCCTATTTGCTCTTTATATATATTCATAGAACACCTCTGCCATTGACCGACCATTGGTTAACTAAATTCTGAAATGAATTAAATGGAGCATTCATTATCTGTAGTGAGATAAGCACCTTGGCCCTGCCTGTGGCATGGACCACGCCCATTGGGGGGGTGGAGACAGGGCCTGATATGACCCGGGGAACGAATTTTGAGGAGGATACTGGGAGAGCTCTCTTTCCTGCAGCACAGGAACAGCTTCCTGGGACCAGGAACCTGCTGGTGTTCATCTTTCTATAATGTAAGTTATTTCTCCCTGAATAAACTTCTATTCAGCCTATTTTTTCTCCTGATCCTTATCGAACATCAATATCTGGTGTCAGAAGCAGAATCTGGATTTTTACCGGACCTGGTTTTCACCAAGTCGGCAGACACTGCTTGCTTCCCACACCATCCCTGAATGAGCAGGGTTCCTTGCCTAACCAGGTGGATATACCACACCTTGTGGGACATTTGCCTCTGCCCTACAACTTTACATCCACTGTGGCACTGAGAAAGCTAACACTGCTTCTCATCTTTTGCCTATTCCCCACTTTGCATTTGCAGCTGTGGTGCACATGGTGCCTGCCCAGCTGGTGTGTTTTCTGTGGCCCAAAGGCGCCAGTAAGTGGCAACACCTGTTAGCCCTGGGGTTCCTAGAAATTTGCACAAAGCTCCTTTCACTCATGAGTTTAACAAAATTTTGCTTGCCTTAGTTTGTTAAGAGCTATTCCACAGGGAGAACGATCAGAAGGATTGTCTGCTGCTGGATGCAATTTGGTGGGACACCGCCAGGCACTACCACCACAAATTGAGATCAACAACTAAAACCATCAAAGTTCGAGGACAGCAGAATTATACCTAAGGTAATTGCAACATTCTTCGCCATTTAAGATGATATAATATGAGACCAATTGTTCCATACATAGGGTGGATAATCTTATGATGCAAGACTTTAGAAATTCTTTTACTTCAAGGGTTTAAATGTTTTGCTTTGCTGAGAAGTCTGCCAGACACACTATGATCTATAGACTGGAGATGGAACATCACAGAAGAATGTTGGAATTGACCCGGTGAGTTGTCTCTTTCAATTCTAGAGTTTATATATTATCCTTCTATGTTCTTTGATGGACTTGAAGACTGATATTTAAGGTTATAGTTTTCCTTAGTTAGAATTAAAGTTACATATAGGACTTTAGACTCATAAAGATAGGATAGATAAAAGAATATTTTCTTTAAATATTACTAAATGTTAAAGGACTGAAAAAAAAGTTCTATCTGTGATTCCTGTTATAAACCTAAGTTTTCTTACAAGAATAAAGCACAATATGATGGAAAAATTAATAACTAATAGTTATAAAATTAGGGCTTATTGGAAGAAGGAAAAATTAATGAGAACAAGAATTTCTGCCAATAGGTAAGTCCCTGACTCAGGAGAAGAAGTAAAAACAAAGTTAAACCCCCAAACTTTCAGGTGTGCTTATCAATCTTGCCTAAACAAATGATGGATTCTATTAACTTAGATCCATGAAGACCTTGTAAATAAATTTGTACTCTATGAACTGTCTGTATCTCAAGCTTCACTTTCTGTTTACCCTGTTATAAACCCCTCAGAATTTTAAGCCACTACCTTACTTTTCTGACAGAGTGAGGTCCCAGCTGGTTTGATTTTTACCAGTAAAAAACTTTTGCTTTTGCAGCCAGGAGTCACTTCCTTGGAAGTTGAGGAAACCAGTAGGCATAATAGTAAGAAGCTGCTCAAGGAGGCTTTATAGGCTATAGAACTCCAGGTGACAACTATTTGAAAATCAAAACACTGTTGTGCCAGCGACATGCCTGTACTACTTCCTGCTTACTTTTGCAGTGTTTTCTGAGTTGCAAGTAGGCTAAAATGCTAGACAATACCAACAAAAGGAAGTGGGATTCAGGAAATGGACCATTTATCAGAGGCATCAGTTTGTAGACCCTGTTGAAGATTCACCTTGGCTGGGCTGGTTCACAGTAAGTTGGGAGAGCACTATAGAGGAGCAGGCTGTAGTCAGCAACTGATACTCCTCTGCCAGAAGCACAAATCGCCTGAGACATGTTTAAACTGGGAACAAAGGTTAAAATGTATATATTTAATTGGAACTCTTAGTTCCTTACCTTTGGTGATCAAGAAAGACAGCAAGACCAGGGAGAAAATTCCATCCTCAGGAAAGCTGTGTTTATCTGCAGTCATTTTTGATCTATAAGAAGTGGATAAAAGCTTTATGACATTTGATCCTCTGAAGCCTATATGAACTGTGTTATATAAAAGGACATAAAAGTTTTAGATATATTATCATCACCAATCTGTGCTGAAATCCAAATTGTAGAAAAAGTAGATTTTGGGTATCTATAAAACAACAGGAATGAACTTATGCCTTTGAGTCCTAGCAAAATTTACAGATTTGGGTTAGAAGCTTTTTCTTCTGTCAAGAGCGATCCATGTATAGATTGGTCAGTGGTGCCTTAGGCCTAATGAAACATCCTTCATATTTACACTTCAATGACACCCAATATAAATAATAAAACTTTGAGTTTGTGACTAAACAGCTGGGAGTCCCTGCTATATTAGCTTATCAGAACTTGATTAAAAGTTAAACTCTGAATTTTTATATTGTAAATTAATTTTTTATATATTTAAGAAGTATATGTCTTGGGCTAGAGAGATGTGGCAAAGGTTAAGATTACTGGCTGCTCTTCTAGAAGTCCTGGAGTTCAATCCCCAGCAACTACATTGTGGCTCACAAACATTTGTAATGTGATATGGTATCCTCTTTGGGTGTGCAGACATGTATGCAGGCTGAACACTGTATGCATAATTAATAAATAAATGTTCAAAAAAGACTTATATATCTTTATATTTTTAAATTCTTATTTAGGATCCATATCAAGGCTGCCTTTATTGCGAAGCTCACAAAGTTTTGGTTAGACAAGCCATCAATAGAATTAGAGATCTGAGAAGGATAAACTATATGTTACTTTTGAATCTTTTAAAAAATCACAGGGACCATTCCTTATATTTTTTGCCATATCCAATTTTCTATGGCATTGAGGGGAGTAATTTTTTACCAAGTACATAATGTGAGAGGTTTTTTTTCCCCTGTGGAACCTGGAATTGTAAAAGTCTGAACTTATTTTGTTCAGACAAAGGTGCAGACAATTTTCCAATTCCCTGCAGCCTCTACACAGCCCGAGCTGGGTCCTATCATGCTGCAGGCATTGTGTTTCAGCATCTTGCTCCCTGGTCAGTGTTATCACAATCCATGCTGCCCCACAATGTTCTTTAGAGTTCTTTCTTTGGTCATTGTTAGGTTCTATGATTATTTGTCTGAAATTATTACAGTTTTTTAGTTAATATTTAAATGTCTCATTCTACAGATCTCTGTAGTATTAGAAGTCTTTCTAGGTAGATCTTAATAGACAACTTGGTTTTCAGTTACTCGATTTAAGCTTAAACTTTTAGAATATGTATAGGAGACAGAGTGAGGTTTATTCCTATTATTAATCATTAATACTTAGTTTGAATATAACAAAAGTTAATCTAAGGATGGCTGGTAACTTGTGTTTCTTAACATTTTATAATAGTTACCAGATTTTATAAAACTAGAACTTTGCATTGTCAGTTTTAGCTTTAAAAATACTGATTTTAATTTGAAACTCCTTTTATGGAAACATAAAACAGGTATGTGATTCAGTTTATCTAAATACATTATGCTTACCAAATTTAGCAAAAACAAGGATGGATTGCCCACTGTATCATAAAAAAAAGAGCTTCTCAACTTTTGGTTAGTATATACAGTTTATGGCTTTGATCTTAAATTTTAGCCCTTTAATTTAAGTACAAATATTAACAATGTAATAAAACACAAATATAATGCAACCTTCTGAATTTAAACCTTTAAAAACTGTTTTATAAAACAATTAAACATCCTGTAATGGCATCTTATAATATCAAATGATTTTAGCACCCTTTATGTCTTTAAACCCATTGTCACCTTGGTGCCTGTTAAGTTTATGTTAATTTCCAGTGTTTATAATTGTAACGTTTTAACTAGTTTCAATTTTTAACAGCTTTCGACATAAAACAGAATTAATGTCATCTACATTAAAAGGGCATCTGATTTTCTGATAATCTGAATTTAATGACCAGTGCTCAGAGGTAAATTTTGAGCTGGGGGCTGTTATCATTAGACAGCAAAAATGTTTAAACCATTTTTGTTTTAGCTCTATTCTTGCAATAAACAGGTTTCTAACAGGAAACACTGATAGAAATTTTTAGCAAGTACATATATTTTTCTTGAGAGAAATAAACAGAACTTTTAAACCATTAACCTGGTATGGTCAAAAATTTTAACTCATATTACTAATATTTAGTTTGTATTTGTAGATATGAGAGCCCACGGCAAACAGTTTACATCTTTCTCGACGTTTGGCGCCTTTTCTTTGAACCTCCATAACTTTTTACATTACCTTTAGTCTCTCTCGATTTTCTCAGACATCCCTAGCGTAGAAATGTCTCTCCTTTTCTCTTTTTTTTTTTTCTTATCAGTGACTCTTACCCAGATATGCATGCCTGAAGTGAAATCTTATTTATTTATTTAATTCCTGACTCTACCTTCTTACATTGGTGCTTTCCCCTGAGCCTCTCTGCACCCTCTGCTCTCTTAACTGTTAGCTCCTTTTATGAATTTTGTGGGTTACACAAGATCTTCTTTTATGTTATCTTTCAGTATTATAATTTTATTTTTATATCTTTTCCACTCTTCTGGATCTTGCCAATCCTTTTTCCTGTTCTACCTTTTATTGCCCAGAGAAATGGAATCATACTCGTAACACCTGAAGTTCCTTCTGATGTACTCTGTTCTGCTTTGATAAATTGCATTGACCTATAAATCTGCAGACCACTTGACCTGTCTACTAGACCACTGTTATCTTATTTTGTCTTCTTTGCTTCAGACTGATTGTAACAAGTCTGCACATAGCCGTCACTTGTAATTACCATATATTTTGTAATTTTTATTTTTTTAGTTGACACAAAAATCTTTACCAAAGCTGTTCTCCCCAACACCCCTCATCCTCCTCCTCCCCCACTCTCACCCTCACCCCTTTCCCTAAGGTCACAGTCACTGCCACCTGAGGAGAGGAGGGCTGGGCGAGGGTCTGGATCTGTCATTAGCCCCTAGGGATTCAGAAAACCTCTCCTCTCTGACTGCCCACCAGGTGGCCCAATGCACCTAGGCCTTCAGAAACCCAGCATGTATCCAGGATGAGCATGGCTTAGGACTTCTGTACCAGGAGGAGCCTGGTGTTGTTTACACTGTTGTTCTGTATTACCAGCAACCTGTAAGATTCTGGCCTGGGGTACTTATTTTATTTTATTTTTTATTTACTTATTTATTTTTTATTTCACATGTCGATCCCATTTCCCTCTCTCTCCCTCCCTCCCACCCATTTACACGCTATTCCCCCCACATGCACCCTTACCACCCTCTGCTCCCAGCTCCCAACCCAATTCGAAATGTATGACAATGCCATCCTGGTGTAGTCATGTAGATCTGTCAAGTCATTTGAAGTAGGGACTAGGACTTCTCTCCTGTTTCTAGGTTAAGGTTGTACCCTCCATGGGGGATGTATCTGCAATGACCTTTTGTGCATGAGGAATACATCCTGGTTCCACTGTCTGCAGTCCCTAAGACTGCTCAGTCCTTCTGGCTGAGACCCATATTTAGAGAAGACTGAGTTAGTACCATTCTGGATTCCAAGCTATCAGTCTGGGTGCCTGTTATTTGCTCCTTGTTCAGGTCAGCTGTCTCTGTCTGTTTCTACAACCTGGTCTTCTTCTGTCCATCTGCATCTGGATTCTCGTTAAACTCAGTGTTTAGGTTTGGGTGTTTGCTTCTGTTTCCAACAGCACTATAGGAGGGCTCCATGATGGTGAATAAGTTAGTTGTTGATCTCACTATCCAGGAAGGGCATTTATGGTAGACTTTTCACAGTTGCTCAAATTGTTAGTTGGCAACAGTCATGTAGGTCTCTAGACCTTTCTTTAGATTCACTTTTCTCTTCAAACCAATACTGGCTCCTTCTTTTATTCTCTCTCTCTTTCTGTCTCCCTCTCTCTCTTTCACTCACTCTCAGTCTCTCTCTCTCCCTCTTCTGTCTTGTATTCCTACCCTGACTCAATCTTCCTAGTCACAATTTCTTTCCTATCCTTATCCTATCTTCTTATCCATTCGTCAATTGAGGATCATCTAGGTTGTTTCCAGTTTCTTGCTATTACAAATAATGCTGCTATCAACATCGTTGAGCAGATGTCTTTGTTGCTGGGATATGGATCATTTGGGTATATGTCTAAGGGGGGATTGCTGGGTCACGTGGTCAACTAATTCCCATTTTCCTGAGGAGCCACCATACTTATCTCCAACATGGCTGTATGAATTTGAACTCCCACCAGCAATGGAGGAATGTTCCCTTTCTCCACATCTTCTTTTTATAAGTTTTCATTTGGTGTTTTTAATTTTAGCCATCCTGGCAGTAGTAAGATAGTATCTCAAAGTTGTTTTGATTGGCATTTCCCTGATAGCTAAAGATGTTGAACATTTTCTTAAGTATTTTTCAGCTTTTTTGGTTTCCTCTATTGAGAATTATTTCTTTTGTTCTGTACCCCATTTTTATTTTTGATTTTATAAAGTTTTTTTTTTCAATCAACGCTTCTATTCTTTTTTTTTCATTTCATATAACCAAGTCCATTCAAATAATAACAAATATTTATAGACAATATTTGGGGATTTGGGTGTCATTCTTTCCAAACTACTTCCTGCTGGTAAGAGGCACTGTCATGGGGGATTCTATGAAGATGCAGAAATCCTGCATGTAGTCTGTAAGGCTGCTTTGTCCACCTGTTTTGAATGTAGGATCACCTGGTATTCTCTATCAGGTGGTCTGGCTTGATCAAACCACATTAGTCTGGAAGGAATGCACAATTTTTCATTTTCTGTGGAAACAATAATAGAAATCCTTTTCCCCAGTAACATGTCCTTGAACTTAATTTTGGAGTCAAAGCATTTTTTTTTTAAATTTAATTTATTATTTTACATGTCAATCCCAGTTCCCTCTCCCTCCCCCCTCCCTTTCTTCCGCCTCCCTCCTTCCCTCATTTTAACCCTCGCTGCCTTCTCACATGCATTCTAACTACCCTACCCTCCCATCCCCCCACCCCAATTCCATATGTGGGGGAATGCCATCCAGTTGGCATCATGTAGAGCTGACAGGTCATGTGAAGTAGGGACTAGTGCTTCTCTCCTGTCTCTAGATTAAGGCAGTTATCACTCCATGGGGAATGTGTTCACAAAGTCCTTTTGTGTCCCAGGGATACATCCTGGCTCCGCTGTCTGAGGTTCCTTAGACTGCTCAGTCCTTCTGGCTGAGACCCATATTCAGGGCGGCCATGCTGGCTTCCCAGCTATCAGTCTGGTGGCCCGTTAGCTGCTCCTTGTTCATGTAAGCTGTCTCTATGTGTTTCTACCACCTGGTCTTGTCCTCTAGACATGCATCTGGGTTCTACTTTGACTTAGTTTTTATGTATGGTTATTTGCTCCTGTTTCCAACAGGCATTATTTGAGGGCTCCATGGATAAGTTAGTTGTTGCTCTCACACTCCCTCACCCTCTGGGAAGGGCATTTATGGTAGCCTTTCCAAGGAAGCTCAAATTGTTAGTTGGGAGCAGTCTTGTAGTTCTCTAGACTTTTCTTTGTGTTCAATTTTATCTTCAAACCAATATTGGCTCCCTCTTTTATGTTCTCTCTCTCTTTGTGTCTCTCTTTCCTGTCTTCTATTCCAAACCAGGCTCAATCTTCCTGGTCGCACATGTTTTCCTTTCCTCCCCCTCATTTTCTCCTACTACTCTCTCCATTCGCTGCCCCCCCACGTCCCCTGAGCTCTGGGGGACTTGTCCCTTCCTGGTTCTGTGAGGGACTTTATATGAATCTCTTAGAATACACCTTGTATCCTAGTTCCTCTGCTGGTCTATACCCCATTTTTAATAGGGCTGTTTGGTGTTTTGTTGATTAGTTTTTTGAGTTGTTTGTATATTTTGGAGATCAGCCCATTGTCTGATGTACTATTGGTGAAAATTGATGGGAGATGCCATTCTGTAAATGTTGGCCAATAGCCTAATTGGTGTTCAGTATAATTCTTGTACTTTCATGTGCGTGTGCGTGTCCTTCTTCAGATTGGGAAAGTTGTCCTCAATGGTTTTTTTTTAGTATGTTTTTGACACCTTTGAGCTGGTCTTCCTCACCTTCCTCGCTGCCTATTATTCCTAGGTTTGGTCTTTTCATGGTGTCCCAGATTTCTTGGATGTTTTGTGTTAAGGATTTGTTGGATTTATGAATTTCTTTGGTAGATGAATCTATTTCCTATACTTTATCTTCCATGCCTGAGATTCTCTCTTTTTTTCTGTTGGTCATGTTGTGTCTGTAGTTCACAATCATTTGCGCAGTTTTTCTATTTCCAGCATTCCTTCGGTTTTTTTTTTTTTTCTTCTTTACTTTCTCTATTTTAGTCTTTCAGGGTTAAAAGTCCTGGGTGGTTGGAGGAAATCTGGGATGAGCCCACAAACTTTGTACCTCCTGGCTTTCCTCAAGTCCAATGAAGTTATTCCCAAATGTGAAAGCAAAAGGTTTTAATTGGGAAGAGCAAAACAGTCTGGGAGTTTACTCTATTGGAAGGCTAAGTTACCTAGCAACAAAAGTGAAATGGAGGCTTGACACCACTAGTCTCAGCTCATAGGGTTTTCAAGGTTACAGCATTTCATAGAGTACAAAGTTTGCTTGCAAGGGCATCAAGATTGATTAGCACACCTGCAAGGTTTTCTTTTTCTTTTTCCTGTATCTCATGAAAATAACATGTGGGGTCTGTACTCTGAAATCAGGAAGTTATCCACTAGAAGAGATTCTTGTTCTTTGTAGTTTTTCCTTCTTGCCATTAACCCTAATTTTTAAATTTTTCATCACATCACATAAAGTAAAATATAAATTGTTAAATGTCTCCAAGAACTGTAGTCTTTCCAAGGATGCACAAAAAGCTCATTGAAGTTGACTAAAAAGATGTTTTTACACAGGGCTCCCTGCTCCCAATACTCTGAAGAGATTCAAACCACAAAGTTTTAGTCAGAATCATATAACTGATTCCAGGGAGATTCACGTATCTCATGAAAACCCACAGGAAGTAAAATCTGTCTTCATGTTCCCACTCAGATGTTGGGAGGACCCAACACATGATTCATATACTACACAATGCACTCCTCCATCCTGGGGACAGCGACCCCTCACTCACAATGTGATTACTGAGCTCTCCCAAGCTCTCCATTGACCTTACTGCAGCAATAATCGAAGAACAGCACACACAAAAAAAGGTGCCAGCTCTCCTTTAGAGAAAAGCCTGAATCTGGCATTAAGAAGGTCCCTGTACCTTTATTATTAACAGATCTTGAGGAGGGAATGGTTGGCTAGTGATGACTGAGTAACAAGATCACCTTCTTAAAGACACAGCACAATGATTCCTGACCTGGACTTCCAACCCAGACAAAAACCATTTCTAGGTGAGCAGAGATACACATTTCTACTGCACTGGCTTTGACTCCAAGAGCAAATACTGCTCTCTTCCTGCACCCACTCCTTTCTCCTGAAAACAAGGTGGCTCTCTAGCTTTCACAGGCCACAACACAAACACGTGATGCGATTATTCCCTGTCCTAACTACTAATGAGAGACATTTTGGCACAGAAAATGAGATGTCCTGTAGTTTCCCACTGATGTCAGATGTACTGAAACCACTTATTTCATGGTTGTCACTGGGACTTCAGAAAACCAGGGGAAAAAAAGTAAAGAAAATAGGAACCAGATCTCAAACAAAAAAGAAGAAGTCTTTCTGCAATCTCAAGGCTGGATGATGGATCCACTGATTTAAAAACCTGACAACAGTCCTGTTCAAGAAGAGAACATTGAATAATGCAGCTATTTTCTCACTGTACCCTGAGGAAGCTCTGCTCGGTCACCACAGTGCTTGTAGAAGCAAGCTTCCCAGCCCAATTCTCTCAGAGTATTCAAATTACCCTGAAGACAACAGTTTTTTTATTATTATTCATTTTTCAAGAATTTCCGGAATAAAACTCCCAATGCATTGGAGCTATCACCCCACGCATCTTACAGGAGAAAGTTATATTATCTTCTTTCTGATATTGTGCCTTCCCTTCTCTCGTGGTTTCTAAATTGTCTGTGACCACTAGATAAAATGTACACCCACTTTCCTTGACCTCAGGAAAAATCCCAGAACAAACATCTTCTTTTTTTGCCATATGCCCTAAAATCTCTCTCAAGTTTTTAATATTCTAGGCACCCTTCCCTCTGTTGACTAAAATATTCATTCCCATCTGCATTTTGTAATTTTATCTGCAACATCTGCACATTTTTTTGAGGAAGGAGGGGATGATCTTTCACACTGCTTGAAGAGAGTGAGTTGTCTATTTTAGACAGGGGTAAGTGACATTGTGATCTGTGTCTCTACAGTTGGCTCTTAGGTCTGGATCTTGAGTAGAAGCCAGACCGAAGGTACCCATGGTGTGTCTTTAAGCACACTTTAACCCTTAAGGAAGTGATCTTGTTGATCAAGCCTTACTAGCCAATCAGCAACATCAGGCCAACCTGCGAGTCACAGGCATTTCAGGACACTTCTTATAGCCATACTGTAGGCTTTTGTTCTTGATGCAGTTTTGGTTTTAAGCAGAACTAGTGCCCGTGGACTGATTGCTTTTCTGGGAGTGCTACTGTAGTAAATTGTGATTGGAACATGGTTGATTACAGAAGCCAAAACATGGTGAGTGATGGGATGCTATCATAGATGTTTTCATAATTACATTGAACTTTCCGAGTATTTCCAAAAATAATTGTTAATGTGCCTTTTTAATCAGCATGTTGTTATAAATTGTTGTTCATTGTCATAGGGTTGTATTCATTTCATGTTGCAAACTTACCATGTATAGGGTCTTAATTCTGATGCTTCATGCTCCAAAAGACCATTATTTAGTTCTTTATTTTTGTTTTATTGCTAATCTGTGGAAGTGTTTGGCTCATCAGATAAAACATGTTGTGTATCTTGGCAAGAGACTCAGTACATCTTTTGGGGGATGAACAGAGGTCAGATACTGACACATCACTTCACATAATTAATTACATCCCATAACATGTATACTCATCCAAACCATTTTCTCTCATGCTCAATAATATAATAGATAGTAATAAACTTGGAAAATTGATAAATATTTATTACACCAATTCTATTACCATCAATTCTAGTATTGACACCACAATTTAGCTTTGACACACTACACTGGAAATTGTAAAGCTAATTGTACTTGGTCTTAATAGTTAAAACCTGAATTCAGATATGTGATTAATGATGAAAAATCAGAGAAGCAGAGCAGCCCACCCCTAGGTCTTACTTCTACTGAATCCTCAGACCCAAGGGGTGGGCAATTCTGATCCTACGAGTCTTCCATTAGAATGGAACAAACTTCTGTCTTCTTCCACTTAATATTTCTCCTCACAGCCATATCTACCTCCCAAGTACAGGGATAAAGGAATGAGCCACCACCTGTCTCTCTTTCTCTTTTAGACTGGGTCAATCTGTTGTAGCTTGGGGCGACCATGAAATTACAGATACCACCTCATTATGTCTCCCAAATTCTGGGATTAAAGGTGTGCTCCACCATGGCCTGTCCTTTATGGCTAACTACAGCCTAGCTCCAGACTCTCTTCTTAAAGCAATTTTTTGTTGTTGTTGTTTGTTTATTTGTTTAGATTTGTGTATTCTTTTTGTTTGGTGTTATTTTCAGACAGGGTTTCCCTGTGCACATTTCTAACTCAATCAAACACACGGAGATTTACCAGCTTCTCCCTCTCAAGCACTGGAATTAAAGACATATGCCACCACCACCTGGCAGGCTTTATTTGCTAAAGCAAAACAAAATACCACAATGCCACCATAAAGGAGAAAACCTTTATGGACCCCACAAATTTAATGGCGTGTGGATCCTGCTGAGTTTATCACTTTATAGCTTTAAAGCCTATTTCTTTGACATACTCATGAGTACTGAAGACCAGCTGAGACACCCACACCCATGAACCAAACACATACCAAATTCTTCAAATTTCCATTGGTCATCATGACTGATATACTAGCTAGCCCACAGCCTGTGAGACATTCCAATAAACCCACTTTCTACAGACACAGAGAGATATGTTCTACCAATCCTGTTCAAACAGAGAACATTGAATAATGCAGCTGTTTCCTCATCTTCCTACTGAGGAACCTGTGCTGGTTCAGCCTAATACTCATAGATAAAGGTGTTCTTCCCAGCACCATTGTCTTTGAGTATTCAGCTTACCTTGCAGATGACACTTTTTATTATTCTTCATATGTCAAGAATTTGACTCAAATATCAGGAATAAAACTCCAATAAAATAGACCTATATCAATGGCTTCTGTGAGGAAAAGATATATCATCTTGTGTGTAATATGGCTCCTGCCTTTCTCTCATGGTTATCTGAGAGGCCTGAGACAACCAGGTAAAAAGTCCCCTCAGGTCTCCAGACCTCAATAAGACAGCACAGAACAAACATCGCTTGTGTCCTAAAAAATTTCTCTATACCTTAAATATTCTGGGAATCCTTCCATCCATTTAATAAGAGAATCATTTCAGTCTGTATTGTGTAATGGTCTGAGCAAGCTCTGCACGAAAGAGAGATAGAACCTGTGCACTGCAGGAAGTGAGCTGGACTGTTTATTGGTGACATGGGTAAGCGACATTGAAATTTGTGTCTGGCTATGTTGTGTTGGGTGTTGTCTTTGATTCCAGCACTCAGGAAGTAGAGGCAAGTAGATTTCTGTGAGTAGACTCTGGTCTACAGAGTAAGTTCCAGGACAGTAGGGCCACACAGGGAAACTCTGTTTCAAACATCAAAAGAAATGAATGAATTAATCAAATAATCAAATAATTAATTAATATTAAACAAGTAATGAGAAAAATCTACTAGAATGCAACAACAACAAGATTAATAATAATAATTAGGAAGGAATTGACCAGCTCAGTTTAATGAGCAAGTTCTAGGAGAACAGGCGCCACACAGGGAAATTCTCTCTCCAAAACAAAACAAAACAAAACAAAACAAAACAAAACAAAAAATAAGTTCCTGTTTGTGCAGATCTGTAAAATTTCTAGGTCTGGAGTAGAAACCAGGGCAAAAGGGCTGGGCTTGCTGTGTCTTTAAGAACAGTCTAACCCTTGGAGAACTGCTCTTGTCACTCCAAGCCTCACTAGCCAATCAGGGACACTGAGCCAACCCTCTAGTCTGAGGTCTGGAGGAGACTTCCTGGAGCCATGCTGCAGGCTTGGTTTTGAATCATAACAGGAGCCAGAGGATTGATTGCTGCTCTATGAGTGGTGCTGTGGGGAATTCTGGGAGGACCATTGATCAACAGAGAAGCTAAAGCATGGTGAGTGAGGGGATGTGGGAGGGTGGGATGGGGAGTAATGAAATTCTTTTTGGCAGGCCCTCCAGCAGGAGGCTGGACTGGAATGTGCTGCCATATTCAGTATTCAGTTAGGCCCCTGGTGGTCCAGCAGCTTCCCTGACCACGTTGTGGCCTATGAATACTTCTCCATGTGTGCTGTTTCTGAGGAAAGGATTTTGATCTGGTAGCATTATGAATAAAATTCTGTGTAGTCAGCTCCATTATGGTTTTGGTGTGCAGGGATGGCTATTTACCAAAGAAGGAGAGGTTCGGTTACTTCAGTGCCTTCCAGCAGTCCTGCTTTTAACATCTAAAGTTTAGGGGTCACATCCATTCAGAGTTATTATTATTTTGTTTTTGCCATCAAAATAACATTTCTTTTGTGAAAAAATAAACAAATAAAAAGACCTTACTTTACATTTTATCAAACTGCAAGTGTGTGTCACTGTGCCTGTCATGTATTTGGTTTTGGTTTTTGATTTTAGTTTTTTTTTTTTTTTTTTTTTGAGACAGAGTCTTTCTATGTTGCTTAGACTGGCCTCAAACTATGGCTGTCTCCCCACATTAGCTTTCTGAGTCCTGGAGTTACAGGAAGTTCAAGCTGGATCTATGAGACCCCACAGATGGCCAAGTTTTTAAACTAGGCATCCCAGAGGAAGGGTGGCAATGACCTCCAGTCTAGACAAAGATACTTACCACTTTCCCGCTGAAACTTTATTGAAGGTACTTAATTGGCAAATTCCTTTTCAATCATCAGAAAAGCAAATGAATTGAAAAAAAAGAAAGAATTTAACAGCTAGGCATTGATGCCACTCACCTTGAATCCCAGTACTTGGGAGGTAGAGACAGTTGGATTTCTGTCAGTTTGAAGCCAGCCTGGTCTTCACAGGAATTTCTGGACACGTTCCATAGCCACAGCAAAACCCTATATCAAAAACCTAAAACAAAACAAAATAAAACAAAAACAAAGAATTGAACAAAAAAATAAAACAAGAGAGAAGAGAGAGAGAGAGAGAGATAGAGAGAGAGAGAATTTAGCCAAGCAATGATGTTTCAAGACTGTAAACTCAGCACTCTGGATATAGAAGCAGGTAGATCTCTGAGTTGAAGAACATCAAGGATACAAAGAGAAACCCTATGTGTGTGTGTGTGTGTGTGTGTGTGCTACCCTGAATTATGTACACATATGTACATACATATCCAAGTGTCCATGGAGATAAGGAGAAATCATCATCACCAGGAGCTTTCTTTACTGGTGGTTTGGAGATACCAGGTTTGGGTGTTAGAAATAGAAGTCCAGTCCTCTGGAAGAGGAAGAAATACTCCTAACATGAACAATGTTGCTAGCCAAAGAGATTCACTACTTACAGTTAGTTGTTCTACAGATTATTATTATTATTATTATTATTATTATTATTATTATTATTAATTGTTATATCATTCTTTGCTGCAGCATTGAGTGATGATACTGGATCCAACAAACTCAACAAACCTACCTGAGTTTATTGGGAAAGGGAGTGAAGGCAGTGGTAGATGTCAACCAATTGGGGGCAGAAATAGAAAGAGAGAGAAAATTGGCAGTAGTTGCTTGCTAATAAAGAGGAGGGAAGAAGTTTAGAACCAGGCTCTGCAGTTGGGGCCCTTTCAACTGGGGACATGCGGGTTCCATTGGCCCAGCTCCTCATGGCCTTTGCATGCACTGTCTTATGGAGTCACTTAATGAATGCAAGGCTTAGCCTTCCAACTTTGACAGCTTTTGAGATGTCAGTGTAGAGTGATCATCTCTGAAAAACAGATCCAGGAGGGAAGTGAAGGTTACCTGTGGAAATTAGAGAAGCTCGACTCCAGGGCATGGAAAGAACTTGAGCATTAGAGAGGCCTGTGATCTGGAAAGGTTCCCTAAGAAGAAACAGGCCCTGGAGAGGACATGTGTGGAGTGACAGTCAGGTGTTGAGGAGAAACCACCAGGGCAGGAAGAGAAGTCTTTGGGAGTAGGAACAGGGCCAGGTTGCCTAGGATGAGGGTGAATCCAATAAATCAATTATTAATATTAGGTAGCACATGTTTTACTGGGTGCTATTATTTCCCTTGTTAATTACAGAACATTAATGTTATAAAAATGTTATAAAGGACACGAGCTGTAAGTGTGTGACAAAGGCCTTTTAATCTCAACATTCAGGAGGCAGAGGGAATTCTTTCTGTTTGAATGTAGTTGGGTCTACAAAATCATCTCCAGGACAGCCTGGGATTCACAGTGAAACAAATTCTGGAAAAGCACACAAAAGACCACTCCAGCAAATATGTTTTTATTTATCCCTCCAAATGATAAATAAAATATGTCATGTGTCTTAATTTTCTTTCTACTCTTCAAGACTTACCCTAAGAAATTCTTTTGCATTTTTTTACTAGTGAAAACATGTTTGCATTGTGTCTGTCATGCACAATAATATTGGGATTTTTTTTCTCTTTCCTGACTGGTTATCCATTTCTCCACAAAATGCCCAGTGTAATAAGCATCAGTCAAGGCTTTGGATGTATTCACATTCCCAGTGTGTGTGTGTGTGTGTGTGTGTGTGTGTGTGTGTGTGTGTGTGTGTGTGTAGACCAGAAAACAACTTTTGGTGCCTATTCTCTCCACCATGAATCTCAGATAATTTACTCAGGTCCTCTAGACTGGGCCCTGGAAATTGTTTTATTCCCATTACCCTTCCAAATCTGGCATGATTGTATCGTAATACCTTGTTGAGTTTATTTTTAATTACATTTTAATACATATATTTGCTTTCATTATGTGAATTGTGTCTGTATGAATGTATGCAATGAATTTGACTGCTTGCAGAAGCCATAAAAGAGCACTGGATTACATGGAGTTGGAGTTATAGGAGGTTATAAGCCACCAGGCATGGATACTGGGAAGTGAACACAGGTATTTGGCAATAGCAGTAAATACTTGTTTAAATACTCTTTGCCTCTGATATAGCTCTAAAGCTCCTAATCCTAACTTATATTTTTAGTTAAAAGTATGTTTTCTTGTGTAGTTTTAATTACATTTTTTTTTCTTTCTTTTTTTTTTTTTTTTTTTTTTTTTTTTTTTTTTTTTTTTGATCAAACACATGCCTGTACACATGTGCTATCTTCCAGGCTTTACCAATCCCGGAAACTCTGAGGGAGTGGTTAATGCTTCTTTCATTTTGTGTCACTGGAATTTGGTATAAAGTGCCACTATCCAATGATCTACTTCAATGACCATTATTGTAATTTTTAGTTTTAGTTTAAATACAGAGTATTGGGTTTCATAGTGGTATCTTTATATACTTGTGATTATGTGCTTTCCTTGTTTGTTTTCTTCCCACACTACTCTCCCTTTTGACTCTCCTCATCTCTAGCTGATTCCATTTCTTGTAGCATTTACTTCCAAGATATATTTACTAGTCTTTGCAAGTAAGTTTCTTGAGCAAATTTTGTATCTACCAAAATAGTGTTAAAACAAAAATTAATTAAAGAGATGGGGTAGAACAATCTATATTCAACAGAAAACACTGATATGACATGTCAATTCTTAATATCTATGCCCCAAACACATGATGAGGAAACATACCCTGTTTGCATCAGGAAGAAAATATTGAATCACAGTTAAAATTAACAAATTAGAAACAAGGAAAAATAAAATTATTGAATGAAAAACATATTTGATTTTTGTGTGAAAATCAACTATACAGACAAAATTAAGAGAGAGAGAGACATAATCAACAAGGAAAACCACAGAACCATAAGAAATATTTTAAAAATACTTCATCCAAATTGGGAATATATATCTTGATAGGTACCACTTACCAAAGTTCAATCAACAACACATGAACAATTTGAATATAGAACTATCACGCATAGTGAAATAAAAAGAATCATTACAAGCCTCACAACCAAAAATAAGTAAGAATTTAAATAAATAAATAAAATCTGAGTGAAACATTGTTTTAACATTGGAATTTACCAGCCTTTCAAAGAAGAGTTAGAAATATTACTTCTCAACTTATTCCATGATATAAAAACACAAGAAACTTTACCCAATTTATTTTATGATGCCACAGGTACACAGATATCCATGCATTCAGGCTTTTTTTTTTAAATATTCATACATAATTTATGTCAGATGTTACTACATCATATACCTTTAACCTGAAACAGGGTACAGTGGAAATTTGGCTTTCTGGATAGCCCTTAACAATCTGGATATTGCAACAGGTTGACAGACTTGGGGAATCCAATTTCAATAATTCAATGGATGATAGCCACTCTGCCTGATGACGTTGAGATCATAAACCTTACTCAGCAAGGCTTTCCTATGTTGTGGGAAATATAAAGAGAATTGGAGATCAATTTTATCTCATGAATATATGTGAACAAATAATAAAATCCTCATAAAGAGATTCCAAAACAGGACAAAATATCATCCAAACCAATAATGGAGGCATCATTGCAAAGAGGGTGTGAAAATACAACACAAAAAAATCAAACATATTTAATGCACAATAAAAGTAAATTTTAAAAAACATAACTGTATTGTTTCCATTCCAGAAATTAGAAAATTGAAGGATAGAAAACAGGTTTAAAATACTCATCAATTTACTTGAATGGCATAATGATGCTTTCCTTTTCATGCTTATTTCACTATAGGCATGTTGTAGTTTGAGAGACTGGTAAATACGATGCATAACTAAAAGGAAAGAGCCCTGCTTTGTTTTTGTGCGAAAATCAGTGAGGTTGTAAGCTGAGTTCATCAGTGGGTATGCTACTTTTAGCATGTGGGAGGGGCACTAGAATGTGACACAATGTTGGATCATGAATGTTGCCTGGTAATTCTGCTTGCTTTCTGTATCCTGGTATCATGGGCCAAGTACAAGAGAGCAGCTTCGAGAAAGTGTTATCATGGGACATTACAGTCTCCCAAGTTAACTGTCTCCTAAAACTTTTCATGACAGCATTTGATACGCCTAACCAAGTCATAGCCAAATCTCTGGAATTTTGCCTACAGCTTTTACTGGTTACCAAATTCAAGATTCCCTAATTTTCAGAAAACATAGTCTGTGGAGAAACAGTCCAAAGGTTTCTCTTTATGAATGTTCTCTATCCTAAGAAGTAAAGCTATGGAACAAAAGATAATAAGACTCACAATTTTTCTTCAAAAGGTGAGTTTTCCATTGTTAACTTCCTTCAGGATGGCGACAATCCATTTGTTAGAGTAGACCTAGGGATTATTGGATTGGAAGCCATCTCTTTGGAGGCTGCCGTCCAACATTAAATATGTGATGTCTTCTAAAGCCCTGCATGCGCAATGACATATCAGCATTTAAACCACTTACTACTCAACTCTGCGATTAAATAAGGGATGAAACTGGTTTTTTCACTGAAACATGTGGGAGTCAAGTGAGAGTCAACTGTGTCGAGTTGAAATTACAGACCATTTCATCCTCTGATTATGTTGTTATTTGATTATTAAAATAGGACATTAGATAATCGATGATCAGTGGATATTGGTTCCATGATGTGGGAGTCAATTATTATAGAACATCTAAGTCTCAATTATGTAGTTAAAATATTAAAATTAATCACAACAGGATAGTTCACGAGTCTGGTTGGAGCCATGTTAGGGAAGTGGATGATGTTATATGTACTCATTATTTGATTATTAAATTATATAAAACAATGATTATGTCATCCATGAAACCTGGAATTTGGTGCCACAGATCATCTAATTACATAAATAAAGTATTTAAATTGTCAATTCTTGTTAATACCCAAGATGATGTAAATGTTTGTATAGTTATGTAAACCTAAATCTTCCATTCCATGAAGAGACCTGTAAAGCACCCTCTTGTGGCGGTAATGTGCAATATCATCACATTTCATGATTCACTGTTTCAATTGATGATGATGACATCCTTCACGACTGGCGTCTGTCCATGCTTCCCTGCCAGTTAAACGCTACATCACCTCTTTATTGCGACAGTTAGCTATTACTGACTTATTTAATTCTTTGAATTATTTAAACGACAGACAATGCCAACCCATCACCAATTAAGATTAGGGTGCAAATATCTGTCAGGGAGAAGTTTAGGAAAGTTGTAGACATGGGCAGAGCATTTTCTGAATGATCAATGCATCTCACATTGTACTAGGGATTTTAGATGATAGAGTCCAGAAGCAAAGCTGCTGATGCCCATGCTGCAGCCATCTTTTCAGCTGGTATCAACATTTTGGCTACTACTGCTATGCCAGGAATGGGCCCATTATCTCAGGTCCTGCCACACCACAAACAGAGATTCAGGCGCTGCCGATGATGTATCAGTAAGCATAAACAAATGGATTAAAGGATGAAAAGTAAAATACAACAAGCATTAAAAAAAGAAAATTCCAGATCATGCTGTAACACAAAAATCCATATATATATAATTAAGAAAAAGAATGCCATTTAGAGCATACACAAAATTAACTCCAAGTGTGAATACTCCCTTAGCCTAGAGACAAGGAGGAGGGCCCGCGCCAAACCCAAATGTCTTGACAGGTTTTGATGAATCCTCCTAAATAACTCAGCCTTCCAGAGAAATGTATGTGGGATGGGATGGGGAGGTCACTGGAGGAGGGAGGGAGATGGAAGTGAGAATGATATGCAAAATAAGATCTTTCTATTTATTTCTTAACAACAGAATTTAAGTTATTTTGATGGCAAAAAAATGGTAATATCTCTGCATGTATCTGACCCCAAAATGTTAGATGTGAAGGGCAAAGCTTCTGGAAGGCACTGGACAAACTGAACCTCTCCTTCTTTGGTAACTTGCCTTCCCTGTGCACCAAAAGCATAATAGAGCTGACTTCAAAGTATTTATCCACCTTGCTGCATAATCAAAATGCTTTCCACAGATGCAGCCCACAAGGAAAAGTATTCCTGGGCCACACCCTGGTTTGGGAAGCTCCTAGGACCACAATGGGCCTAACAGACCACTGAATTTGACAGCACATTCAAGCCCAGCATCCTCATAGAAGGCCTACAAAACAGACATTCATGACTCCCTATACCACCCTCTGAATCCACTCACTCACCATGCTGCAGCTTCTGTTCTCCTCCATTTCTCAGAAGCACTCACAGAGCAGCAATCATTCCTCTGGTGCCTATTCTGATATAAAAGCAAGCCTGCAGCATGGCTCCAGGAAGTCTCCTTCCAGACCTGAGACTTGTGGGTTGGCTCAGTGTACCTGATTGGCTAGTGAGGCTGGATTGACAAGAGCTCATCCTAAAGGGTTAGAGTGTTCGTAAAGACACACCAGGCCCAGCACCTCCTTTGACCCTGGCTTTTACTCCAGACCTAGACATTTCAGAGATCTGCACAAATAGGAAATTATTTGGTTTTGGGGTTTTTTTTTTTTTTTTGACAGAATTTCCCTGTGTGGCTCTTGCCATCCTATTCCTTGCTTAGTAAACTGTGCTGGTGAATTTCTTATTAATTATTAATATTAATCTTGTTGTTGTTTTCTAATAGTTTTTTCATTCACTGTCTAATATTTATTGATACATTTATTTATTTATTTTTATTTTTGCGACAGAGTTTCCCTTTGTGGCCCTACTGTCCTGGAACTTACTCTGTAGACCAGGCTGACCTCTAAATCAGAGAGATCCACTTGCGTCTACTTCCTCAGTGCTGGAACCAAAGGCAAAAGCCAACATTGCATAGTCAGACATTAATTTAAATGTCACTTTCCCATGTCATCAGTAGACGGCCCAGCTCTGTTCCTGCAGAGGAGAATTTCAAACTTTCTTTCTCTCTCCACACAATGTGAAGAGCTTGCAAAGATCATTATACAATTCAAACTAAAACTATTCTCTTCTTCAACCATAAATATATATAAACAAAAAAACAAACTTGCTTTAAGAATAGAATGTGGAGCTATGCAGTGGTTAGCCATAGAGGACAGGCCATGGTGGAGTACACCTTTAATCCTAGCACTTGGGAGACTTAATCAGGTGCATGTCTGTAATTTCATTGCCACCCCAGGCTACACCACATTGATCCAGTCTAAAAGAGAAAGAGAGACAAGTGGTGGCTCATTCCTTTATCCCTGAAATTGGGAGGTAGATATGGATGGGAGGAGAAAGAAATATAAGGAGGAAGAAGAAAAAAGCTCATTGTTTTCTGAGGGAAGACTCCTAGTATCAGAATTGCCCGCCACTTTGGTATGAGTACTTTAGTAGAAATAAGAGCTAGGTCTTGGCTGCTCTGCTTCTCTGATCTTTCATCATTAATCGCATATCTGAATCCATGTTTTGATTTTTAAGAACAATTAGAAGTAGCTTTACAATTTCCAGTGCAGTGTGTAAAATCTAAACTGTAGTGTACAACACTAGAATTTGTGGCAATAATATTGATAGTCTAATCTTTACCATTTTCTCAAGTTTATTGCTATATTTTGTATGTATGAGTTTGAGAAAAAATGGTTTGTATAAGTATACAGGTTATTGATTGTAGATTGTAGATAATGATGTGAAGTATCTGAACTCTGGTCATCCCCAAAAGATGTGCAGAGTCTCTTGCCAAGATACACAACATGTTTTATCTGATGAACCAAAAATCTTCCACAGATTAACAATAAAACCAAAATAAATAAAGAATTATATAATGGTTTTCAGAACATGAAGTATCAGAATTTAAGATCCTATACATGGTAAGTTTGTAACATGAAATGAATACAATCCAATGACAATGAACAACAATTAATAACAAAATGCAGATTGCAAAGGCACAGTAACAATTTTTTTGGAAATACTCAGAATGCTTAATGGAATTATGCAAACACAGTACACAAACTAACATAATATGACTTTTATACTTACCACAAAGCAACCACAATCAAAATATGTATAATATGTGTAAGAGAATAAAAGAGATAGAGTGAATAACCCAAGAGCAAAGGTCAAAAAATATCAACTATTAATATAAAGTACAAAAGAAACTTAGCCAAGAAAAGTGTGATCTTGACCAATGTTATTCAAATATCTATGAATCCATGTGTTCAGAGATTAAATAAACACAGACTTCAACACTACAATTAAATCAACTAAAAGTGACCCTTAGACACTTTTGACCCTGTAGCTATGGATATTTATTCCAAAGACAGGATGTCCATGTTCTAGAGCTCTCCATGCAAAAGGAGTTGACCTTCTGCTATGGCTCTGTAGACCTTTACACCCCTTTATTGTTTCAGGTAAACCTAGCCGCACTGATGCACACTCCACAGACAACATGGGAGAATAATTTAAAATCAACTTCCTGCCAAGTGGTTTATGGCCCAAGGTGAAGATCCTGACCTAACTCCCTACCCAAAGCCATACACACCTGAGATATCTCTGCAGAATAGAGAATCATTTTGTTCACCGGAATTTAACGTCAGTTAACACAGTATTGTAACTCTTGGTAGCAGAGAGTTAAAAACATTATAATCTTATATTGCTGAGAGACATCCACATCACCATTTTTTACTACTTTCTAAAATATTTATAAGGCAAACCTGAAAGTGGAATGGAATATTCAGAACTTGAAGAAATCAGACCTTCAGTTATCCAGCGTCAGCCCCCACTGCACACCAACAGCATTGCATGCATATGCACACTGGACAGTTATATAATAAGCAACACACCCACCCATGCCAGGGCTGCAGAGTCTCCCCCAAACCAAGAAACACATGGAGAGGAAGGCTCAGAGGACAAGGGTAACTGCCCAGGTCACCACATGTACCAAAAGAACCCCAGTCTGTCTCATGGTCCATACAAATTTTGCAGAAATGACATCTGAGCATACCTGCTTTGAAAACCGTACACTCAGAATAGTGTAACCTGTGTTCTTCCTTACAACTAGATAGAGCATAAGGAAAAGAGAATCATGGAAAGAAGGCTTCTCAGAGTCCAGCATTCCTGGGACCACCCAGTTGGACCTAAAATTTTGCAGCCCACTACCAGAGAATCAGAAATCAATGACTCAGATTGCATAGTCCTTGTAGCTCTGCACTACCCACCCAGCAGATAGCGGCCTAATCCTGAAAGTTTGTGTTTTAGTATACATTCTTCTACTGTCCTGGAAGTCAAGCTGCTCATTATTAAAATCACACTGTACCTTGTGTGCACATTTTGCTACACACTCATTGTTACTGGCCAGTAACCATTGACCTCATACCTGGGAAATACTGCAGCCAAATGTATGACACCTTCTAATATTCACTGTGTTTAATGTGAAACTCCTGTTTAAGAAAAGGAGGCTGTGAATTAGAGAACACAAGTAATCATGGCAGGGCTTGTGGGCAGAAAAGGATATGTGGATATGATGTAGCTATGATCTGAAAAAAAATATTTTGAAAAGATGAAAATAGCTTCATGGCCATGTGCTCCAGAGACTAGGGGATTCAGTTAGAGCACACTAAGTATTCCTCAAACCTTTTCTCTCAGACTGTACATCCAAACGAACAAAAAAAAAAATAATAGTCCTGTTACATAGTCCACAAGAGTTCACCCAGACTGGTTTTGGCTAAATACTGTAATTATAGTAATTTGTATACATGATAAGGTCTCTCCTCTATCCAAAGTCTTGATAGCCCTCATCTGTGGATTCCAAGAAACTGCCCTGTGAGACAATGATGGATTTTCTAGGAATGATTATCTAATTCCACATTGCTCACCTCAACTACTGTTGAAGGAGGAAACCTCAGCTTCCATCGTGCTTCTCCCTTTCTGCATTGTGACTCCACCAGTATCCAAGTGGGACATGAATTCAGTCATTGCACAAATCCCTCTTCATTTATAAGACCCCACAATAATCAGAGATCTTGGGAGTTCACTCATTTTCTGGTCTATTTTCCTTCTCCCTGACCAGGCAAGGGCCCAACTGGAACGAAGTGTAGGATTTTCTTCCCAGCACTGTACAGGTGAATCCAGGATTAGGAGTTCAAAACAATTCTCAATTACACAGCATAAGACAAGCCACAGTTAGAAGAAACGTTGCTCTACACAGAAATCAATAATCAGCATCACTTGAGAAAAAGAATGAAATAAGTAAAATCTAAGAAACATAGGAGTGCAGCAAAATAGTGATAAAAATATTAATATGTTTAAAGAAGACATTTAAAAAGGTACCAAAAACTGGGTGGTGGTGGCAACTATGCTGGTGCTCAGGAGGCAGATGGAAGCTTATCTCTGTGGGTTCAAGACCAACTTGTTCCACAACATATAGTTGTAGGACAGGCAGCAGAGCCAAAAAGAAATGGGGGTCTCTAAAAAACAATAAATAAAAAACAGGAAAACAATACAAAAAAATCAATGATAGAAAGAGTTGGTTTTTTGAGAAAATTAACAAGGTAGAGAAACCTTTATCCAAACTAAACAAAAAGCATAGAGAGAACATGAAAATTAACAAAATCAGAAACAAAAAGTAGTACATAACAATAGACACTGAGGAAATGCAGACAATTTTAAGGACATATTTTGAAAACCTATACTCCACAAGGTTTGAAAATTCAAAGGATATGGACAAATTTCTGGATAACTATTACTTACCAGAATTAAATCAAGAATAGACAAGCAACTTAAATTGACCTATAACAACTAACAAAGTAGGAATAATAATGAAAAGCCTTCCAACATAAAAATCCCAGAGCCAGATGTCTTCTTCAGTGAAGAATTCTACCAAAAATTCATGGAAGAGCTATATTAATACTCCTGAAATTGTTCCACACAATAGAAAAGAAGGTTCATTACCAAACTCTTTTTATGAGGCTACAATCACCTTGATGCCCATCCACACAAAGCCATAAATAAGAGAGAAAATTACAGACCAATACCCCTCATGCACATTGATGCAAAAAATACTCTAGAAAATATGGGAAAACTGAATCCAAGAATATGTCAGAGAAATCAACTCCTATGATCAAGTAGGCTTCATCTCTGGCTTGCAGGGATTGTTTCACATATGAAAATATATCAAATATACCACTATATAAACAAACTGGAAATGAAACGTCACATAATCATCTCCCTAGATGTAGAAAAAACCTTTGACAAAATTCAACATACTTTAATGTTAAAGGTCTTGGGGAGATCAGGGATAACAGGAATTTATGTAAACATAATAAAAGCAATATATAGTAAACCCATGGGAAATATCAAGCTGAATGTAGAGAAGCTTAAGGTGATTCCTCTAAAATCAGGAAAAGACTAGGCTGCCCTATCTCTACATATCTCTTCATTATTGTAATTGAAGGGCTAGCTAAAGAAATAAGACAAGAAAAGGAGTTCAACGGGATGCAAATTGGTAAGGAAGAACTCAAACTTTCTCTATTTTCAGATGATATGATAGTTTACATAAGCAACCAAAAATTTCTATCAATATTCTCCTACAGCTGTAAAATATATTCAGTAAAGTATGAGGATACAAGATTAAATTAAAAAAAATCTGTAGCCATTACATATTGAGTCAACAAAGGGGTTGTTCAAGAAATCAGAGAAACATCACCCTTCACAATAGCCACAAACAACATAAAGTATCTTGGGGTATCACTTACCAAAGAAGTGAAAGACCTATATAATAAGAATTTTTGTCTTTAAAGAAAATACCATAAAATGTAAAGATGTCTCAATCTCATGGATAGGTAGAAAAAACCTAGAAAAATGGCAATCTTACCAACAGCAATCTACATATTCAATGCAATCTCCATTAAAATCCCAGCACAATCTTTCACTGACCTTGAAAGTATAATATCTACTTTATATTGAAAACCAAAAGAACCAGAATAGCCAAAACGACCTGTATAATAAAGGAACTTCATGAGGGATCATTATCCCTGACTTTAAGATCTTCTACAGAGCTATAGTCCTGAAAACAGCCTGGTATTAGCACAAAAATAGACAAGTACCTCAAAGAAATCGAATAGAAAATCCTGATATTAACTCAAACACATACTAACAAAACAGCTAAAAGTATACAATGGGATGAGGAAAGCATCTTCAAAAAATGCTGAGTAAGGTTTTCCGCCCGCTGCTGGTCTTGTCCCGCAGCTGTGCCAGCCCCAATTAATATACAGAGACTCTCTATTTGATATAAATCTCCATAGAGGAAATAAAAAAATGATTTAAGACACTTAAGAAAGTATTCAACATCCTTAGCTGTCAAGGAAATGCCAACTAAAACAACTTTGAGATACCATCTTACTCCTGTCAGAATTGCTAAAATTAGAAACAGCAATGCCAACTTATGCTTGAGAGGATGTTCAGAAATGGGTACACACCTCCACTTCAGGTGGAACTGCAAACTTGTACAGCCATTTTGGAGACTAGCATGGCAGTTTCTCAGGATAATGGGAATCAGTCTACCACGAGACCTAGTAATCTCCCACTTAAGTACATACCCAAATGATCCCAATCCATGCAACCAAGACCTGTGATCACCTATGTTCATAGCAATATTATTTATAATAGCAAGAACCTGGGATCAACTTAGATGCCCCTCAACTGAATTATAAATAAAGAAGATTTGCCACATTTACACAATGGAATACTACTCTGTGGGGGTGGGTAGAAACAATGGAATCTTGAAACTCACAGACAAGTGGATGGAACTTGAAGAAACCATCCTGAATGAGGTATCCCAATCACAGAAAGAGAAACATGGTATGTATTCACTCATATGTGGATTTTAGACATATTGCAAAGGTTCACCAGCCTACAAATCAAACTGCCAGAGAAACTAGGATAGAAGGAGGATTCTAACAGTTTTACATAAGGACACTCGTAGAAGCAGGAAGGGACAAGGTCCTCAGAGCATATGGGTGGGTATTGGCAGGTAGTGAGTGGAGAGGGAAGTAGCACAAGGAAAATGGGAGGAGAGGAAAGATTGTGGGTCTAGGAACATTTGGTCAGGGGAGGAATAGACTTGAGAAGAGAAGAGAAGAGAAGAGAGGAGAGTAGAGGAGAACAGAGGAGAGAAAAGAGAGAAAGAGACTATAAAAGAGGGAGTCATTATAGGTTAGAAGAGGAAACAGAACCTAGAGAAATGTACAGAGCCCTACAAGAATGACCCCAACTAACAATTTGAGCAACAGTGTAAAGGCTACCATAAATTCCCTTCGCTGGCAATGAGATCAATGACTAACCTATGCACCATCATGGAGACCACATCTAGTAGCTGATGGAAACAGAAGCAACCTTGGACAACTAAACACTGAGCCAAAATTGAATCCATATGCGGAGAGGGAGGACAAGACCACATTGCAGAAACCCAAAGACACAGCTGATTTGAACAAGGAGGAGCTAATGGGGCTCCAGACTTATAGCTGGGAATCAAACATGGGACTGACACAGACCCCTGAACATGGGTGTCAGCTAAAAGGCCTGTACAGTCTAAGGGTCTTCAGAGAGAGGGACCAGGAAGTATCCCTGTTGCAAAAAGGACATTGAGGGAAAATCCCTATGGAGGGATACTCCATTAACCCTGAGACAGGAGAGACATTTTCGTGTCTACTTAAAATGACTTGAAGGATTTAGATGACCCCTCCTGGAAGGCATCCACCTACGTGTATAGTGTTGGTTGGATGGGAGGAGAGAGTGGCTGGGGGCCTGGGAAGTTGGGACGGGAAGGAGGGTGGGAGTAAGTTGGAGGGAACTGGTTTGATAAGTATAATAAAAAAAAATTTAAAAATTAAAAACATTAAAAAGATACCAATGTAATTTTCAAAAAAATAAAGTTAATATTTTAATAATTTAAAAATTTTACATCTATTGACTTTGAAATATCACACCTCCACAGAGAGAACATCACTTCCAGCACAAGTTCTAATAGATCTTAATAATAAAAACTCACAGTAATCTGACAGGGAGGGGAAGGTGAAAATTGAAGGATCACAGATTCAGAGTATCTGGCTACTAGAGTTGTTATCTCTACCTATTCTCAGACAAGCGATGTGTTCCTGTCCTCACACTGCCTACTCAGATTGACTCCTATCGCTTCAATCCCTCAGACTAACTTCTCAAACAAAATCATCTCACATCATGCTCTACTCGCTCCTCTACCTTATCTTCCTCTCTCTGTCCAGCCATGTCACTCCTATCTCCAAATGCCTGCTGCTGGGAATAAAGGCCTGATTCCCATGTCCTGGGACCACCTTAGTGTGAGCTGTTTTTCTTTTAGACAGACTTAGTATGTGTCTAACTAGTGCCATAGTGTGTGTGTCTAACTACTGATTTAATGTGTGTGGATAACTAGTGACCTAGTGTTGGTAGCTAACTAGTGACTTAGGTGTGTAGTTGACTAAATACATAGAAATACATAGGTGCATGGCTAACTACTATCTCAGTGTGTGTGTGGCTGACTATTTTCTTGGTGTTTGTGACTAGCTAGTAAATTAGATGTGTGGCTGACTAGTGACTTAATATGGGTGGGTAAGTAGTGATATATTGTGTGTAACTAACTAGAGACATAGAGACTGTGGCTAAATAGTAACCTAGCTTTGTGGCTAACTAGTGACTTAGTCAATGTGGTTAATTACTGCTTAGGGATGTAGCTAAATATTAATTTAGGTGTATGATTAACTACTGTCTTAGTGTGTGGGGCTAAGTACTGCTTTATTTGTGTGATGGACTTGTGGCTTAGTTTTTGTGGCTAACTAGTGACATAGGTGTGGGGCTGACTATTGATTTAGGTGTTTGTCTAAGTAGTGACTTCATATGTGTGGCTAAATAGTGAGTTAAGTATGTGGCTAACAAGTGGCATGGTGTGTGTGGGTACTAGTGAGCTAGTATGTGTGGCTAACTAGTGGGTTAGTTTGTGGCTAACTAGTGGCTTACACTTAACTACATGTGTAGCTAAATAGTGACTCGGCTTAGTAATCTGATTGTTAGGAACTAGCAGCCATTTGACCCCCCCACCCTGAAGATGGGTGGGACCCTCATGGCCATGTCATTGCTACATCAGCTTTACCTGATGGCTCAAGGTTTACCTGGCAGCCAGAGGACTCAGTTACACATGTGCAAGCCTCCCCTTTTAAAGCAAGTGCCCCACACCCCCCTCTTTCTCTCGTGCTTTCAGTTGGCCACCAGCTACCCCCTCTTTCTCTCCCTTCTCTCAACAATCTCCACGTGGGCGCTGAGTCTCCTGTTTGTGTTTCTTAGGCATTAGCTGCACAGCAAAAGAACAACATTGGTGCCAAAACCCAGGCAGACTCTACGTGAGGGTCACTGACAGCTGTCTGCTGGTGGGCGGCCAGCCAGAAACACTCAGGATCTTGTTTCAGATACCAGCGTTCCACCACCATCCCCCCCCTCCCTTCACTGGAAATACCACCCCACACAGGCTTCAATTAGGTAAGGTACCCTTTTACATTTTAACCCAATTCCTTAAGGTCAGGTACATTCCATGGGTGGAAGACATACAGCCCAGTGAGGTATATCGGCTCTGCTCTCAGACTGCTGAGTATTTCCGGCCTCTGTTGGTCCTGGCAACGTTTTCGGGCTAACGAGCTCCGAATAACGCTCTGCCATTCTTGCAAATCGTGTGGTCACACTCTTGGGCTGATGAGTTCCAAGACTGCATAGTCACTTTCACTCTACCCATGGGGAATAAACCGACCAAGGAAATATCCCCCACCACTCCACTGGGATGCCTGATAGAAAATTTAAAACCTTTTCACTTAATGCCACTTGTAAAGTCACCCAGACTTATTTACCTTTGTACTGAAAAGTAGCCTAGATATCCCCTAGAAAATAATTCAAATTGGCCACGTAACGGCTCTCTAGATCCCGATATTTTATAGGATCATTCAAATTACTGCCAGGGAACAGATAGATGGAAGGCGTTTTTTTTTTTTTTTTTTTTATATCTCTGCTAAACAATCTCTTTCCCTAAACTTGTTTCGATTCTCTTCCCGGCACGCTCAAATTCTCCTGCCTGCCCCAGCTGCAACCTGTCTCAGCATGGTGGGCTGGGCTGAGGCAGCATCTGCTCAAGACAAAATTATATCTCAAAACTTTACGATTTCTTTCAGCTGTTGGGAATATGTTTATGGCAGCCACCATCTTGAACATGTGGCCTAGCTTTACCCACCATGGTTCTTCTTTCTGCTACATCAGCCATCTAGGCAGAAAGAGTCTAGCCAGCTTCTGCCGCCAACAGAACCTGTAAGTCATTTACCGTTTGCCTCTTTATTCTTTGTCTGTAATATCTTTTTTCTCTGACTATGTTATACATAGCTTCACACTCTTGTCCTTCTCAATTTACCCAGTCCTGAATAATATATCTGTACATTCGATTTCAACTTAACTTTATGTAAATGTAAGCTAACTTCATACAACTTAAATTCAACTGTTCTAAGTCTCAAATATTTCTAAATTATTATGTGCCTTTAAATGGTGGAATTTCAGGACTGAAAAACAGGACGCGGCACCATAGGAAGCTGGGAAATGGAGTCCTGGAGCCTCAGAGACCAGAAGAAGTTTAGGAAATGAAAAGATCTTAACAAGCCCAACACATGCTGGGAACTGTCCAGAAGAGAATGTCAAGGGGAGAAAAGAAAGAAGCAGCCACACAGCATGCTGGGAAGTTCAGTTCTGGACCCCAAAGTTTTTAACCGGAAGTCCATTCATAGAAAAGCGGACACAAATCATGCTGGGAAATATAGTCCTTGGCTGCCAAAGATGAAAATAAGAAGTCCCTGGGCAGGGAAGCAGGAAGTGGCCAAGAGAATGCTGGGAAATGGAGTCCTGGGCCTCCAAAAACTACAAACTGTAAGTTTCATTGCTGAAAAACAGAAAGCCACCGCAGAGCATGTTGGGAACTACAGTCCCTGGCCGGTACAGATGAAAACCGGAAATCCCTGGGCATAAAGGCAGGAATAGACCGCACAGGATGCTAGGAAATGCAGCCCTGGACATGAACATCCAAACCCAGAAGTCTCTGGGCAGCGAAGCAGTAAGTGGCCGCATAGGATGCTGGGAAATGCAGTCCCAGCCACAGCAGTTACAAAAGTTCCTGATGGCCTTGGCTGTGATCTGCGAGCAGAAGTCATGCCCCACCCTTGATGATTGACCTGAGTCTCTACTGCCAGGTTTCCCTTGCCAGGAAATCCAGCCCTCGGCTTGCAGCCTGCCCCTCTACCTTTATAAAGATAGCTGACATGTCCCCACCCAGTCAGCCTGTAGATCACACCCTCAGCAGACCTCATGGCCCAGAGGCAGGAAGTGGGGTCTGTAGTGATTGACAGCTGGAGGGGCAGGGTATGCGGTGACTGACATTACAAGGGCCTGGAGGGGTGAGCTCTATGATGTCACAGGAGCCACACTCATCATCCTCAGGGTTTTTACTCTCATAACCTTCTCACCATGGCCACTGCCCTCTGGTTCCTAGCATTGCTGCTTGGTAACCTAAGAGTTTGGTAGGAGACTCCTGCCACGCCCAGCTGGGGGTGGAGATGGTGAGGGTAGGGAAGGAGGGCAGTTCCTGCTCACAGTCACAATTACCTGTGATGTCACTGCCAGGACCAAGTCCTGTCTGCACCATAGGTAATACCCAGACCCTGGCCCTGCCCTCGGGGACCCTAGGAGAGAAAGTGGGGAAGGGCCTGGTGTGGTTGAGGGCAGGGCCTGGAGAGGGTCACTGATTGTGACCTTGGACACTGTGACCTCGGGGTAGGGGACAGGTGAGCTAGGGTAGTGCTGAAGGGGTGGGGCCTGATGCTGAGCAGTAAAACCCTGCCACTCATTTAAATATGCAAATGAGGCTACTAAACTGTTATGTAAAGGATGCACTAGTAATTTTGATTATGCAAATAAGCACAGTGCCTGAAAATCTGGAAGTCTGATTGGGGCTTCACATTTGAGTATGTAAATGAGCAAACCCCAGTTTCTGAAATACACTTTAATATGCAAATTTGTGCTGTTTTGCATGCTTTTGCTATGCAAATGAATGCAAGTATTCCTATCTGTTTGGGACTTTGACCTGCAAATACATGCAGGTTAGGTCATTTGGAGGTGTGGCCATCCAAATTAACCCCAGCAGTTTCTGTACTTGATGTCTTCTGAGTCTCCAGGCAGCTCTTGAATATGCAAATCAGAGTGCGGGCAGGGGTTGGGGCCTCCTCTGACCCTGCTCCTGATGTCAAATGTCCATCACAGGCATCTGATGGTGAAGATGCTAATGCAGGACCCAGTGGTGGCAAGGGCAGGGCCCATGGAGATGGTGAGGGCAGGACATCAGGAGGGGCGGGGCCACAGGGGTGGGTTTAGGTGTACTCCCCTCGGTGGGCCTGTCCCCTAACCCTGCCTCCACACACCTCACCCCATGTCCTGTGTCCTAGCACTGGGAAGTGATGCACTTGAGGGAAGCTTGCTCTGTCAATCAAACACAGTGCACCAAGGGCATCATGGGAAATGGGTCACTGCTTCACAAACTCACCAGAAGTCCCGCCCTTTCAGTCACTCTCTCACCAGAATACCCGCCCGGACAGTCACTCACATATTGCTGTAAATAAGGATCAGGATAAACAAATAGGCCGAATTGATGTTTAATCAGGGAGAAATAACTTACAACCTAGACAGATGAACACCAGGAAATTCAACCCGATCCTCTCCTGTCCGAGCCACGCCAGAAAGAGAGAGCGCCTTCCTGGCCCCCTCTCCACCCCCCATCGTCCCATTTCAGCAGGAAGTAATCTTAATATGACTACGCCCCCTTTCCCTACCCTTGGAATTTTGGGATAATAGTCATCGTCTTTGGGTTGGTTTTAGTTATTTGGGATTGGGTGATGCTTACACTCAGGTTTATCTTTTAGACAGGAATAGGGAATGGTGGGTAAAGGTATGGTTTAGATGGGATATAAGTAGATTAGCCTATTTCCTTGAGAATTTGAGTATGAATGAGATAGTATTTTACAGCTTACATTGTTATGTATTCCTATGTGGTAAGCTATGTAAAATTAAGTTTATATTTTGTTATATTGTGTTAAATGTTTCCACTTATAATATTTTATGCACATTATTTTTTACCATATTCTATGTATGTATACTTTTCCTGTATTCAAGACATTTTGTATATTGATACAATTTGGGATATTTATCTTGCTGCCCATTATAGTTCTACCTCTTGTCTTGACACTTATACTCTACCTCTATTTTAGTGATTTACATGTAGGTATATGTAAATAGTTATATTGTTTAAGTATTTGTTCCTGCTTTACTCAGGAAAAGTTTTAATCAGTCTTTTTAGCTAAGTTCCCGAGTATTACAGATTATCTTCACTCACATTTCCTGTACCTATGAGATTATAGATAGATGCTTAATCTTCAATCACTTCATAGACATGCAGAACATGGCATTTAAATGTTTTAATATTAGTACTCCATTGACATGAGACACTGTTGCTCCTGACAGCACCGTGCACTTTCCCGAAAATATGTTGGACACTGTTGTTGCTCCTGCTGGAGTTCAATCTCGCCTCAGCTAATGGCCTGTTGGGCATAGAATTGCCCCCACCTTGACCACTGATTTGGACATGCAGTCCTATGTGCTTGCAGGAGACAAATATAGAAGACTGCTTGACCTTGCCAAGTCAGGATAAGACAGCCATTCTATTTCCCTGCTGTTGTTGTGGTCTGTCAAGTTCTCTTGGCCTTAGCCAAATCTGGGTGTACCAACGTCGCTGTGAGACCTAGGGTGATTGTTCAGGTGGCTTGCTGTTTCTGTCCTTGTTGCACCTTTTGGAAGTTGTCCATCCGCATTTCCTGTCTACTCTAGTATTGTTAATTTCCTTCTCAGGTCTTGATGAGGTTGAAGATTAAACTATCACAACTATTATTCTCTCTTCCTAGTTAGATATATTAGGTACTAGACTTACGTTTTCCAGCTTAGGACAACTCTATTGTAAACTCCATTATGCCCTCACCCTAGGACTAGATATGTAGGTCATTTTGTTCTCGATTTTCCTTTTCTTAGAGCACACTTGTTATTCACTGTTTTGTATATAGTTTTGTATTAAGCCTAAATCTTTTCTTTAGACTAAAAGGGGAATTGTAGTGAGGTAGTCCTTCTGTAGCACTGACCACGCCCATTGGGGGGTGGGGCGATGGGCGGAGAGGACCTGAGGAAGGAGGTCGGAGGGGGCCAGGAAGGCGCTCTCTCTTGCTGGCGTGACTCGGACAGGAGAGGATCGGGTTGAATTTCCTGGTGTTCATCTGTCTAGGTTGTAAGTTGTTTCTCCCTGAATAAACATCAATTCGGCCTATTTGTTTATCCTGATCCTTATTTACCGCAATATATATATATATATATATATATATATATATATATATATATATTGTAGCTCCCTTGCTACCATCTCTTCCACGAATCGGTCGAAGGCCTAGAGTTTGAAATAAAGACAAGACAGTGGGTCATTCGTTCAATGCAATGTCAGAATGCCAAATACTGAATGCCATTTATTGAGGGGCAAGAATGGGCTTAATTACTGACTTACAGCACAGTGGAAAATTACAGGAAATTTAGGCTTAACTCCTCACTATGAGGTGTGTGTTTTCATGAGGTATGTATTGTCATGAGGTATGTGTTGTCACAAGTTGTGTGTTGTCAAGGAGTGTGTTATCTCGAGGTTTGTTATCAAAACGGGAAGAGTACCAACAACAGCCATGGTGCAATGAGTTCCCTCCAACAGCTTCAGGCTTGCTCAAGTTGCTTTGGGTATTACAGTTCTCCCTTTCTTTTAATATAAACTAACACCTGCCTTATTTGGAAGAAGACGTCAGCATAATTACTTACCCGTCATTGGAGAGAGCACCCAGGCCCGTAACCTTCCTGTCTTAGGTTGGATGTATGCCCCCTCTGCCTTACTGTCCCTGGTGAATAGTTTGTTAGCCTCATGTGGGCAGAGGCATTTTACTTCGAGCCAAAGACAGTATCTGTATTGTTAGAAAGTTGGCTTGGGCCTGTTTAGTGCTGTGGCAAAGTAGACAAAATGTAAGGGCTACAAACCCCCAATGATCTGCTCACAAGTTGAAGTCCTTGTAAAAGGCCTTCTTCATTGGCAAGTGAAATTCATGTTTCATAGATGTTAATGATCTACATGGCTAAAGCATGTGTATAACTGAAAAACTCATCACTCCAGGATTTCTGGAGAAAAATGATGAATTAACACAGATATGTATGAAAGACAGAAGAAGAAGTCATATGAGTTTCTGACAAAAATTCAAGTGTTCCTATAGGAGATTAGTTTGTAAATTTAGTTTAAAAATGCCAATTTGTACTAGATAATAAAGTGTGCTTTGGGTAGCTAAGTCTTAAGCCAAACCACCTGATAGTTGATCCACTGTTCTTGAAGTATTTACCGATTGGGAGAGGGCTATGTTAGAAACTGTAGCTTCAGAGGTGAAGGTAGCACTGGCAGCCATGATACCAGAATCTCCTTTCCTCTCTGCTACACACCTGAGTACATCCACAAGACAGCTGTTACAGTCGGCAGACCTGCTGAGAACAATTGAAACTTTCTCCAAAATTATTAGCATTGTTTACAACAATAAGAATGGAACCAGAATACAGTGCCTGAGATGAAGGTGAAATTCTTGTCCTTTGGATAAAAGTGTAAATTTATAGCCTCTTGATTCAAACTATAATTAGTGGTTAGGATAAAAGGCCACATATAGCTACTCAGACGTGCAGGCATCAGGATGGGTAGTTTCTTGAAGACGCATCGGACCTTCTTTCTGGCTGTTACAATCACCTTCCCTCCTCATATGGTGAATCAGCCACTCAGGCACCCAAACTGAGTTATCTTTGTTTTGTGGAAAGACAAAAACTGACCCTTGTTCCCATACTACAACTGGGTTGGGGCCACACCATTTTCCAGTAGTGACAATCTTCCACATAACTGAGCCATAGTCAGATGACTGAGGGTGCCAATGTCAGTCGGCTGCAGCTCAAGCAGCCCCATGAATTGTTAAAAAAATTAAAATATAAAGGGCCAGAGAAATGTGATTATGAGGAGACCCTGTAAACTCCCGCTTTTTTTGGTTTTATGAAGATAGGATTTAATTGTGTAATGTGCATGCTCTACCATGGCCTGACCATGAGGCTTATAAGGGATGCCTGTCTTATGTGAGATTAATTTTATTTTTTTTTTTGCAAAAAAGAGTTAAAACACTGACTACTATAAGCACGTCCATTATCAGTTTTTAATTGGCTGGGCATTTCCATATAAGCAACAATTTGTAAACAATGACTCTTAACATCCATAACCCTTTCTCCAGTATGAGTAGAGGCAAACATGAGATGAGAATGGATATCAACAGATACATGTACAAATTATAGTTGGCCAAAGGAAGGAATATGAGTAACATCCATCTGCCAGATATCATTAGGCGTAATACCACGGGGGCTAACTCCAAGGTGTAGAAAGGTAAGAACTCTTCACATAGGGGAAATTCCATACTGGGTTATCACATTTACAGGTACAAAGAATGGGAAAAGACTGCACAGCTAAAGACCCTAGGGAAAATTTTCCAGCCTAGAGCTTTTTCCAGCTCTTTTCATGATTAAATTTTTACATAAAACAGACTGAGGTTCACCTTGGAGTTATTTACCTAATTCTCTTACTTGTACATAACCTTGGTCAGCCAGCATATTTTTCACAGGCGCAAACTGCCTGTGAATCCAGGACTCAGATGGGTAATATTGTGAGACTGCCAGATTTTGAATGTAGGCTAAGCAAAATAGAAAGAAACTTTCAAATACAAATTCAAAAACATAATGAGAGTAAGAAGCTAAGTGAAGCACACTTGCCCTCCCCCCACCAGCACTTTATAGATAGAGGCAGGATTGTCAGGCCTGCAAGGTCCTCTTTTGCTAAGAGAGAGCGCAAGGTGAATGTTCACTATAAGAAATCTTGCATATGAAAGGAAAATATCCACAGATAGGCACAAACATTGCAAAAAAAATCATAACCATATCATCTTTGACACCTATAGTTAATCACTAGAATTTAGCAAACAGTAACCTACATAATTTGAAAAAATAAAAATATTTCAAATTGGTGCATATTTTCTCACTGAAAAAGTAAAGCTGCAAGTGCATCTTTAAAAAACAAAGGCATATGAAAGACCCATACACACTCACGTAGAGGAAAATCCTCTAAAACGTTGAAGAAAAAAGTGAAACCCTAAACATGACATGCATATGACAAGTGTCATCCTGTTCTACAAGTTCACCTTACAACTGGGTAGTGGGGTACCTCTAGTAATGATCCAGCAATTCCAGCTACAACAGAGATTGAGACAGTTCAGTAGGCTACCTTATACCCAGGAGTTCGAACGCAGCCATAGCATCAACAAAAGAAATAAAAGAAAATTTAAATTTCAGGTCAGGATTTTCAATGTCAGGCAAAGAGTCGAATCCCCACATCCTCCTTCTACTAACAATTGACTTTTAACACAGACAGTTATAATGGAGAAATATGTTGCCCCACATTACAGCTATGTAAATTCAGTGATGTCTACTCAGTTATCTTTGGGTACCAGTAGGGTGGATATCTCATGACAGTGTCCTCTTGCTTCAATATTAAGATAAACTTAATGGTGGTCCTGCATGGAAGACCACTGCAGATTCCATGGAAGGAGAGGGTGACTAAGGTGGGGTACAAACATGCCAGACAGCCAGAATTTGAGTGAGAAGTTTTATTAGTAAGGGTAAAGAGATGGAATGAAACAAACAAACAAACAAACAAAAAACAGATAAAGAGAAACAGACACATAGACAGGTGACAGGAGAGAATGGGGAGACAGGAGCACAAAGAGATGAAAGGAGAGAGAGCAGAAATAGCAGCAAGAGAACAAAGAGCCTGAGAGAGAGAAGAGGGAGGGAGTGTAAGTGGGCAAAATCTGTCTTTATAGGGGTCTTGGGTTCTGCGGTTACAATAGTATTCACCGAACTCTGGGCTGAGCATAGAAAATTCTTCAGTGCATTCTCCCATGTAACAGAGTCAGGTTACCACAATGCCTGGGTCTTACAGGTTGATTAGAGGCTAACAAGCTGTTGCATCTAGTAAACAAACCTAGCCATTGATTTTTCCAAGAAGTGATGACACCAAGTCAAACACCAGAGTGGCTGCAAGTAGTTATGAACTTAATTCCTAAACTGCCATCAGCAACTGCTGTGTCAGGAGCTCATTCCATCTTCTGGGTCTCCTTGTGCTAAAAGTGAGAGAGATGCAAGCTGAAACCAATCATCTGACTCAGCAGCTCATTCCTACACTATGGAGGACAGCGACAAAGTGCTTCAGAGAAGTATCTGGGAGTATATTCCAGAGAGTAGTGGTGGAAAGCAATTGGAGGCAGGTAGGCACCTCCAAAGGTGTAAGCTTTTTAGAGCAGGAGAGATTGAGTGACTAATTGAAAGAAGTGTGAAAATCAATTGTAAAGTACAACACAATGGATACACTCTCTCATATCTGGAAGGCTGGACTATTTGATTGGGGTGAAATGTGAGATCAAAGAATCCAGGGAGGAACAAGAATACTGTAATGTTTCTGCTGTGTGGGCAGGAGCACAAGAGCAAAGACCCCTGTGAACTTAAAATCCTGGTGAGTGGAAAGGAAAACTGAAACCCAGAGTTTCTGATGCAATGCTTCAATAATACTGAAATAATGAATCCATACTTAATCAGAGCATAACTGTCCTGGGTTGCCCTGGAGAATAGGGAAACAAGGAATCAGATGGTGGATCTAAAAGTGGATGCCTTTGCATCTGCTACACATCCCGGTCAAGACTCTAATGTCAGCTTTTTAAGGTCAGAGTCTGAACTGAGGTGTATTCAGATGCAGATGAGCATATGCATTAGGTACACTGAGGTTGGGGAACGGAATGGTGCTACCTGTAACTCACTGTTATAGCTGAAGCTTCGCTCTACCCTCCTTATCCACCTACTCAAGGAAAAGAGGCCTAAGGTCTCCAACCTGGCAGCTAAGAGAAAACTTCTCTATGCACACCTCCTGCTGAGTCCACCAACACCTGAAAATTCCACCGCACATTGTCCCTTGCCAGCAAAAAGTATCCAGACTCAGACAAATGCCCCCACACTCAGGGTCTCAGGGTAATTTAGGTGGAAGCCTTGTGGCCTTCTATGTGTATACAAATGGTGGGGATATTTGGTTGCCATGTTACAAATCTCACTCTCAAGCAGCTGTGTATCTTCTGCTTTCCTGGTCCTGTCACTTAGGCTATAAGAACCACTTAGAACCTCAGGTGGACCCACCATTTAGAGAGGGGGTGTTCTTGTAAATCCAGGTTTTCTGCTCAGATCATCTCATGAAGTTATTTCTTATGTAGTGCCTTTGGTTCTGTGTATATGAACAGAAGGTGGAGAACCCTGGCGTTGACCTTTCTCATTCCCAATCTGTCTGTAACTCTCTCACTCCCCCACCATCTATTTCTCACTCACTTTCCACATTTCTGTCTCTCACTTCTCTCTACTATGTTGCAGATCAAATCAGAAGGGCAGAGACTGCATCCGTCTAAGCTGGAACATGTCCACAGTTCTTTATTATCATCTGTGTAAGTTGCTCCCCAATAATATCTCATATATCATTTGTCTTGGGTCTAGTGAACTTACTAACAGATGACCTCCACATGAATCAATTTTATTAATTAAGACAAAAGTCAATTGCTCTTATTATGTTTAAGTATGTTCCTGTTATCCCTGACCTCTCCAAGACCTTTAACATGAAAGGGTGTTGAATTTTGTCAAAGGCTTTCCTGTATATAGGGAGATAATCATATGGTTTTTCTTTTTCTGTTTGTTTATATGGTGGATAACATTGATAGATTTTCATATGTTAAACCATCCCTGCATTCCAGGGATGAAGCCTACTTGGTCATGGTGGATGATTTCTCTGATGTATTCTTGAATTTGGTTTGCCAATATTTTATTGAGTATTTTTGCATCGATGTTCATCAGGGATATTGGTCTATAGTTTTCTTTCTTAGTAGTGTCTTTGTGAGTCTTGGGTACCAAGGTTATGGTGGACTCATAAAAAGAGTTTGGCAATGGACCTTCCGTTTCTATCTTGTGAAACACTTTGAGGAGTAGTGGTATTAGTTCTTCCTTGAATGTCTGGTAGAATTCTGCACTGAATCAATCTGGCCCTGGACTTTTTTTTGGTAAAGGTCTTGGAGAGATCAGGGATAACAGGAACATACCTAAACATAATAAGAGCAAAATACAGCAAACCACATGCCAACATCAAACTGAATGGAGAGAAACTTAAGTCAATTCCTCTAAAATCAGGAACAAGATAAGGCTGCCCTCTCTCTCCATATCTCTTCAATATCGTACTAGAAGTTCTAGCTAATGGTATAAGACAACAAAGGGAGATAAAGGGGATCCAAATTGGAAAGGAAGAAATCAAACTCTCTCTATTTGCAGATGATATGATAGTTTACATAAGCGACCCAATAAACTCTACCAGGGAACTCCTGCTGCTGATAAACACCTTCAGCAAACTAGCAGGATATAAGATAATCTCAAAAAATCAGTAGCCCTACTTTATTCAGATGACAAAGAGACAGAGAAAGAAATCAAAGAAACATCACTCTTTACAATAGCCACAAGCCACAAGCCCAGTGTAACGCTTACCAAACAAGTAAAAGACCTATATAATAAGAACTTTGTGGCTCTAAAGAAAGAAATTGAAGAAGGTACCAGAAAATAGAAAGATATCCCATGCTCTTGGATAGGTAGGATAAACATAGTAAAAAATGGCAATCGTGCCAAAAGCAATCTACAGATTCAATGCAATCCCCATTAAAATCTCACCACAATACTTCACCGACCTTGAAAGGATAATATTCAACTTTATATGGAAAAACTAAAGACACAGGATAGCCAAAACTACCCTATACAATAAAAGAACTTCAGGAGGCATCACCATTAATGACTTTAAGCTCTACTACAAAGCTATATTTCTGAAAACAGCCTGGTATTGGCATAAAAATACACAAGTAAACCAATGAGATCAAACTAAAAATAGTGATATTAACCCACACACCTATGAACATATGATTTTCGACAAAACAGCTAAAATTTTAGAATGGGGCGAGGACAGCATCTTCAACAAATGGTGCTGGCACAATTGGATGAGGGTGTGTAGAAGACTGCAGATAGACCCATATCTGTCGCCATGCACAAATCTCAAGTACAAATGGATCAAAGACCTCAACATTAATCCAGCCAAATTCAACCTCTTAGAAGAGAAAGTAGGAGGTACCCTTGAACAAATTGGTATAGGAGACTGCTTCCTGAACATAACTCCAGGGGCACAGACACTAAGAGAAACAATTAATAAATGGGACCTCTTCAAACTTAGAAGCTTTTGTAAGGCAAAGGACACAGAAGACAAGACCAAACGGCAGCCCACAGAGTGGGAAAAGATTTTCACCAATCCTATATCCGACAAAGGGATGAACTCCAAAATAAACAAAAAACTCAAAAAAATAGTCAACACAACACCAAATAACCCTATTAAAAAATGGGGTACAAAACTGAAGAAAGAATTCTCAATAGAGGAAATAAAAAACGCTAAAAGACACTGAAGAAAATGGTCCACATGCTTAGCTATCATGGAAATGCAAATCAAAACAACTTTGAGATACCACCTTACGCCTGCCATAATGGCTAAAATTAAAAACACCAATCATGACTCATGTTGGAGAGGATGCGGAGAAAGGGGAACACTCCTCCACTGCTGTTGGGAGTGCAAACTTATACAGCCATTTTGTAGATCAATATGTCTGTTCCTCAGGAAAGTGGGAATTAGTTTACCACAGGACCCGGCAATCCCCCTCTTAGGCATATACCCAAAGGATTCACATCCATGCAACAAAGTCATCTGTTCAACTATGTTCTTAGCAGCACTATTTGTAATAGCAAGAACCTGGAAGCAACCTAGATGCCCCTCAATTGAAGAATGGTTAATGAAGATGTGGAACATCTACACAATGGAATACTACTCTTCAGAAAAAAAAATGGTATCTTGAAATTCGCAGGCAAGTGGATGGCACTTGAAGAAACCATCCTGAATGAGGTAACCCAGTCACAAAAAAAGGAACACAGTATGTATTTACTCATATATGGATTTTAGACCTAGATCAAAGGATCTCCAGCCTATAATTCACACCACCAGAGGAACTAGGATACAAGGTATATTTTAAGAAATTCATATAAAGTCCCTCAAAGAAGTGGTAATGGACAAGTCCCCAAGAGCTCGGGGGGTGGGCAGTGAACGGAGAGTGAAGACAGAGAAAACGACGGGGAGGAATGGAAAACGTGCAACCAGAAAGATTGAGCCTGGTTAGGAATAGAAGACAGGAAAGAGAGAGAGAGACAAAGAGCGAGAGAGAGAACGAACATAAAATAGGGAACCAATATTGGTTTGAAGATAAAATTGAACACAAAGAAAGTTCTAGAGAACTACAAGACTGCTGCTAACTAACAATTTGAGCTTCTGTGGAAAGGCTATCATAAATGCCCTTCCCAGAAGTGAGATCAACAACTAACTTCTCCATGGAGCCCTCAACTAATGCCTGTTGGAAACAGAAGCAAATACCCATACATAAACACTGAGTCGAACTAGAACCCAGATGCAGATGGAGAGGACAAGACCAGGCAGCAGAAACACATAGAGCCAGCTTACCTGAACAAGGAGGAGCTAACAGTCCACCAGACTGAGAGCTGTGAAGCCAGCATGGGACTGCCTCAGGCACCCTGAATATGGGTCTCAGCCAAAAGGAATGAGCAGTCTAAGGGACCTCAGACAGTGGAGCCAGGATGTATTCCTGGTGCACAAAATGACCTTGCAAAATGACCTTCATGGAGGGATAACTCCCTTAATCTAGAGACAGGAGAGAAGCCCTAGTCCCTACTTCAAATGACCTGTCAGACCTACATGACTCCTACTGGATGGCATTCCCCTACATATGGAGTTGGGGTGGGGGGATGAGATGGTGTTTAGAATGCATGTGAGAGGGCAGAGACGGTAAAACTCAGGGATGGAGTGAGCAAGTTTGGGAGGAAGAGAGGGAGGGAGAGGGAACCGGGATTGTCATGTAAAATAATAAATTAAATTTAAAAAAAAAAATGCTTTAACTCCAAAATGTAAGTTCAAGGACAAGTTACTGGGGAAAATGATTTCTATTTTTGTTTCCACAGAAAATGAAAAGATGTGGATTCCTTCCAGACTAATGTGGTTTGATCAAGTCAGACCACCTGATACAGAGTATCAGGTGATCTTACATTCAAAACAGCTGGACAAAGCAGCCTGACAGACTACAGCCAGGATTTCTCAATCTTCTTTAAATTCCCCATGACAGTGCCTCTTACCAGCAGGAAGTAGTTTGGAAAGAACAACGCCCAAATTCCCAAATATTGTCTATAAATGTTTATTTTTATTTAAATGGACTTAGTTATATACAATAAAAAAACTTGGTGAAAGAAACAAACCAAGCTAAGAATGGGCATTCATAAGGAAAAAAAAAAAGGCTAAAGTCGAGTATGATGTCTAACATGTTCACAAATATTTACATGATGTAGGTTTCCTCTTCCATGATTTCTTCCCTATTTCCTGATATCAAGATGAAAAAACAGGATTTAAAATACGTATAGGTTTACAAATGTGAATGAACAAAATTATGGCAAGTTCATTGTCATGACCTATGTCAGTTTTCTGAGAACATACTTTAGTTCCTCCTACAGGAATACGCAAAGGTGTAACCTTCTTGTGAGAAACCATGAACAATCACAAACTAACACACTGACATCACATAATTAAAATTAAATCAAATCTCTAAACAGATTTCCATATTTGAATATTTTTCTCTAATGAGTACTCAATCCTGTAACCATATTGTTGAGGGTCTTAAAGTCTTCAAAGTTTTCCTGCAACATTAATTATTTCATGTAAAAGAAAGTAAGCATGAAGGATTGGGCTTAGAGATAGCAATCCATCTGAATGAGGTTTTTATATAAATCAAGTCAAGGGTTACCATGAAACATGGTTCCCTTACCAGTGAATTTCCAGGACTTTTTTCCACATGAGTTTGCAAGTGAGAACAAAACAGAGACATTGTAGTGCTTGAACTGATTGTTCACACACGAGTCAGATATTTTTCTCTCCAGAAAACTATGTAACTCAATGTGTGTTGAATGAAGACCATACCACATTCTTTCTAGGAAGATTCCTTTCCATAAGGGTTTTCTTAGGCTCACAAAGATTATTGGGATAAGCAAAGTGCACAGCATTACAACAATGGTTTCATATATAGGTTTCTATGCAGTATTTTTTTTTTTGATTATAAAGACTAATGATATATAGAGAGGCTTTACCACATGGGATACATTCAGTATCTTTCAAGTATTGTCCCACGCTACCGTCTCTCCAGCAAGAACGACGCAGCACACAGATAGGATCCTTCTGCGATAATAGCTTTAATGCTTCTTGAGAGACAGAGCATAAGCTTACACCAACTGCAGAGCGAAGACCCCTGGAGCAAAAACCCACACCCTTATATAGAAACTCAGCCTTGCTTAGGACGTGTCACTCCCTGATTGGTTGCTCGCTCATCAGGCCAAATGACGCCACGGGAGAGGCGCGGGATAAATCTCCTTGCATGTGCCCATAGGCTTATTTATTCCAACCGCCAGCCGGATACCAGCGCCATCTTGTAATGGAGAATGTACGGATGGCTCCCTACATCTCCCCCCTTTTTTCTTATTTAATGATAAGGCTTTATATTTTCACAAGCAAATAGGTCACCCATATGTTGAGGGATAGAGGCAGAGGTCGTACCTTCCTAAATAAACATTAAGACCATGTACAAGAGTCGCCATCAGGCTGTTAATTTGACCTGAGGCGCTGTCGACCTGTCCTCTGCTGTTTTTCTGGGAAAGGGGAACTAGGGCAGGCAACCCTTATGCAGGACAACGTGCCTCCTTGAGAGGCCTGCCTATTGAGCCACTCTCTGTGCGATGCTTTGCTCAACATCCCTCATGGGCTGATCAAGCCAGACACTCTACCCTGTGCAATGAGCCTAGGCTCCGGGTGTGCAAGAGCTATCCGGCCGGCGGCCTATTGCTTAAGCATAGACAGCCAAACATCTGCTGACGTTCCACTATCAAGTGCGGCAAGTGCCTGGGCGATAACCACCTTATCTCTTTTTGCCTGATTCCTGAGTTTTGAAAACCAGCCAAAGAAGCAACAGCAGAACACAGCAGATGGCTGCAAAGAATAACCCCACCCCCACCCATTCCTTAAAATAGGAAACAGCCGAGGCAATCCAAGATGATAGGCCCTCCGTCAGGGACAGATCGAGGCGGGTGGAATTAATCTGGATAATAGCGGTCCTCAATTCTCAGAGGGTCTGTTCAAATTCTGCGGTTCAATTCTGTAACATGAACTGAGTAAGACTCTTAGACAAATTAGCTGCTTTGGTAAAATTTTCATATTGAATGGAGGTGACACATATACCAGGGAACTTCTGCTCACAGCCCAATTGGGCCAATTGCCATAATATGTCCAACTGCTCCTGTACTAAATCTATACGTTGGTTCACCAACATCAAGCCCCCTGAATTTGAGTATTGGCTGAAATCTGTTTATCCAGAGCCTCTGAAACTGTCCTTAGGCAAAAAGGCTAGACCCAGCTCCCTATTGGTGGCAAAGAATCGGGGAAAGACCTGAGCATTATACATCACCGGCATTGGAAGTGGGAACGTTGACATGATTCCCCAACGAGGCTCCCCTTGGACAGCTGGGATGCTGAGTATCATCGGTGACATCAGGGGGAGCAGTCGGCTCCCCTTTTTCTTGTCCTCGGGTCTCCACATATTTCTGCTCCAGGACCATCCGAGTGAGTCTTTCTGGGACCCAGAAAGGATTTTCTTCATTCTGTGGGAAAACACAAACAGCTCCCCTGGATCTTATTAGAATAGGATCCGGGCCTTTCCATTCATTGATTAACACATCTTTCCATTTTACCAGTTCCTTAGGTCAACATGGGTCTGAGCAATGTCGCTCTGCCGCAGACCGACCATGTTCATCCATGTTTAAAAAATTCATGGTGAAAAGTGCCATTGCTATAGCCACCCGTGGCACGGGGGGCAAACCCATCATTATTCCCCCTTTTTGCTTAAGGAGATATGATTTGAGTGTGCGATGTACACGCTCAATAATGCCTGTCCTTGAGGATTATATGTCAAGCCCGTGACATGTGTGACTTGCATTTGTGCACAAAACTGTCTGAATTTTTGAGAAGTATAGGCAGGCCCATTGTCAGTTTTTAAACATTTAGGCTTACCCCAGGCACTCCATGCCTCAAGACAGTGTTGAATCACGTGGGAGGTTTTCTCCCCAGTGAGTGGTGTGGCATGGAGAACGCCAGAGCAGGTGTCTATTGATACATGCACATATTGTAACTTTCCAAAGGATGAGACGTGGGTCACATCCAACTGCCAAACCTGTAAGGGCTGAATGCCGCGAGGATTAATTCCAAAATGGGGTGCAGGCAGAAACTGACAACAATGTTGACAATTGACAACAATCTCACGAGCCTCCTTCCTAGTGATGGAAAAATGGCATCACAGGGTTTCAGAAGTCACATGAAAATTCTTGTGAAATTCCTTGGCAGCCTCTAGTGGCGGGGCTAGAAACAATTTTTCATCAAAAGGTGAGTTTGCCTTTGATGACTTCCTTCAGGAAGGTGATAATCCATTTGTTAGAGTAGACTCTGTGATTATTGGATTTCAATCCATCTCTTTTGAGGCTGCCGCCCAACATTAAATATGTGATATCTTCTAAAAAACCTGCATACACAATGACAGTTCAGAACTTAAACATGTTACTACTCTGCTCTGCGATTAAATAACTGATGAACTTGGGAGTTTCCCACAATCATGTGGGAGTCAACAGAGAGTCAATTGTGTGGAGTATGGCAGACCATTTCATCCTCTGATTATGTTGTTATTTGATTATTAAAATACGACATTAGATAATCCATGACCAGTGGATTGTGGTGACGCGATGTGGGAGGCAATTATTATAGACCATCTTAATATCAATTATGTAGTTAAAATATTTAAATTAATCACGACAGCATCGATCACAACCCTGGTTTGGAGCCACCTTAGGGAAGTGGATGATGTTACATGAACTCATTATTTGATTATTAATTATATAACTCAATGATTATATCATCCATGACACCTGGAATCTGGTGCCACAGATCATCTAATTACATAATTAATGAATTTAAATTGACAATCTGTGTTAATCCCCAAGATAATGTAAATATTTGTATAGTTATGTAAACAACAATCCCCCATTGCATGAAGAGACCTGTAAAGCTCCCTCTTGTGGAGATAATGTGCAATATCTTCACATTGTATGATTCATTGAGTCATTGATTCATTGATGATGATGACATCCTTCATGACTGGAGTCTGGCCATGCTTCCCTGCCAGTAGAATGCTACATCCCTATTTATTTTGACAGTTAGATATTACTGACTTATTTAATTCTTTAAATTATGTAAACGACAGACAGTGCCATCACCGAGTACAGTTAGGGTGCAAAAATCTGTCAGGGACAAGGTTAGGAAAGTTGTAGACATGGGCAGAGTATTTTCTGAATGATCTATGCATCTTCCAGAGTACGAGGGATACTTGGTGATTGAGTCCTGAAGGTTGCACGGTGCCCTCTGAGAAGTACAAGGACTTGACCAAGGCTGGCACGGTGGTCTGGCTGTTGACTACCTGTTCTTCCTCCACATCTTCACATCGGTTGTGATCTACCATGAGAAGAAGGAGTGGAACTAGGAGGTCGGCTCCATCACCGAGACCTGGCAAAAGGATGACGACTCAGACTCAGAACACGGAAGAACATCTCTCTCTCAGCTATGCTATCGATGCCCCTGCTGCAGCCATCTTTTCAGCTGTTATCAATATTGTGGCTACTACTGCTACGCCAGGATTGGGCCCACTATCTCACTTCCTGCCACACCACAACAGACATTCAGGCGCTTGTGATGAAGTCGGGCCAAAAGAATTCATCAGGCAAGACAGTATGAATATCTGACGATTATCTGATGGCATGTTAAAAATGCATGATGACATCATACAGTTTCATACCTGGCAAGTCTGCCCAGGAATTGATGATACAAAAAAATATGTCAACGACTTACATATTTAAAGATGTAATTATTAAATTCTTTCATGATATAATCTGTGATCCCTGAAGTTTGGTGCCACCTTGTGTGACTCAAGTGTGACAGACCATCTAACTATCTGATTATTTTATTATTCATATCTGTCTTCTACTCCAGGGAGAGTAGAGTCTGTATCCACTTTGGTGTTAAATTGTATCTTGTGCATTCATTGTTTTTTTCTTTATTTCATTCTTTCTTGCTTCCTTTCTTTATTTAAATCAACGTTGAGATCATTTTGTTATCTCTCTAGGGGTGAATTATGAAAAACTATCTCTTTATTCATTCATTTTTTTTCAAATCTATGATTAAGAAGTCAATGTCACTTCATTATTGAGCAATCATTTAGGCTTCACGCATAAAACACCATCCACTTGTTTAATGTTTATTCATTTCGTTATGAAAATCTGTCATTATGTATTCAGTGATCACTGGAGTTTTCAGCCTCCTTTGGGGAGAACGTTGTAACAGACCATCACGTCATCTAATACTACACTTACTTCTTTAACTGTTAAACTAGGAACTGAAGTAATAATTCATCATTTAATTTACGTATTTAAAATACAGGTAATGATATGGACCATAAATCCCGTTTGGAGTCATATTCTGGGAGTTGATGATGTAATATCATCTTATTATTTCATCATTTAGCTATGTAAATAGATCTTTACATCATCGACCGGTTTAGGACTTTGGTGCCATCACATCAGTGTTAATATAAAAGGCCCACTAATTAATTTTCAATTTAATTTTTTAAAAATGTCATTATTCCAGTAAGAGATCAGTCTGACTACTCCATGTGGGATTTAAGTATGCACCACCATGTCATTTTTCAATCATTTTTCATTATATTTTTATTATTAAAATCGATGAAGATGTTGTTCTTCTTGACTGGTGTTGTGACAAACCTCAATGGGAGTTAATCACATGGCATTATTTAATGATCTAAGTACTACTTCCGTGAAAATCACTGGCAACAGATTTCAGGTGTCATGGATGATATAATCATTGATTTATACAGTTAAATAATCAAACAGTGAGTTCATGTAACATCATCCACTTCCCTAATGTGTATCTAAACCAGGCTCTTGAACGATGCTGTCGTGTTTAATTTAAATATTTTAACTACAAAATTGATATTTAGATGGTCATTCATAATTGTTTTCCACATCGTGGAATCCACTGATCATGGATTATCTAATGTCATATTTTAATAATCAAATAACAACATAATCAGATGATGAAAAAGTCTGCCATACTCGACAAAATTGACTCTCACTGACTCCCACATGATTGTGGGAAAATCCCAGGTTCATCCCTTATATAATGGGAGAGCAGAGTTGTGAAATGTTTAAATGCTGAAATATCATTGTGTATGCAAGGTTTTTAGAAGATCCTACATATTTCATGTTGGATGGCTGCCTCAAAAGAGATGGACTGCAATCAAATAATCCCTAAGTCTACTCTAACAAATGGATGATCACCATCCTGAAGGAAGTTAACAATGACAAACTCATCTTTTGATGTATAATTGTCAGTCTTATTATCTTTGTTTCCATAGTATTAATTCTTAGAAGAGAGAGAATTCATAAACAGAAGAAATAGAATGTTCTTTGATAATTAGGTAATCTAGAATTTGGTGACCAGTAAAAGCTGTAGGCAAACTTCCAGAGATTTGGCTATGACTTGCTTAGGGGAATCAAATGCTGTCATTGAAAGATTTAGGAGATAGTTATCTTGGGAGACTGTAATGTCCCATGATAACACTTTCTCGAAGCTGTTCTCTGGTCCTTGGCCCATGATAACAGAATACAGAATGCAAGCAGGGTTGCCAGGCAACATTTATGAACCAATATTCTGTCATATTCTAGTGCCCCTCCCACATGCTAAAAGGAGCATACCTAAAGATGAAGTAAACTTACAGCCTCACTGAGTTTCTCACAAAAACAAAGCAGGGCTCTTTCTCTTGGGTTCTACATGTTTACCTGTCTCTCAAGCTACAACATGTCTATAGTGCCATGAGCATGAAAAGGAAAGCATCATAATGCCATTCAAGTACAATGATGAGTATTTTAAACCGTTTTTGTATGCTTCAATTTTCTAATTCCTAGAATGGATACAATACAATTAATCGCCTCTAACATAAACCTTTCTCTTTATTGAAAATAAAATAATCCCTCTTCATTCTCTGCCCTTTAGAGGAGCTTGATCCCATTGTTTTTCAGCATTGTTTACATTTGCTTGGTCCAGAAAAGCAAATGCCAGGGCCAGGGCCAGGGCCAGGGCCAGGGCCAGGGCCCAGGGCCAGGGCCCAGGGCCAAATAAGCAACATGAAATGATTTTTCAGGCTGTTGCTTGTAATCACATGAATACAGGATGTGTGTATTTGTGTGTGTGTGTATATGTGTGTGTGTCTGAGTGTGTGTTCGTTTGGAACAGAAGACAACCTTGGGACCTATTCTCTCCACCATGAACTTACAAATTTAACCTAGTTCCCCTAGACTTGACATTGAAATTGGTTTTATCCCTATTACTCTTCCTAACCTAGGGTGATGGTTCCTTGATATTTTGTTTAGTTTATTTTTTAATAAAACTTTACTACAAATATTTGTTTTCATAATGTGAATTGTGTCTGTATGAATGTGTAAAATTCATGTGCCTGCCTGCAGAAGGCAGAAAAGGGCACTACCTAATTGAAGCGAGATGTAAAGGTTGTAAAAGCCACTAGCCATGAATACTGATAAATGTACTCAGGACTTTGGGAAGAGAGCAAAGCATCCTTAGCTTTGACCTAGTTCTACTTCCCCAGATTTAAATTTGCAATTAAAAGTTCTTCTATTTCTTGAGTAGTTTAATTGAATGTGATCTTTTTGATCAAGCACATGCCTGTGCACATGTGCTACCCCACAAACTTTAGCAATCCATACATAATTTTCAGGAGCTGGTTCTAGCTCCTTAAATTTTAGGTCCCTTGAATTGACCTCAAGTGGGAAATGGCTTTCAATGTAAATGACATTTCCCTTTGATTTACCTCAATTGATCTTAATTTTAATATTTTTTATTGTAAAATACAAAGTACATGGTTTCATTATTTCATCTTCACATACTTGTGATTCTATGCTTTTCTTGTTTTCTTCCCACACTGCACTCCAATTTGACCCTCACCATCTGAAGCTGATTCTTTTCTTCTCCTAATTAGTTCTAAAATTTATTTACTAGTCATTGCATGTGACCCGGTTTAGACATTTAGTATCTACCAAAATAGACTTCAAACAAAAGTCAATCAAATGAATTTCTGAAGAACAATCCATACTCAAAGGACAACTCCACAAATATGATATTTTAATAATTAATATTTGTGTTCCAAGGACATGATTAGAAATTATGCACAAAGGAGTAGACAGGAAAACATTATTAAATGAGTGTTAAATTAACAAAATATAAACTGTAAAGAACTGCAAATGCAAGCATAACCAATAGAATACAGCAGATCAAAGAGGGAATCTCAGGCATTGAAGATAATCTAGAAGAAATCAATTCACCGAGGAAAGAAAATTTAAATCCAACAAATCCTTAGCACAAAATATATAGGAAATATGGGACACAGTGAAAAGACCAAATCTAATAATAGACATACAAGAACGTGAAGAAGCACAGATCAGAGGGGAAGAAAGCATATTCAACAAATTCCTTGAAGTAATCATTTCTAGCCAGAAGTACGTGCCAATGAAAGTACTAGAAGCATACTAAACACAAATAGACTTAAATATTAAAAGTCGCCAAGGCACTTAATTATCAAAACACCTATCATACATAATGACAAGAGAACATTAAGAGCAAAACAATAAGACCTAGTAACATATAGAGGCAGACCTATCAAAATTGCAACTGAATTCTCCATGGAATCACACAAGGCCAGATGGTCCTGGATAGATTATGAACAAATAATAAGAGTCCTCAGATGCCAGCCCAGGCTAAAATAATGTGCAAAATTCTCAATCACTATAGACAGCAAAAACAAGATATTTAATGTCAAAGCCAGATTTCCTAACCATATTTCCATAAATCCAGTCCTACAGAAAATTCTGGAAAGAAATTCTATCCAAGCAAGCTAACTACAATAATGAAGACATAGGCAAAGTTAATATCAGTTTACAAGAACCAAAAAGAAAAAGTGGGCGAGTATACTCACAATACCACCACCACCAACAATGAAACAAACAAGAATTAACAATCTATGTTCTTTAATTTCCCAAAATATTAATGGCCTTATTGCCTATAAAAACACACAGGCTAACCGAGTGTATAAGACAAATTCCATCCTTCCAGTGCATACAAGAAATGCATCTAAGTTTCAAAGACAGACATTACCTCAGTGTAAAAGGTTTGCAAAATATCTTCCAATCAAAGGAACTCAAAAAGGAAGCAGGTGTAGGTATCTAAATATTAAAACGTTTAATTTCAAACCAAAATCACTCAATAGATGAAGAAGGTCATTTAATAATCAGCATGGGAGAAATCCATCAATGTAAAGTCTCAATTCTGAACATCTCTGATCCAAATTAAAAGGTACCCATATTCTTAAGAGAAACACTAGTAAAACTCAAAGCTCAAATAAAACCTTACTCATAGTGGGAGATTTCATCATCCCATTCTGAACACTAATCAGGATTACCAAACTTAAGTTTCACAAACAAACACAGAAACTAACAAAAGTTTTGTCCCACTTGGTTTTAGTAGTCATTTATAGAACATCCAATCCAAACACAGAAGAATATAACTTCTCCTCAGCTACACATGGAACCTTCTGTAAAACAGACTACATACAAGGCAACATAACAAACCTCAACAGATAAAAAATAAAATAAAATTGAATAGCCCCCTATATCTTATCAGATCACCATGATTTTGAGTTGGAATTCTTCAAGAATACAAACTGCAGACACCTACAAATTCATAGAAATTTAATAATGAGTAAATTACCATTCCCTGGTCCAGGAAGAAATAATGAAATAAATAAAAGTTTTGTAGAATTCAATGAAAATGAAGGCAGAACATACCTGAAAATATGGGACACTTTTAAAGCAGGTTTACAAGGAAAGTTCATTGCAATCAGTGCTCATGTGAAGTAAACAGATGATAGTCAAATTATATAATTAAGAGCACAACTGAAAGACACAGACCAAAAAGAAACAAACTTACCCCAGAGGAGTACCTGCCAGTGAATAATCAATTTAAGGGCTGTAATCAATAAAGTAGGAACATGGAAACCAATACAAAGAATGAATAGAACAAAAAGTTGTTTCTTTGAAAAATAAACAAGATAGACAAATCTTAGGGGCAAACAAATCAAGAAGCAGAGAGAGAACATGCAAACCAGCAAAATCTGAAATGAAAATGGGGATATACGAACAAACACTGAGGAAACCCAGAGAACTTTCAGGTCATATTTTGAAAACATGTACTATACAAAAGTAAAAAAACCTAAGGGAAATGGACAGATTTCTGGATTGTTATCACTTATCAAATTCAAAACAAGGATAAATAAGCAATTTAAATAGATTTAGATCACATACTGAAATAGAAATAGTCATGAAACTCCACCCAAGCCCCCGCCCAAAAAAAAAAAAAAAACAAAAACAAACACATAGACATAAGGCCAAAGGACTTCAGTGCAGAATTCTACAAATATTTCATAGAAGTGCTAATACCAATACTCCTCATATTGTCTCACACAATAGAAGCAAAAGGCTCATAACCATTTTTAATTAGTTTTCAATTACCTTGATATGCAAGCCTCACAAAGACATAACTAAGAAACAGAATTAGAGGCAGATATCCCTCATGAACAATGATGCAAAAGTATTCAATAAAATACTGGAAAATCGATTACATGAACACATCAAATAAGTCCTCTACCATTACCAAATAGGCTTCATGTCACAGATGCAGGGATGGTTCAACATATGAAATTCTATCAATTTGATCCATCATATACATAAAGTAAAACAGAAAAATCACATTATCATCTCACTAAATGCTGAAAATGCCAGTGTCAAAATCAAACACCCTTTTATGATAAAGTCCTTGGAAAGAACAGGGATAACAGAAACCTACCTAAACATAATAAAAGCAATATACAGTAAAGCAACATAGAACATTAACCTATGTGGAGAGAAGCTTAAGAGAATTCCTCTAAAATAAGGAACAAGACATCTGTCCATTCTCTCCATAAATCTTCAATATTGTGCTTGAAGTTCTAGCTACAGAAAGAAAACAAGAAAAAAAGATCAAAGGGACACAAATTAGAAAGTAATAAGTCAATTTTTTACTATTAGCAGATGATATGATAGTTTACATAAGTGACCCAAAAAACTCTACCAATGAACTCCTACAGATGATAAATACCTTTCAAACAGTGACAGTACACAAGACTAATAAAAACAAAAAAAAATCAGTAGCCTTACTATATACAGAAGATAAAAGGGATGAGAGTCACCACCCTTTACAATAGGAAAAACAACAAATAACATCTTGGGGTAACTATAACCAAACTAGTAGAAGGCCTATATTGCATGGTCTTGTGTCTTTAAAGAAGGAAATTAAAGAAGATACTAGAAAATGGAAAGATCACCCATGATCTTGAATTGGTAAGATAAATGTAGTAAAAACTCCAATTTTGCTAAAAGCAATCTACAGATTCAAAGCATTCCCAGGAAAAATCCTAGCACATTTATTACTTCACTGACGTTGAAAAAACAATACTCAACAGTATATGGAACAACAAAAGAGTCACAATAGTCAAAACAATGCTGTATAATAAAGGAACTTCAGAAAGCATCACATTCTCTGACTTCAAGCCCTAAGCTCTATTATAGAGCTAAAGTACCAAAAAGCGCACTTGATATTGTCACACATATAGAAAGGTAGACAAATGGAACTGAAAATCTTGATATTTACCAACACACCTACAAATTCCTGAGTTTTGATGAAACAGGAAAAATAATACAATGGAAGGAGGCAATCATTTTCAACAAATTGTTCTGGCAAAACTGGATGATGATATGTAGAAGACTACAAAGAGACCCATGTGAATCGCTATACACAAAACTTAGAACACATGGATCAGAGACCTAAACATTAGTCCAGCTGCCCTAAACCTCTTAGAAGAGAAAGTTCGAGGTACTCTTGAAGGAATTTTTACAAGAGAGTGTCGCCTCTACTTTGACCATCAAAGAAAACACAACGTTCAGACTCTTCTTTAAGCAGTTTATTCAGGAAACTTGTATAATCTTCTGACCCAGGGGGCAGCCCAGCCCACAGCTTAAAAGCCCTTGGGCAGACAACCCCAGAAAGCCATGCGGTGAAAAACAAAAACAGACAGGTACATATACACAGAAGCAAGCCAGATTCTCAGCTTTTAGCCAAATATGGAATTGTTTAATACAGAGAGTACTCGCCATCGGGAAGGTGGAGGGCAGAAACCAGTGCCATCTTTAAGGTGCGGCACTTCGCAGCTCTCTACAGGAGAATTATTACTAGTCATAATACCAAACACTGGGATCAATAATTAATAAATGGAACCTACTGAACCTGAGAGTCATATGTAAGGCAAAAGAAACAGTAGACAATGTACTGTAAAGAGGCTTTATGTCCCCATCAGTCCAAAAGTCTTAATGACTATATACACATATGTTGGGACATAGATGGGCATCACATTATGGGCCAGGTTATAGTTTCAGTCGTGAAAAGAGGGGAGAACAATGGAGGAGCCAGACCAAAGAGTTGCTTTGGATTTGGACAGCCAGGACATTTCAAAAGGAACTGCACCCCGGGTGTGGCAATGCAATTGAGCCCTAGGCCAGGGCTGTTCCCATGTTGCTGTAAGGGTCAAGGAATGTAGCAAGTTGGAGCAAGGAATGTAGGACAAAGACAGACACTCTTGGTAATCCTTTACTGGCTAAGGGAATCTGGAAGCAGGGCCAGCCTCGGTCCCCTCAAGCCCAGGTGTATGGGGCAATGGATACACCTGTAACCCACCCTATACAGATGATCAGATGATCCCTCAGAGAAACCCCTTTATGTCCAGGACCTTATCTGAGGTACCCCAGGAAGCGCAGGATTAGACCTCTGTTCTGCCACCCGGGCAATATTAACACCACAAATGGACACTCAAGCCTTGAGAACAGGAGTCTTTGGGCCACTTCCCCCAAGAACAATAGGGCTATTGTTAGGACACAGTAGTGCCTTGTTGAAAGGAATTAGAGTTATTCCAGGAGTAGTGGATTCAGACTTTCAAGGAGAAATAAAAACCATGTTTAGGGCAGAAATGGGGGTATTAATGATACCACAGGGTGCTCAGATAGTGCAATTGGTTCTTCTCCAACAATCCCTTTTTAAAGGACATCAGGGGATCTGCTGGTTTTGGGTCCGCAGGCCCCATGGGTGCCTTTTGGGTTTCAACTCTTTAACAGCGCCCCATGCTCACCCTTACCATACAAGGTAGATGATTTTCTGGACTTGGGGACACAGGGGTGGACTCCTCAGTAATAGCAAAAAAAAAAAAAAAAAAAAAAAAAAAAAAAACATTGGCCAAAAGCATGTCCTCTTCAGCCAGCCTCCACTCATTTACAAGGAGTGGGAACTGCTGTACTCCAGAATGTAGTACTCAGTTTCTTAAATGGTCAGATGATGAAGGACATACAGGAATTTTTCAGCCTTTTGTGTTATGTCATATACCTGTTAATCTTTGGGGGAGAGATGTGCTTCAGGCCAAAGGAGCAGTCCTTACTACTGAGCCTGTTAAAAATATGCTGGCTGACCAAGGTTATGTACAAGGAAAAAGACTGGGTAAATTCCTACACAGTGACCCTCAGTCTGTTGCATCCAAAAATTTAATTATCAAAAGAGCCGGAGATCGCTCTGGGCTGGGAAATTTTCCCTAGGGTCTATTGCTATGCAGCCTGGTCCCATTTCTATTATCTGGAAAACTGATAACCCACTGTGGGTGGAGCAATGGCCCTTATCTATTGAGAAGTTACAGGCTGCGCATCAACTTGTAAAGGAACAATTAGAGGCAGGACATATTGTTACTTCCACTTCCCCATGGAATACCCCAATCTTTGTTATAAAGAAAAATTCTGGAAAATGGAGACTCCTACAAGATATCCGAGCTGTTAATGATTGCATGTAAATTATGGGAGCAACACAACCTGGCTTTCCTTCCCCTGTGGGTATTCCTCAAGGCTATCATTTATTAGTTATCCACCTAAAATATTGCTTTTTTTTAGCATTCCTTTGCAACCTCAGGATAGTGAGCGATTTGCATTTGGCATTCCTTCTACTAACTTTATAGAGCCCTATAAAAGATATCAATGGGTGGTCTTGCCTCAAGGAATGGCCAATAGTCCCACTATTTGGCAAATTTATGTATCATTGGCCATTGCCCCCATTAGAGAGAAATTTCCAATCCCTATATATTATACATATGATATTCTTTTAGCCGGCCTGGATTCTAAGGAAATGAATGAGGCTTTTGGAGAATTGCAACATAATCTTCAATTAGCGGGTTTAAGATTAGACCCAGAAAAGGGGCAACAAGAATTTCCCTATCAATACCTGGGTCATCATTTGTTATTTTCTGGTATCCGTCCTCAAAAGATTACTTTAAGGCTGGATAATCTGACCACCCTTAATGATTTTCAAAAATTATTGGGAGACATAAATTGGGTTCGATCTAGTTTGGCCCTACCCACTGGGCAGCATAGACCATTATTTGATATTTTACAAGGAGATTCTGATCCCACTTCTTCGCGTACCTTAACGCCTGCTGTGGGAGAATGTATACAGCTTATGCAAAAATGTCTCCAACCTGCACATTTAAATTATATTGACTATTCTCAGAACTTGATGTTATTAGTCTTTGCTTCAGGTATTCCCCTATTGCGGTATTTTGGCCAACTGGTCCTATATTATGGGTGCATGAACATGCAGCCCCAAGAAAGACAGTTAGATCTTATCCTCAGGCAATGCTTTCTATTTTTCAAAAGGCATACAAAATGAGTATTCAAGTTTTTGGCAAGATGCCAGATGTAATTGTTACTCCCTATACTCAACAACAGATACAATGGTTTCAACAGTTTAATGAAACTGTGGCACATTACTTGTTTTCTACACCCTGCTGCATTGATAGTCATTTTCCTTCCAGTAAGTTAGCTCATTGTTTTAAAAATCACCCTGTGTGTTTCCCCAAGGTTATTTCCCAAAATCCTCTGAAGGGGGTCTGTAATGTATTTACAGATGGCTCTTCAAATGGTTGTGCAGTAGTTGTTTCTTTTCCCATTATCAAACGCTCTATACTTAAAGTGAAGTCTGCACAATTCGAGGAACTAGCTGCAGTACAATTAGCCCTTCAAGATTTTTCTGATGAGCCATTTCACTTGTACACAGATAGTAAATATGTGTATTATATATTGGCTCCCTTAGAAACTGCTGCTTTTATAGCTCCAGTCTCTCATGTACAAGAACACTTACTAGCCATACAAAGCCTACTATGGAGGCTCTCTCATCCAATTTTTGTAGGATATCTCTGAGCACATTCTGATTTGCCTAGCCCTTTAAGTGAAGAAAATGCCATTGTTGATTTTAAAACTAAAAGAGGTAGTACAATCATAATGATCAGAGAATCTGGTTATGAAGCAGCCTGCAAAGCTCATACAACCTTCCATCTTAATACAGGGTCACTTAAATTCCATTTTAAAATTACTAGAGACCAAGCTATTGATATAGTTAAGAATTGGTCCCTATGTGCAGAGTTCTTACCTGTTCCACACCTTGGAGTTAACCCCTGTGGTGTCACACCTAATGATATCTATCAGATGGATGTTACTCATGTTCCTTCCTTTGGTCGACTACAATTTGTTCATGTATCTGTGGATACCCATTCTCATTTCATATTTGCCTGTATTCATACTGGAGAAAGGCTTAAGGATGTTAAGAGCCATTGTTTACAAGCCTATGCTTATATGGGAATGCCCAGACAATTAAAACCTGATTATGGCCCTGCTTATACTAGTCAAGGTTTTAACGCTTTTTGCAAAAATAAAAAAAAAAAAATTATCTCACATAAAATGGATATCCCTTATAATCCTCAGGGTTAGGCCATGGTGGAACATGCACATCTCACAATTAAAGCCTATCTTCATAAAACAAAACAGGGGGAGTTTACAGGATCTCCTCATAATCACCTTTCTCTTGTCCTTTATATTTTAAATTTTTTAACTATTGATGGTGCTGCTCGATCTGTGACCAACAGGCATTGGGGCCCTGGGTCATCTGACTATGGCTCAGTTATGTGGAAGAGTGTCACTACTGCAAAATGGGGAGGCCCTGACCCAGTTCTAGTATGGTCTCAAAGGTCAGTTTGTGTGTTTCCACAAGATGCAGATAACCCTGTTTGGGTGCCTGAGTGGCTGATTCAACATGTGCAGAGGGATGGTGATTTAACAGCCAGAAAAAGGTCTGATGGGTCTTCAAGAATCTACCTATCCTGATGCCAGTGGGTCTGAGTAGCCATGGGTCTGAGTAGCCATATGTGGCCTTTTTTTCCAGACCATTAATTATAGTTTGGATCAAGTGGCTATAAATTTATACTTTTATACAAAGGACAAGAATTTCAATTTCATCTCAGGTACTGTATTCTTGTTCCATTCTTATTACTGTAAACAATGCTAATAATTTTGGAGGAAGTTTCAATTGTTCTCAGCAGGTCTGCCAAATGTAACAGCTGTTGCAGTGTCGTACCCAGGTGTGTAGCACAGAGGATAGGAGATTCCGGGATCATGGCTGCCAATGCTGCCTTTACCACTGAAGCAACAGATTCTACCATAGCCCTCTCCCAATCTGTAAATCCTGCAAGCACAGTAGATCAACTATCAGGTGATTTGGCTTAAGTCTTAGCCACCCAAATCACACTTTATTATCTAGTACAAACTGGCATTTTTAAACTAAATTTACAAACTAACTTCCTATAGGAACACTTGAATTTTTGTGAGAAGCTCATATGGCTTCTTGTTCTGTCTTTCACACATATCTGTGTTAATTCATCATTTTTCTCCAGAAATCCTGGAGTGATCAGTTTTTATGTTATACACATGCTTTAGCCATGCAGGTCATTAACATCTATGAAACCTGAGTGCCACTTGCCAATGCAGAAAGCTTTTTACAAGGACTTCAACTTGTGGGCAGATCATTTGGGTTTGTAGGCCTTGCACTTGGTGCTATTTTGCCATAGCACTAAAGAGGCCTGGGCCAACTTTCTAACAAGACAGATACTGTCTTTGACTCAAGAGAAAATGCCTCTGCCCACATGTGGCTGAACAAACTATTCACCAGTGAAGGGTAAGGCAGAGGGGGCAAATATCTAACCTAAGATAGGAAGGTTACGGGCCTGGGTGACTTCTCCAATGATGGGTAAGGAATTATGCTGATGTTTTCTGCCACCTAAGGCAGGTGTTAGTTTATATTACAAGAAAGGGGGGACCTGTAGGGCCCTGCATGCACCCCTGAGGCACCTTGAGCTAGCCTGAAGCTGTTGGCCAGAACTCCTTGCCCCAAGGCTTTTGTTGGTAGTCTTCCCATTTTGATGACACACACCTGCTGACAACACACAACTGGTAGGTAGGAGCTAAGCCTAACCTTCCTATAATTTTTCTATTGTGCTGTGAGTCAGTATTTAAGCCCATTCTTTCCCCACTATTATTATTGTTGTTGTTCGTCTCCACCGTTATTGTTTCGCGGGTTCTTTCCCTTCTTTTTAGTTTTATTTTTTTCCTCCTTCACGTTTTCTCCCTGCACGCCCTGCCAACGCCTGTGTCCCCCTCACACACATAACCTGGCCCAAGTCAAGGAACAGAAAATAACAAGAAACAACTGAAAAGAAACATGCATATCATACATGTAACATAGGTGGAGCAAGTGCAAATATGTAAACCACATATATAACCCAACCGCCAATGTATCGACCACGTATTTATTTCCCCTCCAACCCCAACCACATCCTGGTAAAGCAAATATAAACATGTTATCCACATGAATTCATGTGTTTACTGCATGTCCTCATGTTAATTACATGAACCCGTATGTAAACTCTGAGGGCTCCTATGTTTGCTGCAGCAGCTCAGATGTTGCCCACATGACTTCGCATGTTACTTACATGCTAAGTATGTGACACCAATGCAAACTACCCATTTACACATGCTAGCTACATGGGGTCTCACAGTAAGTACATGAAGCCATAATGTAAGTACATGATCATGTATGGTAAAGACATGAATACCATGTTGTGCACATGGGCTCACATGTTAACTACAAGGGATCACATGTCAAATACACAGGCTCACATGTTAACTACACGGGATCACATGCCATGTACACAGGTTCCAATGCGCACTGCACTGGCTCACATGGAAACACCATGACTCCATATGTGAACTGCATGTAATGGAGGCGGCACCAGCCGGGATGTCATGTGTACACGCGACATACATAAGTGATGTGGAGCTGGCGCATTAGGATCACAGAAGCCACAGGCACGACATGCGTGTAAAACAAACGACAAGCATGTAAATCACAGGGACTTCATTTATTCAGCTACATACATGTGTGCACACACACCTGTTCACCAGAAGCAGGCCTTGCGGCACAGGCAGCTCATGGTGTCGCAGAAGCCATCATGGTACAGGGACTCCAGGCTTGCACGGGACAGCGGGAAGAGCACTCGGGCCAGGCGGGCGACATTGGCAGTGGAGATCTAGGCGGGGCCGCAAATGAGTGTGGGTGGAGCCAGCAGTGTGTGTGGGCTGGGCTGGAAGTGAGTTTTGTGCAAGCATGCTGTGACAGGAGTGGCCACAGAAGCCCCACACGGCAAACCTCCACGTCCTGTCCAGTCACGTGCATGCTCAAGCCAAGACCTTGGCCAGGGTCGTGGGGCGAGATGTCATGGCATCCACAGAATGGGGATACGGTGAGGGTGCAACCTCCAGGGGGCAGGGGGAGGCTGTGCGATCTGCCCAGGCCTGGGGAGATGGGGGGCCGGGGGACATGAGAGGAATGGACACAATATACACGCGTGTTCGGGGTCACATGTTACAGACACGCGTGACCACACCCACCCACACCGCCCATTACCGCCCCGCCCACCTGACCCTGGAACTCCACGGGCTTCAGCCCTGAGTAGATGGGGACGAAGCAGCTGGCGAGAAGGACCTGCACATGAGGGGAAACATAGGACATGCATGAGAGGAAACGTGGGACACACATGAGCATAAACAATACACGTATGTGCAAACATGCGACACACATGTGCAAACACAGATGAAATATACATGTAGGAAACACAGAACATGACACATTCTTACACTTGCTGCCCCGCCCCCTCACCTGTACGAGGTCCTCACGGGTCGGGAACTGGAACACAAGGCGGTTCTGGAATGTGTTCACTGCAGTCAAGGACACATAGAGCCGGCCCTGCACCAGGACATGAGCATGGGCTGGGAGGATCCGGTCCAGGCCGTCCCTGATGGTGCAGGGGAGGGGGGACACATGTGACCTGTGACCCCTGAAATGGGAGCCACATGCGTGACCTATGACATGTAACATGTACCATGTGATGTGTGCCCCACACCACCCCCCTTAGCCCCCATGCACCTCAGCTGCTCCATGAGGTAGAAGCTGGGTGTGGCCGCGCCCAGTGGTTGCTGCCTGGTATCCTCGGCCAGGATGTGTGCGAAAGCCTGTGCAGGCCTGTGGGAAGGGTGGGAAGCACACACGTGACCCCTGACATGTAACATGTCACATGTGCCCTGCCCACACTCACCTCCAGCTGCTCAGGGGAAGTCAGCAGCACTACTGCCACCAGGGCCCCGCCCGACGCACCAGCATAGCCCCTGACATCACCCAGCAGCCCCGCCCCATGTGCCTACAGCCCTGCAGCCATGCCCAGGTGGTAAATGCCCAGGAAGGCACAGGCCCTGAAAGACAGGTGGAAGGGCGGGGCCATCCAGGACGGGGCGGAGCCTATGGGGCGTGTGGGCGGAGTTTCTGGGGGAAGGATGGGGTCACTTGAGGAAAGGAAGCCAAGCCCCCTCACAAAAAGAATGACAGAAATGGCGCCTCTGTCTTCACTGCTGCCCTCCAGGACTACGTTTCCCAGGAGGCTGCACGCTGGACCTTGTTCCCTGTGACGTCACTGTCCGGCGACATCCCCTCAACTTCCCACACTGTGGAATTTTCCCAGCAGTCTCGGAGCCCCACCCATCTAAGGGTGGAAGGGGACTATGATTCCCAGCATCCTTTGCTACGCCTACAGTGGTCACTGAGTGTGTCCTCACTGGTGCGCCTGCGCCCTTCAGTGTCCTACCTAGATGACGGCTTCTCTCTATGAAGCCTCTGTTCCCAAGGCCACTGCCAGGGACTATTACTCCCTGCATGCACTGCAGGGCTGGGCCGGGCGGTCACTCTGTGTGTGATGGCACAGGGCAGGGCCTTCTCCCTCCAAGTCTGAAGCAATGGCGTCATTGCATTCTTTCTCACAGATTTGAGGAATAAAATGAATGAATAAAGAGATAATTACTCATAATTCATCCCTAGAGAGATAACAAAATGATATCAACATTGATATCAAGAAATAAATAAATAATGAAATCACAAGAGACAGTTTCACACCAGCATGGTGGATGCAGACTCCACTCTTCCTGGAGTAGAAAAAGACAGATTTGAATAATGAAAAAATCAGATAGTTAGATCGTCCGTTTCACTTGAATCACACAAGGTGGCGCTAAACTTCAGGGATCACAGATTAAATAATGAAAGAATTTAAAAATTACATCTTTAAATATGTAAGCAGTTGACCTTTTTTTGTATCATCAATACCTGGGCAGACTTGCCAGGTATGAATATGTATGCTGTCATCACGCATTTTTAAAATGCCATCAGTTAATCGTCAGATAAACATACTCTCTTGCCTGATGAATTCTGTTGGCCTGACATCATCACAAGCACCTGAATCTCTGTTTTGGTTGCGAACAGGACGTGAGATAATGGGCCCAATCCTGGTGTAGCAGTAGTAGCCACAATGTTGATAACAGGTGAAAAGATGGCTGCAGCAGGGGCATCACCAGCATAGCTGAGAGAGAGATGTTCTTCCGTGTTCTGAGTCGTCATCCTTTTGCCAGGTCTCGGTGATGGTGCCGACCTGCTAGTGCCACTCGTTCTTATCAAGGTAGATCACAACCGATGTGAAGATGTGGAGGAAGAGCAGGTAGTCAACACCCAGACCAACGTGCCGGCCTTGGTGAAGTCCTTGTAGTTCTCGGTTGGCACAATGCAACATTCTGGACTCAATCATCCAGCATCCCTCGTACTCTGGGAGATGCATAGATCATTCAGAAAATGCTCTGCCCATGTCTACATCTTTCCTAACCTTGTCCCTGACAGATATTTGCACACTAACCGTAAAGGGTGATGTCATTGTCGGTCGTTTACATAACTTAAAGAATTTAATAAGTCAGTAATACCTAACTGTCACAATAAATAGGTGATGTAGCATTTTACTGGCAGGGAAGCATGGTCAGAATCCAGGCATGAAGGATGTCATCATCATCAATTGAAAAAATGAATCCTAAAATGTGATGATATTGCACATCAACTCCACAAGAGGGAGCTTTACAGGTTTCTGCATGGAATGGTGGATTGTGGTTTACATTACTATACAAATATTTACATTATCTTGGGGATTAACACAGATTGTCAATTTAAATACATTAATTATGTAATTAGATGCTCTGTTTGCACCAGATTCCAGGTGTCATCTCGAAAACTGAACCCCAATATCTGTCTCTGGTCCTTTTATTTTTATTTTTTTGTGCTACATGCTACAGAGTGGGGGATAGCTCAGAATAGTTGCATGGTGATGCTTAGAAGATGACTAGGGTGTGGGCACAGGGCAAAGGCCTGGGAGGTAAGTGGAAAAGTTGGATTGAATGTTTATTCTTTCCTTGTGCTCTTGACACCACATCAAGCTCCGTAGTGGCCTGCCTCCTGGGAAGAGGCCAAGGATGTCACAGTTCCCTTAGTGGGATAATATGGCAGATACTAACAGAAAATTAGCAGATAATACATCATCGCATTCAATTGAATATAGATGGCTTGGTACTGTGAGCATGAAGGCCAAGGTATTTGTGGCCCTTATCCTTTTTTTTTTTTTTTTCCAGAAAAATCACACCCATGGGACCCTTGTTCTTTAAAACTGGATCCATCACATATTCTCTCAGCCCCTGCTCTTTGCCCTATATCCAGCGTGTAAATGGAATCTGCCAAATGAAAAGTCAGTTCTGGTGTTTGGGCCTTATTTACTTGAGTGATCCTAACCCATATGTCATCTGCCTAACTTCTTTTGTGCCCTGTGACTTAGAACACCACCATCCTGCTGCCCTATCAGTCCTGGGTCAGATTGGGAGGCCTCTTTTGGTCTGGATTCTTTGACAATGAACATTTATTTTGCTCCGTGTGCAAGAAGCCAATATACACAATACCACCCTGGATGCTGAAGTAGGAAGGAGATCAGTGTTCCATCATGGAATGTGGTGGGGAGGTGGACATCAGAGAAACCTGATGAGACAGTTAGGGGAAAACACACAGCCCCCAGTTTCTAAGTCCATAAATTTGGTTCTGAAGGGGGAGCACCTGTTGGCAGTTTAGGTCATCTTGTGTGAGATGGTGTTTTTGCATGCAAGTTTTTGGGCTGAAATCCTCTGTCTGTTGCATACTTGTTTCTGTTACATGGGTGTGGAACCCTGGGGGAAAATGATTAAGGCCCCATGAGGGTTTCCTGTGATGACTCCTGGATCGTTTTGTGAAGTCACTGAGAAGGACAGGGGTGAGTTTGTTCTGCAGTTAACATGGTGTGCAAAGCAAGAATTGCTTATTCTACCTCAGTTTCTATGTTACCTTTCCTCATTCCACTTCAATCTCTTCAGAAACCCCTGAGTCCATTGAGGGCTAATCCATAGGGCAATGACTCAAAAAATCCCATCTTGAGGGAGACTTTCAGACTTGGAGAAATGAAAGACAAATTTCCTGAATGTTTCCTGGTTAGTGGTGGTGGTGAAAAGATGTAGGCTGGAGATAGACTGTGAGAGTGCTGGAGGTAGCTCAAATTGGTTGCCTTGTGATGCTTAGGAGGTGATGAGGTTTGTGGTTTGGGTGCAGGCTCTGGTTGGCAAAGGGGCAGGTTAGATGTAATGTTTATTCTTTTGATGTTTCATTGTATCAACATCTAGGAAACTGGGGAGCAGGGCTGCTTCCTTGGAAGGGGTCATGGATGTCACCTTCCCCTTGGTGGCCTCTGATGCATATCATGTAGTACAGCTTCCACCTTAACTCAGAGGGAGGGGTAACTTTGGCTGTAGTATCAAGGGTCCCACTGGCTTTCCACTTTATCTTCTAAATATCAGACCCATGGGAATGTCCCTGAAATCTCAACTCCTCATAAGTGCACACAGTTGCCTACTCTTTGACTTGTGTCCATACTAATCTGACCTGCCAGGTGTGATGCCAGTGCTTGGAATAAGACCCTATTGATGTGGCTTGTCCTCACAACTGTTTCATCTGCCCATCTCCTGTGCCCTGAGCTCAGTGACACCACCATCTCACTGCCCTACCAGCACTGGGTCAGCCTCAGAGGCTGCTACTTGGCTGGCTGTCTTGACATGGCTGCATTGTTTTGGTCGGGAGCAAGATTGCAGCAGACCTAAAGCAGGCCTAACAGTTGGAGTGGTCAAGTTTTTGGCCAGGTTCAAATAGATAGCTGTTGGGCAATAGGAAAGCAAGATACGCGGGACTAGGAGACAAAGAGAAAGTAGTAAGGAGGGGTCAACATGGACAGGCTGGGGAGACATGATGCCTGCCCCACTCCCCGGTAAGGTGAAACTATGTGTAAACACTTAGGTTAACAGAAATGGGTTAATACTTAAGACAGAGCTAGCCGATAAGAGACAAGTAATTGGCAAACAACATTATATCAAATAGAGTCTCTGTGTGTTAATTGGGCTGGCACGGTGGCAGGACAAGACCAGCAGCAGGTGGAAAACCCTTACTCCTTACAGATAGCTGCTGGGTTTCTGAAGGATTTGGTGTGGCTGTCAGACAAGGCTGGGTGAACAATTAGAGAGTGACACTTAGCCACTAGCACCCAAGGCCATGATTTGGTTTCTGAAGCTTCTCCATTATGTTTCAGATTGGTGTGAGATTTCTGAGGATTTACTGAGTGTGGCCTCAGGATTGACAGTGAGCCCCTCTGTCCTCTCACAAGGAGCAACTTCTTGACTTCCACAGGGCTGGCATGTACCCAAAGCTGACTGTCTAGGGACTATGAAGTAGAGGACCCTTTGAGGTCTGTGACCCCATTCACCTCACCACACTGCACCTTCCCAAACACCTGGAATCCATCCAATGCTGCAGGCCTAGAGACCCAACTCTGGCAAGTCTTGGCCTTACAGCTTGTTTGGTTGCCATCTTTGGAGCTTGGTGCCAATGGATATATTTTCTTTGGAAAGGCCAGAGGAAGAACACCTATGACGTATTGAAACTGGTATTCTCTGTGCACTACTACCAATAAGCCAAATGCTTTTGTGAATCAGGCCAACACTTCCCCATGGTTGTCTGTACATTTGTTGGCTGACTAGAGAAAGGCTTTGTGTAATGGCCTCAAAGGGATGAACCTATTCGAACACCCTGGTCTTCCACTAATTCTGAAGGACTTGTGAGAAATGCCTGTAAAAAAGGTTCCTAAACCTCTACTCCTTTACCCAATTCTAAATTCTGCAATAACTCCTCTCTAATGAACTTGTACTGAGGAAGTCCCCTTAATTCCAAGAGATCTGAAATTCTATTAGCCAAATAGGTCTCTGATATACCACAATGCCTATGGAGGTATGCCTTTCTGCACATTAGGAATACACACATCTCATCAAGGATGCGAGTGTTACCATTGCCCAAAAGTTTTAACCTTCTCCCTTAGACTACTCTATATCCCCATTCTCTGTCCAAGCTTCCCTAATGTTTCCTTCTCATCAAGGAGTTGTCATACTTTCTGTTCTGGCTGCTGTGATAAAAGGATACCAAACCTATTTTGGTATAATTTTCTGCTCCAATTTGGACCAGCAACTATCTTGAAACAAATCTACTGCTCTCAATTATGTTTTCAAATACATAGCATTCATTTTATTTGGAACCTACTGATAAGCATTGAGCCTACTTCCTGGTATCCAGTTGTAGAGAGGGAGGAGTGATGAGCAAACATATTAAGACCATTCGATGAAAGACTTAGGAATTTCTGATGTGAACAAGGGGAAGTGCATGGATACCAGATTGACTACTTAGAAACCAGCAAAGGACAGAAATGGTCTTCCTGCATATAGGAGGACTCAGCAGTCTATAGGGCCTCTGGTAAAGGAACACCATTTATACCTACTGCATGAATAGATAATGGAAGCCCATTCCTCATACAGGAAAATTTTCTTTGCCTAGACCCATGGTGGAGGCCATATGACCTGCAAGAAATGATGTGAAAGTCCTGGAAGAGTCCCCCACAGAAAGCCTCGCCCTTTCTATGGAGAAAAGGAGGAATGATATAGGTGTCACTGGGCAACATGGACAAATGGTAGGTATAAAGTATTCAGATTGATATGTAAAATGAGATTGTATTGTTTCTTATTTTAATAAAAATATGAAAAAATAAAGAAAACCATGTGGACAACAGCTATAAGTCATCTGAATGACATTGTTACTGGTGATATTGGTGATAACACAATGAAGTTAGACATGCATGGAGATTAGTTGTCAAGAAGAAAAGGTTTCATAGATTATGTTTGTTACAGTGGCAGATGAGGATGTCTTCACATCAGAAAATAAGATACTTTTGTGGAATATTGAAAAAAAACCTCACCAATAATAATATTTCTTCTATAGTTAAATTAATTAGGAATGCAGAGAATTATTTTATGGTATTAAAATAATTTCCCAACCAAAATTAGCAAATTACTGGTAATCTACAGAAAACTATCTGCTCTGTGATGGGAGATGTTATTCTGTATATGTTTCTCATACTGATTAATGAATAAAGCACTGTTGGCCAATAGGAAAGGAGAAAGGAGTGACTAAGAGACAAGGAGGAAAGAGAAAGTAGAAAGGAAGAGCCAAGATGGAAAGTCTGGAGAAAGCAGTTTGCTGGCCGGCTCCCCGGTAAGAGAAATACATAGATCAGCAGAAATGGGTTAATAATTAAGACAGAGCTAGCCGATAAGAAACTAGCACCTAGCCATCAGTATAATATCAAATACAGAGTCTCCCTGTGTTATTTGTGGCTGGCGCGGCGGCGGCGGGAAAAGACCGGGCGGTGGGTGGAAAAAGCATACTCTTACAGCTCTGGTTACTTGTGACAAGGAATCTCTGTGAGAGTGACTTTTGTGAACAGAGTTGCCATTTTTCTTTGCATTCTGCATTGGGGGAAAATTTAAAGTGTGTGCGTGTGTTTTTTTTTTTTTTATGTTTCTCTTTATGTATCTCTTGCGAAAAAAATTAATTACTCACCTACATACTACACATAGTTAGTCATTGGCCATGGGGTGCTGTTTACTTTGGGAAAACAAGAGGAAGAAACTTTATATTCTAGGTGTGTTTTGGACATCAGCCCTCTGTCAGATGTAGGGTTGGTGAAGATCTTTTCCCAGTCTGTAGGCTACCTTTTTGTTTTTGTCAACTATGGCCATTGCCTTACAGAAGCTTCTTAGTACCAGGAGGTCCCATTTATAAATTGTCAATCTCGGTGTTTGTGCTACTGGTGCTATGTTCAGGAAGCAGTCACCTGTACCATTTCCTTCAAGAATACCTACCATGTACTCTTCTAAGTGGTTCACTTTGGCTGGACTTATGTTGAGCTCTTTGATCCATTGGGACTTAAGTTTTATGCATGGGGATAGACATGAGTCTGTAGCCTTTTACATACTACCACCCTGTTGTGCCAGCACCATTTGTTGAAGGTGTTTTCCTCCTCCCAGTGTACACTGTTAGCTGTTTAATCAAAAATCAGGTGTTCATATGTGAGGGGTTTAATATCAGTATTTCAATTCCATTCCATTGGACTGTCTATTTTTATGTCAATACCAAGCTGTTTTCAGGACTATAGCTCTATAGTAGAATTTGAAGTCAGGAATGGTGATGCCTGCTAAAGTTCCTTTATTTTATAGGGTTGTTTTGGCTATTCTGGGTCTTTTTTTTCATATAAAGTTGAGTATTATCTTTTATAGTCAATGAAGATGTGAGCTGGGATTTTGATGGCAATTGCTTTGAATGTCTGGATTGCTTTTGGCAAGATAGCTATTTTTAGTATGTTTATCCTACCTATCAAAGAGCATGGGAGATCTTTCTATTTTCTGGTGTTTTCTTTAAATTCTTTCTTTAAAGACACAAAATTCTTACTATATAGATATTTCACTTGTTTAGTTAGAATTACCCCACGATATTTTATGTTGTTTGTGGCTATTGTAAAGGGTAATGTTTCTTTGATTTTTTTTCTCAGTATTTTTAATGTCTGTATATAGTAGAGCTATGGATTTTTTTAGTTAATCTTGTATCCTGCTAATTGGCTTAAGGTGTTTATCAGCCATAGGACTTCTCTGGTATAGTTTTTCAAGACACTTTTGAAAACTATCATATCATTTGAAAATACTGAAAGATTGACTAATTTTTCCAATTTGTATCTCCTTGAAATTCTTTTGTTGTTTTATTGCTCTAGCTACAACTGCAAGTACAATATTGAAGAGATGTGGAGAGAATTGGCAAACTTGTCTTGTTCTCGATTTTAGAATAATACAAAGAATTGAGGAAACTAATCACATAAACACCACATAACTCTATTTTAAAAAAACTGGGGTACACAACTGAATAGAGACTTCTCAATAGAGGAATCCAAATTGGCTGAAAGACATTTAAGAGAGTGCTCATCATCCTCAGCCATTAGGGTAATGAAAATCAAAACAGCTCTGAGATACCATCTTATTCTTGTCAGAAGGGCTAAAATTAGAAACACCAATGACAGCTTATCTTGCAGAGGATGTGGAGAGAAATGGACACTCCTCCACATATGATGGGAGTGCAAATATGTACAGCCATTTTGGAGATCAGTATGGTGGTTCTTCCGGAATATGGGTATCTCCAAATTGGCTGTACATATTTGCACTGCCACTAGCTATGGAGGGGTGTTCACCTTTATCCACATCCTCTCCAGCATAAGCTGTCATTCATGTTTTAGATTTTAGTCATCTCGCATAAGTAACATGGTATCGAAGAGTTGTTTTGGTTTGCATTTCCCTGATGACAAAGCATGTTGAGCACATTCTTAAGTGTCTTTCCACCATTTTTGATTCCTCTATTGAGAATTCTCTATTCAGTTCTGGACCCCAGTTTTTAATAGGGTTATTTGGTGTTTTGGTGACTAATTTCCCAAGATCTTTGATTTTGGAGATCAGTCCTCTGTCATATGTGGGGTTGGTGAAGATTTTTTCCACTCTGTGGGCTGCTGTTATGTCTTGTTGACTGTGTCCTTTGCCTTACAGAAGCTTCTTAGTTTCAGGAGTCCCCAGTTATTAATTGTGGCTCTCACTTTTTATGCAACTGGTATTATGTTCAAGAAGTGGTCTCTTGTAACAATTCATCCAAGTGTACCTCCTACTTTCTTTTCTATGTGGTTCAGTGTGGCTGGATATATGTTGATGTCTTTGATCCATTTCGACTTAAGTTTTTGCATGGCAATAGACATTGCTCTATCTCTAGTCTTCTACACACCACCATCCAGTTATATCAGCACAAATTTTTGAAGAGGCTTTCTTTTTTCGCATTGTATAACTTCAGCTTCTTTGTTAAAAATGAGGTTTTCATAGGTGTGCGGGTTAATATCAAGGTTTTCAATTTGATTCCATTGGTCTTCTGTGTATTTTTGTGCCAATACCAACTGTTTTCAGGACTATAGTTCTGTAATAGAATTTGACATTTGGGATTGTGATGTCTCCTTAAGTTTATTGCACAGGGTTGTTTTGGCTGTCTTGTGTCTTTTGTATTTCTATATAAAGTTGAGCATGAGCAGGATTGGAGGGAGCAGCTTTGCCATCAGATGCCTGTGATGGACATGGACAGGTGACATTGGGTGCAGGGTCAGGGGAGGCCCCATCCCCTGCCAGCACTCTGATTTGCATATTCAAATGCTGCCTGGAGACTCAGAAGACAACAAGAAAGTACAGAAACTGCCAGTACTTTTAATTTGCATAGTGGTTAATTTGCATAGCCACACCTCCAAGTGAGATAACCTGCATATATGTGCATGTCAAAATCCCAAACAGATGGGATAACTTGCATTCATTTGCATAGCAAAAGCATGTAAAGCACCATAAATTTGCATATTAAAGTGCATCCCCACAACTCGGGTTTTCTCATTTGCATATTCAAATGTGAGCCCCAATCAGTCTCACAGATTTGCGCGCACCGTGCTCATTTGCATAATCTCAATTACTACTGCTTCCTTTGCATAACACTTCAGTCTCATTTACATATTTAAATGTGTGACAGGGTTTTAAGTTGATCCAGACTTCTCAGCATCAGGCCCACCCATTAGCTGCAGCCCTGCCTGAGCTCGCCTGCCCCCTGCAGGTCCAAGGTCACAGTCAATGACCCTCTCTGGGCCTTACCCTCACCTACAGCAGTGCCAGCCCCTCCTTCCTGTCCTCCAGTCGGGTCAAGGCAGCTCCCAGGTAAGGAGGTGCAAGAGCTGCCAGCAGAGATTCAGGAAGGGTTGGCCCCATCCTGAGTGTGGCCAGATTATGGGTGTGGCCTCTGTGGTGGACAGGTCTTGGTCGGGAAGTTGTACTCACAGGAAATGTTGACCGGGAGCAGGAAGTGCCCTCTCGCCCTCCCCTCACCATCTTCGTCCCCAGGTGGGCGTGGCAGGAGTCTCCTACCACACTCTGAGGTCAACAAGCAGCAATGCTAGGGCCCACAGGGAAGCGGCCCTGGCGGTCATGGCAGTGCAGGTCATGACAGTAAAACCCCTGGGGATGCAGGGTGTGGCCCCAGTGAAATCACAGACCTTGGCCAGGTCTCCCCCCTCCTGATCCTTCTGCTGTCAATCACTGCAGGCCACGCCCCTCTCTGTCAATCACTGCAGGCCCCTCCCCCTGCCAGGAGGAGTGCAGGGCAAGTGGGCGGGGGCCATCTCTGCCAATTTCATAGGTGGAGAGGGGGGGGGGCCCAAGCCAATGGCAGGACTTCCTGGCAAGGGAAACCAGGCAGCTGAGACTCACGCCAATCATCATGGGTGGGTCAGGACTTCCGCTCCCAGATTGCAGCCAAGGCCGACCTGAGCCCAGGCCATCAGGAACTTTTGTAACTGCTGTGGCCAGGACTGCATTACCCAGCATCCTATGCGGCTGCTCTCTGCTTCGCTGCCCAGAGACTTCCGGCTTTGGACGTTCATGCCAGGGAAATGCATTTCATAGCATCCTGTGGGGTTGATTCCTGCCTAAAAGCCCAGGGACTTCCGGTTTTCATGTGTTGCGGCACGGGACTGCATTTCCCAAGGTGCTCTGCGGTGGATTCCTGATTTTCAGCATGAAACTTCCGGTTTTAGTTCGTGGAGGCTGCCCAGAGACTTCTGGGTTTGGACTTCAGCCCAGGGATTGCATTTACCAGCATCCTCTGTGGCCGCTTCCTGCTTCCCCTGCCCAGAGACTTGTTTTCATCTTTGGCAGCCCAGGACTGCATTTCCCAGGATGCTTTGAGGCTGCATCCTGCTTTCCTACCAATGGACTTCTGGTTGCAAACTTTGAGGGTCCGGGATTGCAGTTCCCACCATGCAGTGTGGCCACGTCTTTCTTTTCGACCTTCGACTTCCAGTTCTGGACTTTAAGGCCCCTGAACTACAGTTCCCATCATGACCCAGGCATGTTTTGATCTTTTCAGTTCCTAACCTTCTTCTGTGCTCCGAGGATCCAGGAATCCATTTCCCAGCATCCTGTGTAGGCACTTCCTGCTTTTCTGCAAGGAACTTCCGGTTTTGCTTTCTGAGTGGCCAGGACTCCATTTCCCAGTGTCCCCCAAGTACACTTCCTGCTTTTGTGCCCCAGAAAGTCCAGTGTTAAAAACCGCTTATTATTATTATTTTTTAAAGATTCTCGCTTTCTGTTTGTTTGATTTTGTTCTGCGTTTTTCTGAGCAAGGGTTTCCTGTGTGTCCCATGCTGCCCCAATGCCAATGCGGGGCTCCTGGTGTAAGATTCCCGGGGAGGCGGTGACAGACAGAGTTGTGTTTATTATTATTTTTATTATTATTATTACTACTAATCCTGTTATCATCATCATTGTTATTAACATTTATCATTATTGTTGTTATTTATATTACCGTTAATAATTATTTATCAGTCTTGTTATTCTTGCTATTATTATTACTATTATTAATAGTGAAAGACCAAAAAGTGAAGTTAAATGAAGGATGGTCTGACCTGTAAAGCTAACCAATATCTGTTTCTTGGAATTTGCTAGCTTCCTCTCACCAGGCCCTGAGATGACAAGAATTCACACTGCCCCTCCTTTCTGCAACTCCTTTCCTGTGAGTCAACAGGTGGTTAATAGGGTCCTTAGGAAACAAAGAGATAGCTGCCCAGACAAAATTAATTAGCACACCCTGAGGACCTAAGGTCTGCTGACTCTAATAGCGAGACCATCCAGCATCCAAGGGTCACGTACTCAGTGGACAGAGGGTCCCACCCCCTCCTTAAGCTAGTGGGTTTGCCTTTAAAAACACCTGGGTCCAGGGGAGGGGGCTTCTCTCTAGCCTGCATGCTGGAGGAGCCTGTTTGCACAAATGTTTCCTGTTCAGTAAAGCCTCTTGCGTTTTACAGCAACTGGACTGGATATTGAGTTCTTGGGGTATCGACTGAACCTGGAAGACTCATCATTCTGAGGGTCTTACAATAATATTGTTATTATTATTACCATTATTATTATCGTTATCTTTATTTTTAGTATTCTATCATTGTTGCTGCTGTTGTTATTATTTTTTATTATCATTATCAGTGTCACTATTATTTTGTTATTATTATCATCATCGTTAATATTAGTCCTGTCATTATTAATTTATTATTGTTGTTCCTTTGCTGTAGCTAATGCCTATAAAACACATAAACGAGACTTAGAGCCCACGTTAGTTTATTGAGAGAGGGGGAGAGAAAGGGGGTAGCTGTTGGCCAAGGAAAACAGGGGAGAGAGAGAGACAGAGATCAAGAGGTGGGCTGAGAGAGAGACACCAGAGAGATGGGTGTGCTTGCTTTTAAAGGGGGGGGGCTTGCACATGCATAAGTGAGTCTTCTGGCAGCTAGGTAAAGCTTGACATAGTCATGACAAGGCCATGAGTGTTCTGCCCACCGTTGGGGGAATGGGACAGCTGGCATTTAGTTCCTAACATTCCCACCTCTTATTGTTATTAATAAGGTGGGGGTTGGGAGTGGCAGGGAAGGGAATAAGGACTTTGAGTTTCTTCCTGCTGACTTGGGGGCATAGATCATCTTTGGGGGATCCGAGAAAGCTGGGGTGATGACACGTCCTGGTAGCTGGTTGCTTCATCGCAGTCCTGACTGTATGGAGCTCTGGCATCTCTTTGAGACCTGGCAAGATGTTAACAGAGCAGAGGGCAAGGTTAAGTTTCTGTCTCTTAGGTCTTAGTACTTAATGGGAGAAGTAAGGTGGGGGAGGGGCTTCCAAGGGGGTCCCAGGACCAGGTTAGGAAGTCACACGGCCAAGAAAAAGTTGAGTAATAATTATTTGGAGTGAATCTGACCTGTAAATGGATCCAATTCTGCTCCCTGGAACCCAACGAATCTTTGGGTTTGTGAAACATAAATATTAGACACTTTATCAGCATACACATGTTAATATGATTTGGCTGAAAGAATTAACACAACTGGCAGATTCTTAGCACAATGAAAAGGACCTTAATTGTGAGCTTATAGTTACAGTTATGATTGAATAATGGCATAGTATGATTTTACCTCAATGATTAGGGAGTAATAGGGACTTACTAGCTGGCAGCATGGACAGCCACCCTGAGGTCCTCCACAGTTGTTGAGCTTAGAGGCTTTAAAGATGTCTGCCTTCCACTGACAGAATGAGACCTGTGGATTAGGAGCTTTTGGAAGACTTACCTACCATTGGCCCAAGCAACATGGACAAGATCGACTCCAGTGCCCTTTTGTCCACAGTTCTTAGTGCCCTTTGCAGCAGTTAAGATGCAAGGCAGGGTTGTTCAGTGGCTAGTTCACTTTTGTGGGTGGCTTCTTCAGTGTCTATCACTCTTCTGGGAGAAAATGGATGGTGCCAGCAACTGGCCTGTCTCTCTGTTATAAAAGCTTTTTAATGAAACATTTTAAATGCCATATTCTCTAGATCTCTGAGCATTTTAGGGCTGTCTGACTGTTTAGCATACTTTAGTATACAAAATATTCTTTAGTTACTTGCCTTAAGCACATAGGTGGCTAGGCTTTATCCTAGCTTTATCCCTGTAATTAATTAATTTGTCTGGAAAACTGGATCTAAGCTGAGAGTCTGTGGGGGGATGTTTTACTCAGAGCCATGCAGCCTGACTGTAAATGGTTTTAACTTAGTAGGTTAGACATATAACTGTAAAGGACAAAGAGGTAGAGAAATACTCCCTTTGATAATAGAGGCTTAACATTTATATACAGCTTATAGGAAAGACTGGTTGACATAAATATTTTCTTAGCTTGAAATAGACATTTATAACCTTAAATGTTTACCACCATTTAAAGGTACATAATAATTTAGAAATATTTGAGACTTAGAACAGTTGAATTTATGTTGTATGAAGTTAACTTACATTTACATAAAGTTAAGTTGAAATCAAGTGTACAGATATATTATACAGGACTGGGTAAATTGAGAAGGACTAGAGTGTGAAGCTATGTATAACATAGTCAGAGAAAAAAGATATTACAGACAAAGAATAAAAGGCAAAAGGTAAATGAATTACAGGTTTTATTGGCGGCAGAAGCTGGCTAGACTCCTTCTGCCTAGATGGCTGATGAAGCAGATAGAAGAACCATGGTGGGTAAATCTAGGCCACACGGTCAAGATGGTGGCTTCCATAAACATATTCCCAACAGCTGGCAGAAATCATAAAGTTTTGAGATGTAATTTTGTCTCGAGCAGATGCTGCCTCAGCTCAGCCCACTGCGCTGAGACAGATTGCAGCTGGGGCAGGGGTGGGGGGAATTTTAGTGTGGTGGGAAGACAACCGAAACAAATTTAGGGAAAGATTGTTTAGCAGAATGTTTAGCAGAGATATAGAAAAAACTCCTTCCATCGACCTGTTCGCTGGCAGTAATTTGAAACATCCCGTAAAATATTGGGATCTAGAGAGCTGTTTACGTGGCCAATTTGAATTATTTTCTAGGGGAATCTAGGCTACTTTTCAGTACAAAAGTAAATAAGTCTGGGTGCATTTACAAGTGGCATTAAGTGAAAGGGTTTTAAATTTTCTATCAGGCATCCCAGTGGAGTGGTGGGGTGTATTTTCTTGGCCGGTTTATTCCCAATGGGTGGAGAGAAAGTGACCATGCAGTCTTGGAATTCAAGAGTGTGGCCACATCATAAGCGAGAATGGCAGAGCGTTATTCGAAGCCCATCAGCCCGAAAATTTTGCCAGGACCAACAGAGGCCGGAAGGACTAAGCAGTCCAAGAGCGGAGTAGATATACCGCCCTAGGCGGTATGTCTTCCACCCTTGAGGAATGTACCCGACCTTAAGGAAATGGGTTAAAATTTAAAAGGGTACCTTACCTAATTGAAGCCAGTGTGGGGTGGTATTTCCAGTGAACGGGGGATTGAGGCAACCCCTGGTATCAGAAACAGGATCTCAAGTATCTCTGGCTGGCTGCCCACCAGCAGACAGCTGCCAGTGACCCTCAAGGATAGCCTGCCTGGGTTTTGGCACTAATGTTGTGCTTTTGCTGCAGCTAATGCCTAAGAAACACAAATATGAGACTCAGTGCCCATGTGGAGTTTATTGAGAGAAGGGAGAGAAAGAGGGGTAGCTGGTGGCCAACCGAAAGCAGGAGAGAGAGAGACAGAGGCCAGAGAGGGAGACCAAGAGGGAGAGCAAGAGTGAGAGGCACCCTTTGAGTGCTTGCTTTAAAAGGGTGGCTTGCGCATGCATAACTGAGTCCTCTGGCAGCCAGGTAAATTTTGAGCCACCAGGTTAGGCTGACATAGCAATGACATGGCCATGAGCATCCCGCCCATTGTCGTGGGCAAGGGGGGGGGCAGCTGGCTGCTAGTTCCTAACATTTCTACCTCTTATTGTTATTAAAATGGTGGGGGGTTGGGCGTGGCAGGTTAGGGAATAAAGACATTGAGTTCTCGAGACTACTTCCTGCTGACTTGGGGGCTTAGATCATCTTTGGGGGATCCAAGAAAGCTGGGATGTTGCCATGTCCTGGTAGCTGGTTGTTTCATCAGAGTTCTGACAGTATGGAGCTCTGGCATCTCTTTGAGATCTGACAAGATGTTAGCAGAGCAGAGAACAAGGTTAAGTTTTTGTATATTAGGTCTAAGTACTTAATGGGAGAAGTAAGGTGGGGGAGGGGCTCCCAAGGAGGTCCCAGGACAAGGTTAGGAAGTCCCAAGGCCAGGAAACAGTTGACTAATAATTATTTGGAGTGGATCTGACCTGTAAATGGATCCAATTCAGCTCCCTGGAACTTAAAAGAATCCTTTGATTTTGCAAAAACATAAATATTAAGACACACTAGCAGCATACTCATGTTATAAATGATTTGGCTGAAAGAATTAACACATACAACTGGCAAATTTTTAGCACAATGAAAAGCACCTTAATTGTAAGTTTATACTTAGTTCTGATCATATAGTGGCATAATATGGTGTTTAATACTGTTAAAACTTTATTGATTAATGTTAAGTCTATAAACACTAGCAACCTTAAGATTTCCATTTTTGAAATCTGTTTTGTAACACTTGGAGCCTTGGCTGCTGCTTTAAGCTGACAAAGCTACCATCCGTCAAAAGCATCAGAGTTCTTGAGAAGGATAATATTTTACCTGAATGATTAGAGTAACAGGGACTTACTAGCTGGCAGTATGGACAGCCACCCCAGGTCCTCCACAGTTGTTGAAGTCAGAGGATTTAAGGACATCTGCCTTCTGCTGATTGCATGAAACCTGTGGATTAGGAGCTTTTGGAAGACTTACCTAGCATTGGCCCAAGCAATGTGGAGAAATTCGATTCCACTGCCCTCTTGTCCATGGTCCTTAGAGCCCTTTGCAGCAGTTGAGATGCAAGGCAGGATTGCCCAGTGGCTAGCATTGCCGCTTTTGTGGGTGGAGCTTCTTCAGTGTTCTTCAGTCTTCTTGGAGGAAATGGGTGGTGCCAGCAGCTGGCCTGTCTCTCATTGGGTGTGGTGGGAGCACCAAAGAACAAAGGCAGATTGTGACTGGATCAGGACAGTATCCATAGTCTTCCCCAAAGCTCTAGGAATTCAGGGCCTTGTCACAAGCAATTGTTAGCTAAGCTAATTACCACCCCATCTTTCTTATTCTTGATACTGATTCCTGACTAAGGTAGCCCAGATCACTTTGTGTCCATACCCTTACTCCTGAAAGTATTAGCTTCTGGAAAAGAGGAGCTCCCTGATTGCATATCCAATACCACATGTTCAGTGCTCAACCACATATACACAACAAGCAGAATTGTACTCAATTGGTTTTATTGGCATGTTTGTGCATACAAATTCATTCATACATGCTTAACAAGAAAGGAATTTCAAGGGAAGAATATGTGAAGGAATGGAGAAAAGACATGAAGGGGTAAATTGGTGAAATACAGTTTAAATAAAAGGCATGAGAATAAATTTTAAATAATGAAGCTGACTAGAAATATAGCTTAGAAGTCAACAGCACTGGTTGTTGTTGCAGAGGACACATGTTCCATTACCAGAAACCATGACAGCCAGCCATCTTCTGTAACTTGAGTTAAAGGGAGATGGTACCCTGTCCTACCCTTTGCAGGTACTTTGCTTAGGTGGCTTCAGAAAAACATCCTGTTATGAGTGGTTTTCCTGTTCTCACTGCTGCACCAGCCCCCAAGTAACACACAGAGGCGTTGTATTAGATATAAAGTTGTTAGCCTGTTACTAGCATTTCTTATTGGTTAGCTGTGTCTTAATATTCAACCATTTCTATTAATCTAAGTATTTCCATGTGGCCTTATCTTAGCCGAGTGAGGGGCCAGCACTCTGCTCTCTTTGTATTTTACATCTTGAATCTCCTCCCTACTTCTCCCTTTGTCCTCCTAGTCTCCAATCTCACCTATCTTGCTTTGCTATTGGCCAACAGTGCTTTATTCATTAAACAATTACAACAGAACCATATTTACAGAATGACATCGTCCACCACTTCTTTGCAGGTACTGTGCACAAATGCATGGGAGCAGACAGTCATATACATTACATAAACTATATGGACTTCCATATAGATGTTTAGAATCAGAAAACACAGATATATATGATTCATAATAGTAGCAGTTATGAGGTAGTAGTAAAAGCAATTTTATAGTTGTGTTGTTGCCAGAACAGGAAGAACCAACTGTATTACAGTGACACAGCATTAGGAAACTTAGGAACAAGTTGTTTATACTAATGAGTCCTGTGGCTCAGGCTTGCCTGACACTATTTAATTGATGAGTTGTTTGTAATTTTAATCCAGACTCTGGTGGTTTGTCCTGGGTAGACAGTTTTGCATTGCTTCCAGGCAGGACACTCATTGTTTTGTGAAATAGATACCACAGGATATGTGTTTCTTCTAATCTCTCTGATTTTATGAGGGACTTACCCATGAACAGGGACCTGTGTATGAACTGAGTTCACAGACCAATGCAATGGTGGTCACAGTACAAAAAGGGAGGGGGGGAAGAAGGAGTTTTGTTCCATGCTTTTATTGTAGTTGACATTAGCACTAGGAACTGCGGAAATCAATTTTTTTTTTCATGATGTCATTGCTTTCACAGTTAAGTGTCCTTGGTCTTACACAATCCTTGCAGTTTTATGAGGTCCCATTTATTAATTGTTGGTCTGTTCAGGAAGTTGTCTCCTTTGCCAGTTTTCCACACTTGGTCTTGTTTTTGTTTTAGTGTGTCTGATTTTGTGTTGGGAAAATTAACACACTTGGCCTTGAGTCTTGTGCAGGTGGATGTAAATGAATCTATTTCAATTCTTCATATAAAAATTCAGTTTTACCTGCACCATTTTTGAAGGTGCTATTGTTTTGTTTTTCCATTTTTTATTTCTGAATTTCCTCATCAGAATTCAAATGTCCACCTGTATTTTGATTATATGCCGTGGTCTTTAATTCATTCCATTGTTGAACATGTTTGCTTTCTGGACAGAGCCATGCTATTCTTTTACTGTTGAGTTGTTTCACCTATGCTTTTTGTTTTTCATATGAAAATACAAACTGTATTTTCTAAGTTTTTAATGAAGTTTGTTGTAATTTTTATGGGTATTGTGGTGAATCTGTAAATTGTTGTTAGAGGGATGTCCTTTTGACTGGGTTATTGCTACTGATCATGAGCACTAGAAATCTTTACATCTGCTCATATCTTCTTCAAACTCTTTGTTCATATACTTAAAGGTGTTTCACATGCATTCCTTCACTTGCTTTATTGGAATTACTTGAACATATTTTATATTATTTGAGGCTGTTGTGATGACTGCTGTTTCCTTTATGTCTTGCTTAGGCTGTTTGTTGTTTTTACATGGAAGTACTACTATTTATTTGTTGTTTGGTTGGTTGGTTGGTTGGTTTATTGTTACTGTGCTACCTAGTCAATGTATTGAAAGTGTTTATCACCTGTTCTTCCCTTGCTGAGTTTTAATGTCGTTGATGTGTACCTGTAAGTAATAATAGTCCAGCATCTTCCTTTCCAAATTATATTCCATTGATAACTTTCAATGATTCATTGCTCTAACTAGTACTTCAATTAGAATATTGAGTAGATATAGAGTTTACAACCTTGCCTTGTTGTCCAGGTTTATCAACCTTACTTTGAATTTATCTCTCTCTCCTCTTTTATAGAGGATTATATTTACTGTTTTTTGTAGATGTACTATTACACCCTATGTCAAATGAGGCCTCCTTTATTGGATTGCACGATCTTTTTATAGTGTTCTTGGAATCTATTTGTAAGGATTTTTATTTGTTCACCTATGTTCATGAGAGAAATTGTTCTCTAATTATCTTTATATTTCCCACAGCTCTGGACATTTGTGCTGAGTTTGGTTAATGATCTCATGGTCATCAGGCAGAATTGCTATGGATTTTTGAAATTGGAATCCCCAGAAACTGTCAACCTGGTTGAAATATTCAAATTGTTAAGGGCTATCCAGAAACACAAATATCCACTGTACCATGCATTAGGTTCAAGATATATGATGTAGTAGCATCTGACATAAATTATCTATGATTATTTGAAAAAAGCCTGATCACATGGATATTTGTGTACCTGTGGCATCATAAAATAAATTGGGTAAAGTTACATTTGTTTTTATATCATGGGATACATTGAGGAGTACCATTTGTAACTCTTCTTTGAGTCTGGTAAAATCCAATGGCAAAACAAACTTGCACTCAGCTTTTGTTTGTTATTTATTTATTTATTTATTTATTTATTTATTTTTGGTTGAGAGGCTTGGAATGATTCATTTTGTTTCATTATGGGTAATAGGTCTCTATTTAATTTCTCCATGCTGTTTTCATTGAACTTTGATATGTGGTACCTACCAAGAAAAATATGTATTTCTTTACTATTCCCACTTTGGGTGAATGATGTGTTTTTAATGTATTTTCTATGGTGTTGTTGATTACTGTTATGTCCCCTTTTAATTTCTGAATTTATTAATTGTTATATTATCTCTGTATCTCTAAGTTAATTTTGATAATGTTTCGTCCATCTGTTGATTTTTCCAAAAATATGTTTTTCTTTGAATAATTTTATTTTCTTTGTTTCTATTTCGTTAATTTTAACCCTGATTTAATAGCTTCTTGCTGTCTAATCCTCTTGGGTATATTTCCTGATCTTGTGTTTGGGGCAATATCAAATGTCATATTGGTGGAGTTTTCCTTTGATTAGGAATTGTTCTTTCCCATCTCTTTTGATTAATTTTTCTTTGAAGCCTATTTTGATAGATACAAAAATTACTCAACAAGCTTACTTGCAAACTTGCAAAGTTTACTTGAAAAAACTAGTAAATACGTTTTAAAAGTACATGGGAGAAGAAATGGAATCACTTAGAGATGGGGAGGGTCATAGAGGAGAGTATTTTGGGAAGAAAACAAACAAGGAAGCACATAATCACACGTATATAAAGATGCCAGGATGAAACCCTATACTCTGTATTTAAACTAAACCAAAATTTAAAATTATTGGCCTTTAAGGTAGATCATTGGGAAATGGCACTTCTCACAAAACTGGACAACCTGAGTTAAATTCCAGTGACCCAAAGTGAAAGAAGCTATAACCATCTCCAGAGAGTTTCCTTGGATTGTTAAAGTCTGTGTGGTAGCACATGTGCACAGGCATGTGCTTGACAACAAAGACAAAACAAAAATAAAAACCATGTAATTAAAATTATACAAGAAAAAACATTTTAATTACAAATATGAATTAGGAATAGTACAGCTAGGTCTGAGGCAAAGAGTACTTACTGCTATTGTCAAATACCTGTGTTTATTTCCCAGTATCCATGTCTATTGACTTATAACAGCCTATAACTCCAGCTCTATGTAATCCAGTGCTCTTTTGTTTCTTCTTCAGGAAGTCATAGGCATTGTATACATTCATGCAGACATAATTCACAAAACAAAAGCAAATATTTTTATTAAAAGTTATGAAAGAATAAACTCAACAACGTATCAAGATGCAAACAGGCCAGATTAGAAAGGGAAATTGGGATAAAATCATTTTCAGAATCCAATCTAGAGGATATGAGTTAAATGTTTGAGATTCATGGTGGGGAGAATAGTCCCCAAAAGTTGTCTTCTGTTCTACAAACACACACACACACACACACACACACAGACACACACACTATGTGGGAATGTCAGTACACACAACAAGGTGAGAAAGACTTGAGCGATGCTTATTAAAGTTTAATAACACTGTGCACCAGAAACACGCCTTGGTGGAGAAAAGAATAATCAGCCAGGAAATAGGAAATCCCATGCAAAAATTATTGTACATGACAGACACAATGCAAACATTTTCCCCCACTGGCAAGAAATTGCAAAAAAAAAAAAAAAAAAAAAAAAAAAAAAAATCCTTAGGGCAAGGCTTGAAGAGTAGGAAGACAATTAGGACACATGGGGTATTTTGTTCATCATTTTGAGGGATACATAAAAAGATGTTTCTTGCAGTGGTTTTTTGTTTGCTTTTCCAGACTTGTTTTCTCTCTGAATCTCAGGTTGTCCTGAAGATCATTTTGTTGACCAAACTAGCCTCAAATAGAAAGAATTCCCTCTGCCTCCTGAGTGCTGGAATTAAAAGGCCTGTGTCACCACACTTACAGCTAGAGTCCTTTATAACATTTTATAATATGAATGTTTTGTAAATAACAGGGGAAATGATAACACACAGAAAAGTATGTGCTGCCTAATAATGATTGATTTATTGGAGTCTCCCTCCCCCTAGGCAACCTGCCCCTATTACTACTCCCAAAATCTCCTCTTCCTGCCCTGGTGGTTTCTCCTTAGCACCTGACTGTCACTCCATACAAGTCCTCTCCAGGGCCAGTATCTTCTTCTTATGAAACCTTTCCATGTCACAGGCTTCTCTAAAGCTCAGGTTCCTTCCAAGCCCTGGAATCGATCTTCTCTGATTTCTATAGAAAACCTTCCCTTGCCTCCTGGACTTGTCTTTCAGAAATGAACACTTTACAATGACATCTCAAAGGCTGTTAAAGTTTAGATTGCTACGCCATGCATTCATTAAATGACCCTATAAAGACTGTGCATGCAGAGGCTACAAGGACCTGGGGCAATGAAACCTCCATGAATCCAGTTTCTATGGCCACAACTGCAGAGCCTAGTTCTAAACTGCTCCCTTTTTATAAGCAAGTAACTCCTGCCAGTTTTCTCTCTCTTTCTATTGCTGCCACCAATAGGTAAACACGTACCCTTTCCTTCACTCCCTTTTTCAATAAACACCTGTAGGTTTGTTGAGTTTGTTTGATTCATAAACTGAGGACAGTCTAAGCAACATAGATAGACTCTCTCAAAAAAGAAAAAAATCAAAAAACAAGGAAATGTGAGAAGCACAGTGACACACACTTGCAACCCAGCACTTAGGACGTAGAGGTGGATGCAGGAGAATCAGGCCTGTAAGATACTCTTTTGCTAATAGAGATTTCAAGATCAGTGTTCACTACACGAAATCTTGTGTACAGAGGGAAAGAACCCACAGACAAGCACAAAAACTGCAGACAAAAACAGAACAAATCAAAACCTTATTATCTATGATACATATAATTAGACACCAGAATTTAACACGCTGTAACCTAAATATTTTGAAAATGTAAAGATATTTCAATTGGGAGAGTATTTTCCTACTGGAAAAAAAGATGCGCGGACACCTTTAAATAGGAACAAAACATATATAAGATACATACACACACAACACAGGGAAATCCTCTAAAGTGTTTAAGAAAAAAATCAATCCCTAACCCTGACATGTATATGACAAGTGTCATCTTTCTCTACAAGTTCAGTTTAAAATTGAGTAGTTGGTACATATAATCAAGATCCAGCAAACTCAGCTACCACAAAAACTAAGACAGTAAAGTTATAGGCAGGAATTCCAGATGAGCAATGCGATCAACTCAAGAACTAAAAGAAAATTTAAAATTCAGGTAAGCACTTTGAATGTCAGTCAGGCAAAGAGTTGAATCCTCACATCCTCCCTCTACTCCAAATTGCCTTTTGACAAAGACAGGTCAATAAGTGAAATACATTTACCCACTTATCGGCTTAGCCTCCAATCTTTAAATTCAATGTCTACTTATCTTGGGTATGGGTATGGTGGATATCTCTTTGTTCTCTAGCCTCAATGTTAGGATAAAACTAAAAGGTGATCATGCATGGGGGCCATGGGAAATTCCATGGTAGGTGAGGGCGTCCAAAGTGGGGGTACAAACATGAATCCGGCACACCCCTTATCGAGCCTCTAATGGCAGCTTTTTAAAGGCAGAGTCTAAATTCAGAGGAAAGCTTCCTTTATTTACCCTGAGGTTGGGGAACAGAATGGTGCTACCTGCAACTCACTGTTATGGCTGAAGCTTCACTCCAATCCTCCTTATATACCTACTCAAGGAACAGATGCTTGAGGTATACAGAATAGCAGCTAAGGGAAAACATCTCTACCCACACCTCTGCTAAGTCCACCAACACCTGACTTCCCAACCACACATTGTCCCTTGCCAGCAGGAAGAAGCCAGACTCAGACCAATGTGCCAACATCAGGGACTCAGTGTTGTTTAGGTCGAAGCCCTGCTGGCTTCTATTTGTATACAAATGATGCGATTATTTGGTTGCCCACTCCCAAGCAGCTGTGTATCTTCTATTCAACTGGTCCTGTCACTTGGGCTGTAAGAACCAATCAAATCCTCTAGTGGAACCACCATTTGGGGGTGGGGTTCTTGTGAATCCAGGCTTTCTTCTCAGATCATATCATGAAGTTATTTCTTAGGCACTGCGTTTGGTTCTATGTACATGAACAGAAATTGGAGAACCATGGGGTGGACCCTCTCTCCTTCCCAATCTGTCTGTAACTCTCTCACTCTCCCTCACTCAATTTCACACTCCCTTTCCATCTCTCTGTCCCTCACTTCTCTCTCCTATGTTGCACATCCAATCAGAAGGCAGAAGGACAGTGACTGCATCCTTCTGAGCTGGAACGCCTCCACAGGTCTTTATTATCATCTGTGTAAGTTGTTCCCCAATAATATCCTCATTTATCATTTGTGTTTGGTCTAGTACACTTATTAACACCACATTTGCACGTGAATTTATTTTATTTATTAAGACTAAAATCAAGTATTATGTCTAACATGTTCACAAAATTCTTTACATGATATGGGTTTTCTCTTCCATGAGTTCTTCCCTATTACCTGATATGATGATAAAAAAGGACTTAAAATGTGTACAGGATTAGAGAAACAGATGAACAAAATTATGCAATGTTCATTACCATGACCTATCAGTTTTCTTAGAACATACTGTAGTTCCCCCTACTGCAGGGATTTACTGCAGTGTAGTATGAAAATACATACTGTATTTTCAAGGGAACCTTATTTTCAAAAACCATGAACAGTCACAAACTCACACACTGACATCACATAATTAAAATTAAATCAAATCTCTAAACAGATTTTCATATGTGAACATTTTCTCTTGTGAGCACTCATACCTGTATCCCATGTGTTAAGGGTCTTAAATTCTTCAAAGATTTCCTACAATATGAATTGCTTCATGTAAAGAAAGCAAGCATAAAGGATTGGGATTAGAGAAAACAATTCCTCTGAATGAGGATTTTATGTAAGTAAAGACAAGTGTTAAGAGGAAACAGGATTCCCTAATCAGTGAATTCCTAGGACATTTGTCCAAATGCGTTTGCATTAGAGAACAAAACAGAGACATTGGAGTGCTTGAACTGATTGTTCACACTTGTCACATATTTTTATGGCCAGATTCCTATGTAACTGAATGTGTTTTGGCTGAAAATTGTACCAGTTCTTTCTAGTAAGACTCATTTCCATAAGTTTTCTTAGGCCCTCAAAGATCATTGGATAAGCAAAGTTCACAACTTTGAGAAAATGTGTACATATACAGGGTTTCTATGGTATTTTTGTGATTATAAAGACTAATGGTACATAGAGAGGGTTACATTCAGTGTCTTTCAAGTGTACATTCTTTTATGATTTAAGAGAGTTGTGGGATGTGCAAAGGCTTTACCACATTGATGGCATTCATATGGTTTTTCTCCAGTATATATTCCTATATGACTTTTAAGCACATCATGTGTTGTGAAAGCTTTACAGCATTGTTGACATTCCTAACGTCTCTCTCCACTATGTGTTCTTTTATGACGTACCAGATGGATGTGTTGTGAAAAAGCTTTACCACATTGTTTACACACATAGGGTTTCTCTCCAGTATGTGTTCTATTATGGCTTTTAAGCTGAGAATTACTTGAAAATGCTTTACCACATTGATTACATTCATATGGTCTCTCTCCAGTGTGTGTTCTTTTATGACATACCAGATCGTTGTGTTGTGAAAAAGCTTTACCACATTGATTACACACATAGGGATTCTCTCCAGTATGTGTTCTATTATGGCTTTTAAGGTGACAATTACTTGAAAATGCTTTACCACACTGATTACACTCATAGATTTTCTCTACTATGTATGCTTTTTCATGGAGTTGTAGGAAACTGTGACATGCAAAGAATTCTCTATACTGAAGACTTCCATAAGGTTTCTTTGCAGTTTCTATTTTTACATGCCTTTGAAGATGCCTGTAACATACAAAGGTTTTCACACATTCATTGCGTACATTCACAGGATTCACTCCCTTATGGTTTCCTTCATTCCTGCAAATATATGTAGAATATATAAAACTTTACCACATGCATGATACTAAAGAAACAGTACATATGTAAAATAAATTGATAATTTGTGCCTAATTGTAACCAGAATCAGATCTTGAGTTTTACATTCATAATGCTTACCTCATGAAGTATTGTTGTTTTCATTGAAGATACCTGTTGTTCACAGTAAGAGCCTTTATTTCATGGCACATATTTATGGCATCTATTTACATGAGATTTCTCACATAATTGAAATGAACTGGACCAACTCAGGGCTTTGACATAATTATTGCATTTATCAGTTTTTCCATAGTATAAATCATACTACATAGGCAGAATATACCAGTACAAATGGAAGCTTTCAAGCATACCATTTGTCATAGGGATTTACTGCAGTGTGAGTTTGTTGATATCATTCAGATGATGTAGGAATACTGATGATTTTTAAACTTGTTTCACACTCAACAAATATACTAAAAGTGGGGACTACAAATTATCTTTCATTTCTTTTCACTGTCCTAAGATAGAGATGTATGTTGCTCCTTTGCATAATCTAAATTCACCTGGCTTGCGTTTTTTGTAGGTTTTCTGATATAGAATGTCTCTGTGTAGACCTGGCTAGCATGGAACTCATTTTGTAGACCAGACTTGTCACAAACTTAAGGAGTCCACCTTTCCCTTCTTCATGAATGCTGGAAATAAAGGCATGGGCAACAACTACCTGACTCAAAATATAATATACTTATTAAAGTAAGATTAACAAATAAAAGGTTTACATATTGCATCCACACACTTTAACCTTCTTTTCCTCACAGACATGTGATATAGGGATTAAGAGTTCTCCACAACAACCTTCTTGATACTCATGAACTGACACTTTCAATAAACAGAAAAGTCACAAATATAAAAGTAATTCTTGCTTAACTATAGACTTTTTTCTTACAAGGTATTGCACATATATTTATCACCTATGCAATATGTATACTGTTTAAAATATCTGTATACTATGAAACTAAACAGACTGGCATGTCTACAGCATAGACCTCAGGGTGCTATAATTAAAAAGGTTGTATCTGTTAAGGCATTGTTTCCTTCTCATTTTAAATGAATGCCTTGCAAACACAGAAAACCTACTTTTCACTGAGGTACATGGTTCTGTGAGAAAATAAGAATCATCACTATACTTTAAGCTGTGCTTATTTTCACTGTTGCTCTTCTTAATCTTTTTAATTTTTTAACTGTGGCTCTTCAATAAAATATTCAGGATATATTAAAATATCTTCAGAGCCAAATTTGCATGAATTTGCACTTGAAATTTTACCTTCTATGTCTTCTAGAAATTTGGCAATGATCCTCCATATTATGGTCATCCCAAATGTAGCCTGAAATAACAGATAATATATGATGTATTTTTGCAAATTGTACGAAATTTAAGTATCAACTTCAATGATCCTTGGAACCATGCCTCACTCACCCATTTTTTCTTTTTCTCAAACAAAATTACAGAATAGTATCAATAATCAAGAAATGGTCCCATATTATAAATCATGATGGAAATTTCAGTCTTACCTATAGCAGTGAGGTTCCTGTAGGTGTCCAGCATCACATCTCTGTAGACACTTTTGAGAAGGATTTAGCAAAGCCCACTCTTCCTCAGTGAAGTAGATGTGCACAACGTCATAGCTCACTGCATCCTAAAATAACACATACATGGGTGACAAAGAAGTATAATACTCACATTGTAATTTAAACTTCTTTGACATTATTGTCATATAATTCTGGTGCTTCCCTCACTTATTTTACACATGGACATTATAATGTGTTCACCCAGTCACATTAGAAGTAAACTGAATAAGAGGTACACATGCACCATTTCTTGGCCATTTAAGTAGCATATAGCCCTGAGAAAGAAATCCCAATAAACAGACATAAAGGGAGAGGCAAGTTACCAGAACAACACTACTGAGAACACATCAGAAATAATTTGTATGATAGGGAAAGCCTATCATAGAAATAACCAAGGCCGTAGAACCAACATATGTGTTTGTTAGGTTTTCATTGCTCTTAAGAGACACTATGGACCAGGGCAACACTTTCAAAGAAAACATTTAATTGAAGTGTCACACTTAAAATTTCAGAGTTTCTGTTATGGCAGGGAACATGACATCATGCAAGCTGCTTCAGTCCTCAAGGTTAGAGTCCTTACAGCATGACTCAGAGGCAACAGGGAGTTGTCTGTCACACTGGGCATCATTCTGAGACTAAGAATCATCAATGCCTGACCCTACAGTGATGTGCTTACTCTAACAGGATAAAGCCCTCTAAACTCAGGTCATCCCCAAGTAGAATATGTGCTGAGTCACCTTCAAACCCATTGTTCTTTTTGGGCAAAAGAGTAAATGTGATTTCCAGATTGAAAACAACATGAATAAAACAGAGTTCATAAATAAAAAATTAAAAAAATAATCATTGAGAACATGATGCATTAGTATGCATATTCTGTATATGATAAATTTGCAACATGACTTGAATACAGTGCAAACTATATTCCTGACACCCTCTAAAATGATATCTGATTACAAAAATTCATGCAAATGGGAATCAGTTAGAATCGCAATAGGATTATGAAAAACATAGTACATATATTGACACAGCATGGCTTCCCTACCTACAACAACCATGCAGTGATTCAGTGATTGAGAGGTATACAATATTAGGGAAAGAACAAAGGGGAGGAAGAGAAAAGAAAAGAACAATAAGAGTTAAATAGTGTCAACTTTTTGTCAAAAAACCAAGAGAAACTCATCCAGGTAAACTGAGATCTTGTGCAATGTTACCCAGCTACACATGATTCTATGTGTTCAGAACTTAAATACACAGACTCTAACAAAATTAACTCAAAAGGATGCCTAAACTGTTCTCCTTCTGACCCTCCATCTACTGATATTTGTTTCAAAGAGAGACACCGCATAGTCTAGATCTCTGTGCAAATGGGGTTAATATTCTGCGACCATTCAGAGAATTATATTTTAATTTAATGAACAATGTTACAAATTAATGAGTTCTGTTTATTAAATATATCCGAAAAAATAAGGGGCATCCACAAATCAAGTTTTTAAGAAGCTTGGTCCCAAAAAACCCACTGAGGATATAGAGTCACTTAATTTAAGAAGGGGTAATCAAGAGGACATAAGGACATTGCCCACAGACTTAAGAAATAAATAAAGAAATATGTCTGTAATGACAAATTGTGTTTATTTCTGTCTAAAGAACAAACAGGAGAGAAACTACACCAGATGGTTACAGATGGTTATTTTGGTGTTACTTTATTTTATTTTTGAGGAAATTAAATGGTGACAGGATACTGCAAGTTGGGCCAGTAAGGCAATATAAGCTTTCAACAGAAAATATAGCACCATAATTACTTCATAGTCCTGGAGGAATATGAAAAAGCAGGTCATAATTTACTGGCGGGTTCTGAGGGAGAAGTGTCAGAAGATGAGAAAAGAAGGGAAGGCAAAACCAAGAAATGTTGAAAGCTGGGATAGGGAGGTATTGCTTAAGCCATGCCATATTCTAAGTATGTATTTTATGAGGAATAGCTTCTTGTATACTACTTCCAACAGGAAATGGAAGGAAATGGGAGATTCTAGGAAGTCAGCAGGAGTTACCATTCAATGGGACAAACTCAGGAGAAAGATACTCAAAAAGTACAGTCCAAGGGGAACACAGGGATTCCCAAAAACATTACCAACTAAGCCCACCGTGGCCAATGGCCTACTAACCACAGCTCCATGTGGTGGGAAGAGTTGTGTTATCAGGATCTGAAACAACCCATCCACAAAGACACTGGCCCCAGATAATTGCATTTTCTCCCAAGCATCTTCCTTGTTTTAAAGAGGAGTGCTACTTTATTCTCAATAGCTCAGGACCTGGTGGAAAAATCCTAATATCTAGAAACCCTGGGTGTTATTGGCTCTGGGTTTCAGAAGAATCTATGTCCATTCTCCATGAATGAAAACCTAAACAGAAAGTCTTGCTTGCTTTGTCCAGCTCTCAACACATCACTGTTTTCTTTTCAAATAGTGGTCACCTGGGCTCATCTTGCCCACATGACAGAGCTATGATTTTTCTCTAGAAGAAAATAGATGTTTATGGCACATCAGCACCTAATGCTCATTGGAACCCATTAAGGCACCCTTGTACAACTTGTAAAAGCCCTACTCAAAGTTATGGAGGTGGACCTTGGCGGTTTGTAAATCATTGGTTTCTCCATTGCTATGGTTTGGATCCAAATATCTGGAGTATCCTGGGGAACAAATTTGTATTTTATCATCCTATTCTGTAACATGCCTGGTTAGCACACAACTCATTTTTTTTTTTTTTAAATTTGGGGATAGCACTATCTCAGCTAAATATTTTTTCGTGAGTCACTATATTGCAAGAATTGGTAAATCCTTTATATCAACAATTCCACTCCTCTACATCACAGCTCAGTGGGAGAATGTAATCCAATACAAGAATGCCATTTACAGATGTTAGTATTTTCCATTAGTTTTAAACTATCCCTTAGGAAACAGAGGCAGGAAGTTCTCTATGAGATTGGGGCTAGCTTGCTCCACATAGAAAATTCCAGATCATGCTATAACACAAACAATACACACACACACACACACACACACACACACACACACACACACACACACACACACACACACACACACACACACACATATATATATATATATATATATATGGTAAATTAAGAAAAAGAATGCCATTTAGAGCATACATAAAATTCACAAAATTAACTACAAATGTACATACTCCCTTAGCCTAGAGACAAGGAGGAGGGTTTGGGCCAAACCCAAATGACTTGACAGATTTTGATGAGTCCTCCTAAAGAACTCAGCCTCCTAGAGTAATGTATGGGGGATGGGATGGTGAGGTCACTGGGGGAAATAGGAGGATGGGAGGGAGAGGGATCTGGGATCGATAAGTAAATTAAGACCTTTTTATTTATTTTTTAACAACAGAAGAAAAGATATTTTGATGGAAAAAAATGATAATAACTCCGCATGGATCTGACCCTTAAATGTTAGATGTGAAGGGCAGAACTTCTGGAAGGCACTGCACAAACTGAACCTCTCCTTCTTTGGTAACTAGCCATCCATGTGCACCAAAAGCATAATGGAGCTGACTACAAAGAACTTTATTCCCCGTGGTGCATATTCGAAATCCTTTCCTCAGAAGCAGCCCACATGGAAAAGCAATCCTGTTTTGCACCCTTGTTGGGGAAGCTGCCAGAACCAAAATGGGCCTAACAGATCACTGAATGTGGCAGCACATTCCAGCCCAGCCTCCTCAGGGAGGGCCTGCAAAACAGACCTTAATGACTCACCATCCCACCCTCCCAATCCTGTCACTCACCATGCTGAAGCTTCTGTTCTCCTCCATTCCCCACAGCAGCACTCACAGAGCAGCAATCAATCCTCTGGTGGCTATTCTGATATAAAAGCAAGCCTGCAGCATGACTCCAGGAAGTCTCCTTTCAGACATGAGACTGGTGGGTTGGCTCAGTGTACCTGATTGGCTAGTGTGGCTTGATTGACAAGAGCTCTTCCTCAAGGGTACAGTGTGCTTAAAGACTGAGCAAGCCCAGCATCTCCTTTGGCCCTGGATTTTACTCCATACCTAGACATTTCAGAGATCTTCTCAAATAGGAACTTATTTGGTGTTTGGTTTTTTTTTTTTTTTTTTTTTTTTTGAGACAGAATTTCCCAGTGTGGCTCCTGCCATCCTATGCCTTGTTCAGTAACTGTGCCGGTGAATGCCTTCCTAATTATTAATATTAATCTTGTTCTTGTTTTCTTGTAGCTTTTTTTTGATTAACTGTCTAATTTATTTATTTATTTATTTATTTATTTTGGTCTTTGATATAGAGTTTCCCTTTGTGGCTCTGCTGTCCTGGGACTTACTCTGTGTACCAGGCTGTCCTCAAACTCAGAGATATCCACTTCCATCTACTTCCTGAGTGCTGTAATCAAAGGCAAAAGCCACCACTGCCTAGTCAGACACAGATTTCAATGTCACTTACCAATGTCACCAATAGAAGACCCAGATCTGTTCCTGCAGTGCACAAGTACAAACTTTTTCTCCCTCCATGCAATGTGCAGAGCTTGCACAGATCATTACATGAGGCAGACTGAAATGATGCTGTTCTTCAACCATAAACATATCTAAACAAAAACAAACTTGCTTTAAAAATAGAGTTTGGAGCTATGCATTAGATAGCCATAGATGACAGGCCATGGTGGAGCACACCTTTAATCCCAGCACTTGGGAGACATAATCAGGTGCATCTCTGTAATTTCTTGGCTGCCCCAGGCTACACCAGATTGATCCAGTCTAAAAGAGAAAGAGAGACAAGTGGTGCCTCATTCCTTTATCCCTGATCTTGGGAGGTAGAAATGGTTGGAGGAGAGAGAAATATAAGGGGGAAGAAGACAAAAGTTCATTGTTTTCTGAGGGAAGAATCCTGGGGTCAGAATAGCCCAGCCCTTTGGTCTGAGGATTCAGTAGAAGTGAGAGCTAGGGCTTGGCTGCTCTGCTTCTCTGATCTTTCATCATTAATTGCATATCTGAATACAGGATTTGATTATTAAGAATAGCTAGAAGTAGCGTTACAATTTCAAGTGCAGTGTGTGAAAGCTAAACTGTAGTGTACAATACTAGAATTTATGGCAATAATATTGATTGTACTAATCTTTACCATTTTATCAAGTTTATTGCTATATTTTTTATGTATGAGTTTGAGAGAAAATGGCTTGTGCAAGTATAAAGGTTATGGGATGTAGATAATTATGTGAAGTTGAATGTCAGTATCTCAACTCTGTTCATCCCCCAAAAGATGTGCTGAGTCTCTTGCCAAGATACACAACATGTTTTATCTGATGAGCCAAAACTCTTCCACAGATTAACAATAAAAGCAAAATAAAGAAAGAACTAAATAATGGTCTTTGGGAACATGAAGTATCAGAATTAAAGATGCTATATATGGTAATTTTGTAACATGAAATGAATACAATCCAATGACAATGAACAACAATTAATAACAAAATGCAGATTACAGAGGCACAGTAACATTTTTTTTTAGAAATACTCAGAAAGCTCTGTGGAATTATGAAAACACGATACACAAACTGACATAATATGACTTTTATACTTACCAAAAAGCAACAACAATAAAATAAGTATATTATTTGTAAAAGAATAAAAGAGATAGGGAGAATAACCCAAGAGCAAAGGTCAAAATATATCAACAATTAATATAAAGTACAAATGAAATTTAGCCACAAAAATTGTGATCTTGACCAATGTTATCCAAATACCTATGAATCCAAGAGTAAAGAGATTAAATAAACACAGACTTCAACACCCCAATTAAATCAGGTCAAAGTGACCCTTCAACACTTTTGACCCTGCAGCTATGGATATCTATTCCAAAGATAGGATGTCCCTGCTCTAGAGCTCTCTATGCAAAAGGACCTTATCTTCTACTATGGCTCTGTAGACCTTTATGCCCCTTTATGGATTCAGGTAAACCAAGCCCCACTGATGCCCATTCCACAAACAACATGGGAGAATAATTTAAAATCTGCTTCCTGCCAAGTGATTTATAGCCCAAGATGAAGACCTTCACCTAACTCCCTACCCCAAACCATACACATCTGAGAAATCCCTGCAGAACAAAGACTCATTTTGTACTCTAGAATTAAACTTCACTCAACACAGTATTGGAATTCTTGGTAGCAGAGAATTAAAAACATTATAATCTTGTATTGCTGAGAGACATCCACATCACCATTTTTTACTACTTTCTAAAATATTTATAAGGCAAACTTGAATGTGGAATGGAATATTCAGAACTTCAAGAAATCAGACCTTCAGTTTTCCAGTGTCAGCCCCCACTGCACACCAACAACAGTGCATTCATGTGCACACTGGAAAGTTATATAATAAACAGCACATCTTCCCATGCCAGGGCTGCAGAGTCTCCCCCAAGCCAAGAAACACATGGAGAGGACGGCTCAACAGACAAGAGTAACTGCCCAGCTCACCACATGGACCAAAAGAACACTAGTCTGTCTCATGGTCCACACAAATTTTGCAGAAATGACATCTGAGCAGATCTGCTTTGAAAACCCTACACTCAGAATGATGTAACCTGTGTTCTTCCTTACAACTTGATAGATCAGAAGGAAAAGAGAATCATGGAAAGAAAACTTTTCAGAGTCTAGCATTGCCTGTGATCACCCAGTTGGACCTAAAATTTTGCAGCCCACTGCCAGGGAATCAGAAATCAATGACTCAGTTTGTACAGTCCTTGTAGCTCTGCACTACCCACCCAGCAGAAGAATGTTTTAGTAAACATTCTTCTACTGTACTGGAAGTCAAGCTGCTCATTATGATAATCACACTGTCCTTTGTCTGCACATTTTGTTACACACTCATTGTTCCTGGTCAGTAACCATTGACCTCATAGCTGGGAAATACTGCAGCCAAATGTATGCCACCTTCCAATATTCACTGTGTTTAATGTTAAACTCCTGTTTAAGAAAACCAGGCTGTGAATTAGAGAACATTGAGTAATCATGGTAGGGTTTGTGGGCAGAAAAGTACATGTGGATATGATGTAGTTATGATCTAAAAAAAATATTTTGAAAAGCTGAAAATAGCTTCATGGCCAGAGACTAGGGGTTTTAATTAGAGCACTCTAAGGATTTCTCCAACATTTTCTCTCAGACTGTACATCCAAACCCACAAAAAATAACAATCCTGTTACATAGTCCTGAAGAGTTCACTGAGACTGGTTTTGCCTGAATACTGTAATTTTAGCAAATTGTATACATAATAAGGTCTCTACGCTATCCAGAATCTTGATAGCTCTCATCTGTTGATTCCAAGAAACTGCCCACCAAGACAATTATGGATTATCTAGGAACGATTACCTAATTCCACATTGCTCACCTCAACTACTGTTGAAGAAGGAAATCTCAGCTTCCATCCTGCCTCTCCCTTTCTTCACTGTGACTCCACCAGTATCCAAGTGGGACATGAACTCAATCATTGCACAAATCCCTCTTCATTTATAAGACCCCACAATAATCAAAGATCTTGGGAGTTCACCCATTTTCTGGTCTATTTTCCTTCTCCCTGACCAGGCAAGGGCCCAACTGGAACGAAGTGTAGGATTTTCTTCCCAACACTGTACAGGAGAAGCAGGATTGGGAGTTCAAAACAATTCTAAATTACACAGCATAAGACAAGCCACAGTTAGAAGACATTTTGCTCTACATAGAAATAAATAATCAGCATTACTTGAGAAAAGGAATGAAATAAGTAAAATCTAAGAAACATAGGAGTGCAGAAAAATAGAGATAAAAACAGTAATATGTTTAAAGAAGACATTTAAAAAGATAACCAATACCTGGGTGGTGGTGGCAAATGCATTTAATGCTGGTGCTCAGGAGGCATATGGAAGCTTATCTCTGTGAGTTCAAACCACCCTGTTCTACAAGATATAGTTGTGGGACAGGCATCAGAGCCAAAAAGAAATGGGGTCTCCAAAAAACAATAAAGTAAAACACAGGAAAACAAAACAAAAAAATCAATGCTACAAAGAGTTGGTTTTTTGAGAAAATTAACAAGGTAGACAAACTTTTATCCAAACCTACGAAAAAGCATAAAGAGAATATGGAAATTAACAAAATCAGAAAAAAAAATGTGGTATGTAACAATAGACACTGAGGAAATCCAGACAATTTTAAGGTCATATTTTGAAAACCTATACTCCACAAGATTTGAAAATTCAAAGGATTTTCAAAGGATTATTACAAATTATTTACCAAAATTAAATCAAGAATAGACATATAACAACTAACAAAGTAGGAGTAATAAAGAAAAGCCTTCCAACATAAAAAATCCCAGAGCTAGATGTCTTCTTCAGTGAAGAATTCTACCAAAAATTTATGGAAAAGCTATATTAATACTCCTGAAATTGTTGCACACAATAGAAACAGAAGGTACATTAACAAACTCTTTTTTGAGGCTATAATCACCTTGATTCCCATCCACACAACGACACAAATAAGAGAGAAAATTACAGACCAATATCCCTCGTGTACATTGATGCAAAAATACTAAAGAAAATACAGGAGGACCGAATCTAAGAATATATCAGAGAAATCATCTACCATGATCAAGTAGGCTTCATCTCTGGCTTGCAGGGATGGATTCACATAGGAAAATATATCAAATATATCACTATATAAACAAACTGAAAATGAAAAGACACATGATCATCTCCCTCAACAGTCCTTACTCACCCTCAACATTAATGCTCTTAACTCACCTATAAAAAGACACAGGCTAACAGAACGTATACGAAGACAGAATCCATCCTTCTGCTGCATACAAGAAACACATCTTAGCTTCAAAGATAGACATTACCTCAGGGTAAAGGGTTGGGAAAAGATTTTCCATTCAAATGGAAATAAGAACCAAGCAGGCGTAGATACCCTAATATCTAACAAGTTAGACTTCAAACCAAAATTAGTCAAAAGAGATGAAGACGGTCATTTCACATTCACCTCAGCAGAAATCCATCAACACAAAGTCTCAATTCTGAACATCTATGCCCCTAATACAAAGTCACCCACATCCGTAAAAGAAACACTACTAAAACTCAAAGCTCATATAAAACCTCACACACTTATAGTGAGAGAGAAACTATCTCTTTATTCATTCATTTTTTGTTCAAATCTATGATTAAGAACTCAATGTCTATTCAGTATTGAGCAATCATTTAGGCTTCACGCATAAAACACCATCCACTTGTTTAATGTTTATTCATTTAATTATGAAAATCTGTCATTATGTATTCAGTGATCACTGGAGTTTTGAGCCTCCTTAGGGAGACCGTTGTACCAGACCATCACATAATCTAATACTACACTTGCTTCCTTAACTGTTAAACTAGGATATTAGGTAATAATTCATCATTTAATTGACATATTTACAATACAGGTAATGTTATGGACCATAAGTCCCTTTTGGAGTCAAATTGTGGGAGTTGATGATGTAATATCATCTCATTACTTCATCATTTAGCTGTGTAAATAGATCTTTACATCAGCGATAGGTTTAGGACTTTGGTGCCATCTCGTCAGTGTTACTATAAAAGGCCCACTAATTAATTTTCACTTTAATTTTTTAAAAACATCATTATTCCAGGAAGAGATCATTCTGACTACTCCATGTGGGATTTAAGTGTGCACCACCATGTCATTTTTCAATCATTTTTCATTATATATTAATTATTTAAATCGATGAAGATGTTGTTCTTCTTGACGGGAGTCGGGCCATTCCTACATGGTAGTTAATCACGTGGCATTATTTAATCATCTAAGTACTACTTCCTTGACAATCACTGGAGTATAGTTCCATCTTTTAAAAGTTAAGTATGGAGGACTATCCAATTTTTAACTTACTTGATTGCGTAAGTAATGATGGTGTCATCCCTCATGTGGCTGTTGTGGGATTGACAGAGCAGGAGATCGGTACCAGAAGCAGTGCCCAGAGAATGGGGCACACTGCCTTATGCAGTGATTACTGATTACGTAATAGTAGATTTTTAACAATCGAATGATTACACGAAACTGTACTGTTTTACATCATCAGTTTCTGAGAGTTTGCAACAGAACTGACCCATGAAGGACACAGTGACCACTGATTTTAAAAATGGAATAACTGAATAATCTCCTGATCAGGGAATCTCATCTAATGAACTCTGTCGGGCTGATAACATGACACACCACCAACAATTAATCACTCTAAATAACCATATTAGAAAGCAGGATACAGAACTTAATAGAGAAAAGTCAATTGAGGAATCCAAAATGACTGAAAGAAACATAAGACACTGCTCAAAATCCTTAATCATCAGCCTAATGCAAATCTACACAACTCTGAGAAACCATGGGATCAAGCTCCTCTAAAGGTAAGAGGATGAAGAGGAGTTTATTTTATTTTCAAGAAAGGGAAAAGGATTATGGTAGAGGCGATTAACTGTATTGTTTCCATTCTAGAAATTAGCAAATTGAAGAATTGAAAACAAGAGTAAAATACTCATCATTGTACTTGAATGGCACAATGATGCTTTCTTTTTCATGCTTATGTCACTATAGGCATGTTGTAGCTTGAGAGACGGGTAAATATGTAGAACTCAAAAGAAAGAGCCCTGCTTTGTTTTTGTGAGAAACTCAGTGAGGCTGTAGGGTTAGTTCACCGGTGGGTATGCTCCTTTTAGCATGTGGAAGGGGCACTAGAATGTGACAGAATGTTGGTTCATAAATGTTGCCTGGCAACCCTGCTTGCATACTGTATCCTGGTAGCATGGGCCAAGGACCAGAGAGCAGCTTCGAGAAAGAATTGTCATGGGACATTACAGTCTCCCAAGATAACTATCTCCAAAAACTTTCAATGACAGCATTTGATTAGCCTAACCAAGTCACAGCCAAATCTCTGGAAGTGTGCCTACAGCTTTTACTGGTTACCAAATTCAAGATTACCTAATCATGAGAGAGCATCGTCTGTGGACAAACAGTTCAAAGTCTTCTGTTTATGAATTCTCTCTCCTAACAAGTAATATTATGGACACAAAGATAATAAGACTCACATTTATTCATCAAAAGGTGAGTTTGCCATTGTTGACTTCCTACAGGATTGTGATAATCCGTTTGTTAGAGTGGACTTAGTGATTATTGGATTTCAGTCCATCTCTTTGAGGCAGCCGCCCAACATTAAATATGTGATATCTTCTAAAAACCCTGCATACACAATGACAGTTCAGCATTTAATCATGTTCCTACTCTGCTCTGCGATTAAATAAGGGATGATGAACCTGGGAGTTTCCCACAATCATGTGGGAGTCAACTGAGAGGCAATTGTGTGGAGCATGGCAGACCATTTCATCCTCTCATTATGTTGTTATTTGATTATTAAAATAGGACTCTAGATAATCCATGATCAGTGGATTGCGGTGACGCGATGTGGGAGGCAATTATTATAGAACATCTTAATATCAATTGTGTAGTTAAAATATTTAAATTAATCACGACAGCATCGTTCATGAGCCTGGTTTGGAGCCACCTAGGAAAGTGGATTATGTTACATGAACTCATTATTTGATTATGTAATTAGATAAAACAATGATTATATCGTCCATGATACCTGATCTGGTGCCACAGATCATCTAATTACATAATTAATGAATTTAAATTGACAATATGTGTTAATCCACAAGATAATGTAAACATTTGTATACTCAGGTAGACAACAACCATCCATTCCATGAAGAGATATGTAAAGCTCACTCTTGTGGAGATAATGTGCAATATCTACACATCTTATGATTCATTGACTCCATGATGATGACATCCTTCATGACTGGAGTCTGGCCATACCTCCCTGCCAGTTAAATACTACATCACCTCTTAATGGGACAGTTAGCTCTCACTGACTTATTTAATTCTTTAAATTACTTAAACGACAGACAAGGCCAACACCGATTATTATTAGGTTGCAGATATCTGTCAGCGACAAATTAGGAAACTTGTAGACATGGGCAGAGCATTTTCTGAATGTCTATGCATCTTCCAGACCACTAGGAATGCTGGACAATAGAGTCCAGAAGATTGCATGGTGCCCTCCGAGAAGTACAAGAACTTTTCCAAGGTCTGCATGGTGGTCTGGGTGTTGACTGCTTGCTCTTCCTCCACATCTTCACATCGGTTGTGGTCTACATCTAGAAGATGTAGCGGCACTAGTAGGTCGGCACCATCACCGAGACCTGGCAAAAGGATGACGACTCAGAACACGGAAGAACATCTCACTCTCAGCTATGCTGTTGAAGCCCCTGCTGCAGCCACCTTTTCAGCTGATATCAACATTTTGGCTACTACTGGTATGCCAGGAATGGGCCAATTACCTCAGGTCCTGCCGCAACACAACAGAGATTCAGGCACCGGTGAGGATGTCAGGCCAACAGAATTCACCACGCAAGAAAGTATGATTATCTGGCGATTAACTGATGGAATATTAAAAAAATCTGTGATGACAGCATCCGTTTTCATATCTGGCAAATCTGCCCAGGAATTGATGATACGAAAAATTTCAACGACTTAGATATGTAAAGATGTAATTATTAAATTGTTTAATTATATAATCTGTGAACCCTGAAGTGTGGTGCCACCTTGTGTGACTCAAGTGTGACAGACGATCTAACAATCTGATGCTTTCATTATTTAAATCTGTCTTTTTCTACTTCAGGAAGAGTGGAGTCTGGAGCCCCCTTGTTGGTGTTAAAATGTCTCTTGTGATTTCATTATTTATTTATTTAAATCAATGTTGATCTCATTTTGTTATCTGTCTAGGGGTGAATTATGAGAAATTATCTTTCCATTCATTCATTTTATTGTTCAAATCTATGATTAAGAACTCAACGACTCTTCAGTATTGGTCAATCTTTAGGTTTCGTGCATATAACACCATCCACTAGTTTAATATTTATTCATTGAATTATGAAAATCTGTCATTATGTATTCAGTGACCACTAAAATTTTTAGCCTCCTTAGGGGAGTCCATCGTGCCAGAACATCGCATCATCTACTAGTACACTTCCTTATATACCGGTTAAACTAGGAAATTAAATAATAATTCATCACTTAATTAACGTGTTTGAAATACAGGTAATGTTATGGACCCTAAGTCCCTTTTGGAGTCAGATTTTGTGAGGAGACGAAGTACCATCATCTCATTACTTCTTCATTTAGCTCTGTAAATAGGTCATTACATCAGCGATAGTTTTAGGACTTTGGTGCCATCTCGTCAGTGATAGTATCAAACGCCAGCTAATTAATTATCAATTTAATTTTATAAATAAATCATTATTCCAGGAAGGGACCAGTCTGACTACTCCATGTGGGATTTAAATATGCACCACCATGACATTACTCAATCATTTTTCATTATATATTCATTATTTGAATCGTTGAAGATGTTGTTCTTCTTGTCTGGAGTACGGCCATTCCTCCATGGGAGGTAATCACGTGGCAGTATTTAATCATCTAAGTACTCCTTCCTGGACAATCACTGGAGTTTGGTTCCATCTTATGAAAGTTAAGTATGGAGGACTATCCCATTATTAACTTACTTGAGTGCGTAAGTAATGATGGTGTCATCCGTCATGTGGCTGCTGTGGGATTGACACAGCAGCAGATAGGTACCAGAAGCAGTGCCCAGAGAACGGGGGACACTGCCTCATACAGTGATTACTGATTACGTAGTAGTACGTTTTTAACAATCGAATGATTACAAGATTTTAAAAAACTGTACTATTTCGCATCATCAGTTTCTGCGAGGTTGCAACAGAACTGACCCATGAAGGACACGGTGACCACCGATTTTAAAAACAGAATAACTGTATAAACTCCTGATCAGGGAATCTCATCTCATGAACTCTGTCGGGCTGATAACATGACATACCACCAACAATAAATAACACTAAATAACCATCTTAGAAAGCGGGGTACAGGACTTAATAGAGAACAGTCAATTGAGGAATCCAAAATGACTGAAAGAAACATAAGACACTGCTCAAAATCCTTAATCATCAGCCTAATGAAAATCTAAACAACTCTGAGAATCCATGGGATCAAGCTCCTCTAATGGTAAGAGGATGAAGAGGAGTTTATTTTATTTTCAATAAAGAGAAAAGGATTATGATAGAGGCGATTAACTGTATTGTTTCCATTCTAGAAATTAGCAAATTGAAGAATTGAAAACAAGAGTAAAATATAAATCATTGTACTTGAATGACACACTGATTCTTTCGTTTTCATGCTTATGTCACTATAGGCATGTTGTAGCTTGAAAGAATGGTAAATCTGGAGAACTCAAAAGAAAGAGTCCTGATTTGTTTTTGTGAGAAAATCAGTGAGGCTGTAGGGTTAGTTCACCGGTGGGTATACTCCTTTCAGCCTGTGGGAGGGGCACTAGAATGTGACAGAATGTTGGTTCATAAATGTTGCCTGGCAACCCTCCTTGCATTCTGTATCCTGGTATCGTGGGCCAAGGACGAGAGAGCAGCTTCGAGAAAGTGTTATCATGGCACATTACAGTCTGCCAAGATAAATATCTCCTAAAACTTTCCATGACAGCATTTGATTCGCCTAACCAAGTCATAGCCACACCTCTGGAAGTGTGCCTACAGCTTTTCCTGGTTACCAAATTCAAGATTACCTAATCATCAGAGAACACAGTCTGTGCATAAACAGTTCAGAGTCTTCTGTTTATGAATACTCTCTCTCCTCAGAAGTAAAACTATGGAGCAAAAGATAATAAGACTACGATTATTCATCAAAAAGGTGAGTTTGACATTGTTGTCTTCCTTCAGGAAGGTGATAATCTGTTTGTTAGAGTAGAATTAGAGTTTATTAGATTTCAGTTCATCTCTTTTGAGGCAGCCTTCCAACATTAAATAAAACCCTGAATACACAATGACAGTTCAGCATGTGAACATGTTACTACTGTGCTCTGCGATTAAATAAGGGATGAACCTGGGAGTTTCCCACAATCATGTGGGAGGCAACTGGGAGAAAATTGTGTGGAGAATGGAAGACCATTTCATCCTCTGATTAAGTTGTTATTTGATTATTAAAATAGGACATTAGATAATCCATGATCAGTGGATTGTGGTTATGCGATGTGGGAGGCAAGTATCATAGACCATCTTAATATCAATTATATAGATAAAATATTTAAATTAATCACGACAGCATCGTTCATGTGCCTGGTTTGGAGCCACCTTAGGGAAGTGGATGATGTTACATGAACTCATTATTTGATTATTTAATTATACAAAACAATGATTATATCGTCCATGACACCTGGAATCTGGTGCCACAGATCATCTAATTACATAATTAATGTATTTAAAATGACAATCTGTGTTAATCCCCAAGATAATGGAAATCTGTGTGTAATTATGTAAAACAAAAATTGTCCACTCCATGAAGAGACCCGTCAAGCTCCCACTTGTGGCGTTAATGAGCAATATCATCACAGTTTATGATTCATGGTTTCAATGGATGATGATGACATTCTTCATGACAGGAGTCTGGCCATACTTCCCAGCCAATTAAATGCTACATCACCTCTTTATTGGTACAGTTAGCTCTCACTGACTTATTTAATTCTTTAAATTACTTAAACGACAGACAATGCCAACACCGATTATTATTAGGTTGCAGATATCTGTCAGCGATATATTAGGAAACTTGTAGACATGGGCAGAGCATTTTCTGAATGTCTATGCGTCTTCCAGACCACTAGGAATGCTGGACAATAGAGTCCAGAAGATTGCATGGTGCCCTCCGAGAAGTACAAGAACTTTTCCAAAGTCTGCATGGCAGTTTGGGTGTTGACTACTTGCTCTTCCTCCACATCTTCACATCGGTTGTGGTCTACATCTAGAAGATGTAGAGGCACTAGGAGGTCGGCACCATCACCGAGACCTGGCAAAAGGATGACGACTCAGAACACGGAAGAACATCTCACTCTCAGCTATGCTGTTGATGCCCCTGCTGCAGCCACCTTTTCAGCTGATATCAACATTTTGGCTACTACTGGTATGCCAGGAATGGGCCAATTACCTCAGGTCCTGCCGCAACACAACAGAGATTCAGGCACCGGTGAGGATGTCAGGCCAACAGAATTCACCACGCAAGAAAGTATGATTATCTGACGATTAACTTATGGAATATTAAAAATCCGTGATGCCAGCATCCGTTCTCATATCTGGCAAGTCTGCCCTGGAATTGATGATATGAAAAAGTTCAACGACTTAGATATGTAAAGATGTAATTATTAAATTGTTTCATTATATAATCTGTGAACCCTGAAGTGTGGTGCCACCTTGTATGACTCAAGTATGACAGACGATCTAACAATCTGATGCATTCATTATTTAAATCTGTCTTTTTCTACTACAGGAAGAGTGGAATCTGGAGCCCCCTTGTTGGTGTTAAAATGTATCTTGTGATTTCATTATTTATTTATTAAAATCAATGTTGATATTATTTTGTTATCTCTCTACGGGTGAATTATGAGAAATTATCCCTTCATTCATTCATTTTATTGTTAAAATGTATGTATACGAACTCAATAACTCTTCAGTATTGATCAATCTTTAGGTTTCGTGCATATAACACCATCCACTAGTTTAATATTTATTCATTGAATTATGAAAATCTGCCATTATGTATTCAGTGACCACTAAAATTTTTAGCCTCCTTAGGGGAGTCAATCGTGCAAGAACATAGCATCATCTATTAGTACACTTATTTATTTACCGGTTATACTAGGAAATTAAATAATAATTCATCACTTAATTAACGTGTTTGAAATACAGGTAATGTTATGGACCCTAAGTCCCTTTTGGAGTCAGATTTTGTGAGTAGAAGAAGTAACATCATCTCATTACTTCCTCATTTAGCTCTGTAAATAGGTCATTACATCAGCGATAGTTTTAGGACTTTGGTGCCATCTCGTCAGTGATAGTATCAAACGCCAGCTAATTAATTATCAATTTAATTTTATAAATAAATCATTATTCCAGGAAGAGACCAGTCTGACTACTCCATGTGGGATTTAAATATGCACCACCATGACATTACTCAATCATTTTTCATTATATATTCATTATGTGAATCGATGAAGATGTTGTTCTTCTTGACTGGGGTAGGGCCATTCCTCCATGGGAGTTAATCACGTGGCAGTATTTAATCATCTAAGTACTCCTTCCTGGACAATCACTGGAGTTTGGTTCCATCTTATGAAAGTTAAGTATGGAGGACCATCCCATTATTAACTTACTTGAGTGCGTAAGTAATGATGGTGTCATCCGTCATGTGGCTGCTGTGGGATTGACACAGCAGCAGATCGGTACCAGAAGCAGTGCCCAGAGAACGGGTGACACTGCCTCATACAGTGATTACTGACTACGTAGTAGTACGTTTTTAACAATCGAATGATTACAAGATTTTAAAAAACTGTACTGTTTCGCATGATCAGTTTCTGCGAGGTTGCAACGGAACTGACCCATGAAGGACACAGTGACCACCGATTTTAAAAATGGAATAACTGTATAATCTCCTGATCAGGGAATCTCATCTCATGAACTCTGTCGGGCTGATAACATGACACACCACCAACAATAAATAACTCTAAATAACCATCTCAGAAAGCGGGGTACAGGACTTAATAGAGAACAGTCAGTTGAGGAATCCAAAATGACTGAAAGAAACATAAGACACTGCTCAAAATCCTTAATCATCAGCCTAATGAAAATCTAAACAACTCTGAGAAACCATGGGTTGAAGCTCCTCTAATGGTAAGAGGATGAATAGGAGTTTATTTTATTTTCAATAAAGAGAAAAGGATTATGGTAGAGGCGATTAACTGTATTGTTTCCATTCTAGAAATTAGCAAATTGAAGAATTGAAAACAAGAGTAAAATTCTCATCATTGTACTTGAATGGCACACTGATTCTTTCGTTTTCATGCTTATGTCACTATAGGCATGTTGTAGCTTGAAAGAATGGTAAATCTGGAGAACTCAAAAGAAAGAGTCCTGCTTTGTTTTTGTGAGAAAATCAGTGAGGCTGTAAGTTTAGTTCATCAGTGGGTATACTCCTTTTAGCATGTGGGAGGGGCACTAGAATGTGACAGAATGTCGGTTCATAAATGTTGCCTGGCAACCCTCCTTACATTCTGTATCCTGGTATCGTGGGCCAAGGACCAGTGAGGAGCTTTGAGAAAGTGTAATCATGGGATATTAGAGTCTCCCAAGATAACTATCTCCTAAAACTTTTAATGACAGCATTTGATTCGCCTAAACAACACATACCCACACCTCTGGAAGTGTGCCTACAGCTTTTACTGGTTACCAAATTCAAGATTACCTAATCATCAGAAAACATAGTCTGTGGAGAACCAGTTCCAAGTCTTCTGTTTATGAATACTCTCTCTCCTAAGAAGTAAAACAATGGAACAATAGATAAAAAGACACAATTATTCATCAAAAGGTGAGTTTGCCATTGTTGACCTCCTTCAGGAAGGTGAAAATCCATTTGTTAAAGTAGACTTAGTGATTATTTTATTTCAGTCCATCTCTTTTGAGGCAGCCGTACAACATTAAATATGTGATATCTTCTAAAAACCCTGCATACAAAATGACAGTTCAGCATTTAAACGTGTTACTACTCTGCTCTGCTATTAAATAAGGGATGAACCTGGGAGTTTTCCACAATCATGTGGGAGTCAACAGATAGTCAATTGTGTGGAGTATGGCAGACCACTCATCCTCTGATTATGTTGTTATTTGATTATTAAAATAGGACATTAGATAATCCATGATCAGTGGATCGTGGTGACGCAATGTGGGAGGCATTTATTATAGACCATCTTAATATCAAATGTGAAGTTAAAATATTTAAATTAATCAAGACAGCATCGTTCATGAGCCTGGTTTGGGGCCACCTTAGGGAAGTGGATGATGTCACATGAACTCATTATTTGATTAATTAATTATATAAAACAATGATTATATCGTCCATGAAAACCTGGAATCTGGTGCCACATATCATCTAATTACATAATTAAAGTATTTGAATTGAAAATCTGTTTCAATCACCAAGATAATGTAAATATGTCTATAGTTATGTAAACAACAATCCGCCATTCCATGAAGAGACCTGTAAAGCTCCCTCTTGTGGAGTTAATGTGCAATATCATCACATTTTATGATTCATTGCCTCAATTGAAAATGATGACATCCTTAATGCAGGAGTCTGGCCATGCTTCCCTGCCAGTAGAATGCTACATCCCCTATTTATTGTGACAGTTAGCTATTACTGACTTATTTAATTCTTTAAATTTGTAAACGACAGACAGTGCCATCACCGATTACGTTAGGGTGCAAATATCTGTCAGGGACAAGGTTAGGAAAGTTGTAGACATGGGCAGAGCATTTCTGAATGATCTATGCATCTCCCAGTGTACGAGGGATGCTGGGTGATTGAGTCCAGAAGGTGGCACGGTGCCCTCCGATAAGTAAAAGGACTTCACCAAGGCCAGAATGGTGGTCTGGGTGTTGACTAATTAGTCTTCCTCCATATCTTCACATCGGTTGTGATCTACCATGAGAAGAAGGAGTGGCACTAGGAGGTCGGCACCATCACCGTGACCCGGCAAAAGGATGACGACTCAGAACATGGAAGAACATCTCTCTCTCTCAGCTATGCTGGTGATGCCCCTGCTGTAGCCATCTTTTCAGCTGTTACCAACATTGTGGCTACTACTGCTACGCCAGGATTGGGCCCATTATCTCACGTCCGGCCGCACCAAAACAGAAAATCAGATGCATGTGATGATGTCAGGCCAACAGAATTCATCAGGCAAGACAGTGTGATTAACTGATAGAATTTTAAAAATGCGTGATGACACCATACATTTTCATGTCTGGCAATTCTTCCGAAGGAATTGATGATATAAAAAGAGGTCAACGGCTTACATATTTAAAGATTTAATTACTAAATTCTTTCATTATATAATCTGTGATCCCTGAAGATTGACGCCACCTTGTGTGACACTCAAGTGTGACAGACGATCTAACTATCTGATTATTTCATTATTCAAATCTGTCTTATTCTACTCCAGGAAGAGTGGAGTCTGGGAACCACCTTGTTGGTGTTAAATTGTATCTTGTGAATTCTTTCTTTCTTTCTTTCTTCCTTCCATCCTTTCTTTCTTTCTTTCTTTCTTACTTCCTTCCTTTATTTAAATCTATGTTGATATCATTTTGTTATCTCTCTAGGGGTGAATTATGAGAAAGTATCTCTTCATTCATTCATTTTTTGTTCAAATCTATGAAGAACTCAATGTCTCTTCAGTATTGAGCAATCTTTTAGGCTTCACGCAAAAAACACCATCCAATTGTTTAATGTGTATTCATTTAATTATGAAAATCTGTCATTATGTATTCAGTGATCACTGGAGTTTTGAGCCTCCTTTGGGGAGACCGTTGTACCAGACCATCACGTCATCTAATACTACACTTACTTCTTTGTTAAACTAGGAAAATAAGTAATAATTCATCATTTAATTTACGTATTTAAAATACAAGTAATGTTATGGACCATAAGTCCCGTTTATAGTCAGATTTTGGGAGTTGATGATATAATGTCATCTCATTGCTTCAGCACTTAGCTATGTAAATAGATCTTTACATCAGCGATAGGTTTAGGACTTTGGTGCCACTTCATCAGTGTTAATATAAAAGGCCCACTAGTTAATTTTCAATTTAATTTTTTAAAAATATCATTATTCCAGTAAGAGATCAGTCTGACTACTCCATGTGGGATTTAAGTATGCACCACCATGTCATTTTTTAATAATTTTTCATTATATATTAATTATTAACATCGATGAAGATGTTGTTCTTCTTGACTGGAGTCAGGCCAAACCTCCATGGGAGTTAATCACGTGGCTTTATTGAATTTTCTAAGTACTACTTCCATGACAATCACTGGAGTTTGGTTCCATCTTTTGAAAGTTAAATATGGAGGAATATCCAATTATTATCTTATTTGATTGCATAAGTAATGATGGTGTCATCCATCATTTGGTTGCTGTGGCATTGACACAGCAGGAGATCGGCACCAGAAGCAGTGGCCAGAGAATGGGAGACACTGCCTTATATAGTGATTACTGATTATGCAATAGTAGATTATTAACAAACGAATGATTACACGATTTAAAAAAAAAAACTGTACTGTTCCGCATCTTCAGTTCCTGAGAGGTTGCAAAAGAACTGACCCATGAAGGACACAGTGACCACCGATTTTAAAAATGGAATAACTGAATAATCTCCTGATCAGGGAATCTCATCTAATGAACTCTGTCGGGCTGTTAACATGACACAGCACCAACAATAAATAACTCTAAATAACCATATTAGAAAGCAGGGTACAGGACTTAATAGAGAACAGTCAATTGAGGAATCCAAAATGACTGAAAGAAACAGAAGACACTGTTCAAAATCCTTAATCATCAGCCTAATGCAAATCTAAACAACTCTGAGAAACCAAGGGATCAAGCTCTTCTAATTGTAAGAGGATGCAGAGGAGTTAATTTTATTTTCAATAAAGAGAAAAGGATTATGATAGAGGCGATTAACTGTATTGTTTCCATTCTAGAAATTACCAAATTGAAGCATAGAAAAGGCCCTCTAAATAATTATCAATTTAATTTTTTTAAAAACATCATTATTCCAGGATGATATCAGTCTGACTACTCCATGTGGGATTTAAGAATGCAACACCATGGCATCATTCAATCATATTTCATTATATATTAATTATTTAAATCGATGAAGATATTGTTCTTTTGACTAGAGTCGGGCCATTCCTCCATGGAAGTTACTCATGTGCAATTATTTAGTTATGTAAGTACTACTTCCTTGACAATCACTGGAGTTTGGTTCCATCTAATGAAAGTGAAGTATGGAGGACTATCCAATTATTAACTTATTAGATTGCATAAGTCATGATGGTGTCATCTGTCATTTGGCTGCTGAGGGATTGACACAGCAGAAGATCGGTACCAGAAGCAGTGCCCAGAAAATGGGGGACACTGCCATATATGGTGATTACTGATTATGTAATAGTAGATTTTTAACAATCGAATGATTACACGATTTAAAAAAAAAAACTGTACTGTTTCCCATCATCAGTTTCTGAGAGGTTGCAACAGAACTGACACATGAAGGACACAGTGACCACCGATTTTAAAAATGGAATAACTGAATAATCTCCTGATCAGGGAATGTCATCTATTGAACTCTGTCGGGCTCGTAACATGACACCCCACCAACAATATATCACTCTAAATAGGCATATTAGAAAGCGGGGGTACAGGACTTATTAGAGAACAGTCAATTGAGGAATCCAAAATAACTGAAAGAGACTTAAGACACTGCTCAAATCCTTAATCATCAGCCTAATGCAAATCTAAACAACTCTGAGAAACCATGGGATTAAGCTCTTCTAAAGGTAAGAGAATGAAGAGGAGTTAATTTTATTTTCAATGAAGGGAACAGGATTATGGTACAGGCGATTAATTATATTGTTTCCGTTCTAGAAATTAGAAAACTGAAGCATAGAAAACAGTTTTAAAATACTCATCATTGTACTTGAATGGCACAATGATGCTTTCGTTTTCATGCTTATGTCACTATAGGCAAGTGGTAGCTTGAGAGATTGGTAAATATGTAGAACTCAAAAGAAAGAGCCCTGCTTTTCTTTTGTGAGAAACTCAGTGAGGCTGTAATGTTAGTTCATCGGTGGGTATACCTCCTTCAAGCATGTGGGAGGGGCACTAGAATGTGACAGAATGTTGGTTCATAAATGTTGCCTGGCAACCCTCTTGCATTCTGTATCCTGGTATCATGGGCCAGAGAGCAGCTTGGAGAAAGTGTTATCATGGGACATTACAGTCTCCCAAGATAACTATCTCCTAAAATTTTAATGACAACATTTGATTCGCCTAAACAAGTCATAGCCACAACTCTGGAAGTGTGCCTACAGCTTTCACTCGTTACCAAATTAAAGATTACCTAATCATCAGAGAATGTAGTCTGTGGAGAAACATTTCAGAGTCTTCTGTTTATGAATACTCTCTCTCCTCAGAAGTAAAACTATGGAGCAAAAGATAATAAGACTACGATTATTCATCAAAAAGGTGAGTTTGCCATTGGTGACTTCCTTCAGGAAGGTGATAATCCGTTTGTTAGAGTAGACTTAGCGATTATTAGATTTCAGTCCATCACTTTTGAGGCAGCCGGCCAACATTAAATATGTGATATCTTCGAAAAACCCTGCATACACAATGACAGTTCAGCATTTAAACATGTTAGTACTGTGCTCTGCGATTAAATAAGGGATGAACCTGGGAGTTTCCCACAATCATGTGGGAGGCAACTGAGAGAAAATTGTGTGGAGAATGGCAGACCATTTCATCCTCTGATTATGTTGTTATTTGATTATTACTATAGGACATTAGATAATCCATGATCAGTGGATTGTGGTTAAGCGATGTGGGAGGCAATTATCATAGACCATCTTAATATCAATTATATAGTTAAAATATTTAAATTAATAACGACAGCATCGTTCATGTGCCTGGTTTGGAACCACCTTAGGGAAGAGGATGATGTTACATGAACTCATTATTTGATTATTTAATTATAAAACAATGATTATATTGTCCATGACCCCTGGAATCTGATACCACAGATCATCTAATTACATAATTAATGTATTTAAATTGACAATCCTTGTTAATCCCCAAAATAATGTAAATATGTGTGTAATTATGTAAACCAGAAATTGTCCATTCCATGAAGAGACCCGTAAAGCTCTCTCTTGTGGCGTTAATGTGCAATATCATCACCGTTTATGATTCATGGTTTCAATGGATGATGATGACATTCTTCATGACTGGAGTCTGGCCATACCTTGCTGCCAGTTAAATGCTACATCACCTCTTTATTGGGACAGTTAGCTATCACTGACTTATTTAGTTCTTTAAATTACTTAAACGACAGACAATGCCAACACCGATTATTTTTAGGTTGCAAATATCTGTCAGCGACAAATTAGGAAACTTGTACACATGGGCAGAGCATTTTCTGAATGTCTTTCCGTCTTCCAGACCACTAGGAATGCTGGAGAATAGAGTCCAGAAGATTGCATGGTGCCCTCCGAGAAGAACAAGAACATTACCAAGGTCTGCATGGTGGTCTGGGTGTTGACTACTTGCTCTTCCTCCACATCTTCACATCTGTTGGGGTCTACGTCTAGAAGATGTAGTGGCACTAGGAGGTCGGCGCCATCACCGAGACCTGGCAAAAGGATGATGACTCAGAACACAGAAGAACATCTGTCTCTCAGCTATGCTGTTGATGCCCCTGCTGCAGCCACCTTTTCAGCTGATACCAACATTTTGGCTACTATTGGTATGCCAGGAATGGGCCAATTACCTCAGGTCCTGCAGCAACACAACAGAGATTCAGGCACCGGTGAGGATGTCAGACCTACAGAATTCACCAGGCAAGAAAGTATGATTATCTGACGAATAACTGATGGAATATTAAAAATCCGTTATGACAGCCTCTGTTTTCATATCTGGCATGTCTGCCCTGGAATTGATGATATGAAAAAGTTCAACGACTTAGATATGTAAAGATGTAATTATTAAATTGTTTAATTATATAATCTGTGAACCCTGAAGTGTGGTGCCACCTTGTGTGACTCAAATGTGACAGACGATCTAACAATCTGATGCTTTCATGATTTAAATCTGTCTTTTCTACACCAGGAAGAGTGGAGTCTGGAGCTCCCTTGTTGGTGTTAAAATGTCTCTTGTGATTTCATTATTTATTTATTGAAATAAATGTTGATATCATTTTGTTATCTCCCTAGGGGTGAATTATGAGAAATTATCTCTTCATTCATTCACTTTATTGTTCAAATCTATGATTAAGGACTCAATGACTCTTCAGTATTGATCAATCTTTAGGTTTCGCGCATAAAACACCATCCACTATTTTAATGTTTATTCATTGAATTATGAAAATCTGTCTTTACGTATTCAGTGACCAGTGAAGATTTTAGCCTCCTTAGGGGAGTCCATCGTGCCAGAACATAGCATCATCTAATAGTACACTTACTTATTTACCTGTTAAACTATGAAATTAAATAATAATTCATCATTTAATTAACGTATTTGAAATACAGGTAGTGTTGTGGACCCTAAGTCCCTTTTGGAGTCAGATTTTGTGAGTAGACGATGTAACATCATCTCATTACTTCATCATTTAGCTCTGTAAGTAGGTCATTACGTCGGTGATAGTTTTAGGACTTTGGAGCCATCTCTTCAGTGTTAATTTAAAACTCCAGCTAATTAATTGTCAATTTAATTTTATAAATAAATCATTATTCCAGGAAGAGGTCAGTCTGACTACTCCAGTGGGATTTAAGTATGCACCACTATGACATTATTCAATTATTTTTCATTACATATTAATTATTTGAATCCATGAAGATGTTGTATTTCTTGACTGGAGTAGGGCCATTCCTGCATGGGAGTTAATCACGTGGCAGTATTTAATCATCTAAGTACTACTTCTTTGACAATCACTGGGGTTTGGTTCCATCTTATGAATGTTGAGTATGGAGGACTATTTAATTATTAACTTACTTGATTGCGTAAGTAATGATGGTGTCATCCGTCATGTGGCTGCTGTGGGATTGACACAGGAGGAGATCGGTACCAGAAGCAGTGCCCAGAGAATGGGGGACACGGCCTCATACAGTGATTACTGATTACGCAGTTGTACATTTTTAACAATCGAATGATTACACGATTTTAAAAAACTGTACTGTTTCGCATCATCAGTTTCTGCGAGGTTGCAACAGAACTGACCCTTGAAGGACACAGTGACCACCGATTTTAAAAATGGAATAACTGTATAATCTCCTGATCAGGGAATCTCATCTAATGAAATGTCGGGCTGATAACATGACACACCACCAACAATAAATAATTCTAAATAACTATCTTAGAAAGCGGGGTACAGGAATTAATAGAGAACAGTCAAATGAGGATTCCAAATGACTGAAAGAAACATAAGTCAGTGCTCAAAATCCTTAATCATCAGCCTAATGCAAATCTACACAACTCTGAGAAGCCATGGGATCAAGCTCCTCTAGTGGTAAGAGGATGAAGAGGAGTTTATTTTATTTTCAATAAAGAGAAAAGGATTATGATAGAGGCGATTAACTGTATTGTTTCCATTCTAGAAATTACCAAATTGAAGCATAGAAAACAGGTTTAAAATACTCATCATTGTACTTGAATGGCACAATGATGCTTTCTTTTTCATGCTTATGTATCTATAGGCATGTTGTAGCTTGAGAGACGGGTAAATATGTAGAACTCAAAAGAAAGAGCCCTGCTTTGTTTTTGTGAGAAACTCAGTGAGGCTGTAGGGTTACTTCATCGGTGGGTATACTCCTTTAAGCCTGTGGGAGGGGCACTAGAATGTGACAGAATGTTGGTTCATAAATGTTGCCTGGCAACCCTCCTTGCATTCTGTATCCTGGTATCATGGGCCAAGGACGATAGAGCAGCTTCGAGAAAGTGTTATCATGGGACATTACAGTCTGCCAAGATATCTATCTCCTAAAACTATTCATGATAGCATTTGATTCGCCTAACCAAGTCATAGCCATACCTCTGGAAGTGTGCCTACAGCATTTACTGGTTTCCAAATGCAAGATTACCTAATCATCAGAGGACAGAGTCTGTGGAGAAACAGTTCAGAGTCTTCTGTTTATGAATACTCTCTCTCCTCAGAAGTAAAACTATGGAACAAAAGATAATAAGACTCAGGATTATTCATCAAAAAGGTGAGTTTGACATTGTTGACTTCCTTCACGAAGGTGATAATCCGTTTGTTAGAGTAGACTTAGTGATTATTAGATTTCAGTCCATCTCTTTTGAGGCAGCCATCCAACATTAAATATGTGATATCTTCTAAAAACCCTGCATACACCATTACAGTTCAGCATTTAAACATGTTCCTTCTGTGCTCTGAGATTAAATAAGGGATGGATCTGGGAGTTTCCCACAATCATGTGGGAGTCAACTGAGACTCAATTGTGTGGAGCATGGCAGACCATTTCATCCTCTCATTATGTGGTTATTTCATTGTTAAAATAGGACATTAGATAATCCATGATCAGTGGATTGCGGTGACACGATGTGGGAGGCAATTATTATAGACCATCTTAATATCAATTATGTAGTTAAAATATTTAAATTAATCACGACAGCATCATTAATGAGCCTGGTTTGGAGCCACCTAGGAAAGTGGATGATGTTACATGAACTCATTATTTTATTATTTAATTAGATAAAACAATGATTATATCATTCGTGACACATGATCTGGTGCCACAGGTCATCTAATTACATAATTAATGAATTTAAATTGACAATCTGTGTTAATCCCCAAGATAATATAAACATTTGTATACTTATGTAGACAACAATCCTCCATTCCATGAAGAGACCTGTAAAGCTCCCTCTTGTGGACTTAATGTGCAATATCTACACATTTTATGATTCATTGACTCCATGATGATGACATCCTTCATGACTGGAGTCTGGCCATACCTCCCTGCCAGTTAAATACTACATCACCTCTTTATTGGGACAGTTAGCTATCACTGACTTATTTAATTCTTTAAATTACTTAAACGACAGACAAGGCCAACACCGATTATTTTTAGGTTGCAAATATCTGTCAGCGACAAATTAGGAAACTTGTACACATGGGCAGAGCATGTTCTGAATGTCTATGCGTCTTCCAGACCACTAGGAATGCTGGAGAATAGAGTCCAGAAGATTGCATGGTGCCCTCCGAGAAGTACAAGAACTTTACCAAGGTCTGCATGGTGGTCTGGGTGTTGACTACTTGCTCTTCCTCCACATCTTCACATCTGTTGGGGTCTACGTCTAGAAGATGTAGTGGCACTAGGAGGTCGGCGCCATCACCGAGACCTGGCAAAAGGATGACGACTCAGAACACGGAAGAACATCTCTCCCTCAGCTATGCTATTGATGCCCCTGCTGCAGCCACCTTTTCAGCTGATATCAACATTTTGGCTACTACTGGTATGCCAGGAATGGGCCAATTACCTCAGGTCCTGCCGCAACACAACAGAGATTCAGGCACCGGTGAGGATGTCAGGCCAACAGAATTCACCAGGCAAGAAAGTATGATTGTCTGACGAATAACTGATGGAATATTATAAATCCGTGATGAAAGCATCCGCTTTCATATCTGGCAAGTCTGCCCAGGTATTGATGATACGAAAAAGTTCAACGACTTAAATATGTAAAGATGTAATTATTAAATTGTTTCATTATATAATCTGTGAACCCTGAAGTGTGGTGCCACCTTGTGTGACTCAAGTGTGACAGACGATCTAACAATCTGATGCTTTCATTATTTAAATCTGTCTTTTTCTACTCCAGGAAGAGTGGAGTCTGGAGCCCCCTTGTTGGTGTTAAAATGTATCTTGTGATTTCATTATTTATTTATTTAAATCAATGTTGATATCATTTTGATATCTGTCTAGGGGTGAATTATGAGAAATTATCTCTTCATTCATTCACTTTATTGTTCAAATCTATGATTAAGAACTCAATGACTCTTCAGTATTGATCAATCTTTAGGTTTCGTGCATATAACACCATCCACTAGATTAATATTTATTCATTGAATTATGAAAATCTGTCATTATGTATTCAGTGACCACTAAAGTTTTTAGCCTCCTTAGGGGAGTCCATCGTGCAAGAACATCGCATCATCTAATAGTATACTTACTTATTTACCGGTTAAACTAGGAAATTAAATAATAATTCATCACTTAATTAACATATTTGAAATACAGGTAATATTATGGACCCTAAGTCCCTTTTGGAGTCAGATTTTTTGAGTTGACGAAGTAATATCATCTCATTACTTCATCATTTAGCTCTGTAAATAGGTCATTACATCAGCGATAGTTTTAGGACTTTGGTGCCATCTCGTCAGTGTTAGTATAAAACGCCAGCTAAATAATTATCAATTTAATTTTATAAAAAAAAATCATTATTCCAGGAAGAGACCAGTCTGACTACTCCATGTGGGATTTAAGTATGCACCACCATGACATTACTCAATCATTTTTCATTATATATTCCTTATTTGAATCGATGAAGATGTTGTTCTTCTTGACTGGAGTAGGGTCATTACTCCATGGGAGTTAATCACGTGGCAGTATTTAATCATCTAAGTACTCCTTCCTTGACAATCACTGGAGTTTGGTTCCATATTATGAAAGTTAAGTATGGAGGACTATCCCATTATTGACTTACTTGATTGCGTAAGTAATGATGGTGTCATCCGTCATGTGGCTGCTGTGGGATTGACACAGCAGCACATGGGTACCAGAAGCAGTGCCCAGAGAATGGGAGACACTGCCTCATACAGTGATTACTGATTACGTAGTAGTACTTTTTTAACAATCGGATGATTACACGATTTTAAAAAACTGTACTATTTCGCATCATCAGTTTCTGCGAGGTTGCAACAGAACTGACCCATGAAGGACACAGTGACCACCGATTTTAAAAACGGAATAACTGTATAATCTCCTGATCAGGGAATCTCATCTCATGAACTCTGTCGGACTGATAACATGACACACCACCAACAATAAATAACTCTAAATAACCATCTTAGAAAGAGGGGTACAGGACTTAATAGAGAACAGTCAATTGAGGAATCCAAAATGACTGAAAGAAACATAAGACACAGCTCAAAATCCTTAATCATCAGCCTCCGGCAAATCTAAACAACTCTGAAAAACCATGGGATCAAGGTCCTCTAAAGGTAAGAGGATGCAGAGGAGTTAATTTTATTTTCAATGAAGGGAAAAGGATAATGGTACAGGCGATTAATTGTATTGTTTCCGTTCTAGAAATTAGAAAATGGAAGCATAGAAAACAGGTTTAAAGTACTAATGAGTGTACTTGAATGGCACAATGATGGTTTCGTTTTCATGCTTATGTCACTATAGGCATGTTTTAGCTCGAGAGACTGGTAAATATGTAGAACTCAAAAGAAAGAGCCCTGCTTTGTTTTTGTGAGCAACTCAGTGAGGATGTAAGGTTAGTTCATTGGTAGGTATACTCCTTTTAGCATGCGGGAGGGGCACTAGAATGTGACAGAATGGTGGTTCATAAATGTTGCCTGGCAACGCTACTTGTATTCTCTATCCTGGTAACATGGGCCAAGGACCAGAGAGCAGCTTCGAGAAAGTGTTATCATGGGACATTACAGTCTCCCAAGATAACAATCTCCTAAAACTTTTCATGACAGCATTTGATTCGCCTAAACAAGTCATAGCCACACCTCTGGAAGTGTGCGTACAGCTTTTACTGGTTACCAAATTCAAGATTACCTAATCATCAGAGAACATAGTCTGTGGAGAAACATTACAAAGTCTTCCGTTTATGAATACTCTCTCTCCTAAGAAGTGAAACTAAGGAATGAAAGATAGTAAGACACACAATTATTCATCCAAAGGTGAGTTTGCCATTGGTGACTTCCTTCAGGAAGGTGATAATCCATTTGTTAGAGTAGACTTAGGGATTGTTGGATTTCAGTCCATCTCTTTTGAGGAAGCCGTCCAACAATAAATATGTGATATCTTCTAAAAACCCTGCATACAAAATGACTGTTCAGCATTTAAACATGCTACTACCCAACTCTGCGATTAAATAAGGGATAAACCTGGGAGTTTCCCACAATAATGTGGGAGCCAACTGAGACTCAATTGTGTGGAGTATGGCAGACTATTTCATCCTCTGATTATATTGTTATTTGATCATTAAAATGGGACATTAGATAATCCATGATCAGTGGATTGTGGTGACATGATGTGCGAGGCAATTATTATAAACCATCTTAATATCAATGATGTTGTTAAAATATGTAAATTAATCACGACATCATCGTTCATGAGCCTGGTTTGGAGCCACATAGGGATGTGGATGATGTTACACGAACTCATTATTTGATTATTTAATTATATAAAGCAATGATTATATCGTCCATGACACCTGGAATCTGGTGCCACAGATCATCTAATTACATAATTAATGTATTTAAATTGACAATCTGTGTTAAACACCAAGATAATGTAAATATATGTATAGTAATGTAAACAACAATCCACCTGTAAAGTTCCCTCTTGTGGAGTTAATGTGCAATATCATCACATTTTATGATTCATTTTTTCATTTGATGATGATGACATCCTTCATGCCTGGATTCTGACCATGCTTCCCTGCCAGTAAAATGCTACATCCCCTATTTATTGTGACAATTAGGTATTACTGACTCATTTAATTTAATTCTTTAAATTATGTAAACGACAGACAGTGCCATCACCGATTACGGTTTGGGTGCAAAAATCTGTCAGAGACAAGGTTAGGAAAGTTGTAGTCATGGGCAGAGCATTTTCTGAATGATCTATGCATCTCCCAGAGTACAAGGGATGCTGGGTGATTGAGTCCAGAAGATTGCACGGTTTCCACCGAGAAGTACAAGGACTTCACCAAAGCCGGGGCGGTGGTCTGGGTGTTGACTACCTGCTCTTCCTCCACATCTTCACATCGGTTGTGAACTAACATGAGAAGAAGGAGTGGCACTAGGAGGTCGGTACCATCACTGAGACCTGGCAAAAGGATGACGTCTCAGAACACAGAAGAACATCTCTCTCAGCTATGTTGGTGATACACCTGCTGCAGCCCACTTTTCAGCTGTTATCAACATTGTGGATACTACTGCTATGCCAGGATTGGGCCCATTATCTCATGTCCTGCCGCACTACAACAGAGATTCAGGCGCTTGTGATGATGTCAGGCCAACAGAATTCATCAGGCAAGACAGTATGAATATCTGACGATTAACTGATGGCATTTTTAAAAATGCGTGATGACAGCATATAGTTTCATACCTGGCAAATCTGCCCAGGAATTGATGATACAAAAAAAGGTCAAAGGCTTACATATTTAAAGATGTAATTATTAAATTCTTTCATTATATAATTTGTGATCCCTGAAGTTTGGCGCCACTTTGTGTGACTCAAGTGTAACAGATGATCTAACTATCTGATTATTTCATTATTCATTATTCATCTGTCTTTTTCTACTCCAGGAATGAGTGGAGTCTGGATCCACCTTGTTGGTGTTAATTTGTATCTTGTGAATTCTTTCTTTCTATCTATCTTTCTTTCTTTCTTTCTTCCTTTATTTATTTAAATCAATTTTGACATCATTTTGTTATCTCTCTAGTGGTAAATTATGAGAAACTATCTGTTTATTCATTCATTTTTTGTTCAAATCTATGATTAAGAACTCAATGTCTCTTCAGGTTTGAGCAATCATTTAGGCTTCATGCATAAAACACCATCCACTTGTTTAATATTTATTCATTTAATTATGAAAATCTGTCATTATATATTCAGTGATCACTGGAGTTTTGAGACTCCTTAGGGGAGACCATTGTACCAGACCATCACATCATCTAATACTACACTTATTTCCTTAACTGTAAACTAGGAAATTAAGTAATAATTCATCATTTAATTGACGTATTTAAAATACAGGTAATGTTATGGACCATAAGTCCCTTTTGGAGTCAGATTTTGGGAGTTGATGATGTAATATCATCTCATTACTTCATCATTTAGCTATGTAATTTGATCTTTACATCAGCGATAGGTTTAGGACTTAGGTGCCATCTCATCAGTGTTACTATAAAAGGCCCTGTAATTAATTATCAATTTAGTTTTTTAAAAACATCATTATTCCAGGAAGAGATCAGTCTGACTACTACATGTGGGATTTAAGTATGCACCACCATGGCATCATTCAATCATATTTCATTATATATTAATTATTTAAATCGATGAAAATGTTGTTCTTTTGACTAGTGGCAGGCCTTTTCTCCATGGAGTTAATCACGTGGAATTATTTAATTATCTAAGTACTACTTCCTTGACAATCACTGGAGTTTGGTTCCATCTTATGAAATTTAAGTATGGAGGACTATCCAATTATTAACTTATTTTATTGCGTAAGTAATGATGGTGCCATCTGTCATTTGGCTGCTGAGGGATTGACACAGCAGGAGATTGGTACCAGAAGCAGTGGCCAGAGAATGGGGGACACTGCCTTTGTGGTGATTACTGATTACATAATAGTAGATTTTTAACAATCGAATGATTACACGAATTAAAAAAAAAAACTGCACTGTTTTGCATCATCAGTTTCTGAGAGGTTGCATCAGAACTGACCCATGAAGGACACAGTGACCACCGATTTTAAAAATGGAATAACAGAATAATCTCCTGATCAGGGAATCTTATCTAATGAACTCTGTCAGGCTGATAACATGACATACCACCAACAATAAATCACTCTAAATAACCATATTAGAAAGCGGGGAACAGAACTTAATAGAGAACAGTCAATTGAGGGATCCAAAATGACTGAAAGAAACAGAAGACACTGCTCAAAATCCTTAATCATCAGCCTAATGCAAATCTAAACCACTCTGAGAAACCATGGCATCAAGCTCCTCTAAAGGTAAGAGAATAAAGAGGAGTTTCTTTTATTTTCTAATTTTCTTTATTCTGGTCTAAAGGCCGAAGCAATGCTCCACAAGCAAATGCTTTTCCTGTGACTGCACTGGATAGTTGGCTACCTGACTCTAATGGAAAATTTAAATCTCTTAGGTGTTACAGTAATTTAAGAATTTTGAAGGTATAGTACAGAAGACAGCATGGCCATTGTTTGGAGAGCAACAGACTGCAACCAATGCCAATTGCATCAACATAAGAGATTGTCTAATAAACATTCTTCTAACATGATGAAATTGCATATTTTCTAGCATTAATATGCCTTCCCAGGGAGAAATCACTTCACCCACAAAGGAGATCCATAAAGTCAAATATTTCTAACATAACATGTCCTATCTCTGGAAAATACTCAGAAAGTAGCCAGCCTAGACATAGTTTGAATTTCATATATGATATCTTTCTTAAATGGCTTTTAAGTTCAAGCTCCATTTTACAAATTGAACAGTTTCAGTAGGGACTGGAGCATGTCTAGCTACTTAGGGAGATGGGAGGATTAAATAGCAAATGTGTTCCCAGTATTGTTCCTAAAGGCCAACAGTTACCTGAAGGACCTGTTCCACATATAGGATCCTGAGGAGAAGGTGATGGGGAATGAGATAGATAGGAAACATAGAAGGTAGAAAAGATTTTCAAAAAAGCTGGGATGGCTAGATGTGTCCCATAACAAGCTTCTTAAGAAGAACAGACTCTTGTATACTATATCTACAGAGGAAATGGAAGCAAAGGGGACACTTACATGAAGTAAGTAGAAACCCAATCAATGGGACAAACTCAGGAGAACACTAAAATAATGCAGTGCTGTCGGAATACAGGGTATCTCATGATCATTGCTGACTAAGCCCACAGTGGCCTTGGGACTTAGAACCATAGCTCTATATAGTTTATATCTATAGATTTGAAGCAACCTGTGCACAAAGGCTTTGTTCCATACAATTACCAGCTCTCCCATGCAAATACCTACTTTTTGACAAGGTTCTCTGTTTTATTGTCAATACACCAGGCCCTTAGGAAAAGCTTTCAAGGCCAAGTCCCCAGGCTGTTACAATCTCTTCTAAGAATGTTTCTCATCCCTGCATGAGGACCTAAGTGAAAGCTTTCCTTTATCAGGAAACTCATACATCATTGGTTTGCTTTTTAAAATCTGGTGTCCTATTTGCCACTCTGTTAGAACTATGTTTTTCTGGAGAAGAAAACTGCAACTATAAGATATAATAAATTTTAAGGTTGCTTGTTACCCTGTAAAAGCATTCTGAGCAGCTTGTTACAGGGCAGTTTCATGATAAGGGTAAGGGACAAGATGCTGTTGTAAAACAGTAGTTCCTTCTTTGTAATGGTTTGTAGTCAAAGTTCTGGAAAATCATGGTGAACAAATATGTATCTAGGATTCAAAATTCAAACAGGACTGGTCAGCATACACTTATCTTTGTGTGTTTTAGAGGCAGTACTACCTCAGTTAAATTCTACTTTATGAGACATAATATCTTCAAAGCATTTGTAAATCCTTTGTGTTACAAATTCTACTCCTATAAATCACTGCTCAATAGTGAAGTGCTACCCTTACATGAGATGTCTTTTACAACATGCAGAAAATTAATAATAAATGGATCTTACACATAAAATTAAAATGCAAATTGCTGAACTTCTAAAAGGTACTTAACTAAAAGGCCTCTGGAAGTTTGTTGCCATGATTTCAGTGGGTGCACCTGAAGTATGTAGAAGTTGACTTAAAAGAGGTTTCCATACACACCCTGCTCCCAGTGCTCAAAGAAGATACAGCCCACAGAGTAGTTATTTGGAGGACTGCATGAGAACTCAGGGGACAGGTAGCCTGGCTATAGTTCCCCAGCCAGATCCAGGGAATACCCACCACACTGGATCCATCACCTCACCATCTCCCTCTACCCATGAGGACAACAGCTCCTCATTCACCATGCTGTTGTTTTCCAGTTTGCCCTTCCTCAAAGCACAGCACACAAAATGACTGACTCCAGTTTCTCTTCAAATCCAGACCAGAAGGGCCCTGAACTTCTTTTGACAGGCAGGTCACAAAGGGGCCTGATTGGCTAGTAAGGCCTGAGTGATAAAAGCACCTCCCAGATGGTTGCAGTGTGCTTAAGGAAAAATTGCAATGGTTACTGTTTGCCTTTTACACCAGACCAAGTCTTTTCTACATCAGCACTGATGTGCATTTCTATAGCAATTGTCCTATAGCTGACCCGTGATATCTTTCTGTAGTATACAGGCTTTTTCCTTTCTTCATCCTGGACACAGTGTGGCTAGCTAACTATACTTACTTAAATGGATTGAGCGATTCTAGGTGAAAAAGTTGAAGGGAGCTCCAAATATTCATTAACTACCACACAGAAATTTGGGGATACAAAAAAGTGTTATTTGTTATTTGGTTTAACACTGAGTTTAGTTGAACTAAATTTACTTTTTATCTGTTTGTCACAGGAAGTTGAGACATTCAGGACAGAAAAGCAGGGACCAGATCTCAAAAAAAGATAAATGATCTTTCTCGTGGCAGAATGCCAGATGATGGCTCCATAGATGTAGAATTTTATCCCTGAAACTCACAGCAAACACTTGGCAAAGACATAATAATGAGAAAAGTAGTCTTAATAGAAAATTGAATATGTACAGAGGAATTGAACTAGGAAGTATGTATTTGTGAGCACTATTGTTAGCCAATACATCTTCAGTGAGCAGATAAAAAACAAAACAAAACAAAAACCAACTGCATTAATCAAGGTTCTCTGCATGAAAATGAATGTAGGATGAATCTCACCATGTGTGTAGAAAGTGGATTTATTAGGATGTCTCATAAGCTGTGATGTAGTAAATCCAACAAAAGTTACCTACCAATGGGAATCTGAAGAGTACAGCAGTTTTTTTAGTTTATCAGTTTAACCCTGCCTTATTCTAGAGACAGGAGAGAAGCCCTAGTCCCTACTTCACAGGACCTGTCAGATCTACATGACCCCAACTGGATGGCATTCCCCTACATATTGTATTGTGGTGGGGGGTTGGGAGGGGAGGGTGTTTAGAGTGCATGGGAGAGGGTAGAGAGGGCAAAAGGGAGGGAAGGAGGGAGGGAGGGCTTGGGGGGAGGGAGGGAGGGAGGGAGAGGGAACTGGGATCGACATGTAAAAAAAAAAAAAAAAAAAAAAAAAAAAAAAAACGCTTTGACTCCAAAATTTAAGTTGAAGAACAAGTTACTGGGGAAAAGTATTTCTATTTTTGTTTCCACAGAAAATGAAAAGATGTGGATTCCTTCCAGACTAATGTGGTTTGATCACACCAGACCGCCTGAAACAGAGTACAAGCTGATCCTACATTCCAAACAGCTGGACAAAACAGCCCTACAGACTACAGCTAGGATATCTGAATCTTCTTCGAATCCCCCAAGACAGCGCCCCTTACCAGCAGGAAGTAGTTTGGAAAGAACGACGCCCAAATTCCCAAATATTGTGTATAAATGTTTGTTTTCATTTAATTGGACTTTGTTATATAAAATTAAATAAAAAATACTCTATATGCATAAAAAAAAGAAAAAAAAAAAAAAAAAAGAAAAATTATAATGTGCTACATAGGTATGTTATCACTTATCTCTATAAAGCCTTTATCATGAAGAGATATTGGATTTTGTCAAAGGCTTTTGTAGCATCTAATGAGATGATGACTTTTTTCTTTAAATTTTGTTATATTGTGGATTCAATTGACAGATTTTTGTAGGATGAAACCTACTTGATCATGGGAGATGATCTTTTTGAAGTGTACTTAGATGGTCTGCAAGTAATTCTTGAGTATTATCACATCAATGTTCATAGGGGAAAATGGTCTATACTTCTCTTTCTTCATTGACACTTTGTAGTTTGAGTACCAGGGTGACTGTAACCTCATAAAAAGAATTTGCCAGTGTTCCTTCTTTTTCTATTGTGTGAAACAATTTGAGGAGTTGGCATTAGCTATTCTTTGAACACCTGGTATAATTTTTTCTACTGAAACAATCTGGCTATAGAATTTTGTTGTTTGTGGGAGAACTTTTATGATTGCTTATATTTCAATGGGTCTTTTAAAGTGTATATCTGCTCTTGATTTAATCTTGGTATGTCATACCTATCCAGAAAATTGTCCATTTCCTTTAAATTTTCAAATTTTGTGGAGTACAGATTTTCAAATGACCTAATGATGCTCTAGATGTTCTCAATATCTGTTGTTATGTCCCCCTTTTCATTTCTGATTTTGTTAATTTGGATATTACCTTTCTACCTTTTGGTTAGTTTGGGTAAAGTTTGTCTATCTTGTTGATTTTCTCAAAGAACTAACACTTTGTTTCATTGATTCTTTGTATTGTTTTCTTTGCTTCTATTTTATTGATTTCAGCCCACAATTTGACTACTTGTGGTATCTACTCCTTGTAGCTGAGTTTGATACTTTTTGTTCTAGAGTTTTCAGGTGTGCTATTAAGTCAGGACTATGAAATTCTTCCGTTTCTTTATGTAGGCACTTAGTGCTATGAACTTTTGATGGGAGATGCCATTCTGTATACATGTTTCTTATACTGGTTAATGAATAAAGCACTGTTGGCCAATAGGAAAGGAATATAGGAGGGAATATGAGACAAGGATGAAAGAGGAAGTAGTAAGGAGGAGTCAAGATGGAGAGTATGGAGAGAGCAGTACTACCAGCCACCTTTCCCCAGTAAGGTAAGACCACGTGAAAATACATAGATATGGGTTAATAATTAAGACAGAGGTATCTGATAAGAAACTAGTACCTGGCCAACAGCATTATATCGAAAAAAAAAAAAAAAGTTACCTACCAATGGGAATCTGAAGAGTACATCAGTTTTTTAGTTTATCAGGATGGATGTCTCAGCTGGTCATTATACATCAAAATTCCAAAAAAAAGTAGGCTCTAATGGTAGTAAAAGAATAAACTTGTACCCAAAGCTAGGGTAAGCAGCCAAAGAGGGAAAGCTTCCAACGTCAATACCATGTATACATGAAGGCTACCACCAGAAGGTTGATCTAATTTTTCCTTTATGTGATTTTGTTTTGTTTCTTGTTTTCAAAACAGGGTTTATCTGTACAGGACTTAAACTCATCCTGTGGATTTGGCTAGCCTCAACCTAAGCAAAATTAGGCAGCCTCCTGTGTCCTGGAATTAAACATTTGTACTGCCCCCAAGCAGTTAAAGGTAGATCTCATTATCTGTTTGCATAAAAGGCTTCTGTACGGCATTGTCAGTTCTGGAATATATTCTGCAAGTCTGACGTTTCTCAGCCCCTAAATGGGAATCAGTTCCAACTTGTCATGAGTTCAAAGTGGAAGCAATTTCTGTTTTCCCTTTATACATATTAATAAAAGTCCCCTTCCATTACCGCACCTTTGTTTGACTACTTAAGATGGTGTATGAATAAAATGGATCTTTCAGTATTGACTGAATCTGCCTGCCTACCATTATATTATGTCTCTGTCTTCCTTTCATCAATGATCGCTAGTCTTCCACTTGTCCACATTCACGGACTGAGAAAGGGACATGGGACTGTGCTGCTGTTTCTGATTACAGTCCTACAAACTCCATGATATTTGTGTGGAGATCATAAGTCAACTTTGTGGGGTCCACTTTTAGCCTACCACCTGACTACTCCATGGAAAGCCTCAAGGTGACAAGGTCCTTGACAGATGTTCTACATGTATAAAGAGTCCACGGAAGCCAGCCCAGGCTACTATACCCAGCAAACCTCTCAATCAATATAGATGAAGAAAACAAGATATTTAACGACAAAGCCAGATTTTCACAATATGTATCTACAAATCCAGCCATACAAAAAGATTTGGAAGGAAAACTCCAACCCAAGGAAGTTATTTATGCTCACAAATATGTAGGCAAAAGATATTCCACTTCACCACAAATCAAGGGTAAAGCAGGACTAATAAATTCACAATACCACTGCCAACAACAAATCTAAAACAAACAAGCATTGACAATCCATGGTCCTTACACTCCCTCAACATTAGTGGCCTTAACTTTCTTGTAAACAGACACAGGCTAACAGACTGGACATGAAGACAGAATCCATCTCACTGCTGCATACAAGAAATACATCTAAGCTTCAAAGATAGACATTACCTCAGGCTAAGAAAAGATCTTCCAATCAAATGGACCCAAGAAGCAAGCAGGTGTGGCTATCCTAAATTCTAACAAATTAAACGTCCAACTAAAATAATCAGAATAGATTAAAACAGTCATTCCATGTCCATCACAAGAGAAATCCATCAACACAAAGTCTCAATTATGAACAACTATGATCCAAATTCAAAGGCAACCACATTCATAAAAGAAACGCTACTAAAACTCAAACCTCACATAAAACCTCACTCACTTATATTGGGAGACTTCAACACACCACTGTCACCACTAGACAGGACAAGCAGTCACAAACTTAAAAAAGTAACAAAAGAATTAACACAAGTTTCATCTCAGTTGGGTTTAACAGACATCTATAGAATGTCCCATCCAAACAGAAAAGAATAACCTTGTTCTCTGTTCCACATGAAACCTTCTCTAAAATCGACCAAATACTGGATGGCAATAACAAACCTCAACAGATACAAGAGAATTGGAATAGTCACCTGTATCTTATATGACAAGCATGCTTTAGAAATTGGATTACAACAAGAACACAAATCGCAGAAACCCTACAAACTCATGGAAACTGAACAATGTTCAATTGCACCAAACCTGCATCAAAGAAGAAATAAAGAAATTAAGGACATCCTAAAATTCAACAAGAATGAGGACACAACATACCCAAACTAATGGGACACCTTGAAAGCAGTGGTACAAGAGAAGTTCATTGCACTATGTGCCCATATGAACATAAACAGAGGATAGTCACAATAGAGAATTAACAGCACAACTGAAAGCCTTAGAACAGAGAGAAGCAAACTCACCCTGGAGGAGTAGACACCAGAACATAATAAATTTGAGGGCTGAAATCAATAAAACAGAAACCAGGGAAGTAATGCAAAAAATCAATATAACAAAGGATTGATTTTTCAAGAAAATCAACAAGACAGACAAAACTTTATCCAATCTAATGAAAAATCAGAGAGAGAACATGCAAATTCACAAAATCAGAAATGAAAAGGGGGACATAAAAATGGATATGGAAAAAATCCCGGAAACATTCAGGTCATACTTTGACATACTATGACCTTTATATTTACAACAAATGTATGGTGATCAAGAAGGTATACAATATTTGGGAAAGGATAAAGGGGAGATACAGAGACAAAGACAAGAACAAAAGCTGGAAAATATAATCAACTTTTTATCAAAACACCAGAGAAATCTCAGCCAGGGAAACCGAGATCTTGACCATTGTTACCCAGCTACCAATCATGCTAGTTGTTTAGATCTTAAATAAAAAGAATTCACAACTCCCTCAAAATTGATTCAGAAGAATAGTCACTCTCTTTTGCTTCTGACCCTCCAGGTACTGACATTTTTCCCAACAGAGATGCCTCATGGTTGAGCGCGCTTTCTAAAATGTGGGTAATATCTTTCTATGCTTCTGCAAACTCTAATGGCTCCTTGTGGTTTAAGGCAAAACCAGCCCCACTATGCCCACACAAAAATTAATACAGAAGAATGATTTAATTTCTGCTTCTGACCACATGTATAATGCCCCAGCATGTGGAAACTGCCCTGTCCACCCACTAAACACCATGCACACTTGAGGAAAGACCAGATAAGAAATTCCTTTTTTCTCAGGATCTCAACTTTCCTGAAACATGTTATGGTAGCTAGTGAGTGTGGAAAGTTAAAACAGCTGTGATCATGTATTGCTGAAAGATTATTCTAATGACCTATTTCCACTGGTTTATAAACTGTGTGTGACACATAAAGACAAATCTGAATGTGGAATACAATACTGATAAATTCCATAAGCAAACTTTCTGTTTTTTGACCCATTGTCAATGAGAAAGCATGTCTCAGAAAATTAATTCTAAAATGCTAGGAGTAAAGCAGTTTTAGACCTTGCCTTTCCAGTGAGAAATATCTCCATAGACTAAAGAGGTTAAAAAAAACAAAGACGAGAAAAAAAAACTCTTTAATGATTGCATACAACCATCTCTCACTAATGTTCAAAGAGGAGAAAGCCTACAACATATAATTTTTTGAGACAGGGTTTCTCAGTTTACCTGTGCTATAGCCTTTGTTGTAGTGGGTCTAGCTCTATAGAGCACACTAGTCTCAAACACACAGAAATCTGCCTGCATGTGACCTCTGAGGGCTGGGATTAAAGGCATTCATCATCACTGTCTGGCCCCTAAAACATATTTTGCATTCCGTAATTGCTGCCACTTTTAAGTTCTTTCAGGGTCAGATGCCAGCTGACAATTTGAAGAATTTAAATAGGGTCAGGAAACTGCAAGTCGGGCCAGTAAGGCCATGAAAGACTTCAACAGAAGAGATAGTACCATAATGATTTCATAGTACACCAGTGACATGCAACAGCAGGTCACACTTGAATGACAGATTCGGATACAGATGTGCCAGAAGATGAGGAAGATAGGAAAGGCAGAACAAAGAGAAGATAAAACCTGGGGAAGAGAGGTCTTGCTTAACTTAAGTCTTATTCTATGTAAACTTCTTATGAAGAATTGCCACCTCTTTACTACTTCCAGGAGGAAATGGAAGGAAATGGGAGAACACTAGAAAGGCAGCAGGAGTAAGAGCTGTGTTCTCAGGATCTGAAATGACACCTACAGAAAGGCCCTGGCCACACACTATTGCATTCCCTCATAAGCATCTTCCTTGTTTTATAGCAGGAGCTCTATTTTATTCTGCATATCTCAGGGCATGATGGAAAAGTCCTAAGGCAAATCCCCCTGGTTGTTACTGTTTCTGCCAATCAAGTTTCTAGTTTTGAGAAGGATCATTGATCCATCTCCATGATTGAGGACCTAAACTGAAAGTATTGCTTGCTCAGCCAAACCCTCAAAACAAAAGGGTTTTCCCTTTCAAACAGTTGTCACTTGGGTTTATCTTGCCCATCTATGAATTTCTCTAGAAAACTGGCACTTTCAGGCACAACAGGCCCTAATGTTCATTGTGACCAAGCAATGTCCCCTGAGCAGCTTCTAAAAGTGTTGTTTTGTCAAAAACAGATGGGCCGTGGGCTCTTTGTGAATGAGGGGTTTCTCCTTTGTCATAGTTTTGAGTAAAATGTCCTGGACAATCCTAGAGATCAAATGTATATTTTAGCATCCTAATCCGAACATGCCTTATTAGTACACTACTCATCTTTGGGCTATTTTATAGGCAGCACTCCCTCAGCTAAATCATATTTTATGGGTCTCACTTTCTGTATGAATAGGTAAGTCTTTTATATGTATGATTGTACTCTTCCACATCACAGTTTAGTAGTGGAGTGCAATCCAACACAAGAATGCCATGTATGGACATGTTCAGTGTCTCATGCCTATAATATCACTGTCAGGAGACAGAGGAATGTATATCTCTATGAGTTTGGGACTAGCCTGATCTACAGAGCAACTTTGTCATGCACCAATGATATACCTTGAAAGAAGTTGTCTCCCTGGAAACAGGATGTATCCCTGAAGTATGAAAGGACTTTGGGAGAGGCACTCACTTAGCCTAGAGGCAAGAGGTAGGGCATAGTCCCTACTGCAAATGACTTGACATATTTTTGACTCCTCCTGGAAGGCAACACCCTACCTGTGGAGTGGGAACAGGAATGGGACATGGGACTGGAGCCAAATTGGGAGGCATGGGAGGGAGGGACTGGGAACTGTGATCAATATGTAAAATAAGAAAAAAATAATAAATATGTAAAAATCAAAGAAAAAAGCTATATCAAAAAAATCAAAAATAAATAAATATAAGTATGTACTCAAATAAAGAAAATGCCTTTTACAGGATAAACACAAATAACCAAACATGAATCTTGTACCTACACATTAAATGTTTACTGCAGAATTTGTAGAAGACACTGGAGAAATTAGGCCTCTCCAAGTTTGGCTACTTGCCTTCCTATGTACCAAAAGAACTCTGATGCTGACTATCAATGTCTTTCTACACAAAGCTCTCTGATGGAAATGAAATGCTTTCCACTGTGTGAAATATTGATACTCCAACACCCGGGTATAGGGAGTTGCTAGGACTATATAGTACGTTTCAGAACACTGAATGTGGCCAAAATTTCACACCAAGCAACCTAGAGGGCCTGCCACACCAATTCCCAGGTCTCCCTATCCCATCCTCCCCATCTGAGGATAGCATCCCCTCACTCACCATGTTGTGGCTTCTGTGATCATTCATGGTCCACTCACAATTTTCTACAATAGCACTCCCAGAACAGAAATCAATACACTGGCACTTGTTCTGCTTAAAACAAAGCCCGAAGCAAGAGTAAAAGCCTACAGTGTGTTTACAGGAAGTATCCTGCAATGGCTGTGACTGGCAGATTGGCCTGGTTTTGCTGACTGGATGGTTAAGCTTGAACAACAAGAGCACTTCCTCAAGGGTTCCTTGGCTCTGGCTTCTACTCAAGACCCAGACCTTGTAGTCACCTACAGAGACACAAATCTCAGTGTCACTTACTCCTGTCTAAAACAGACAACCCCATTGTCTTCTAACAGTGTGTGAGATCATCCTCTCCTCTTCCACACAATGTGCAGATGTTGCAGATACAATTACACAATGCATACTGGAATGATTAAATTATTCAATAGAGGGAAGGGTGCCCATGTTATTAAAAACTTGAGAGATTTTATGGAATATGGCACAGAAGAAGTTTTTTCTGTCGTTTCTTGCTAAGGTCAGAGGAACTGGGTATACATTTTACCTAGTAGTCACAGACACTTCAGAAAACAATGAAAGAAGGGAAGGAGCTATATCACAAAGAAGATGATATATCTTTCTCCTGTTAGATGCTTGGGCGATAGCTCTAATGCATTTGGTAGTTTTATTCCTGAAACTCTTGACAAAAGAATAATAATAAAAACTGTTGTCGTCATGGTAATTTGAGAGAATTGGTCTGGGAAGATTACTTCTACAAGCATTGTGATGACCAACACAGCTTCCTCAGGGTACATTTGAGAAAATAACTGCATTATTCAATGATGTCTTCTTGAACAGGACTGTGTTCAGGTTTCTAAATCAGTGGAGCAATCATCCAGGCTTGAGATTGGAGAAAGAATTAATTTTTTGTTTGTGATCTGGTTCCTGTTTTCTTTTCTTTTTGTTTCTTTTTTTTCTTTTTAACTTGTCTGCAGCCCCAGTGACAACCATGAAATAAGTGGTTTCATTTCATCTTATCTCAGTGGGAAACTACAGAACATACATCTCTTTTTCTGTGCTGAAATCTCTCGCAAGTAGTTATGACATGGAATAATCACATCATGTGATTGTGTAGTACCCTGTGAAAGCTGGCTAGCAACCTTGTTTTCAGGAGAAAGGAGTGACTGCAGAAAGAGAGCAGATGATAAACATCTGCAGCAATTCAGCAGGATACAAGATAATCTCAAAAAATTCAGTAGCCCTACATTATTCAGAAAACAAAGAGACAGAGAAAGAAACCAGAGAAATATCAGCCTTTACAATAGCCACAACCAACATAAAGTATCTTGAAGTAATGCTTACCAAACAAGTGAAAGACATATATAATAAGAAGTTTGTGGCTTTAAACAAATAAATTAAAGAATATACCAGAAAATGGAAAGATTTCCCAGGTTATTGGATAGGAAGGATAAAAATAATAAAAATGACAATCTTGCCAAAAAAAAAAATCTAGAGATTCAATGCAATCCCTATTGAAATCCCACCACAATTCTTCACGGACCTTGAAAGGATAATAATCAACATTATATGGAAAAACAAAAGGCCTGATATAGCCAAAACAGCCCTTTAAAATAAAAGAACTTCAGGAGACATCACCATCAGTGACATTAAGCTCTAGTACAGAGCTATGTGCCTGAAAACAGCCTGGAATTGGCACAAAAAAAAGAAAGGTAGACCAATGGAATCGAACTGAAAATCCTGATACAAACCCACACAACTATAAACACCTGACATTAAACAAAATGGCTAAAAGAATACAATGGGGCAAGGAAAGCATCTTCAACAAATGGTGCTGGCTCAATTGGATGAGGGTGTGTAAAGGACCGCAGATAAACCCATGTCTATCCCCAAGCACAAAACTCAAATCCAAATAGATCAAAGACCTCAACATCAATCCACCCAAACTGAATGTCTTAGAAAAGAAAATAGGAGGTACCCTTGAACAAATTGTTATAGGAGACCGCTTCCTGAACATAATTCAAGGAGCATAGACACTGAGATCAACAATTAACGAATGGGACCTCTTCACACTAGAAGCTTCTGTAATGCAAAGGACACAGTGGACAAGACCAAAAGGCATCCCACAGACTGGGAAAAGATTTTAACCAATACTACATCACACAAAGGGCAGATCTCCAAAATATACAAAGAACTCAAAAAACTAGTCAACAAAACACCAAATAACCCCATTAAAAAATGGGGCATAGAACTGAAAAATAATTCTCAATAGAAGAAATCAAAAAAGCTGTCAGACACTTAAGAAAGTGTTCAACATCCTTAGCTATCAGGGAAAGGCAAATCAAAACAACTTTGATATACCATCTTATTCCAGCCAGAAGAACAGAACTCCTGCTGTTAAGTATGTGGAGAATGGGGAACACTCCTCCACTGCTGGTGGGCGTGCCAACACATACAGACATTTTGGAGATCAGTATGTTGGTTCATCAGGAAAATGGGAATTAGGTTACCACAAGACCCAGCAAACCCCGTCTTAGGCATATACCCAAATGACTCACATCCATGCAACAAAGACATGTGCTCAACTATGTTCATAGTAGCATTCTTTGTAATAGCAAGAACATGGAAGTAACCAGAAGCTCTTCAATTGAAGAATGGATAAAGAAGATATGGCACATCTATACAATGGAATACTACTCTGCAGAATAAAATAATGGAATCTTGAAATTCGCAGGCAAGTGGTTGGCACTTGAAGAAACCATCCTGAACGAGGTAACCCAGTCACAAAAGGAGGAACATACTATGCACTAACTCATAATTGAATTTTACACCTAGATCAAAGGATCTCCAGCTTATAATTCACAACACCAGAGGAACTAGGATACAAAGTGTATTCTGAGAGATTCATATAAAGTTCCTCACAGAAGGTGTAAGGGACAAGTCCCACAGAACACATGGCAGGTGGGGGTTGAATAGGTTGAGAACTAGGAAAAAGCGTAGGGGATGAGAGGAAAGAATGTGTGACTAAAAAGAATGACTCAGGGTAAGAATAGAAGACAGAAGAGAGAGACTCAGTGTGAGTGAGAAGGAGAGACAGAGAGAGTGAGAGAGAACAAAAAGAGTGAGACATTATTGTTTCGAAGAGAAAACTACCCAAAGAAAGGTCTGGAGACCTACAAGTCTGTTGCCAACTAACAATTCGAGCAAACGTATAAAGGCTACAATAAATGCACTTTCTGGATAGTGAGATCAACAACTAACTTATCCATCATCATGGAGCCCTCATCTAGTACCTGTTGGAAAGAGAAAGCAACACCCATACCTAAACACTGATTCGAACTAGGACACAGACGCAGATGGAGCAGACAAGACCAAGTGGCAGAAACATAGAGACAGCTGACCTGAAGAAGGAGGAGCTAACAGGCCCCAAGCTGATAGCTGGCAATCCAGCATGGGACTGACTCAGGCTTCCCTGAATATGGGTCTCAGCCAGAAGGACTGAGCAGTACTAAGGACCTCAGACAGTGGAAACAGCATGTATTCCTGGTGCACAAAAGAACCTTGCAGACACATTCACCATGGAGGGATACTGCCTTAACCTAGATACAGGAGAGAAGTGCTAGTCCCTACTTCAAATGACATGACAGACCTACATGACCCCACCTGGATGGCATGGCTGTACATGTGGAATTGGGGTGGTGGGATGGGAGGGCAGGGTGGTCAGAGTGCATGTGAGGGGGCAGAGAGTGTAAGTGGGAGGGATGGAGGGAGGTGTGGAGAGGGAACTGGCATCGACATGTAAAAAAAAAAGTAAGAAAAAAAAAAAAAAAAAAACAAAAAAAAAAAAAAAAAAACCCAAAATTCTCAGGCCAGGAACTTCCAGGCTAGTGGTAAAGAGGGAAAATAAGGGTAAACAGCACCCAGCCCCTCATGGTACAGAAGTCCTAAGCCATGATCATCCAGGAGCCATGCTGTGTTGCTGATGGCCTAGGTGCATTGGACCAGTTGGTGGGCATTCAGAAAGAAGAGGAATTCTGATCTTTGGGGGGTGTATGACTGAAGCTGCCCCTGGCCCTTCCCTCCTCTCCTCAGGTAGCAGTGACTGTGACTGGAGGGACCACAAAGAAGCATGAAGGTGGGGGGGGGTTGAGAGGGTGAGGTGGAGGATAAGGTGGTTTGGGAGAAAAAATATGGTAAACGTTTTTATGTAAACTAAGAAAATACAACTAACAAAATATATGGTAAATAGATGTGATGGCTATGTGCAGACTTGATACAATCAGTCTGAAGCAAAGAAAACAAAATAAGCTAACAGTGGTGTAGTAGACAATTCAAATGGGCCTGGAGATTTATAGGTCAACACAATTCATCAAAGTAGCACAGAGAACATCAGAAGGAACTTCAGGTGTTACAAGTATGATACCACTTCTCTAGGCAATAAAAGGTAGAACAGGAAAAAGGATTGGCAAGATGCAGAAGAGTAGAAAGGAGATAAAAATAAAATTATAATAATGAAAGATAACATAAAAGGAGAGCTGGTGTACCCCACATAATCTGTAAAAGGAGGCAACAGTTAAGAGAGCAGAGTGTGCAGAGAAGTTCAGGGGAAATCACCATAGCAAGAAGGTAGAGTCAGGAATTAAATAAATAAATAAGTTTTCATTTCAGGCATGCACCTCTGAGTAAGACTCAGTGATATGAAAAAGGAAAAAGAAAAACAGAAAAGGAGAGATTTATCTACACTAGGGATGTCTGAGGAAATCAGAAAAAGAGACTACAGGTAATGTTAAAAGATAAAGAGGTTCAAAGAAAAGTAGTAAATAGGTCAGAGGAAGATGTAAACTGTTGGCTGTGGTCTCTCGTATCTACAAACATAAATTCAAGATTAGTAATTTTGACGAAACCAGGTTGACTGTTTAAAAGTGCCATTTATTTCTCTCCAGAAAAATATATGTACTTGTCAAAAATTTCTATTCGTGTTTCCTGTTAGAAACCTGTTTATAGCAAGAATAGAGCTTAAACAAAAATGGTTTAAACATTTTTGCTGTCCAATGCTAACAGCTGTCAGCTCAAAATTTATCTCTGAGCACTGGTCATTAAATTCAGATTATCAGAAAATCAGATGCCCTTTTAATGTAGACGACACTAATACTGTTTTATGTCTAAAGCTGTTAAAAATTGAAACTAGTTAAACTGTTACAATTAGTAACACTGGTAATTAACATAAATTTAACAGTCACCAATGTCATAATGGGTTTAAAGACATAAAGGGTGCTTAAATTTGATATTACAAAAATAAATTACACGATATTTTATTGTTTTATAAGACAGTTTTTAAATGTTTAAATTCAGAAAGTTACATTGTATTTGTGCTTCTATTACATTGTTAATGTTTATAGTTAAATCAAAGGGCTAAAAGTTAAGATCACAGCATAAAGTGCATATACTAACCAAAAGTTGAGATGCTCATTTTTTATGTTACAGAAGGCAATCCATCCTTGCATTTGCTAAATTTGGAAACGTAAGTTATTTAGATAAACTGAGTCACAAAGTTGTTTTATGTTTCCCTACAAGGAGTTTCAAATTAAAATCAGTATTTTTAAAGCTAAAACTGACAATGCAAAGTTCTACTTTTATAAAAGCTGGTAACCTATTATAAATGTTAAGAAACACAAGTTACCAGCCATCCTTATAGATTAACTGTTGGATATAGTCAAACTAAGTATTAATGATTAATAACAGTAATAAACATCACTCTGTCTCCTATACATGTTCTAAATAATTAAGGTTAAAACAAGTAACTGAAAGCCAAGTTGTCTATTCAGATCTACCTAGACAGACTTTGAATACTACAAAGATCTGTATAATAAGGCATTTAAATGTTAACTAAAAAGCTGTAATACTATCAGGCAAATATTCAGAGAACCTAACAATGACCCAAGTTCTCTAAAGATGACTATGGGGCAGCATAGATTGTGATGACACTGAACAGAGAGCAAGATGTTCAAATACAATGCCTGCTGCAAGACAGGACCCAGTTCAATCTCTGTAGAGGCTACAGGGTACTGGAAAATTGTCTGCACCATCTTTGCCTAGACAAAATAAGGTGAGACATTTCCAAGTCAAAGTTACACAGAGAAAAAACAAAAACAAACAAACAAAAAAAAAACAAAAAAGAATAAATAAATAAACCCTCTCACATTATGTACTTGGTGAAAAACTTCTCCCCTGAATGCCATAAACAATTGATTATGGCTAGTAATATAATGAATGGTCCCTGTCATTTTTTTAAGTAGATTCAAAAGTTAAATAAAATTTATCCTTCTCAGGTCTCTGATACTATTGATGTCTTGGCTAACCAAAACTTTGTGAGCTTGGCAGTAAAGGCACCCTTAACATGGCTCCTAAAAAGGATCTAAAAATATGAAGACATATGTCTTTTTTTGAATATTTATTAATTATGCATAAAGTGTTCTGCTTGCATACATGTCTGCATGCCCATAGAGGATACCAGATCTCATTATAGATGCTTATGAGACACAAAGTAGTTGCTGTGAATTGAACTCAGGACTTCTAGAAGAGCAGCAAATACTCTTAATCTCTGATCCATCTCTCTAGCCCAAGACATATAAGTCTTAAAGATAGAAAAATAATTTACAATATAAAAATGCAGAGCTTAACATTTAATTAAGTTCTCTTAAGCTATTGAGCAGTGACTCCCAGCTGTTTAGACAAAAGCTCAAGGTTTTATGATTTATTTTGGTTGTCATCTAAGTGTAAATGTGAAGGACTTTTCATCAGGCCTAATGTACCTCTGACCAGTCTGTACGTGGATCTCTCTTGACAGAAGAAAAATGTATAAGCTTTTTCCCTTGTTGAGATAATATATCAAAAGGTAACTCCTATACATAGGGGACAAGATGACTAACCTTTAGGCCAAAAATCACCAGAAGACTTTTGCCTATTGGAGGCCCAAAAATTGGGCCTCTCATGTCCATAGCAAAGAGGGAATGTGATGGAAAAATTAATAACCAAAATGTATAAAATTAGGGCTCATTGGAAGAATAAAGAGAACAAGAATTTCTGCCAGTAGATAAATCCCTGATTAGATTACAGAGCCCACAACCTGTTCTCAGGGGAAGAAGAAAATCGCCCAAACTTTCAGGTGTGCTTATCAATCCTGCATAAACAAATGACAGATACTATTAACTTAGATCCATGATGACCTTGTAAATTAAATTTGTACTCTATGAACTGCCTGTATTTTGGAAACCTTGTCTACTGAAACTAATGGTCTCAAGCCTCCCTGTCTGTTTATCCTTTTAAAAACACTTCACTATTTTAGGCCACTACCTTACATTTCCGATAGAGGGAGGTACCAGCTGGCTTGATTTTTAGCAATAGAAACCTTTTGCTTTTGCAGTCAGAAGTTACTTCCATGGAGGTTGAGGAAACTGGTAGACATAGAAGTAATAAGCTGCTCAAGGAGGCTTTATAGGCTATAGAACTCCAGGTGACAGCTATTTGAAAATCAAAACACTATTGTGTCAGTGATATGCCTGTATTACTTCATGCTTAATTTTGCTGTGTTTTCTTAGCTGCAAGTAGGCTAAAATGCTAGACAATACCAACAAAAGGAAGGGGGATTCAGGAAATGGAAGACTTATCACAGGCATTGGTTTTGTTGACAATGTTGAAGATTCACATGGGCTGCACTGGTTCACCATAAGTCCAGGGAGAGCAATATTGAGGAGCAGGCTTTACTCAGCAACTGATTATCATCTGCCAGAAGCACAAATCGGCTGAGACATGTTCAAAGTGGGAACAGAAGTTAAAACGTATATATTTAATTGGAACTCTTAGTTCCTTACCTTTAGTGATCAAGAAGGACAGCAAGACCAGGGAGACAATTCCATCCTCAGAATAGCTGTACTTATCTGCAGTCCTTTTGTCCTGTAAGCAGTGGATACAAACTTTATGACATTTGATCCTCTGAAGCCTATATGAACTATATAACTATATATATATGTTATATAGTTATATAACATAACTATAACTATGTTATATAAAAGGACATAAAAGTTTTAGATATATTATCATTACCAATCTGTGCTGAAATCCATATTGTAGAAAAAGTAGATATTAGGTATCTGTAAAACAGCAGGCATGCACTTATGCCTTTGAAACTTATATGCAGGCTGAACACTGTATGCATAATTAATAAATAAATGTCCAAAAACGACATTTATGTCTTTATATTTTTAAATCCTTATTTAGGAGCCATATTGAGGCTGCCTAATACTGACAAGCTGACAGAGTTATGGTTAGCCCAGCCAACAATACTTTTAGATCTGAGAAGGATATATTTAATTAACTGTCCAATCTACTAAAAAAAAAAAAAAAATACAGGGACCAGTCAATATACTCCTAGCCATAACCAATTGTCTATGGCATTGAGGGCAGAAGTTCTTCACAATGTACATAATGAGAGGTGTTGTTGTTGTTGTTGTTTGTTTGTTTGTTTGTTTGTCTTTTATCTGTGGAAGAGGGACATGGAAATTTCTGACCTTATTTTATCTAGGCCAAGGTGGTGCAAGCAATTTTTCAGTTCCCTGCAGCCTCTAAAAAGTCTAAGCTGGGTTTAACCTGTCAACAGACATTCTATTTGAGCATCTTGCTCCTTGGTCAGTGTCATAAAAATCCATGCTGTCCCATAATCTTCTTAGAGGCCTAGGGTCATTGTTAGGATCTGTGATTCTACGTCTGATATTATTATTACTTTTTAGTTAACATTTAAATGCCTTATTCTACAGATCTCTGTACTATTAGAAGTCTGTCTAGGTATAGCTAAATAGAAAACTTTGTTTCAGTTACTTGTTTTAACCTTAATTATTTAGAACATGTATAGGTGACAGACTGAAGTTTATCCCTGTCATTAATCATTAATACTTAGTTTGATTATAACCAGGAATTAATTGATAAGGATTTTCTCATCATATGAATTTAATGACCAGAGCTCAGAGATAAATTTTGATCTGAGGGCTGTTAGCATTAGACCCCAAAAATGTTTAAACCATTTTTGTTTTAGATCTATTCTTGTAATAAAACGTAGGTTTATAACATGAATCACACAGATAGAATTTTTTTTCCAGTCCATTAACATTTGTAAGATTTAAAGGAAATATTCTATGATCTATCCTATCTTTGTGAGTATAAAGAACAATATGTCACTTTAAACCCAACCAGGGAATACTATAACCTTAACTATCAGTCTTCAACTCCTTCAAAGAACACAGAAGGATAATATATAAAATCTAGAATTGAAAGGGACAACTCCCCTGGTCAGATCCTATGTTCTTCTGTAATGTTCCATCTTAAGCCTATAAGCCACAGTTTATGTATGGCAGATTTTTCAGCCAAGTAAGAAATATAAAAGTGTCCTACCTGTGTTGTCAGGTTGTCAGTACCTTTTCTCCACATCCTTCAGACTGTCTAGCAGACTCTTCCATGAAGAAGGAACCATATAGCAATGTCCATCTTGTATCAGCAGTCACTTTCCTGTGGGTCCTGCATGTCCAGTCCATACAGCATAAATCCAAACAGTCCAGGGAAGAACAATATTTTGCCCAAATGGCTGGTCTTGCCATATTGGAGGCAAACTCTAGAACTTTTCAACAAGTACATATAATTGTCTTTAGAGAAATAAATGGAACTTTTAAGCAATTAACCTGGTATGGTCAAAATTTAATGCATATTACTAAATTTAAATTTATATTTGTAGATATGAGAGCCCAGAGCAAACAGTTTACATCTTCCTCTGACCTATTTACGAATTTTCTTTGAACCTCTATATTGCATTACATTACCTTTTGTCTCTTTCTCTGATTTTGTCAAACATCCTTAACATTGACAACACTCTCCTTTTCTATTTTTCATTTTTCCTCTTATGGATGACTCTTACTAGGAGGTTTTGTGTCTGAAGTGAATATCTTATTTATTTATTTAAATCCTGAGTGTACCTTCTTACTGTGGTGCCTTCCCCAGAGCGTCTCTGCACCCTCTGCACTTTTATCTCTTGGCTTGTTTTTCTGCTTATGTTGGGTACACCAGCTCTCCTTTGTTGATGCTTAATAACGATAAGGAGAAACAAATAGGCTGAATCGATGTTTATTCAGGGAGAAATAACTTATAATATAGAAATAGGAATACTAGCTGTTCCTGGTCCCAAGTATGCCTCCAGATGTACTCCTGTCCCCGTGCTGCAAGAAATAGAGCTCTTTGAGCCCCCTCTTCAAACTTAGTTCCCCCATGTAACTCCTGCTCTGCCTCCACCCCAATTGACATGGTCTATGCCACAGGTGCAAAAAAAGTGAAGATCTCACCAAAATCCCCATTTTAGTCTAAAGAAAAAATTTAAGCTTGATACAAAAACTATATACAAAACAGTGAATAACAAGTGTGCTCTAAGAAAAGGAATATTGAGGACATATAAACTTAAGACATAACTATCTAGATCTAGGATGAAGGGAAAATGGGGATTACAATAGTGTTGTCCAAAGCTGGAAAGCGTAAGTCTACTAAGAAATATATCTAACTAGGAAGAGAGAATAATACTTGTGATAATTTAATATTCAAACTCATCAAAGCCCTGAGAAGAAAAATAACAATACTAGGGTAGGCAGGAAGTGTGCGTGGACAACTTCAAATGGTGCAGCAAGGACAGAAACAGCTATCTGGATAGTCAAGCTCTCACCTCAAGGTTGGTATAACCAGTTATTGCTAATGCCTAGAGTACCTGAGAGACCACAACAAAAGCAAGGAGGTAAAAAATCTGTCTTACCCTGACTTGGCAGGGTTCAGCAGTCTTCTAAGGCCTGAAATCTACTCAGCATTGTTTCCTTGAGTATCTGATCTTGAATCACAAAACTTTCTAGAGACTTCATTGAGTCAGTAAGTCTCTTGCTTTCTCCAACTACAAATGATTCCATATTTTTAATATTCTTAGGTATTATCTGAATGACATTTAAACTGCCTTCCAGAATCAATGTTCTATCTGATAGCTTTCCATTATCCTCAGACATGGAACGGATTCTGCTAGTCTTTCCATCTGATATTCCAGTTTTTTAACCTTATTAGCAGCTTCGTTCAAGCAGGAATTAGCTGTTTCTGCCAGCATGTTAATGCAGTGCACTGTTTCTGTTTTGCTTATTGAAGCATTTGACATAGAACAAATTCTGTTTTCTAGTTGGTAATTTTTATGTTCCATGTTTTGTATTCTAGATGTCGGCTCTCTATTTGCATCTCTAATATTCTGAATCTTTTTTTCATCAGGTTGATACCCATTGTCTTTACAAAAAAAATGTATATATTGGTTAATCCATGATTGTCTTCTGTTAAAATTCCTTCTATATATGAAGTAAAGGAATTTCCAAAGTCTTCCATCATAAGATTATCCACCCTAGGTATGGAACAATTGATCTCATATATTATATCATCTTAAATTGTGAAGAATATTGTATTTACCTTAGGTGGAATTCTGCTGTCCTCGAACTTTGATGGTTTTAGTTGTTGAACTCAGCTTGTGGTGGTAATGCCTGGAGGTGTCCCACCAAATCGCATCTGGCAGCAGACAATCCTTCTGATCTTGGTCCCTGAAGAATAGCTCTTAACAAAATAAGGCAAGCACAAATTTGTTAAACGAATGAGTGAAAGGAGCCTTGTGCAAATTTCTGAGGACCCCAGGGCTAACAGGTGTTGCCCCTTATTGGCGCCTTTGGGCCTCAGGAAACACACCAGCTGGGCAGGCGCCAAGTGAGCTACAGCTGCAAATGCAAAGTGGGGAATTGGCAAAAGATGAGCAGTGTGAGCTTTCTCAGGGCTGCGGTGGAGGTAAAGTTGTAGGGCAGTGGCAAATGTTCCACAAGCTGTGGTGTTTCCACCTGGTTACTCAAGGAACTCTGCCCATTCGGGGATGGTGTGAGAAGTGAGCAGAGTCTGCCACCTTGGTGTAAACCAGGTCCGGTAAAAATCCGGATTCCGCTTCTGACACCAGATAGCGTGCTTGGATAGTTCAAATTGATTGGTCTGCACTGGATGCTATGAGATGATTGGTTTATGATGCGCGGGCTTTGTTGCAACCCTATAAAAGCTGTCTGAACCTTGTACCCAGGGTTCCCAGTCCTCTACCCTATGTGGAGTATGGCTGCGAACCCCAGTGCACTGGAATATAAAAGACCTCATGGTTTTGCATCAAGACCATTTCTCGTGAGTGATTTGGGGGGGGCGCCTTTCCTGAGACGGGGCGTGAGGTTCCACGCCCTATGTGAGTCTTTCAGGGGTGGGTTCTAGGACCTCATAAGAAAACCCACAAAAGCAACTAAACTGGCTCACAGGAACTCACAGTGCCTGAAACAACAACCAGGGAGTCTGCATAGGACCAACCTAAGCCTTCTGCATAAATGTGACAGTTGTGTAGCTTTCTTTACTTGTGGCTGTTGGTGTATTGGAAACGGAAAAGACGGTCTTTGCCTGTATTCATTAAAATCAGTCACAGAAAAATATAGAATGTAATCACAACCTAAGTTTTAAGATTTCTTATGTGTAGTGTTCTACCTGCATGCCTGAAGAGGGAACTAGATTTCTGAATAGGTGACTATTACTCACCCTGTGGTTGCTGGGAAATGAACTCTGGAAGAGCAGGTAGTGCTATTAACCTCTAAGCCATTTCTCCAGCCAACACTGTAAGTTTTATAATGCCTGAAAGATTTTGTTGGGATATGTAAACTGTAAAAGAAAATTAAAGAAAACAACAGTGTGAGAAAGAAGTTGTTTTCAGAACCCCTAAGACACATAAGAATCCAGCTGCAAGCAAGCCTTTGGGGTGATTTTTTTTTTATTTTGTGATGGATGGGGGAGGGTCCCACCCAATGTGGGTGCCAAGTGCTGGGCAGCTGGTCCCGAGTTCTCTTTAAGAAAGCAAGCTAAACAAGTTATGAGGCAGGACCCTCCTGGCTTTAGGTTTCTTCCCTGTTTGAATTATTGCTCTGGGTTCCTTCAGTGATAGACTACAATGAAAAAGTACAAGTGAAATAAATCTTTTCCTCACAAACTTAGTTTTTGGTCCTATAGTTTGTTGCAGCAACAGAAACACTAAGACATTAGTCATTAAACCAGTGATGACCAATCTACAATAGATAGGCAGAGAGAGGGGTAGGTATAGAGGAAGGAACTGGATGTCCATGGGATGGGGAAACAACAAAGATGTCATTGGGGGATTGGGGTGTGTGGGAGGACTGGAGAGGATCAAGTGGTGATGGGGAGGAAATTTATGGTGGAGAAAGGGAATTCAGTGAGAGATAACTGGAACTGAGGGAGATATTTGGGAGGTCATATGGAAACTTAGTTCAGTGGAAATTTCCTAAAATATATGAAGGTGATCCTAATGAGCCGTCCTAATAATGAAGGAGAGAGAGTCACAGCTGTCCATTTTTTGTCACTAAACTAGGCTTCCAGGACCAGAAAAAGGTCACATTCTATTGAGTTGATGGGCAAGGGGGTCCAATGGGAATCGCCAAACAACCCAGGCTATTGTCAAGACAATAGCAACAGTTACTCTCTGCAAACTGCAACAGGGTCAAATTAGTGAGGACAACACCAACACAACTCATTGTACATGAAGAAATTTAACTGCTAACTAGACGCACAGATGATAGACATACAGGTTGATTGATGACAGACAGACAGATATAGATAAATGCTTCCATACCTACCTACCTACCTACATGAATACAAAGATGAAAAACATACAGACAGCTAGATCTATGTAATGATAAACTAAACACTAAAAACGTGGTACTCTGATTGGAGATGTCATTCAGCAAATATGTTTCTCTTATTGGTTAATGAATAAAGCTCTGTTGGCCAATAGGAAAGCAAGATAGTCAGGACTAGGAGACAAGGAGGAGAAAGGAAGTAGTAGGGAGGAGATCCAAGATGAAGGACCGAGAGAGAAGATTGCCAGCCCCTCTCTCTGGTAAGATAAGGCCACGTGGAAATACTTAGATTAACAGAAATGGGTTAATATTTAAGAGAGACCTAGCCGATAACTGACCAACAGAATTATATCTAATATAGCATCTCTGTATGTTATTTGGGGCTGGTGTGGACCTGGGTCCAGGCTGGGGGAAAAAGTGTTTCTAACAGTACTCTTTACTTCTCTTACCTACATGAGCATATTTTCTACCCCCATTTAAGATACAAAGATGGAACATTCAAAATACAAAGTCCTCTACAATCCCAGACACAAAATATCCAATGTCCATTTGAGGCACATTGGTTTGATTAGTAACTGGACTTTCCTTCGATTCTGGCTATTTGTAGAGATTACACCTGGAACTCTTCCTCACATTTTGTATTTATTTCAGTTACTACTGTGTAATAATTGATACTTATAATCCATTAGAGAGCAAAGCTACTGAAGATATTTCTGATGCAGCTGATATTCTCTCATACACCATCACTTCTAAGATACATCTTTTTAAAGTACAATAAAGTTTTATAAACAAAATAGATATTTAGCAGGATGCAGCTATAGAAGAACCACAAGAGAAAATAAATGCAATCATATTACATAGTGACAAAGTTCATACTAATTCAAAAGGAAAATACACAATGGACAATTAATCAGCTGTTGTAAAGATGACATCAGGATTTTGACCCCATCGCCAGGCCTCTGCTGGAGTACGACACTGAGTCCCCATGTGCCTGATCTTTGACCCCCATCAGTGGGCATCTGCTGGAGGACCACCATGAATTCCCGCCTGCCTGATCTTTGACTGCCATTGCTGTTACCTCTGCATGAGGAGAGACCTCCTAGAGAACTTGGACCACCCAGAGCTACAGATATTGAACTTTTGACAGACCTAAGCCCACTGGGAGAGCAGGGTGAGAGAGAGACTCCACCTGCACCCACTGGAAGAAGCAATGGGAAGACGGCAATACAAGAAAACACCTAACAATAGAAAGACAAGCATGACACCAACATAACCTAGGGACTCTACACCAACTAGACCTGAACACCCCAAAGCAGATGAAGCAGAAGAGAAATACTTAAAAAATAACTTCATAAAAATGATAGAGGCCCTCAGAGACAATATGAGAAAATGCCTTAAAGAAACTGAAGAAAAAAATAAACAAAAAATTGGAAGAAATGAACAAATCTTAAAGACATTATAGAACGCCAAGAAAAATCAATTAAACAGGTGAAACAAGCAGTTCAAGACTTGAAAACTGAAATAGAGAAAATAAAGAAAACACACACTGAAGGAATTCTGGAAATAGAAAAACTGGGCAAATGATCAGGAACTACAGACACAAGAATACTACTCTGTGGGGGGAAAATGCAATCTTGAATTTCTCAGGAAAATGGATAGAACTTGAAAAAACCATCCTGAATGAGGTAACCCAGTCACAAAAAGAGGAACATGGTATGTACTCACTCATATATGGATTGTAGACATACAGCAAAGGATCTCCTGCCTATACTTCACATCACAAGAGAAACTAGGATACAAGAAGGATTCTAAGAGATTCATACAAGGTCCCTCACAGAAGGGTAATAGAACAAGATCTCCTGAGCATATTGGGAGTGGGGGAGGTCAATGAGTGGAGAGGGAGTTAGGAGGAAGAGAATGTGAGGAGAGGAGAGCATGTGGGGCAAGGAAGTTTGAGTTAGGGGAGGAATAGATGAGAACAGAGAGGGGGGGGAGATACCTTAATAGAGGGAGCCCTTGTAGGTTTGAAGAGAAAACTTACTCTAGAGAAATGTCCAGAGACCTACAAGACTGACCTCAACTAACAAGTTGAGTGACAGTGGAAAGGCTAACATAAATGCTCTTCCCTCATAATGAGATTGATGACTAACTTATCCACCATCATAGATCTCTCATCTAGTAGCTGATGGAAACAGAAGCAGACACCCATAGCTAAACACTAAGCCGAACTGGAATCCAGATACAGAGAGGGGGGACAAGACCAGGGTACAGAAATCCACAGGGACAGCTGACCTGAACAAGGGGGAGCTCATGGGCCCCCAGACCTATAGCTTGGAAAACAGCATGGGACCGACTTAGACCCCATGAACATGGGTCTCTGTTGGAAGGCCTGGGCAGTCTAAGGAACCTCTGACAGTAGAACCAGGATGTATCCCTGGTGCACAAATGTACTTTGGGAACATGTTACCCATGGAGTGATACTCCCTTAACCTAGAGGCAGGAGGGAGGGCGTAGTCCCTGCTCCAAATGACTTGAAAGATTTTGTTGATCACTCATGGAAGGCATCAATCTCCCTGTGGAGTATGTGGAGAGGAATGCGATGGGCGGGTGTTGGGGGGGCATGGGAGGGAGGGAGAGAGGGAATGAGGGAAGGAGGGAAGGAGAGGGAACTGTGATCTATAAGTAAAATGAGAATAGCAAAAAAAAAAAAAAGAAAAGAAAATATAAATTAAAAAAAAAAAGACACCACAGACATTTCAGGCAAATGGATGGAAATAGCACAATGAACCTGAGTGAGGTAACCCAGACCCAGAAATAAAGCATAATATATACTCATTTATAAGTGGATATTACGTATAAAATAAAGGACAATCATGTTATCGTACATTTTTAAAGAGTCGTCATTACGAAAGCATCTTCCATATTCCATCAAATAAAACTTTCATCACGTGGAGAAATAAGCACAGTACAGGAAACAGTTTTACACATAAAATATATATTCTTATGAGTACTAGTTAAAATGATTAAATTTGTAAAATTGAATTACATTAAAATGCCTTTGAAAGAATAGGGTAGAAAATGTACATAATTTGTGGTTTCCAAATACAGTAGAACATATGAAGAACTTAATCATTTGGTGGCTGAGTTTTATGCCAAAAAATGATTAACATAACAAGAAACTATTAAGATGTCCTCTTCTAAACTAAACAAAAACAACACTAAGAAAGAGGACAACAACAATAACAACAATAACAAAGAAACTCTATCATCTGTGGCATCTCCAGGAGGATATGCCATAATCTGAACATTATTCCAAGAGAGTAGCTGGTGTCTGTACTTTGTCAGCGTCAGAGGTTGGTGTTCAGCCATCTCGGTCTGGGCACTATGCTGGGATCACTCCATTTCTAATGCTCAGAAGATGATGACTGGTATTCCAGCCTCTTCTTATTACTCTTGAGCTCTGAGACCTCAAACCTAGGGGAGAAATGTTATATTGATGAGCAGGAGAATGCCGAATCTTCCTTGTCTACATTTTGTAAATGTGATGTCCCTTTGCACAGAGTGGGAATGTCAGACACCTGCTTGGTCAAGGGTAAAACCAGAGGCCGTTTGGATGAGGACGTTAGTATAGACACCTTACATGATGGGAAAAGAAGGTCTGGAGCTCTCTTGGCCAGAGGTGGAGTTTGAATACTCCATTAGTCACACAGAATATGTATGAGACACCCTTTGTCCCTTTGTCAACGGGAGCAGGCCTCACATTTAGATCTTGAATGTACCTCAGTATGAGTGAGAGATGTACAAAAAGGGATACAGGGTTCAGAGGTGAGAGATTTGAGACTTTCTAAGGAGCATGGGGAAGAGTTGACAACTCAAGAGCCCTGGAGAAAATACAAGGACCCAGGGTCAGAGCAGAAATGTTTGAGGGCTTTTGTCGAGAAAGCAGAAATCCAAGGTCTCTTCATAGAGATAGACTAGCATGTATCATATAGAGTTGGAAATCTGCATTCCAAGTCATTCACATGAGGTCAAGGTGCCAGCCCACCTCATGCAGTAGAGTCCATTCCAGGTACTCCCTTACCAGCTTCCAGCTCTTCATCGGAGACTCAAATGTTTGTCCACTATGGTGAATGTGTCAGGCAGAGGTCTCAGTCTGAGTATTCATCCACAAGGCTGTGTGAAAATCCCAAGCTGGTTCTCCTTGCCAAAGAGAAGTTCAGCTTTTCAGGTCTAGCTATGAATGATGGAGGCCACATTATATTGGCTTCTGCCTTAAGGCAGTATGCTTTGGTTCTAGACTCTACTTGCTACTCTTGGGCTCTGTTACTTTTCAGCTTGGGTGGTCTGGAAAAGTAATAGGATGAAAGAAAAAATATCCCAATATCTGATGTTTGGGGGGAATGTCTGAGGCTCTTGAATCAGAGGAGAACAATGTGAGTCCCTCCTTGTAAAGAAGGACATATTTGAAGAAAGTGTGGGCAGAATGAGAAGATCTGAGGCACCCTGGTACATGAGAGGCAGGAGGTTGGAACTTCTGTGGTCAAAGCAGAGTGATCTGTGGCCCAATGACATACACCTAATAGTCCACTTCCACAGGGGCATATTCGGGTCTGAGAACCCTTTAGTCAGGCATGTCTGAGAACCCTTTGGTCAGAATACAAATAGTTGTGGGATCCTTGTGGAGAGGGGATTGTCTCAGAGCCACTTCAATAAGAGAGGATACTCTCAGACTCCATTTTGTAGGTGGGGCATATCCAGTTTCCCAGTGGGCAGGAGAGGAATTCCTACTCTCACTTAGTTGACAGGTAAAAGACCCAAGACCGTTTAACTTAGAAAGATGACTTAGGAGCTCCCCAGTACTGCATGGAATAGTCTCAGCCTCCCTTGACCATACATCTGTGGCCCTCTTGTGAAGAAGCTAAAGATCAAATGATACCTTGAGATTTGTAGGATGATCCAGATACTCACTCCTTCATCAGCACCAAACTTGACATCGCAATGTAGAATACTCATCTTCTGAATGTCCATGTCAGGTATGTCAGCAGTCTTAAAGTCCTCTAAGAGACTGCATGGCAGTATTCTCTGGCTCAGTGTCTTCGTCTCGTATATGTCCATCCACACATCCCACTGCATGAAAGATAGGAGTGCTCTGTGTGAGGAACCAGAATGAACACAGTAGTCTGAGTTAGCCTCATGATGCTGCTGTTTTGTTCAGACACATAGACTCTTGTGTCCAGATTCCTCTGAGGTCTCTTTGTTCAGAAGAGTACTTTGCAAGACACTGAAGAAGAAGATGAATGTATAAAACCCACTTGGCAGTTGATAAATATGTGAGATTTCCTCAATCACACAACGCAGGTCTGAGCTACTCTTTATTGGAGTGAATATCTAAATCTCCCTATATAAGAGGGGAAGAGCATCGCAATTTGGGTCACAAAGAGATGACTATTAAGCCCTTCATCACAGAGGTAATATGTCATACTATATGGCAATGAGGGGAAATGTTGATGCACCATGATCATAAGTGAAATTTATGAGACATTTTGTAAAAAGTTGAAAGTCTACACCTATTTGTTACAGGACACAACTATTGGTTTTAGCTTTCTGTATTTTGCCATCTGATCTAAGCCTAGAATCTTATGAGGTTGATTGGTTACAAAAGTGTTTGACTAGTAATCTTGGTCAGATGGATTTGTATTAAGGAAACGTGAGTTCAAAGTTCATCTATAAGGTACCCTTAGATGGAAGAGGATGCCCTAGGGCCTTCCAGGGTCAGAGGCTAGATCTGAAGCTCTACTGAATATAGGGTGAATGGATGATAACCCTTTGGCCATGAGAGCCAATTCTCAGGTCTTATTCCTCATTGTGGCACAAGCTAGACACCCTTAGTCACAACTGGGATCTCTGTGGTCTTTGTGGTTAAAACAGGTACCCTTGACCCCCTTTGCACTATGCTGGACTGCATGGGAGCCCAACTAATTCTCACTTGCACAGAGAGAGCGTGGTGCAAGCTATACTTGGTCTGAGACCTCTTTAGTCATAAGGACATGACTTAGGCCCACTTGCAAAGAAACAGAAATTTTGCGGGTCCTTTTCCACAAAACGAGTACTTGAAGACCACCTTGGGCAAATGGGGCTGTTCTGCAGTAGGCTTTGTCCTAAGATTGAGGTTTGATGTTCTCTTCAGTGAAGTAAAAGAAGTGGAGAAATTCGAGAAGGGAGAAAGCACTGGGCCCCTTGTGAACAAGAGAAAACTTGATGACCTGGTTGGTCAAAGGTATGAGTTTAAAAACCCTTGGAGAGAGAGGACAGTGCCATGCATCATTCTGCTGAAGGTGAATGTCCCTGCTACCTTATTTAGTGAAGAAAGGTGACATCACTGCACTTCAGCTTCCAACTCTTCTTTAGAATTTCCACATCCTCTATTGAGTCTTGGGCAGTCTGGGTAGCAACCAGAACCTTCTTCAAAAAGCCGAGTCGGCTGTCCCTGGCCAGGTTTCATCAACTTTCAGTTTGTCACAACAGTCCATATGTGGGTAGCAATGATGGGGTCACTTGATGTCTAGGGATTGCATTGGAGAGCATAGGATAGGATGCAGTCTCTAATTCTACACTTGGAAAGTGGGCCCTCAAACCCAAGTGGAACAATACATTTCCCTAGCCACCAAGGTCAAAGATGAAGGGTTTTAATCTCTATTATTTTGAATAGCATAAGTTGGAGGTATTTTAAAGACAGAAGGGAATGCTTGACGATTTGTGAAAGAATACTGAAAAGTATGATGCACTGTTATTCAAAAGAGCATGTCTGATGTCACCTTGAGAATAAAAGGAATGCATGACTTTCCTTGGGTCAAAGATGATAGTTCCTTAATCAGATTCCCCCTTAATCAGATGGGCAACAATGTAAGGCCACGTTGTGAAAGTATGGAAGGACCGAGACACAGTATGGGGCAGGGGTGTTCTCATACTAACTCCAATAAGAAAGTCCCTTGGGAACAGGGGAGTTCTGTGCACATCATCTCAGATTAGGAAGTTATGAGACCACTTTGAGCAAAACAGAAATCCCGAACATCTTCACAGGGAGGAGGCCTCCGGCCATGTTTCGTCGAATAGGAGTATAGAGTTCAGCCATGGTTAGAAGGAGAAGGTTCTAGGCTATCTTGGGGAAAGGAAAAAGCTTCTGGCTCTGCCTCACTAGCTTCCAACTATTTTTCCCAACTCAAACATACGTACCCTGTGCGAAATCTTTGAGATACTGTGACAAATCCGTAACATTCTTCCCACAGGATCGGTGGTTATGCAAGCAATGATGTTTATTCAACGTTGTGTCCATCTGTATGTATGTGTGGAAAAAGACAGGAACAGTGTATTATTGATAAGCAAACTTTGAGGAAGATATGATTTCATCTTTCTATCTTCTGCACTAAGAGCTAAAATCAAAAGTAGGGAGGACTCATTGTTCACGTATGTCTTTGTATGGCTATCAGAGGCGTCAGCTCTAAAGCAACCTTAGATAATAGAGGAATGTGTGAGGTCACTGTGGAAAGAAGGAAGCTCCTATGGTTCTGTAGTCATAAAGGTGGACCTAAGGTGCCAAAGAGCAGAGGGTGGAGGTCTGAGACATCCCTTGGATAAAGGGGCCACTGCTGAGAGTCCTTTCAATATTGATTCCCCAGACACCCTTTTGTAGAAATTCAGTGTCTGAAATCCTCTTAGTGGATGCAGATACAGCATTGTCCCACACACATACTGGGAAGATCAGGAATGTCTGACACTCATTTGTGCAGAGAGGTACAATGCCTCCTTAGTCTGATACCACTTTAATGAGAAAAGAAAGGACTCAGAGCAATTTTGTTTATAGGAATGGGAATATATAAGGACCATGTAACACCAAATAAATGTTTTAGGACACTTTGGGAAACTAGATTTTATGGCAACCCTAGTCTTGGGGAAGTTCTGACATCCTGTACCATGAACTGAGAAGACATAAAGTATTATTACATTAATAATATTGAAATAATAATAATAATAATAATAATAATAATAATAATAATAATAATAATAGAAAATTGGAAGGTATTTGCCCAATGTAAGAGAGGAAACTTCATACTGGAGAGATGGCTCAGCAGTTAAGACCACTACCTGCTCTTGCAGAGGTACTGAGTTCAATTCTCTCCAAGCCCATGTTGGTTCATAACCACATGTAATGACAGCCGATGCCATCTAGAACATTGTATATATAAGAAATAAATAAATCTTTAAAAGCAAAAGAGGAAACCACTGAAAACAGTTTCTACATTGTGCAGAGTGTGAAAGTGCCATACAACTTTGGTTGATGGTGAATAAATTATCCTTGGTAACTTATACAATAGAGAAAGTTTCCAGCACTGATCTTGAGCTTCAGACACTGATTCAGAGATTTGTATCTTCATAGTTTGTGTTCATTCCGGGAGACACAAATGCAGCAACAACCTATATCTTCTCCCAAAGGCCTCGGTGACTGCCCCTCACTAGGTTCCATCCTATAGTCTGTTTTTTTATTTGATGGTTTGTTTCGTTTTTAGCTGCCCAAACCTAGTCATAGGTGTAGAAGTCATTCCATTTGTAATGACTGGCCTGAAGGAAGCTCTCAAAGGGTTTATGCTCTGATTGCTAAACTTGTGCTATGAGACCTCAAACCACAGTGGAAGGGAGTCCCTTCTTTATAGAGAGAGTCTCTCATGGGCCTATACCTGATCAGTTTGATGTGATAACATTTGACCACATGTGGAAGGTGTCAGGCTCTGTTTGTGAAAGAGAGAAAGCTTGACTAGAGCAGGGCAGTTCCAGAATCCCATAGGCAGAAGATGAAGCTCCCAGTGTACCTCGGGAATTGGAAGAAGATTCAGGCAATACCTTATCGGGTTCAAAGGTCCTCACACTCTAGCATACCCATGTGTTCTGGGACTCTGGGGCTTACATGGCAGAAAGCAGAGCATTCCTTCTTACAGATTTTGTGGTAATGCCTAGCTCTGTGTCCTCCTCAAGCCTTTCCTCAACAGCACAGGCATGGCCAACAAAGATGGGTCCGCTCCATTTCTGGGAGAAACTTAGAAGTAGAAGGTGTTTAGTCAGAGATCAGATTGTTTTGTCACATATCATGATATCAGTTCAGACTGATCTGACATCCCTTTGGTGATTTGGGCATGAGTGGACACCCAGGACAAAGGGAAATACTGAGACCTTCGCAGTTAGAGGAATAGAGCTGAGGTTTCCACAGACAGAAGCAATTTCTCTGAGGAAGCCAATGTCGGGGGGTATTGATCTTAACAGTATGTGAGAAAAAGGAAGATCATCTAAGTGAATTTTCATGTCTTTGGCCTGGTCTGTATCCCCTTAATCAGATGAGTGTGTATTGGTGCCCTTAAAATGAAATGATGTGTCTAATTCCACATGTTCAAAGAAAATAGAATGTTACCACCATCCTTGTTAGGGTATTATGTCAGAGGTTCTTTATTGACAGGTATTGATTGGGCCTACAGCTTTCCTTGAACTGAAGGATAAATCTGTCCTTCATTTATTCAGAAAAATGACTGAGGCCCACTCTGTGATATCGGGAAATGTGTGGCCTCTTCACACAAAATGAATGTGTAAGATAACTTTGGAGAGACTGGAAAGTTATGGGGCTTCCTTTGTTTCAGGATGGAAATCAGATGTCTCCTAATCAAAGGTAGAAGGAGGGATTACCTTTGGGAAGAGAAGAGTTCCTCAGCCTCTAGTGACAGGGAGATGGGATCAGAGTGTGCAAATCCCATACAACTCTGAGCAGAAATCTCATTTGCTACCGTACCTCATAAGGTCCAAGCATGGCCTCACAGTTTCAGATGTCCATGTCCTCAGCAGAATCTGCAAGAGAACAAGCATCAATACCAGGATTCATGAAGAGCTCAGGTGGGAGCCCTAGTGTGGTTAATGCGTTAGGAATGTGTTCACCCAACCAGAACTGGGTGGGAGTGGTGATTCCACACCATGGCAGGATATTTTGCTGAGGGAAGTGGCATGGATTCCAGGATTGACTTGGTTTTCTTGACCTCTGTGAACTCTAGCCAGAGTGACCAATATCCCTTTGTCAGAGGTAAAATGTCCCCAGTTCCCTTACTCAGAGGCTAAAGTTCTGAGGGCACTTCGGTTCAACAGGGGAATTTTAAGCCTCGGGTTATCAGAGGAAAGAAACGCACTAAGATTTGGGACAAGAGAAAGATTCCGGACCATGTTGGGCAGAGGGGAATATCCCTGCTTACCTTCTTAGAGGAGGAAGGTCCAGGCACTCCCTAGTCAATCTCCAAGTCTTCAGAGAACTCTAGAAAATCCTTGTCTCTGAGGACAGTTTTTGAGGCATGACAGAAATGAGAGGGTTGGGTCACCCCCCTACATAAAGTTATGATAAGCTGCATAGGTGTGGACATGGAGGACAGGCACCTTTCTGGTGAGCAGCTTGAAAATGGATGACCTTGGATCCAGGGTGAAGTTTCTATTCTGCCACGCCTCTTCAATCTAGAGTTCCATGAGAGTGTAATTCCTAGCCACTCAAGTCTGATGGAGAAGCTCTGGTCTCTCTTGGGTCTGTGGTAGACTTGTGTCAGCCGTGAACACAAAGAGGAGCTCCTATATTTTTTGGTAATAGGAATTCAGTCTCCAGTAGCAGGATATCAATATTTGGGACACAAGCTTGAGTCACATTGCCATTTCTGTAGCTTGCTTCATGAAAGGGCCATGTCTCAAACTCCTCCAGTACAAACAGAGGAAGACTAAAGTTTTCTCGCTCAAAGTGGGTATGATTCAAAAGCATACCTAGAAATTCAGGCGCTTCTATGGTTGGAGTAAATATGTCTAAGGACCTCTTCAGAATATGTTCCAGTGAGGTGTAAGCCTCTGAATTAGTGAAGTTAGTTTACTTATGAGGGGCATATCTAAAACCCGATGGAGTTATTAAGTGGAGGCTGGAATAGTCCTGGTCCTAGAAGTATAATTCTGAAGACCCATTGTGACTTTTCAGAAATTCTACGGCTCAATGATTATAAAGGGGTTGTATTTGTGGCCTTCTTGGCACATTGCAGAGGTTTCACAGATGTTTGATAAGAAGAAAAAGTTCTAATCTACTGTTGTTCACATGTGGTTCAGAGTGGGGAAATGTAGGGTGAACTTGTAGACAAGAAGATCTGAAGACACTGGGGAAAGAGAGAGTATGGCCAAGGCTCCCCTCTTGAGATCAGTATCTTTAGAACTTCCATGAGACAGGCTTGTAAGGTCTGAAGCCTCTATGGGCAGGACAGGTATGTCGGGGGCTTCCTAGGGTGGCAGTTGAAGTTCTGGCCCAGTGCTGATTAGTGGGCTCATGAGTTCCCATTGCTCAGAAGGGAATATGTGAGGCTCAGTGGGCTAGATGGGCTATGTACGAGGCTCTCTCTTTCAGAAGGAAACATTCTAAGACTGCCTTGAACAGGGTGGCCATAGGAAAGTCTAATGCCCCTTTGGTCACACTGAGAAGGCCTGATGCCTCCTTGGGGGCCACAGGTTAGAACTCAAGCTCCCTTGTTGTAGTGGAGTCTGTTGGAGACTGTATGGGACTGAACATCTGTGGCATCCTAGGACATAGGGGTCACATATGTGGGACCGATTTCCTATTGCAAGGCTGTGCATCTCCTTTGGTAAGAGTGGAATGATCTCCGGTCCTGTAGTTGAGGTAGGGTATGTCAGAATTTTCCTTGGACAACCAGAAATGATGTGGCAGTCTGTTTAGGAACTGGAGAATGTATGACTCCCCGTTGCACAGCAAACAAAGCCCCAAGTCACTGTCTGGTACGTATGGAATGTTTATGTACCTCTTGGAAAGAAATATCATGTCTGAAGCCCTCCTTGGCAGACACAGGGTGTCTCAACCATCTCTGTAGGGTGATGAGGAAGGCTTCACACTCCCACTGGCCCTGCAGGGGAAGTTTGGGTGCCTTCTTTAGTAAAAGGGCTATATCTGAGTCTTGTCCTGGTAGAAGTAGAAGCAGCATGGCTTGAAGTCCCATAGGGAGACATGGAATGTCTGAGGATTTTTTTTTTTTTGTGAGAGGGAGTAGTTCCCATGTCCCCTTCTGTACAGATTGGAGGTGCTTTGCCCTTTCAGGGTATCTCTTGGTTTCTTGTCCCCTTTGGCAGATGAATGTCTCTGCCCTTCTTTTGATGAAGAGGAATGTTTGTGGCCCTCATGTTCTGAAGGAACATCATGAAGATCTTCTATTTTAGAGGGGGGCCTGTTGCAGTTTTGTTCTGGTAGAATTAGCATATATAGGGATGATTTGGGGAGATGGAGAATTTCTGAGTCCCTTCTCCTCCTCAGATCCTCATCCCATAGAGGTGGACAGTTCCATGCTCTCTTCGGGAATATCTTTTGGTTTCTGGGCCCTTCCGGCATATGAATGTTTATGCCCTTTTTTAAGTGAAGTGAAATGTTTGTGGCCCTCGTGTTCTGAATGAGAATTGTGAACATCTGCTGTGTTGGAGGGGGCCTGTTCCAATTTGCTTTTGGTAGATCTGGAATGCCTAGGGTTGCCTGGGGGAGATGGAGAATTTCTGAGTCCCTTCTCATGAGATCATGAAGATCTGTGGTGTCCCTTAGAGATAGAAGGTTCTATCTTCTCTTGGGTACTATTTATTGGTTTGTGGTCCCTTATGGTAGATGAATGTCTGTGCCCTTTTTTTGATGAAGAAGAATGTTTGCGGCCCTCATGTTCTGAATGGGAAGTGTGAGCATCTGCTGTGTTGGAGGGGGCCTGCTCCAATTTGCTTTTGGTAGATCTGGGATGTCTAGTAATCTCTGGGGGAGATAGAGAACTTCTGAGTCCCTTCTCGTGAGATCTGGAGGATCTGTGGTGTCCCTTAAGGATTGAATGCTCTATTTCCTCTTCAGGATCATCTTTGTATCTCTCATCCTTTCTGGCACATAAATGCCTGTGCCCTTTCTTTGATGAAGTGGAATGTTCACGGCTCTCGTGTTCTGAATGGGAAGTGTGAACATCTGCTGTGTTGGAGGGGGCCTGCTCCAATTTGCTTTTGGTAGATCTGAGATGTCTAGTGATCTCTGGAGGAGATAGAGAACTTCTGAGTCCCTTCTCATGAGATCTGGATGATCTGTGGTGTCCCTTAGAGATTGAATGATCGATCTTCTCTTCAGGAGCATCTTTGTATTTCTGATCGCTTTGGAAGGTGAATGTCTGTGCTCTTTTTTTAATGAAGAGGAATGTTTCCAGCCCTCATTTTCTGAATGGTAAGTGTGAACATCTGCTGTGTTGGAGGGGGCCTGTTCCAATTTGCTTTTGGTAGATCTGGAATGTTCAGTGATCCCTGGAGGACATACAGAACTTTGGAAGTACTCTTGAGGTCCTGAGGACTTGAAGCCTCCATGGGCAGAAGAAGTAGTGAGGATCTCTTTGGATTCAGTTTTAGCCCATACACCCTCTTTGTCAGAAATGGAAACTTTGCCCCTGTTTTTGGAAGAATGGCGAAGTTTCAAACCCTCTTCTTCTGGTGGGACAAATTTGAGACATGCTTCTTTGGAAGCATGTTTTGATTTTGTTTTCTTCGATTTAGAATGTATGGACATTCCTCGTGGAGAAGGAGAATGTCTGAGATCTTCTTTAATAGGGGATGTAGATCTGCAGCTCAAGTCTGATGATGTTGGGCATGGCACAATTATTTGAGGAGTAGAGGTAGGACTTGAGTCCCTCTTTGCATACCTGGAAGATTCATGCCTAAGTTTGGAAGAAGAGGTACCTCTTAAACCATCAAACTCTGAAAGGGAATATTTGATTTGCACTTCAGGAAATGGGACATGTCTCAATAGACTTTTAGGAGAACTGGAAAGTCTGGCCCTTAGTTTGTGGTAAGGGGGATGTCTTCTGTATCCTTCATGTGACAGAAGAGGCATAAAGTCTTCCGGAAACTCCCCTGAAAATGAAGGTCCCACATTTTCTTTTTTACATGGCACAGGTTCTAGAGGCTCTTGGGCTGTTTTGATGTGTTCTAGAGTATCATGGAGAGATGCTGATTGACCCAGATTCTCTTGGTCAGATACCAAAGTGCCTGCAGCACCTTGGTCAGATTCCCAAATTCCCAGAGCCCCTGGCAGAGACACAAAGGATTCTAGAGTCTCTGACATAGACTCTGAAGATTTAGAAGCCTTTTTGTTAATTGGCAAAGGTTGTGATGTCTCTGAAGCAAGTGAACAAGGTTGCAGTGGCTGAACTGTAGGATCTGGAAATCCTACATCAGCTTGGGATTGTGGTGAAATTTCTACAATCCCATGGGTTGAAGATGGTGTTTCTAGAGTGTTTTGAGTACATGGCAATGTTCCTAAAGTACCCTGGTTAGATTCAAAATCTCCAAGATCTCCTGGATCATATGATGACCGCACAAAAGGGCCTACACTCTCTTGGGATGACAAGGAAGTATCTTTAGTCCCTTGTGCAGATGGTGAATGGCCAAGAGGTCCTTGTGCTGATATGGGCAGCCCTAGAGCTTCTTGTGCATGCAATAAACTTACTGAACAGCTTTGCTGAGATTTTGCGTCTCCTTGTACACTTGAAGATATTTTCTGACAACCTTGTTCTGATGGGGTGGGTACCGCAGACCCAGGTACAGATGGCGTGGGTCTCAGAGACCCTTGATCAGGTGTATAAGGTTCCGGAGATTTCTCTGGTGACACTGATGATCCTAAAATTTCTTTTTCGGATATAGAAGGTGCCACAGAATGTTGGGCAGATATTGAAGGACCCAAAGACCCTGGTATAGATGGCAAAGTTTCCAAAGTTCCCGGGGAAGTGTCTGATACATTACAAGTCTCGTTGGAAGATGGCAAGTTTTCTGATATCTCTGCCATAAGGAAGGAAGGTTGTAGAATCTGCCCTGATGGAGGCAGATGTCCTAGAGAATCTTGGACAGATGATGAAGTTCTATAATCGTATGGGTAGAAAATGTTATTTCTAGAGAACTTTGGGTGGATGGTGATGTTCCTAGTGTCCCCTGAGTAGATTCAGAAAGTCCAAGATCTCCTGGATCAGATGATGACTGTCCTAAAGGCCATTGGTGCAAACAAGGGCCTGGAGACTTTTGAGATGACAAGGAAGTATTGGGAGACCCTTGACCAGAAGGTGAATGTCCAAGAGGTTCTAGTGATGGTATAGACAGCCCCAGAGCCCCTTGGGTAGACGATGTATTTCCTAAATATATTTTCTGAGGTGGTGACTCTTGTCGAGTAACCTTTTCACCTGAAGACCCCTCCTGTAAACCTTGGTCTGTTAGTGAAGGCTTTAAAGGCCCCATTTGAGATGGGGCAGATTTCACAGACCCTTGGTCAGATGGAGAATGTTCCAGCGTTTCCTTGGAAAGTGATAGTGATGGTAGTGTCATTTGTTCAGAATTAGAAGAACCCACAGCACCTTGGGCTGATGGTGAAAGTTTCAATTCCTCTATGATAGAGACGAAAAATTCTAGAGTCATAGAGACATATTTTAAAATGTTGTAAATCTCTTGGTAAGATGGCAAAGATTCGCTGTCTCTGGTTCCACTTGGGAAGGACCCCGAGGCCCCTCCAAAGGAGCCTGAATTCCTAGAACATGTTGAACAGATGGTGCAGATTCTACAGACCCTTGGGCAGATGATGGTGTTACTCTAGCACCTTGGATAGTATGTGATGTTTCTAGAGTACCTTCTGAAGACTGGGAAAGCCTAAAATCTCCTGGAGCAGATGGTGACTGTGCTAAAGTCTTTTGGGTCAAAGAAGGGCCAAGATTCTCTTGGGGAAGATGTGGAAGTTTCTGGAGGCTCTTGATCAGATTTTGAATTTCCTACAAACTCTTGTGATCATGGCGAAATTCTCAGAGCCATTTGGGTAGATAGTGAATGTCCTAAACACTTTTGCTGAGGTGATGAAGGTTCTTGAGAGCCTTGGGCAGATATAGACAATTCTGGACACAATAGGGCTGATGAAGAAGATGTCAAGGTCCCTGGAACAGATGGAGTAGGTCCCCATGAACCTTTAGAAGAAGGAGAAAATTGAAGAGTTTCCTGGAGAGATGTTGATGATCCTTGAAACTTTTGGTCAGAATCATAAGGGCAGACAGCACCTTGGCCAGATATAGAATGTCCCAGATTTCCTGGCAGGGATGGCAAAGTTCCTAGAGTCCTTGATGAAGATTCTGCAATTTTAAAAGCCACTTGGGGAGGTGGCAATTTTACTGATGCCTTTGGAGTGCATTGGGAAGGTCCCTGATACGCTAGGGAATGAGGCTGGTGTTGCAGAGCACCTTGCACGTGTAATGAAGCTTCTACACTTGCCTGGACAGAAGATGATATTTCTAGACTAACTTGGGAAGATGGCAAAGTTCCCAGCATTCCCTGGGCAGAGGGAGAAAGTCCATCTCCCTAAACAGATGGCAACTGTGCTACAGACTCTTGACTATAGGTGTGGCCTACCACTTTGTGAGAAGATGTAGAAGTTTCTCGAGACCCCTGGGCAAATGACAGATGTCCTGGAGACCCTTGTGCTGATGTAGACAAGCACACAACTCCGTGAGTAGATGGTGAATTTCCTTCATACCCCTCCTGAGGGGGTGATTGTTTCAGAGTCACTTTTGTAGGTGTGGACACATTTTGCCACACTTGTTCACGTAAGGAATTAGAAGCTGGTCTAAGTTTGGTAGTTCCCAGATACTCTTGGGAATATGAAGAATGTTCCAGAGAAAACTGGGGACTCTGTGAAGATTCTAGATACTTCTGTGAAGATGTGGATTGTCCTGAATTATTTTCAAAGGATAGGAAAGGGCCCCCAGCATCTTGGAGTGCAGAAGTGAAACATCCTGAAGCCCCAGAAGAACATTGCAAAGTTTGTACAGGCCAGGAGGTAGAAAGGGCAGTTTTGAAATCCCCTTTGGAAGATGGCAATACTTTTTATTCCCCCTGGACAATTTGGGAAGGTCCCTGAGTTTCCAGTGGAGGAGACCTGAGTTCTAGATCATCTTGGGAATATGGCAAAGATTCTGTATCCCCTGGCCTAGCTCGTGGAAATTCCATAGCCCCTTGGGTAGCTGTCAATGTTCCTGAAACATCGTGGGCAGACAGTGTTCTCAGAGACTGTGAGACAGGTAGAGACCCTGCTAAATCCACCTGGGCAGATGGAGAAGATCCTAGAGAGACTGGAGTAGATGGTGAAACTCCTAAATCCCCTCTTTAAGAATTGGAAACACCTAGATTGGCACATGTACTGGTAGAAGCTTGCAGAGTACCTTGTGAAGACAGACATGGTCCTCCACCTTCCGAGAAGGATATCAAAGGTCCTGAATTCACTTGAACAGATAAAGAAATTTCCATAGGCCCTAGGGATGATGAGAGAGGTCCTAGAGTTCCTTCTCCACATAAAGAAATTTCCATGTGCCTCCTTGAAGAAGGCAGAGATTGTGAAGAGTCTGAAATAGATGGATTTGTTTGTTGAGTCTGTTTAGCAAACTGTAAAGTCTGAGGAGGTTCCTGGGAAGAAACAGAAAGATCTAGAGTGTCCAGTGTAAGTGTGTAGACAACAGAGGTCCCTTCTACAGACAGGGAAGTTTCCAAATGTCCTTGGGAAGAAAGGAAAGGACTCACACTTGCCTGTGCAGATATGGAAAGTTCCAGAGTCCCTGCATCAGATACCACATGTCCTGGGACAGATGTAGGTGTTTTGCATGCACCTGGTACAGATTATGAATATCTTGGAGTCTCCTGTGGAGATGGCAAAGGTTTGACAGACCCTTGTGCAGTTAGAGAAATTCTTGGACACCACTGGGGTGATTTCAATGTTCCTGCCATCTTTGGTGCAAGATGAGTATATCCCTGAGACACTGGGGTTAATGGAGAATGTGCTACTGGGTTCTGTGCAGTAGACGACTGTGAGCCTGTACTGTGTGCATGTAAGGAAGTGCCTGAAAGTCCTTGGACATATGGGGGATGTCCTAGGGATGTTTGTGTAGATGTGGTCTGCCATATAGACCTTGTGTGGATAGGCAGGAATGCAAAGCTCCTTGAGCACAAGAAGAACTTGCTTGACTCCCTTGTTCTAAAGAGGATTGTCGCAGATGATCTGAAACACAAGGTATATATACAGAAGTCCCTGCAAGAGGTGAGGAAATTTCCATAGACTCTCCTACATGCGACACTTGCCCCTGACACCTCTGTGTCAATTGGAGTGTTCCTAGGCAGCTTGCAGCAGATGACAAGGATTCTAGAGTTGCTTTGGAAGATGCTGAACATTCTGCAGATATCGTAAGTTGTGGATGGCAATGAGGAGAGAGAAGAGGTGGTGGATCACCTGACACATTAGATGACTGTCCTCTAGGAACTTTGTACAATGGTGAAAGCTCTCTAGGACCCGGGACAGATGGAGAAATTCCTGCAGGCACTCTGACATATGACAAATGACCAAAGTTTCTTTGGGCAGGATGTGATGATTCCAGATTGCCAGAGAATGAATTCAAATGATCATGATCTCCTAGGGGAGATGAAAAAGGACACAGAGTCCCCTCCACAAATGGGGGAGGTTCTAGAGGCCCACCAACATATGGCAAAGTTTCAGGATGCCCCGAGAACTGGGAACATTTTCTGAGAACCTGGGCCAGAAGGCGCATGTGTTCCAGTACCTGGAGGAGATGACAAAGATCTTGGAGTGTTCTGTGCAGATTGGGAAGGATTTGGGATGCCTGAGACAGAAATTGCATGTTGTGGGGAATTTTGGGCGGCCTGAGTTCTTAGAGTGATTTGAGAAGCAGCAGGATGTTTCCTAGATCCGTGATCAGACAGCAATGTTACTATAGGCCCCTGTGGAGACACAGATAGTCCTCGAGATACTATGGGACAAGGAGAAGCATACACAGGCCCTTCAGCAGCTTGATGTCTTCTTACAGTGCCTTCTGTAGGTAAGGAGGTTCACAGAGACCTTTGATCAGATGGCAAAGGCCCTAATATCACCTGGGTGTTTTGGGTAGACCCCAGAGTTCCTGCAGTTGGTGGCATAGTTCCAAAAGTGTGTTGTGCAGATGTGGGCAGTCCCAGTGTGCCTTCAGCAGATAAGAACTGTCCCCCTGCCTGCTGCGTAGATAGGGGAATCCCTAGAGGCCCTTGTACTGATTGGCAAAGTCTGACATCACCTTCATGAGAATGAGAAAAAGATGGAGTCACTTGTGGTGAGGCAGAGAGACCCATATGCCCTGTGGCAGATGAGGAAGATCCTGTAGCAGTTTGGGTGTTTGTGAAGTTTGTGTATGGTTCTGCATCTTCTGCACAAGGTGCTGAAGACTGTAGAGCCCCTTGAGCAGACACAGATGTATGTAGCACTGCCAGAGATGATATGGAAAGCTTCAGAGGTTCTTGGGCAGATTTCAAATATGCTACATACCCTTGGCTAGAGGAAGAAGATTCTGCAGCACCTTGGGCAGAACTTGAATGTCCTCCAGGCACTTGAGGTGATGGCAATTGTCCCATAGTCCCTGGAGCAGATTGAGAAGATTCCACACCCTCTCCCACATGAGGCAAATACCACAAAGTGCTCTGGGAGTATCGGTGTTGTCCTCACATCTCCGAGGAATTGACTGAAGGTTCTGGGGTCCTTTGAATGGATGGCAAAGAACTGTGCACTGGCAAACTCCCCCTTGCAGTTGTGCAGAGTTCCTTATGCCCTTTAGAAGACACAAATGGTCCCAGAGTCCCTGGGACAGAAAGAGGATATTCTTGAATACCTGGTGACGATGGTGAAGACAAAAGAGATCCCTTTGTTTTCTCGTTAGATAGGACACATCCTGTAACCCCCGGGGAAGGAAATGGCCCTTGTACAGTATGTTTTGCAGAAGGAAAAACCCTTGGAGCCTCCTGGGAAGAAGTTGGATGTTTTAAACACTTTGAGCAGATGGCACAATCCCTACCATTCCTTGTGTGGGTGAGGATAGTTTTAAAGACCCCTGGGCAGATAGAGAAGGTCCCAGAGTCTCTTGGGCAGATGAACAAGTTCGTAGAGTTCCTTGTGAAGATAAAGAAATTACCAGAGGCACTTGGGCAGGTGGACAAACTACTAATTCCTTCTGCTCATGTTTTTTATTACACCCTAGAATCTCTGTAGTAGAATCAGAATGTCCTTCAATACCATGTGCAGATGTGGACTGCCCCAAAGTGACTTTTGCACCAAGGGAAGTTCGCCCAGGCTCCCGAGCGAGTGGTGAAGGTTCTAGAGAGCCTTGTGTTGTTGTGTTCAGATCCAGACTCTCTTGTGTATGTAGGCATGACCTTTCTTCTTTTTGTAAACTTGGGCAAGGGGCTGGACTTGTTTGTAATACTGGGCAAAGTCTAGGAGTCACTGGCATATGTAGCAATGTGCCTGTAGTCGATGGGACACATGGAGTCATTTCCAAAGCCTGTGAGACAAAAGAGAATTTCTTATGTGTGTGCTGGGCACATTTAGGTGGTCCCAGAATCTCTGCAGAAGATGCTGGATGCTGTAGAAACTGTTGGGTACATGGTGAAGGCCCAGAGTTCCCTGAGCAGATTTGCAAAGTTGGTTAGACAGCACATGTGGTAGATCCCCTGAGACTGATAAAGAAGATCCCTGAGATCCTTGATCATGTTGTAAATGTGCTGTAGCCCTCGAAGGTAATGGCAAAGACCCTGTAGTCCTTTGGACAGATAGTAATGTATCCTGAGACTCAGCCTTGGAAGACAAATGTCCTTGCTTACTTTGGAAAGATGCTGACGGCCCCAGCACCACCGGGGAAGACGCTGTATGTTGGGGAGGCCCTGAACTTGAAGAGAAAGACTCCAGTGCACCCTGAATAGACCTAAAATGTCCCTGAGGCCCTTGATTAGATAGGAGAGATGGTAGAGTCCCTAGAGGGGTTTGGAGAGGTTTCTGAGCACCTGGTGCTGATGATGAAGCTTTCATAGCCGCTAGGGTAGGTAACAAAAGTTTTTTTAATTCCCTGGCTACAAGAAGGTCTCACAGCCTGTACAGCAGATCATGAATGTTCCAGAGGACTTTGAATAAACAGTGACTGTCTACAATCCTCCTGAAGAGAGTCAGAATGTTTCCTAGGTCCTTGATCAGATGACAAATTTCCTAAAGCCCCATTTGCAGATATGGGTAGTTCAAGAGCTCCTTGAAGAGACAGGGAGTCCTTCGTAGCCTCTTGGGTAGATGGAGATATCCCTGTCTCCCTGTGGGCATATGGAGTAGATGCTAGATCCCCTGTGGTGCTTGATGATGATCCTAAAATCCCCTGTGCTGATATAGACTGTCCTACACTATCTTTTTCCAATGGAGAATTTCTCCCATCACCTTGGGCAGATGCCAAAGGTTCTAGAGTCCCTCCTGTTGATGGTGACATGTGTAGAATCATTTGTGAAGGCAGGATAGATCCTAGTACCCCTTCACCATTTAGAGAATTTACTGAAGTCACTGGTAGTAATGAAGAATGTTGTAGAGGCTGTGGAGCAGATGGTAAACTTACTGCAGTCTCTGAGACTGCCGTAGAAGCATCCACAGGCTCTATCACAGATAAGAAACATTCATGATTCCTCTGAGAGGATTGGTGAGTTGCCACAAGATTTTGGGGAGTTTCAGAAGGTTCTGGAGACTCCAGGCTAGAGGCTGAAGGAGCCAGCATCCCTTGAGTCAATATGGAAGTTTTCTGAGGAACTTGGGAAGATAGCAAAGGTGCTAGATTCCCTGGGTCAGATTGAGAAGGTTCCTGAGCACTTGGGGCAGATGACAAATGCCCTCCACACCCTTGGGTTGGGGACAGTGTTCTTGTAGTTTGTAAGGCTGTTGGAGAATATTGTACAGCCTGCCCTTTAGTTGAAAAGTATCCTAGTTCCCTCTTGGCAGATTTGGATGGTCCCAGACACTCTGGAGATGATGTAGAAAGCTCTACAGCATCTATAGTGGATGGCAATGGACACAGGTTTTCACAGGCTGATATGGACAATTTAGGATGCTCTCTTGGAGTTAACAAAGTGTCTTGAAGACCTGAGGGAGATAGATCAGTTTTCTGCACCTGAGCACCTTGTGTAGAAGGTGGATGTTGTGTATCTCCTGAGGGGCGTAACAAAGATTCTTCAGCTCCCTGATCCAGCAGAGCAGGCCCCAAAGCCTCTGTGACACATGGTGAATGTGGTAGATGACCTTGCTCAGATAGAGATTTATTAGCCCTCCGGGGAACCAGTTGACTGTTCCACAGCCCCTTGACTGGATGGTAAATTTTCTACAGCCCTTTCTGAAGACTTGGTCACACCAGTAGCCCTTTGATCAGACAGAGAAGGTCCAAGACCTCCATGGACAATTGGCAAAAGGCCCACTTTCATCTGGCTATAATGCTTAGATGCTGAAGACCCAAGAGTAGATGGCAACTGTGCATCAGTCCCTGGTGCAGATGCAGACAGATGTAGAGTAACATCTCCAGATAGGGAAGGTTCCCCAGTCCCTAGTCCAGTTGCCAATGGTCCTAGAGAACCTTGAATGGATAGAGATGGTCATGGAGACCCTCATTCAGAAAGAAAAGCTGCCACTCCCTCTTGAGGACAAGGGGAAGGGGCTCGAGTCACATTTTGTATTGAGGAAAGTTCTGAAGGTTCTGCAGCAAATGGAGAAATATCTGTACTTCCTAGAGCAGACACAGAGGACTCTACAGCCTCTCCTCTAGTTGACAGATGGCCAAGAACATTTTGAACAGGCTGGGCTCCTCTTGGAACCCCTCTGGAAGAAGTGGAGTGTTCTAATCCCCCTAGTGTAGGGAGTTTCACAGGTGTATGAAATTGAAGTGGCCCTTGTGTATCTACCAAAGTTTCTAGGGCCTGTGAAGTAGATGGAGAAATTTTCTGTGCATCTTGTGTGGAAGGTGAGTCTTCTACACCTTCCCCGACAGGTAACAAATGTTCTTCAGATCCCTGACTAGATGAGGAAGATTCCAAAGCCTCTGTGCCAGATAGTGAATGTTGGTAAGGGTCTTGGATCAGGGGAGATTGCCTTGAAGCCTCCTGTAAAGAAGTAGGAGGATTCTCTGGTCTTTCAGCAGATGATATATTTTCTACTCTCTCTTTTGTGGATGTGGACAGTTCCACCACCCCATCTGTGGAAAGGAAAGTTTCCACTTCCATTTGGGAAGACGGCAATATTTCTAAAAGCCCTTGTCCAGATAAGGATTTTTCCAAAGACTTTTGGGCAAATGCCATAGGTCCTAGGGACCCTGTGGCAGAGGAAGAAGACCCCACACCTGCTTTGGCATTTTGTGAATGCTCTGGTGACTCGATGGCTAATGAGGAAAGTGACATATTCTCCAGAGCAGATGACAAAGCTCCTATAGACTCTGAAACACTTGGAGCATACTCCAGAACAATTTGTGAAGGCACCAAACTTCTACGTGCCTCCTTGGTAGAGGAGCAAGGATTCTGACACCCTACTGAAGGTGATGCATGTATTTGAGTTTCTTCCATAGACAGGGAATTACCCAGAGACACCTGTTCAGATACAGAAAGTTTTTCAGACCCTTTAACAGACTTTAATTTTCCACGAGCTCTTGGAGCAGGTGGAGGGGATTCCAGACTGCCCGTGACAGAAACAGACTTTTCCATGGGAGCAGAGTAAGATGGCAAAATATCAAGAGTCTCTTGGGCAGATGTCAAACTTCTATGAGCCCCCAGATGATTTATGGAACTTGTAAGAACTCCTACGCTAGGTGGCAAACGTTCCACTGTATCTTGGTCACACTGACAACGTTGTGTAGCCCCTCAGGAAGATGGTGGGTTTATCAGAGCCACTTGAGTGGGTTCCATAAGTTGTTCTGTCCCATTTGCCAATGTGGACATTTCTGGAGTTCTTTGGGCAGACAGGGAGTGTCCCACATCCCTATGAGCAGCTGGCAAATGTCTGAGAGTGCCCTGGGCAGGTAAGGAAATTGCAAAAGCATCGTGATCAGATACCATAAGTCCTGGGAACCCTGAGACATTTTCCAAATGCCCTGGAGATCCTGGGGCATGGGAATATGTCTCCACTTTCACAGGGGTTAATCGTCTGAGGGTCCCCTGAGAAGACACATTCCCCCGAACAAACCAAGAATATCCTGGAGTCCCTTGTGTGGACTTGGAAATTACTATAGACTCTTGTGCAGATGGGAAATGTCCCACGGCACCTTGGGCAGAGTCTACAGATGCTATACTCTCTTTTGAGGATGAGGGACTTCTCTGATGCCATTTTACAGATGGTATCAACTTTAGGGCCCCTGAGCCATATTGAGACAACTCCGAACATCGATAAACTTGTGGCAAATGCGAAGGAGTCTCCTGAGACAAGGCTGAGAGGCCCAGAGGCTCTGGACTCTCTGGTAAGGGTCCAACAGGCATGAAGCCTGAAGGAGAAAGTTCCTGAGCTGCTTGTGCAGATGGCAAACCTCCTAGCAACCATTGTTCAGAATGGGTAGCTCTTGCTTTGCTTGGGAAAGATAACAAAGGTCCTAAAGCCCCTTGGGTAGAGGGCAAAGTAGCACCCTCAGTAGGTGTGGAAAGATCCAGAGATCTTTGCTGCATTTGCATAGGCCTCTGTAAAGACACCTCAGGTGAGCATGAAGAAGTTTGGAGAGGCCCCTGAACATGGGAGACAAGTCCTAAAATCCCTCGTTCCGATGAGGAGACTCTCACATCTCCTGGGAGGTGGGGGAAATGTCCTGAATCACTTAGTGAAGATGGAAGACATTGCCCGGTCCCTTGGGCAGATGGCAAGAATTCTAATGTGCCCTGGGAAGATGGTAAAGAACATAGAGCTCCTGGGGCAGATGGTGAACGTCCTAGAGACACTTGGACAGATGGTGAAGTTGTGATATGGCCCTGCTTAGGTGTGGATGGTACTGGAGCCCCTGGTTGGGACTGCAATCGTTCTGCAGCAAAAAGGCAGGAGGCAGAAGGATCGCTAGATATTTTGGAAGATTTGGAACATGTCAGATCCTCTTGTGCTAATGGCACAAATCCTAGAGTTCTTTGTATAGATGTGGACTTTCCCTCAGACCCTGGGGCAGATAGGGAAAGTTTCATGGTACCTAGGTCAGATTTGGAAAGTGACGAAGCCCTTTGGGCATGGGGCAATTTTTCTGGAGCCTTTGACCGAGGCAGAGGATGTCTCTGAAGCTCTGGGTCAGATGGTGAATGTTGTAGACCCTTTGGGACACACAGAGAAGGCCCTCGAGTCTCTTGGTGAGATACAGAATGGCCAAGAGGCCCTTGGATAGATTGGCAAGGCCTGACAGTCTTTTGATCAGACTTGGGACACTCCAGGTCCTTTTGGACAGAAATACAAGGTGTCGTACTCACCTGAGGAGAACTTGTAGCTACTGGTGGTTTTTTTGGAGCATGAGAAAATGCACATACCTTTTTTGTAGAAGGGAGAAGGTTGAAACTTTCTTCCTCAGAAGAGGAAGTTCTGGAGTCCTCTTGGTCATAAGGATCATCTCTCGACCTCTTTTTTGGTAGAAAGGGGATGACCAGGGTCCACTTGAGCAGAGGGAGAATTTCTAATATTTCCTTCCTGAGAAGGGATCCTCACAAAACCCTCTCGTGGAGATGGGGAAGATGGTAAATCACCTAGTTGAGGTGTGATAGATCCTGGGGCCTCTTTCTCAGATGGGGAAGGCACTAATGTGTCTAGTACACATAAGTGTTCCTTACCTGTGGCTTCAGAATGAGGGGAAGATACTAGAACTTCCTGTGTAGGTGTTGTCTCTTCTAGAGCATCATGGGTGGCTGTGGGAGGTCTAAGGGCCTCAGGGGCAGGTAAGGAATTTACCAGAGCCACTTGTGTATATGTGGAATTTCCTGGATCATTTGGTTCAGGGAGAGAAGGCGATATAGCCTTTTGTATAGAGTTGTCAGGTTCCAGAGCTAGCTGGACAGGCAAAATAGGTTTCAAGGCCCCTTGGGGAGATAAGGTGGAATTCAGAGCCTTTGGGGTATTTGTTGAATGTTCTGGAGACCCTTGTGGGCGTGTGGAAGGACTAACAGTCCTTTGTGCAGATGGCAAAGTTTCTGTAGCCTCTTGTGTATTTGTAGCAAATTGCTGATGCTCTTGGGGAGCTGGGAAACTTCCCAGAGCCTCCTGGGAAGTGCATGGATATCCTGTGGGCGCTTGTGTGCAGGTGGAATCCAAGGAATCCCCTTTTCTAGATGTGAACATGGCTACAGACTCTTGTGTAGGCTCCTGGGAAGTGCATGGATATCCTGTGGGTGCTTGTGTGCAGGTGGAATCCAAGGAATCCCCTTTTCTAGATGTGAACATGGCTACAGACTGTTGTGTAGGCGTGTCACATCCCACAGCCTCCCGATGACCTAGGGTTGGATCCACAACTCTGAGAACAGATGGACTATGTCCTGGAACATTTTTTGTAGATGTGTCACATCCCAGAGCCATTTCTGAGGATGCGGGTGTCCCCTGTCCCACAGTCCCTTTATCAGATAGGGTAGAACTCAGAGAGTGTTGGACAGGTGGGGAATGTGCTGGTATCCCTGGTGTGTATGCAGAAGTTCCAAGATCCTCTCCTACATATGTGGAAAGGTCTAGAGACCCCTGAGGATGCAGAGAAGCCTGCCTCTTCTCCACATCCTGGGCAGATGTGGAACTTGCATGGCTCACAGGGAGCATCTTGGAATATGTGTGCCTATTTTGGGCCAGATGACGAGTCAGGAGGGCCTTTTTGGCTGGCAGGGAATATTTGAAGCCCTCTTGGTCTGACAGGGACACTGTGGAGTCCCCTTGTTTAGAGGGGGATCTCTCCATCTCCTTTTGCTACAGTGGGAAGGTGCAAGGTCCCTTTTCATAGCAGGATTAGGTTTGAATCTCCATTTGCGAGAGACAATAGGTCTTTGACCCTCTGCTGTAGATGTGGACAATCCTGGAATCCCCTCGACAGACACAGAAGAACTCTGAGGCGCTGGGGAAGGCTGCAAAGGCACTAGAGCGCCCTGTGTGTGTTGAGAAGGCCCAAGAGTCCCTTGGGCAGACTCGGGAGTTTCTACAACATCTTGTGGATACGTGGAACTCTCTGGGGCCCCTTCCAGCGATGGCAATGTTCCTAGACCCTCCGCTATAGGTGTGGATACTTTTGTTTCTGCCTGGGCAGGTAGGAGCGGTGTCAGGCTCACTTGGGGTATAGGGGTTGGGCTTAGCCCCTTTGGGACTGTTAGAGAAGAGCTGAGCCCATTTGTTGATGGTGGAGGACTTGTAAAGCCCTCTTGGTTTAACAGAGAAGTTATGAAATTCCCTTGGACAGAGAAGGCAGGACTCAAGCTCACTTCAGCAGAATTGCATTGCTTAAGGCCCTTTGGGGGAGTCGGGGTACATACTTGCCTGTCTTCATGAGAGAAATTAGTACTCCAGCCGCCTTCGGCAGCTGTCAAAGGTGTTAAACTCCTCTGGGGAGAGTTGGTGGGGCTCAAACCATTTTGGGAAAATGAGGAATCACTGAGCCCCCATTTTGGAGAAGGTTTGGAACCCTCTTTCTCTGATGGGGCCTGTGGGAGGGCCCCTTGGTCAGAAGGGGATCGTCTAAAACTCTTTGGTGGATCAGTGACCCCTAGGCTAGAGGATGGTTTTCTGAAACCCCTTCTAGAAAAAGAGACATGTTTGATTTTCCTTTCAGAAAGGTGGGAGGTCTCTGGGATGGCTGGGCAGATGTGGAATGTCCCATAGCCCCTGGATCACATTGGGCTCCTCCCAGAACCTCCTGGGTAGATAGGGATAGTCCCTGAGCATCTTGGGAAGAAGTGGAAGATCCCAGAGCTCCTTGGGTGGGTGGGGGAAGGTTGCAGGGGCCCTCGAATATGTGGGGAGATTATCGGTCCACGTTGGTCAGTGGAAGAGTCAGTAGAAGATGGCGCAGGCACTGTGTCATCTGCGTTGAACTTTTCACTGGAGTCTTCAGCACAGTGTCTTGAAGATGTTGCAGGGACTCTGGTGCCCGACTGGTCAAAGTCCATAGGTTGTTCAAACACAGTAGACATATCGAGGCTTCTTTGCACCTTCCCAGGCAAGGGCGCAACAGTTGAGGCCGCTCTTTTTCTGGTGTCAGGCCTCATGTCAGTTGGTCTGTGCTCCCTGCTCAGTGGGTTACTCCTGCACTCAGGAACCTCCGGAAGGACTGGAAGTTTTCCTTTCCTGATCTCTTCCAGCTCCTCCATGGGGTTCAGGGTCTTCTTACTAGATGAAATCTTTGTCAAAGCTCTAAGACTCTGCTGTCTCACTTCAGCATCAGATTCGGGGACTTTGAATGTTTTGTCCTTATAAGGCTTTTGGCATCTGAACTTGCGCTGTCAGTTTAATTACCCTTGGAGATGCGAAATCCCATGGGTCTTCGGTGATGGTCAAGTGCTTGCCACACTGGGGTGGGGTGTCATCGTCCCATTCGGGGACCCTGAAGGGGGTCGCAGGCCGGGGAGGCCACTGCTTCCACCGTTGGGGTAGGGGGACACTGAAGGGTGTCCCAGGCTGGGGGAGCTGTTGTCTACGTTCAGGGGGTAATGTCCGGGCTGCGGTTCGCTGGCCCGTCGTCTCCTCGCGTTTGGCCATTTAGCCAGCGAGGTAGTTGACAAGAAAAAAGTGAAATGGGATGTCACCCCTCGAAAGGGGCAGCGAATGTACTTGCCGATGGTAACTCGCGGCAAACAGCAGTGAAGCAGTATCCTCTGAGAGAGGCTTTCCTTCCCGAGAACCGTGGACACATCCGGAGGGCATAGCACACAGAACTCGAGTTGCAGTTGGCCTCAGGAATCAAGCAAAGTTCCAGAGGGGCGCTCGGAATGGCTGTCCTCGGGGCTACACGTGCCAGACCCAAGCTGCCTTGCTGCACGGGCCAGACCCGAGCTGCCTCAGTGGCTGTTGTGCATGCAGTAGCAGGGCAAACAGCCAAGCTTTCTGAATGAGGACTCTCTACTCTTGCTTAGGTTCAACAGTGCTAGCTAGTCTGGTGCCCCCTGTCATCGTCCATGACAAGGACTGTTGAAGGGGCAACACGATTGGGAAAGGCTAGGGGTGTTTGAGAGTCTGTGTGCTCTGGTCCCTCTGGCAACACGGTGGGAGCCACTGTCAGGAGGCCATCAGTGTCTCAGTGAGGTCTGTTGCAGCCTCATAACTGAATGACAAAGGGTGACCCAGACCCTGGGTCCTCAGAGATTGTGGGGGCCAGAAACCACTGCTTATTTTGTACTAGGGAAAGAACAAGAAATAGTGTTTGAATAGAACACAGGATGCCTGGAATTGATATTACAAATGTTATTCTGCATTTTAAGGATGGGTTCTCCTTGGACTTCCTAGTATATTTGTGAAGCATGTGAACAGCCTCCTGTATGTTCAAATACATCTCTAGCTTGCTTAATAACACTGCAATGCTATTATTATGCAAGTTGTTTTTCAAACACTTTCATCTGCTTCTGATTCATTTCCGTTTCCAGACAATATAACCCCTATGGCCTTAAACAATTTGTCTGTCTCGGGTTACATGTTGAATCCTATAACATTTAGATATTTGAATTGCTCTTGGAAGCTCATATAATCCCAATCCCCTTGAAGTCACTATATGGCTAATGGTTCATATCTGTGGATCTTCATGGGCCATTCACTTTCATTCAAATGATGCAGCTGTGGCATAGTTGTACAGAATAAACTTTGAAACCCTTAGTCAAGTTGGTTCTTTGAAAGGTCACGTTTATACAGCATATCATATACTGTGAGAGTGTAATTTGAGGATATGGTTGAATGCGTTATCTTACTGATATAGAAACATGGTTTTCTTATTGCACATTTTGCCAGTTTCTTTAAAGCAGTTTTTGTTCTTGCTGGATGAAAGGCTTTTATTTTGGGGTTTTATTTGATCCTTGTGAAGGATGTTTCCTTTGGCTGAACAACCAATGAGGGTTGTATCATTCAGGAGCATTGGGGCACTTTTCTACTATATACTTAATCCTGTGCCATTGCCTTATTGATTTGAAAACTTCATGACTCCCTTTGTTTAGCCCAATCTATTTAGCTGATTTCATTTTCCTACAATCTGGGATAAAAAGGTGTCTAATTTTATAGCTGTGTTTATCTGCATACTAGGACATATCATAAAGCATATAGCTTTTGCTCATTTATCTGGATATCCTGTTGGTATTTTGAAGTCCTTGGAAACATTGCATTTGCATACCCATACCAGCATAATGTTGCTAGGCATGAAGAACTCAGTGTGAGAGAGATGTTCTTCCGTGATCTGAGTCGTCATCCATTTGCCAGGTCTCAGAGATGGTGCCGACCTCTTAGTGCCACTACTTCTTCTCATGGTAGATCACAACTGATGTGAAGATGTGGAGGAGCAGCAGGTAGTCAACACCCAGACCACCATGCCGGCCTTGGTGAAGTCCTTGTACTTCTTGAATGGCCCAGAGCAATCTTCTGGACTCAGTCATCCAGCATCCTTTTTATTATGGGAGATGCATAGATCATTCAGAAAATGCTCTGCCCATGTCTACATCTTTCCTAACCTTATCCCTGACAAATATTTGCACACTAATCATAATTGGTGATGGCATTGTCTGTCGTTTACATAATCTAAAGAATTAAATAAGTCAGTAATAGCTAACTGTCACAATAAATAGGTGATGTAACATTTTACTTGCAGGGGAGCATGGCCAGACTACAGTCATGAAGGATGTCACCATCCTCAATTGAATCAATGTATCATAAAATGTGATGATATTGCACATTATCTCCACAAGAGGAAGCTTTACAGGTCTCTTCATGGAATGGAGGATTTTTGGTTTACGTAACTTCATACATATTTACATTAACTTGGGTATTAACACAGACTGTCAATTTACACAGACTGTAATTAGATGATCTGTGGCACCAGATTCCAGGTGTCATGGATGACATAATCATTGTTTTATATAGTTAAATAATCACACAATGAGTTAATGTAACATCATCCACTTCAGTAAGGTGGCTCCAAACCAGGCTCTTGAACGATGCTGTCATGATTAATTTAAATATTTTAACTACAAAATTGATATTTAGATGGTCCATAATAATTGCTTCCCACATCGTGGAATCCACTGATCATGGATTATCTAATGTCCTATTTTAATAATCAAATAACATAATCAGATGATGAAATGGTCTGCCATACTCGACACAATTGACTCTCACTGACTCCTACATGATTGTGGGAAACACCCAGGTTCATCCCTAATTTAATCGGCGAGCAGAGTCGTAAAATGTTTAAATGCTGAAATGTCATTTTGTATGCAGGGTTTTTAGAAGATCCTACATATTCTTCTTGGACGGCTGCCTCAAAAGAGATGGACTGCAATCCAATAATCCCTAAGTCTACTCTTACAAATGGATTATCACCATCCTGAAGGAACTTAACAATGACAAACTCACATTTTGATAAATAATTGTGAGTCTTATTATCTTAGTTTCCATAGTATTAATTCTTAGGATTGAGAGAATTCATAAACAGAAGAAATTGAATGTTCTCTGACAATTAGGTAATCTAGAATTTGGTGACCAGTAAAAGCTGTAGCCAAACTTCCAGAGGTGTGGTTATGACTTGGTTAGGGGAAACAAATGCTGTCATTGAACGTTTTAGGAGATAGTTATCTTGGGAGAATGTAATGTCCCATGACAACACTTTCCCGAAGCTGCTCTCTGGTCCTTGGCCCATAATACCAGGATACAGAATGCAAGCAGGGTTGCCAGGCAACATTTATGATCCAACATTCTGTCACATTTTCTAGTGCCCCTCCCACATGCTAAAAGGAGCATACCTAAAGAAGAACTAACCTTACAGCCTCACTGAGTTTCTCACAAAAACAAAGCAGGGCTCTTTATTTGGGTTCTACATATTTACCCGTCTCTCAAGCTACAACATGCCTATAGTGACATAAGCATGAAAACGAAAGCATCATAATGTCATTCAAATACAATGATGAGTATTTTAAACCATTTTCCAATGCTTCAATTTTCTATTTCCTCGAATGGATACAATACAATTAATCGCCTCTACCATAAACCTTTTCTCTTTTTTGAAAATAAAATAATCCCTCTTCATTCTTTGCCCTTTAGAGGAGCTGATCCCATGGTTTCTCGGCATTGTTTAGATTTGCATTGTTCTAGAACAGCCAGGGCTAGGGCCAGGTCCAGTGCCAAAATTAAATTGATAATAAATTAAATTGATAACAAATTAGTAGACATTCTATATTAACACTGATGAAATGGCACCAAATTCCTAAACATAACGCTGATGTAAAGAACTCTTTATATAGCTAAATGATGAAGCAATGAGATGATGTTACATCAACTCCCAAAATCTGACTCCAAAAGGGACTTATGGTCCATAACATTACCTGTATTTTAAATTCATTAATTAAGTGATGAATTATCATTTAATTTCCTAGTTTAACAGTTAAGGTAGTAAGTGTAGTATTAGATGATGTGATGGTCTGGCACGATGGACTCCCAAGGGAGGCTCAAATCTCCAGTGATCACTGAATATATAATGACAGATTTTCATAATTAAATGAATAAACTTTAAACCAGTGAATGGTGTTTTATGCGTGAAGCCTAAATGATTGCTCAATACTGAAGGGTCATTGCATTCTTAATCATAGATATGAACCAAAAATGAATGAATAAAGAGATAATTTCTCATAATTAACCCCTAGAGAGATAACATATCGATATCAACATTGATTTAAAGGAAGAAGAAAGAAAGAAAGAAAGAAAGAAAGAAAGAAAGAAATCAAAATAGACAATTAAAAACCAACAAGGTGGATCCAGACTCCACTCTTCCTGGAGTAGAAAAAGACAGATTTGTATAATGAATTATTCAGATAGTTAGATGGGCTGTCACACTTGAGTCACACAAGGTGGCACCAAACTTCAGGGATCTCAGATTATATAATGAAAGAATTTAATAATTACATCTTTAAATATGTAAGCCATTGACCTTTATTTGTATCTTCAAATCCAGGGCAGAATTGACAGATATGGAAATGTATGCTGTCATCAAGGATTTTTCAAATGCCATAAGTTAATCGTCAGATAATCATACTGTCTTGCATGATGAATTCTGTTGGCCTGACATCATCAGCAGCACCTGAATCTCTGTTGTGGTGCTACAGGATATGAGATAATGGGCACATTACTGGCTTAGAAGTAGTAAGCAAGATGTTGCTATCAGCTGAAAAGATGGTTGCAGCTGGGGCATAACCAGCATATCTGAGAGAGAGATGTTCTTCCGTGTTCTGAGTCGTCATCCTTTTGCCATGTCTCAGAGATGGTGCCGACCTCTTAGTGCCACTACTTCTTCTCATGGTAGATCACAACTGATGTGAAGATGTGGAGGAACAGCAGGTAGTCAACACCCAGACCACCATGCCGGCCTTGGTGAAGTCCTTGTACTTCTTGAATGGCCCAGAGCAATCTTCTGGACTCAGTCATCCAGCATCCTTTTTATTATGGGAGATGCATAGATCATTCAGAAAATGCTCTGCCCATGTCTACATCTTTCCTAACCTTATCCCTGACAAATATTTGCACACTAATCATAATTGGTGATGGCATTGTCTGTCGTTTACATAATCTAAAGAATTAAATAAGTCAGTAATAGCTAACTGTCACAATAAATAGGTGATGTAACATTTTACTTGCAGGGGAGCATGGCCAGACTACAGTCATGAAGGATGTCACCATCCTCAATTGAATCAATGTATCATAAAATGTGATGATATTGCACATTATCTCCACAAGAGGAAGCTTTACAGGTCTCTTCATGGAATGGAGGATTTTTGGTTTACGTAACTTCATACATATTTACATTAACTTGGATATTAACACAGACTGTCAATTTACACAGACTGTAATTAGATGATCTGTGGCACCAGATTCCAGGTGTCATGGATGACATAATCATTGTTTTATATAGTTAAATAATCACACAATGAGTTAATGTAACATCATCCACTTCAGTAAGGTGGCTCCAAACCAGGCTCTTGAACGATGCTGTCATGATTAATTTAAATATTTTAACTACAAAATTGATATTTAGATGGTCCATAATAATTGCTTCCCACATCGTGGAATCCACTGATCATGGATTATCTAATGTCCTATTTTAATAATCAAATAACAACATAATCAGATGATGAAATGGTCTGCCATACTCGACACAATTGACTCTCACTGACTCCTACATGATTGTGGGAAACTCCCAGGTTCATCCCTAATTTAATTGGAGAGCAGAGTCGTAAAATGTTTAAATGCTGAAATGTCATTGTGTATGCAGGGTTTTTAGAAGATCCTACATATTCTTCTTGGACGGCTGCCTCAAAAGAGATGGACTGCAATCCAATAATCCCTAAGTCTACTCTTACAAATGGATTATCACCATCCTGAAGGAACTTAATAATGACAAACTCACATTTTGATAAATAATTGTGAGTCTTATTATCTTAGTTTCCATAGTATTAATTCTTAGGATTGAGAGAATTCATAAACAGAAGAAAATGAATGTTCTCTGACAATTAGGTAATCTAGAATTTGGTGACCAGTAAAAGCTGTAGCCAAACTTCCAGAGGTGTGGTTATGACTTGGTTAGGGGAAACAAATGCTGTCATTGAACGTTTTAGGAGATAGTTATCTTGGGAGAATGTAATGTCCCATGACAACACTTTCCCGAAGCTGCTCTCTGGTCCTTGGCCCATAATACCAGGATACAGAATGCAAGCAGGGTTGCCAGGCAACATTTATGATCCAACATTCTGTCACATTTTCTAGTGCCCCTCCCACATGCTAAAAGGAGCATACCTAAAGAAGAACTAACCTTACAGCCTCACTGAGTTTCTCACAAAAACAAAGCAGGGCTCTTTATTTGGGTTCTACATATTTACCCGTCTCTCAAGCTACAACATGCCTATAGTGACATAAGCATGAAAACGAAAGCATCATAATGTCATTCAAATACAATGATGAGTATTTTAAACCATTTTCCAATGCTTCAATTTTCTATTTCCTCGAATGGATACAATACAATTAATCGCCTCTACCATAAACCTTTTCTCTTTTTTGAAAATAAAATAATCCCTCTTCATTCTTTGCCCTTTAGAGGAGCTGATCCCATGGTTTCTCGGCATTGTTTAGATTTGCATTGGTCCAGAACAGCCAGGGCACAAAATTAACTCCCAATTTGGATACTCCCTTAGCCTAGAGACAGACTGTCCCTATTGTACAATTTATGTCTGATGTGTTCTCAATAGTTTGTTCTGGTAGATTGCCTGTTTATTGGGATTCTTTTCACATAGCTATATGCTACTTAAAGGGTCAAGAAATGGTGCTTGTTAACGTCCTATTCAGTTTTCTTCTACATGGATTAGGTGAATGCTTTCTAATGACCATGTCATGAAATAAGTGTGCAAGGCTCCAGATTTATATAAGTATATTTTCAAAGAAGTTTGTATTTACAGTGAGTGTATTAGACTTATTTGTCACACATGTATGGTTTATTGTAGGATGCAGTGACCTATGATGATGTGTATATCCACTTCACTCCGGAAGAATGGGCTTTGCTAAATCCTTCTCAGAAATGTCTCTACACAGATGTGATGCTGGACACCTACAGGAACCTCACTACTATAGGTGAGACCGTATTTTCCTTCATATTTTAAAATAAGAGACCCAATGTTTCTTGGTTATGGATACTATTCTGTAACTTTAATTGAGAAAAGGGAAATTTTGGTGAATGAGGCATGGTTCAAAGTGTCATTGAAGTTATTAACAGAAATTTTGTACAATTTACAATAACACATCATATATATTCTGTTATTTCAGGCTACATTTGGGATGACCATAATATGGAAGATCATTGGCAAATTTCTAGAAGTCATAGAAGGTAAATTTTCACATGTACATTTATGAAAATTTTGCTCTAAAGATATTTTAATGTATTCTGGAAATTTTATTGAAGAGACACACATAAAAAAATTTAAACAGTGAAAATAATTGCAGCTTAAAGTAGAGTGATGGTTCTTATTTTCTGCCCAAACCATGTACATTAGTGAAAGGTAGCTCTACTGTGTTTACAAGGCATTCATGTAAAAAAAGAAGGAAACAATTCCTTAACAGATCCACCCTAGAATTTTAGCGCCTGGAGATCTATGCTGTAGTTATGCCCGTCTGTTGAGTTTCATACTATTCATAAGTATATATACAAGACCTACTAAGAAAATAGTCTCTAGTAAAGCAGGCATTACTTATATATTTGTGACTTTTCTATGTATATCGAAAGGGTCATTTTATGAGTATCAAGAAGGTTGTTGTGGAGAAACCTTAATCCCTACAACACATGTCTGTGAGGAAAATAAAGTCAAAGTGTGTGAATGCAATGTGGAAATCTTTTTATTGATATTGTTACTTTAATAAGTATATCATATGTTGAGTCAGGTAGTTGTGGCCCATGGCTTTAATTTCAGTATTCATGATGAAGAGGAAGGTGGATCCCTAAATTTTGTGATCAGCCTGGTCTACAAAGTGAGGTCCAGGCTATCCAGGTCTACACAGAGACATTATGTATGAGAAAACATATTAAAAAAAGAATGTATGTTACGGTAAATATGAGCCATGTGAATTTAGAATATGGAAAGAAGCAACGTACATCTCTCTCTTAGGACATTGAGAAGAAATGAAAGATATTCAGTAGTCCCCACTTTGGGAATATATGTTGAGTGTGAAAAGAGTTTGAAATTTATCAGTATTCCAACATCATCTGAAAAATATCAACAAAAACACTGCAATAAATCCATATGAATGTGTGAATGTTTCCATTTGTACTGGTATATTTGGCCAGTGTATTATGTTTATACAATGGAAACATTAATAAATGCAATAAATATGGCAAAAGTCTGCGATGGTGCAATTATTTTCAATTATGTGAGAAATCTCATGTAAACATATGCAGTAAATGTGGGCCATGAAATAAAGGCTCATACTCTGAATCACAGGTATCTTCATTGAAAGCAAGACAATACCTCACAAGGGAAGCATTATGAAAGTAAATTTCAATATCTTATTCTTGTCTACAATTAGGCCAAATTATAAATTTATTTTATGCATGTACTAAGTTTCTTTAGTATCATGCATGTGGTAAAGTTTCACATATGCTAATTATCTTTGCTGTAATAAAAGAAGCCTTACGGGAGTGAATCCTGTGATTATACACAATGAATGTTTGAATAACTTTGTATGTTACAGGCATCTTCAAAGGCTTGAAAAAATTCACACTGGAGAGAAACCATATAGAAGTCTTCAGTATGGTTCACCACAAACTTTGCATGCCAAACTTTCCTCCAACTCCGTGAAAGAAAACACTTGGTAGAGAAAACCTATGAATGTAGTCAATGTGGTAAAGTTTTTGCAAGACATACTATGCTTAAAAGACATATTAGAACACATAGTGGAGAGAAAACACAAGATTGTAATCAATGTGGTAAAGTCTTTTCACTATGCAATCATCTCAAAAAACATAAAAGAACACATACTGGTGAGAAACGCTATGAATGTAGTGAATGTGGTAAAGCTTTTTCACAACATTGGTGTCTGTTAATTCATAAAAGAACACATACTGGAGAGAAACCTTATGCATGTAATCAATGTGGTAGAGCATTTTCACGTGTCAGTAATCTCCAATCTCATCATAGAACACATACTGGAGAGAAACCCTAAGGATGTTGTCAATGTGGAAAAGCTTTTTCACAACACAGCGCTCTGGTACATCATAAAAGATCACATACTCGAGAGAGACCCTATGAATGTAATCAATGTAGTAAAGCTTTTACAACATATGATGTGCTTAAAAGTCATATAAGAACACATACTGGAGAGAAACCCTATAAATGTAATCAATGTAGTAGGGCATTTGCAAGTAATGGTCAGCTTAAAACTCACATAAGAACACATACTGTAGAGAAACCTTACGTATGTAATCAATGTGGTAGAGCATTTTCACGTGTCAATAATCTCCAATCTCATCATAGAACACATACTGGAGAGAAACTCTATGAGTGTAATCAAAGTAGTAAAGCATTTGCAAGTAAAGTTCATCTTAAAACTCATATAAGAACACATAAAAGAGAGAAACCTTATGCATGTAATCAACGTGGTAGAACATTTTCACGTGTCAATACTCTCCAATCTCATCATCGAACACATACTGGTTAGAAACCTTATGGATATAATCAATGTGGTAAAGCTTTTTCACAACACAGCCATCTGGTACATCATAAATGAACACATACTGGAGAAAGACCCTATGAATGTAATCAATGTTGTAAATCTTTCACAACACTTGATGTGCTTAAAAGTTATATAAGAATACATACTGAGGAGAAACCTTATGAATGCCATCAAAGTAGTAAACCATTTACACATCCTATGGCTTTCTAAAGTCATAAAAGAATGCATACTTGAAAGACACTGAATGTATACCAAGTGGTAAAGTTGTGTACTTTGCTTATCATAATAATCTTTGTCAGCCTAAGAATACCCTTATGTAAAGTAATCTTACTAGAAAGGATGTTGTGCGATCTTCAGCCAATGTACATTGAGTTACATAGGATTCTGCAGAGAAAAATATCTGACATGTGAACAATCAGTTCAAGTATTACAATGTCTCTGTTTTGTTCTCACATGCAAACTCTTGTTTACAAAAGTCATAGGAATTCACTGATAAGGAAAACCTGCTTCATCCTAACACTTGTCTTTAATTACATAAAAACCTTATTTAAATTATTTGTGTTTTCTAAGCCCAATTCTTCATGCTTGCTTTCTTTTACATGAACCAATTCATGTTGTAGGGAAATTGTGAAGACATTAAGACCCTCAACACATGGATTACAGGAATGAGAGCTCATTAGAGAACCTATTCGCATATGGAAATTTTAATTATGTGATATCAGTGTGTCAGTTTGTGATTGTTCACATGTGTAAGTTGTTTCCCAATAAAATACCTAATTTACCATTTGTCTTGTGAAGAAAAAACTTAACACTCCACGTCCACAAGAAACAGTTTTATTTATTAATTTTAAAACAAGTATGTTGTCTAATGTGCTCATAAAATTTTTTAAATGAGTTGGATTTTCTGTTTCATGATATCAAGGTGATAAAAAAAGGATTTCAAATAGGCACAGAGTGAGAGATTCAGTCTAACAAAATTATGACAAATTCATTGCCATGACTTATGTCAGTTTTCTGAAAACATACTGTACATCCCCTTACCTGAATACTTAAGGGTCTAAACTTCCTGAGAAGTGCTTACTTGAATTATAAATTTTCTTTTAGTTCTTGTATTGATCCCATGGCTGGTCTGGAACACCTGCCTATAAGGTAGACTAATTTACTGTCTTATTATCTGAGATACCTGGGATTGCTGGATCTTGATTACAGATACCCAACTACCCAATTTTAAACTGAACTTGTAGTAAAAGGATGACACTTGCAATATACATGGCAAGGTTAGAGTTGAATTATTTTTTTCAACACGTTAAAGGATTTCCCTGTTTATAAGTGATTATGTATCTTACATATGCTTTTGTTGCTGTGTAAAGGTGCCCTTGAACCTTTTTTTTCAGTCTGCAAATACTCCCCAAATTTAAATATCTTTATCTTTTCAAAATATTTAGTTTTCAGCTTGATTAACTCTGCAGTCTAAGTACAGGTATCAAAGATAATAAGATTTTGACTTATTCTGTTTTGGTTTGAAATTTTTGTGCCTGTCTGTGGATGCTTTCCCCCTGTACACAAGATTTCATGTAGTGAACACTGATCTTGAGCTCTCTATTAGCATAAGAGGACCTTGCAGGCGTGATTCTTCTGCCTCTACCTCTACATCCTAAGTGCTGGGTTGCAAGTGTGTGTCAGTGTGCCTCTAATGTATTTTGGTTTTTTATTTTAGTTTTTTTTTGAGACAGAGTCTTTCTATGTTGCTGAGACTGGCCTCAAACACTGGCTGTCTCCCCACATTAGCTTTCTGAGTCCTGGAGTTACAAGAAGTTCAAACTGGATCTACCGGACCCCACAGATGAACAAGTATTTAAACTAGGCATCACAGAGGAAGTGTGGCAGTGACCTCCAGTCTAGACAAAGATGCTTAACACTTTCTCTCTGGAGCTTTACTCAAGGTACTTAAGCAGCTAGGCATTGATGCCACTCACCACTTGGGAGGTAGAGGCAGTTGGATTTCTGTCAGTTTGAGGCCGGCCTGGTCTACATAGGAATTTCTGGACAGGTTCCAAAGCCAAAGAGAAACCCTATATCAAAAACCTAAAACAACACAAAATAAAACAAAAACAAAGAAACAAAAAATAAAAGGAGAGAGAGAGAGAGAGAATTTAGCCAAGCAATGATATTTCAAGCCTTTAAACTCAGCACTCTGGATACAAAAGTGGGTGTTTCTCTGAGTTGAAGAACATCAAGGGCTACAAAAAGAAACCCTGTGTGTGTGTGTGTGCATATGGGAATTGGGGGGTAGTGAGTGGAGAGTGAACTAGCAAAAGGAAAGAAGTAGGAGAGTAAAGAACATTGGACTAGGAAGATTTGGTCAGGGGAGGAATAGACATAAGAAGAGAAGTGAAGAGAAGAGAAAAGAAGAAAAGAGGATAGCTAGGAGAGGAGAAGAGAGATAAAGACTATAAAAATGGGAGCCATTATTGGATAGAAGAGGAAACTGAACCTAGAGAAATGTCCAGAGACCTACAAGACTGACCCCAAGAAACAATTTGTGCAACAGTGTAAAGGCTACCATAAATTCCCTTCCCTGACAATGAGATCAAGGACTAACTTATCCACCATCATGGAGCCCTCATCTAGTAGCTGATGGAAACAGAAGCATACATGCACAACTAAACACTGAGCCGAACTGGAATCCAGATGCAGAGAGGGAGGACAAGACCACACTGCAGAAACACATAGACAGAGCTGACCTGAACAAGGAGGAGCTAATGGGTCTCCAGACTTATAGCTGGGAATCCAACATGGGACTGACACAGACCCCTGAACATGGATCTAAGCTAAACGTCCTGTGCAGTCCAAGGGACTTCAGGCAGTGAAACCAAGAAACATCCCTGCTGCAAAAATTACTTTGGGGGAATATCCCCATGGAGGTATAATGCATTAACCTTGAGACAGGAGAGATATTTTAGTCCCTACTTCAAATTATTTGAAGGATTTAGATGACCTCTCCTGGAAGGCATCACCCTATGCGTATAGTGTCCGTAGGATGGGAGGGGAGAGTTGTCATGGGCTCGGGAAGTTGAGAGAGAGGGGAAGAAGGAGGGTGGGGGGTAAGGTGGAATGAACTGGTTTGATATGTATAATAATTTTTTTTAAAAAATTAAAAACATTAAAAAGAAACCAATGTAATTTTCAAAAAAATAAAGTTAGCATATTTTAATAATCTAAAATTTTTTACCTCTATTGACTTTGAAATATCACACTTCCAAAGATAGAACATCATTTCCAGCACAAGTTCTAATAGATCTTAATAATAAAAACTCACAGTAACCTATCAGGGAGGGGAGTGTGAAAACTGAAGGATCACAGATTCAGAGCATCTGGCTACTAGAGTTCTTTCTCTACCTATTCTCAGACAAGCCATGTGCTCCTGTCCTCACACTGCCTCCTCAGATTGACTGCTGTCTCTTCGATCCCTCAGACCAATTGCTCAAACAAAATCATCTCACTGCATGCTCTTCTGTCACCTCTACCTTATCTTCCTCTCTCTGTCCATCCATGTCACTCCTATCTCCAAATCCCTACTGCTGGGATTAAAGGCCTGATTCCCAAGTCCTGGGACCACCTTAGTGTGAGCTGTTTTTCTTTTAGACAGACTTAGTATGTGTCTAACTAGTGACATAGTGTGTGTGTGTGTGTGTCTAACTACTGATTTAATGTGTGTGGATAACCAGAGACCTTGTGTTGGTAGCTAAGTTAGTGACTTAGGTGTGTAGTTGACTAAATACATAGAAATACATAGGAAAATGGCTAACTACTATATCAGTGTGTGTGTGGCTGACTATTTTCTTGGTGTTTGTGGCTAGCTAGTGAATTAGATGTGTGGCTGACTAGTGACTTAGTATGGGTGGGTAAGTAGTGATATATTGTGTGTAGCTAACTAGAGACATAGTGACTGTGGCTAACTAGTAACCTAGCTTTGTGGCTAACTAGTGACTTAGTTAATTACTGCTTAGGCATGTAGCTAAATAGTAACTTAGGTGTGTAATTAACTACTGTCTTAGTGTGTGTGGCTAACTACTGTTTTATTTGTGTTATGGACTTGTGGCTTAGTTTTTGTGGCTAACTAGTGACTTAGGTATGGGGCTGACTATTGATTTAGGTGTTTTTCTAACTAGTGACTTCATGTGTGTGGCTAAATAGTGAGTTAAGTATGTGGGTACTAGTGAGCTAATATGTGTGGCTAACTAGTGGGTTAGTTTGTGGCTAACTAGTGACTTACACTTAACTACATGTGTAGCTAAATAGTGACTGTGCTTAGTAATCTGTTAGGAACTAGCAGCCATTTGCCCCGCCCCCCACCCTGATGATGGGCGGGACCCTCATTACCATGCCATCGCTATATCAGCTTTACCTGACGGCTCAAGCTTCACATGGCTGCCAGAGGACTCAGTTACACATGTGCAAGCCTCCCCTTTTAAAGCAAGTGCCCCACCCACCCCCTCTCTCTCTCTCTCCTGCTTTCAGTTGGCCACCAGCCACCCCCTCTTTCTCTCCCTTCTCTCAACAAACTTGATGTGGGCGCTGAGTCTCGTGTTTGTGTTTCTTAGGCATTAGCTGCACAGCAAAAAACAACATTGGTGCCGAAACCCAGGCAGGCTCTCCTTGAGGGTCACTGGCAGCTTTTTCCTGGTGGGCGGCCAGCCAGAGACACTCGGGATAATGTTTCCGATACCAGTAGTCTACCTCCATTCCCCCCACCCCCGTTCACTGGAAATACCACCCCACACAGGATTCAATTAGGTAAGGTATCCTTTTAAATTTAAACCCATTTCCTTAAGATCTGGTGCATTCCTCACTGGTGGAAGACATACTGCCTCAGGCGGGATATCTGCTCTTCTCTAGGATTGCTGAGTCCTTCTGGCCAATGTTGGCCCTGGCAAAGTTTTGGGCTGATGATCTATGAATAACACTCTGCCCTTCTCTATTATCAAGTGGCCACACTCTTAGGCTGAAGAGTTCCAAGACTGCATGGTCACTTTCCTCTCTACACATGGGGAATAAACCGACTAAGGAAATATACCCCGCCACTCCACTGGGATGCCTGATAGAAAATTTAAAACCCTTTCACTTAATGCCACTTGTTAAGGCAACCAGACTTATTTACCTTTGTACTGAAAAGTGGCCTAGATATCCCCTAGAAAATTCAAATTGGCCGCGTAATGGCTCTTCTAGGTCCAGATATTTTTCAGGATCTTTCTAATTACTGCCAGCGAACAGGTAGATGGAAGGAATTTTTTCTATCTCTCTGCTAAACCATCTCTTAGCCTCAACTTGGTTCTGTTCTCTTCCCGCCACACTAAAACTCTCCTGTCCGCTGTAGCTGCAGCTTGTCTCAGGGCAGTAGGCTGGGCTGAGGCAGCATCTACTCAAGACAAAATTGAATCTCAAAATGTTATCATTTCTGCCAGCTGTTGAAGGTATAGTACAGAAGACAGCAAGGCCATTGTTTGGAGAGCAACAGAATGCAACCAATGCCTCCTGCATCAACATAAGGGATTGTCTCATAAACATTCTTCTAACAGGATGCAAATGCATCTGTTGTAGCATTAATGTGCCTTCCCAGGGAGAAAGCACTTCGCTCACAGAGGAGATCCATAAAGACAAATATTTCTAACATAACATGTATCTATCTCTGGAAAATACTCAGAGAGGAGCCAGGCTAGACATAGTTTCCTTTTCATATATGCTATCCTTCTTAAATGGCTTTTGGTTCAAGCTCCATTGTACACAGTGAACTGAAGTAGAGATTGGAGACAGCATGTCTAGCTACTTAGGGAGATGGGAGGATTACACAGAAAATGTTTTCCCAGTACTGTTCCTAAAGGCCACCAGATACCTTAAACTGAAGGACCTGTTCCACATATAGGATCCTGACATGAAGGTGATGGGGAAAGAGATATTTAGGAAACGTAGAAGGTAGAAAAGGTTTTTAAAAAAAAAAAAAAAAAAAAAGCTGGGATAGGGAAATGTGTCCCATGAAAAGTTTCTTAAGGAGAATAGACTCTTGTATACTATTTCCACAGAGGAAATGGAAGGAAAGGGGACACTTATGTGAAGACAGTAGAAACCCATTCAATGGGACAAACTCAGGAGAACACCACTAAAACAATGCAGTGCTAGGGAATATAGGATATCTCATGATCATTCCTGACTACGCCCACAGTGGCCATGGGACTGAGAACCACAGCTCTATATAGTTTATATCTACATATAAGAAGGAACCTGTCCACAAAGGCTTTGTTCCATACAATTACCAGCTCTCCCATGAAAATACCTGGTTTTTGACGAGGTTCTGTGTTTTATTGTCAATACACAAGGCCCTTATGAAAATATTTCAAGGCCTAGGCCCCTGGTTGTTACTATCTCTTCTAAGAATGTTTCTCATCCCTTCATGAGGACCTAAATAAAAGCTTTGCTTTATCAGGCCACTCATATATCATTGGTTTACTTTTTAAAATCTGGTGTCCTATTGCCACAGTGGTAGAACTATGCTTTTCTGAAGAAGAAAACTGCAACTATATGATATAATACAATTTAAGGTTGCTTATGACACTGTAATATCTCTCTGAGCAGCTTGTTATGGGGCAGGTCTATGATAAGGGTACGGGACTTTTGCAAAACAGGAGTAGCTTCTGTGTAATGGTTTGGAGTCAAATGTCTGGAAAATCATGAAGAACAAATGTGTATCTAGGATTCAAAATTCTAACAGGACTGGTCAGCATACACTTCTCTTTGTGTTTTTGAGAGGCAGTACTACCTCAGTTAAATTCTACTTTATGAGATATAATATCTCAAAAGAATTTGTAAATCGTTTGTGTTACAAATGCTACTCTTGTAGATCACTGCTCAATAGTGAAGTGCTACCCTTATATGAGATGTCTTTTACAACCTGCAGAAAATTAACAATACATGGATCTTACACATAAAATTAAAATGCAAACGGCTGAACTTATAAAAGGTACTTAACTAAAAGGCCTCTGGAAGTTTGTTGCCTTGCTTTCAGTGGGTGCACCTGAAGTATGTAGATGTTGACTTAAAAACTGTTTCCATAGACACCTCCCTGCTCATAGTACTCAAAGCAGATACAGCCCACAGAATCGTTATTTGGTGTACTTCCTCTAGCTTCTGGGAATTTCAAGGACTACAAGAGAACTCAGCAGATAGGTTGTCTCCTTGCAGCTTCCCACCCAGATCCAGGGAATATCCACCACACTGGATCCATCACCTCACTATCTCCCACTACCGATCTGAGGGCGGCAGCCCCTCACTCACCATGCTGTGGTTTTCCAGTGTGCCCTTCCTCAAAGCCCATCACTCAAAACCACTGGCTGCAGTTTCTGTTCAAATCCAGAACAGAAGGGCCCTGTACTTCTTTTGACAGGCAGGTCACAAAGGGGCCTGATTAGCTATTAAGGCTTGAGTGGTAAAAGCACCTCCCAGGTGGTTGCAGAGTGCTTAAGGACAAATTGCAATGGTTACTGATTGCCTTCTAGCACTAAGACTTTTATACATCAGCAGTGATGTGCATTTCTATAGCAATTGTCCTATAGCTGACCCGTGCTATCATTCTGTAGTACACAGGCATTTACCTTTCTTCCTCCTAGACACAGTGTTGCTAGCTAAATATACTTACTTAAATGGATTGAGTGATTCTTGGTGAAAAAGTTGCAAGGGAGCACCAAATATTCGTTAACTACCACAAAGAGATTTAGGAATGCAAAATGTGTTATTTGTTATTTGGTTAAACACTGAGTTTAGTTGAACTAAATTTGCTTTTTACCTGTTTGTCACAGGAACTTCAGATAATCAGGAAAGAAAAGCAGGGGCCACATCTCAAAAAAAGATAAATGATCTTTATCGTGGCAGAATGCCGGATGATGGCTCCACGAATGCAGAATTTTATCCCTGAAATTCAGAGCAAACACTTGGCAAAGGCATCATAATGAGAAAAGTAGTCTTCATGGAAAATTGAATATTTACAGAGGAATACATCTTCAGTAAGCATATAAAAAAATAAAACAAAACAAAAACCAACTGCATTAATCAAGGTTCTCTGCATATAAAGGAATGTAGGATGAATCTCTCCATATATGTAGAAAGTGGATTTATTACGATGTCTCACAAGCTGTGATGTATTTAGTCCAACAATGGTTGCCTACCAATGGGAATCTGAAGAGTACAGCAGTTTTTTAATTTATCAGGATGGATGTGTCAGCTGGTCATTATACATCAAAATTCCAAAAAAGTAGGCTCTAATGGTAGTAAAGGAAGAAACTTGGTACCCAGAGCTAGGGTAAGCAGCCAAAGAGGGAAAGCGTCCTCCTTCAATACCATTTATACATGTAGGCTACCACCAGAAGGTTGATCTGATTTTTCCTTTATGTGATTTTGTTTTGTTTTGTTTTTTGTTTTCAAAACAGGGTTTATCTGTGCAGAACTTAAACTCATTCTGTGGATTTGGCTGGCCTCAACCTAAGCAAAATCAGGCAGCCTCCTGTGTCCTGGAATTAAACATTTGCACTGCCACCAACCAGTTAAAGGTAGATCTCATCATCTGTTTGCATACAAGGCTTCTGTATGGCATTGGCAGTCCTGGAATATATTCTGCCAGTCTGAAGTTTCTCAGCCCCTAAATGGGAATCCTTTCCAAATTGTCATGAGTTCAAAGTGTTCCAATAACTCCTATTATCCTTAAGATATTATCTTTCCTGCTACAGGTCACCTGTGACTTGATGATGAATGGCACCTACCTAAATAGCAATGATTTGGGAGTAGAGAGGTTAACCACCCTGAAGGAATAAGTGCAGCAATGGGGTGCCTGAAGGAACATAGTATGTGCAATTATGGAGTGCCTTTACCATTATTGGAAGCAATTTCTGTTTTTCCTTTATACATATTAATAAAAGTCCCCTTCCATTGCTGCACCTTTGTTTGACTACTTCAGTTTTGTATATGAATAAAATGGAGCTTTCAGTATTGACTGAATCTGCCTGCTTGACATTATATTATGTCTCTGTCTTCCTTCCATGAATGATAGCTAGTCTTTCACTTGTCCACATTCAGGGACTGAGAAATGGACATGTGCCTGAGCTGCTGTTTCTGATTACAGTTCTACAAACTCCTTGATATTTGTGTGGAGTTCATAAGATAACTTTGTGGTGTCCACTTTTGGTCTACCACCACGGCAACTATAGACTCATAAAATTCTCATTTTCCAGGGAGTCACATTGTAGAAATAGTACTGATTCTTTCAAATGAAAATGTCTCTATGAAAGAAACATTGACTTCTTATATGACCACCTTATAGTATATGGTAGTGCTTTAGAGATGGGAAAATTCCATATTTAGCTTTCTTATTTGGTTTTGCATATATTTGCATTCTAAGCCTATTATGAACCTTGATGTAGATTATTTACTGTTTTCTATTTTGTTTTCATAAGTGTTCAAACTGAATATATATGCTTTAAATTTTCATTAATTTTACTTTTGTATTTTTCTCTTCCTTTTAAGAATAGAATTAATGTGACATCCTGTCTTATATAGAACTCATATTATAGATTAGTCTGTCCTAGGACATGAGAGATATCTGTCCACCTTGAATCCGGAGTGCTGGCATTGTAGTTTTGCTTGTCAACAGAAGTTAGTTCATTAGCTTGGCTCACTTATGATGAATGACTGAGCCTGGTTGTTAGTGTAGTCAGACAACAGGCTCTGGTACTAAACTCCAGTAACAGAAGATGGTGCCCATCAAATGCAGGTTTTCTGCCTCAAAGTCCATTGTCCTCCAAATATGGGAAATATTATTTTCCCTTATCATTTACTCTTGTAAAACTCAACAAATGTCTTGGAAGGGTTCTGTCTATTACTAGTAATGGAGACAGCCAGGTTCACAGATGTAAGATGTTTTCTATACAGTTAAGTGTAATTCTTCATGTTATTCATCACATCTAATGTCTCACTAAGTAAACTTGAAGCTATGAAGCCAGGCATGGTGGCAGAAGCCTTTAGTAATGGTTCTTAGAGAGAGGATGTAGGAATTTCAGGATTTCCTAGTCACCAAAGATGAAACTGGTCCCTGGGGTATTGTGTTCATACCACAGTCAAAGTTAGTCTGTGACTGCTTCAGGACAATGTCCATAAACTTGCCCAAAGCTCTTGATCTTCAGGGCCATGGCACCAGCAAATGTTAGCTAATATATTGACCCCACCTTATTACATATTCTTACTTTTAAAGAATTCCATTAAAATAGAATCAAAGTTATTTTACCATATCTCTGTTTCTTATCCAGCTCATGTCTGTACCAACCCCAAAGTCATTTGGGGCAGGGAAAAGGCCCAACCCCTTGTGTCTAGGCTGAGTATCTATCCACGGGGAATGGTCTCCTGAAGCCTTTCATACAGCAGGGATACATCCTTATTCCACTGCCAGAGGTCCCTTACACTTACTAGGCCTTCTAAATGAGATGCACTTTTAGGGGTTTTAGGTCAGTCATATTATGGATTCCCAACTGTCAGACTGGGGTGCATGACCTCTGCATTGTTTTGCTTAGGTGATTATGTGGGTATCTCGAACCTGGTCTTGAACCCTGTACTTATCAATCCTCTGTCTCTGCAACTGGATTCCAGGAGTTCCACTTAATTGCTTAGCTGTGGGTGTCTGCTTCTGTTTCTTTCAACTACTGGACGAAGGCTCTAGAATATCCTATAAGGTAGATATCCATCTCATTATATGGAAGGACATTTATGGTAGTCTCTCCACTATTGCTTATATTTTTATTTGGGGTGATCCTTGTAGATCTCTGGACATTTTCCTAGTGCCAGATTTCTCTTACCACCTATTATATCCCCATCTTGTATGGTATTTCTTTTGTTGCTCTCCTCTATTCTTTCCAAAATTCAGTCTTCTTGATGCTTCTTTTTCTCCTTCCCATTCTCTTCTCCCCTTCTCTTTCTCCTAACTCTCCCTTCCCTCACCCGATGCTCCCAATTTTCTCAGGAGACTTTGTCCCTTTCCACTACTATGGGGAACAATGGCAGGCCTTTCAAGGGTGAAGTCTGAACTGAGGTGAATCCAGGGGAGTGCACCCCTTGACACCCTGAATGTAGGGCTTGGAACAGTGCTACCAAACACTGCCAGTACTCGAACATCCTCTCTCCAACTGCAGCTCAATATTAAGGCTGAAGCTTTGCACAACCTGCTTTGTCCATCTCTCAAGGAACAGTTGCCAATGGTCTACAGGATGGTGGCTAAGGGAAACCTTGTAAACCACACCTCCAGCTAAAAGCGATCCCACTAACTCCTGAATCCTTCCTCTCCATATCATCCCTGGGGAGAAGGAATAAGGAATGCTTAAACCATGATATGCATAACCAGGGAGGCTGGTTTGTTGCATGGGAACCCTCATGGCTTCTGTATCTATACAAAGAGTTTAGAATGTTTGGTAGTCCTGGTCCAAGCCTTCCCTCAAATTCTGTGTCTTTTCTGCTCATTTATTCCAGTAACTCGGGATTTGTTAGCCAATCAGAGTTTCAAGCATAGACACCAGTCATAGGGGAGGTTTCTTCCCAGTCTTATATGAGATGCCTTTGGTACAGAGTGTGAAACCAGAAGGTGGAGAAGCTTGGGTTGATGTCTCTCTTGCTCCCATTATCTCTTAACTCCCCCTTTCTCCCTCCTCATGCTGTCTTTCTTTCTCTCTATGTCAGATCTGTCTGTCTCTGTGTCTTTCTCCCTCTCTCTCTTTCTCTCTCTTCGGTTGCAGATTATATCAGAAGGGATTACGTGTTTGACATTTTTCTTGGGTGTAGTGAACTGAGTAAGAACCATGCTCCACAAAAAAAAAAAAAAAAAATGATTATTGAAATTAAAGAAAAGTACAATGGCTAAAATCTTCACCAAATTGTATGAATTATTTTGATTTACTCTTCCATGAGCTCTCCCCTGTCACTTCATATCAAGATGATAGAGAGATGATAGAGACAAGTTTAGAGATATGAATGAAAAAAAATTAAGCAACGTTTATTGCCAAGAGCTATGTCAGGATTTTGACAAAATTCTATAGTTCCTGCTAGAAGAATAAATCAAAAGGCTAAAATTCTTGGGAACAAGTGTGAGCAAACCCAAATCTATGCACTGGCACTACATAATCAAAATTAAATCAAATCTTTAACCAAACATATTTTAACTTGTGAATACACAATATTGTGAGCACACATTCCTGTAACCCAGGTCCTTAGTGGATAAAGTCTTAACAGATTCCTCCAATATGAAATGCTTTATATAATACAAAGCAAATGTGTAGGATTCAAGAGAAATCAATCTTCCCAACAAGGCCTATTATATTGTTAAAGTCATGAGTGAAAGAGCCTCCATTGCAGGGCCTCTGCTAAAGAGGCATCACATGGAGAGTGCCAGGTCCCAGCAAGAACTGCCTGTCAAAGCAGAAGCATCCAGATATCAGCCCAGTATATGTCTTCCCTGGCCCTGGCCCTGGCCTGGCCCCTGGCCTCTGGCCCCTGGCCCTTGAACCCTGGCCCCTGCCCCCTGGGCCCTGGCCCTGTCCCTGGCCGAGAAAACATGGGATCAAGCTCCTATAAAGGTCAGAGCATGAAGAGGTGTATTGTTTCCATTCTACGAATTAGAAAATTAAAGCACAGAAAACAGAATTAAAATACTCATCATTGTACTTGAATGGCACAATGATGATGGTGATGCCCCTGCTGCAGCCATCTTTTCAGCTGTTATCAACATTGTGGCTACTACTGCTACGCCAGGATTGGGCCCATGATCTCACGTCCTGCCACACCGCAACAGAGATTCAGGCGCTTATGATGATGTCATGCCAACAGAATTCATCAGGCAAGACAGTATCATTATCTGACGATTAACCTAAGGTATTTCAAAAGTGTGTGATGACAGCATCCATTTTCATATCTGGCAAATCTGCCCAGGAACTAATGATACAAAAAAAGGTCAACGGCTTACCTATTTAAAGATGTAATTATTAAATTCTTTCCTTATATAATCTGTGACCCCTGAAGTTTGGTGCCACCTTGCATGACTCAAGTGTGACAGACGGTCTAACGATCTGATTATTTCATTATTCAAATCTGTCTTTTTCTCCTCCAGGAAGAGTGGGGTCTGGATCCACCTTGTTGGTGTTAAATTGTATCTTGTGTCTTCTTTCTTTCTGTCTATCTTTCTTTCTTTCTTCCTTTCTTTATTTAAATCAAGGTTGATATCATTTTGTTTTTCTTTCTAGGGGTGAATTATGAGAAATTATCTGTTTATTCATTCATTTTTTGTTCAAATCTATGATTAATAACTCAATGTCTCTTCAGTATTGAGCAATCATTTAGGCTTCATGCATAAAACATCATACACTTCTTTAATGTTCATTCATTTAATTATGAAAATCTGTCATTATGTATTCAGTGATCACTGGAGTTTTGAGCCTCCTTAGTGGTGACCATTGTACCAGACGATCATATCATCTAATACTACACTTACTTCTTTAATTGTTAATCTAGGAAATTAAGTGATAATTCATCATTTAATTTACGTATTTAAAATACAGGTAATGTTATGGACCATGAGTCCCTTTTTGAGTCAGAATTTGGGAGTTGATGACGTAATATCACCTCATTACTTCATCATTTAGCTATGAAAATAGATCTTTACATCAGCGATAGGTTTAGGACTTAGGTGCCATCTCATCAGTGTTAATATAAAAGGCCCACTAATTAATTATCAATTTAATTTTTTAAATTCCTCATTATTCCAGAAAGAGATCAGTCTGACTACTCCATGTGAGATTTAAGTATGCACCACCACCATGATATTATTCAATCATTTTTCATTATATATTCATTATTTAAATCGATGAAGATTTTGTTCTTCTTGACTGGAGTCGGGCCATTCCTCCATGGGAGTTAATCACGTGGCATTATTTAATTATCTAAGTACTACTTCCTTGGCAATCACTGGAGTTGGGTTCCATCTTATGAAAGTTAAGTATGGAGGACTATCCAATTATTAACTCATTTGATTACATAAGTAATGATGGTGTCATCCTTCATTTGGCTTCTGTGGGATTGACACAGCAGATCAGTACGAGAAGCAGTGCCCACAGAATGGGGGACACTGCCTTATACAGTGATTACTGATTACGTAATAGTAGATTTTTAACATTTTAATGATTACACGATTTTAAACAAAAACTGTAATGTTTCACATCATCAGTTTCTGATATGTTGCAACAGAACTGACCCATGAAGGACACAGTGACCACCGATTTTAAAAATGGAATAACTGAATAATCTCATGATCAGGGAATAACATCTAATGAACTATGTCGGGCTGATAACATGACACACCACCAACAATAAATCACTCTAAATAACCATATTAGAAAGCAGGGTACAGGACTTAATAGAGAACAGTCAATTGAGGAATCCAAAATGACTAAAAGAAACACAAGACACTGCTCAAAATCCTTAATCATCAGCCTAATTCAAATCTAAACAACTCTGAGAAACCATGGGATCAATCTCCTCTAAAGATAAGAGGATGAATAGGAGTTTATTTTATTTTAAATAAAGGGAAAAGGATTATGGTAGAGGCGATTAATTGTATTGTTTCCGTTCTAGATATTACAAAACTGAAGCATAGAAAACAGGTTTAAAATACTCATCATTGTATGTGAATGGCACAAAGATGCTTTTGTTTTCATGCTTATGTCACTATAGGCAAGTTGTAGCTTGAGAGACTGGTAAATATGTAGAACTCAAAAGAAAGAGCCCTGCTTTGTTTCTGTGAGAAACTCAGTGAGGCTGTAGGGTTAGTTCATCGGTGGGTATGCTACTTTTAGCATGGGAGAGGGGCACCACAATGTGACAGAATGTTGGTTCATAAATGTTGCCTGGAAACCCTGCTTGCATTCTGTATCCTGGTATCATGGGCCAAGGACCAGAGAAAGTGTTCGAGAAAGTGTTATCATGGGACATTACAGTCTCCCAAGATAACTATCTCCTAAAACTTTTCATGACAGCATTTGATTCGCCTAAACAAGTCATAGCCACACCTCTGGAAGTGTGCCTACAGTTTTACTGAATACAAAATTCAAGATTACCTAATCATCAGAAAACATAGTCTGTGGAGAAACAGTTCAAAGTCTTCTGTTTATGAATACTCTCTCTCCTAAGAAGTCAAACTATGGACCAAAAGATTATAAGACTCACAATTATTCAACAAAAGGTGAGTTTGCCATTGGTGACTACATTCAGGAAGGTGATAATCCATTTGATAGAGTAGACTTAGTGATTATTGGATTTCAGTCCATCTCTTTAGAGGCAGCAATCCAACATTAAATATGTGATATCTTCTAAAAAACATGCATACAAAACGACAGTTCAGCATATAAACATGTTACGACTCTGCTCTGTGATTAAATAAGGGATGAACCTGGGAGTTTCCCACAATCATGTGGGAGTCAACAGAGAGTCAATTGGGTGGAGTATAGGAGACCATTACATCCTCTGATTGTGTTGTTATTTGATTATTAAAATAGGACATTAGATAATCCATGATCAGTGGATTGTGGTGAAGCGATGTGGGAGGCAATTATATTAGACCATCTTAATATCAATTATGTAGTTAAAATATTTAAATTAATCACGACAGCATCGTTCATGAGCCTGGTTTGGAGCCACCTTATGGAAGTGGATGATGTTACATGAACTCATTATTTGATTATTTAACTATATAAAACAATGATTATATCGTCCATGACACCTGGAATCTGGTGCCACACATCATCTAATTACATAATTAATGAATTTAAATTGACAATCTGTGTTTATCCCCAAGATAATGTAAATATTTGTATAGTTATGTAAACAACAATCGTCCATTCCATGAAGAGACCTGTAAAGCTCCCTCTTTTGAAGATAATGTGCAGTATCTTCACATTGTATGATTCATTGAATCAATTGATGATGATGACATCCTTCATGACTTGAGTCTGCCCATGCTTCCCTGCTAGTAGAATTCTGCATCCCCTATTTATTTTGACAGTAAGCTATTAGTGACTTATTTAATTTTTTAAATTATGTAAACGACAGACAGTGCCATCACCGATTACGGTTAGGGTGCAAAAATCTGTCAGGGACAAGGTTAGGAAAGTTGTAGACATGGGCAGAGCATTTTCGGAATGATCTATGCATCTCCCAGAGTACGAGGGATGCTGGGAGATTAAGTCCAGAAGGTTTCACGGTGCCCTCCGAGAAGTACAAGGATTTCACCAGGCCGGCACAGTGGTCTGGGTTTTGAATATCTGCTCTTCCTCCACATCTTCACATCGGTTGTGATCTACCATGAGAAGAAAGAATGGCACTAGGAGGTCGGCACCATCACCGAGACCTGGCAAAAGGATGACGACTCAGAACACAGAAGTACATCTCTCTCTCAGCTATGGTATTGATGCCTCTGCTGCAGCTACCTGTTCAGCTGTTATCAACATTGTGGCTACTGCTGCTACGCCAGGATTTGGCCCACTATCTCACGTCCTGCCGCACCACAACAGAGTTTCAGGTGCTTGTGATGAGGTCAGGCCAACAGAATTCATCAGGGAAGACAGTATCATTATCTGACGATTAACTGATGGCATTTTAAAAATGCGTGATGACAGCATACAGTTTCATACCTGGCAAGTCTGCCCAGGAATTGTTGATACAAAAAAAGGTCAACGGCTTACATATTTAAAGATGTAATTATTAAATTTTTCATTATATAATCTGTGATCCCTGAAGATTGGCGCCACCTTGTGTTACTTAAGTATGACAGCCCATCTAACTATCTGATTATTTCATTATTCTAATCTGTCTTTTTCTACTCCAGGAAGAGTGGAGTCTGGATCCACCTTGTTAGTGTTAAATTGTATATTGTGAATTCTTTCTTTCTTTCTTTCTTTCTTACTTCCTTTCTTTCTTTCTTCCTTTCTTTATTTAAATCAATGTTGATATTTTGTTATCTCTCTAGGCGTGAATTATGAGAAACTATCTCTTTATTCATTTATATTTTGTTCAAATCTATGATTAAGAACTCAATGTCTCTTCAGTATTGAGCAATCATTTAGGCTTCACGCATAAAACACCATCCACTTGTTTACTGTTTTTTCATTTAATTATGAAAATCTGTCATTATATATTCAGTGATTACTGGTGTTTTGAGCCTCTTTGGGGAGACCGTTTTACCAACCATCACATCATCTAATACTACACTTACTTCTTTAACTGTTAAACTAGGATAATAAGTAATATTTCTGCATTTAATTTATGTATTGGAGTCAGATTTTGTGAGTTGATGATGTAATGTCATCTCATTACTTCATCATTTAGCTATGTAAATAGATCTTTACATCAGCGATAGGTTTAGGACTTTGGTGCCATCTCTTCAGTGTTAATATACAAGGCCCACTAATTAATTTTCACTGTAACTTTTTAAAAACATCATTATTCCAGTAAGAGTTCAGACTGACTACTCCATGTGCGATTTATGTATGCACCACCATGTCATTATTCAATCATATTTCATTATATATTAATCATTAAAATCGATGAAGATGTTGTTCTTCTTCACTGGAGTCGGGCCAATCCTCCATGGGAGGTAATCACGTGGCATTATTTAATCATCTAAGTACTACTTCCTTGACAATCACTGGAGTTTGGTTCCATCTTTTGAAAGTTAAATATGGAGGACTAACCAATTATTAACTTATTTGATTGCGTAAGTAATGATGGAGTCATCAGTCATTTGGCTGCTGTGGGATTGACACAGCAGGAGATCAGTACCAGAAGCAGTGCCCAGAGAATGGGGGACACTGCCTTATAGAGTGATTACTGATTACACAATAGTAGATTTTTAACAATCGAATGATTACACGATTTAAAAAAAAACGGTACTGTTTCACATCTTCAGTTTCTGAGAGGTTGCAAAAGAACTGACCCATGAAGGACATAGTGACCACCGATTTTAAAAATGGAATAACTGAATAATCTCCTGATCAGGGAATCTCATCCAATGAACTCTGTCGGGCTGATAACATGACACACCATCAACTTAAATAACTCTAACTAACCATATTAGAAAGCGGCGTACAGGACTTAACAGAGAACAATCAATTGAGTTATCCAAATTACTGAAAGAAAGAGAAGACACTGCTCAAAATCCTTAATCATCAGCCTAATGCAAATATAAACAACTCTGAGAAACCATCGGATCAAGCTCCTCTAAAGGTAAGAGGATGCAGAGGAGTTAATTTTATTTTCAATAAAGGGAAAAGGATTATGGTACAGGCGATTAATTGTATTGTTTCTGTTCTAGAAATAAGAAAATTGAAGCATAGAAAACAGGTTTAAAATACTCACCATTGTACTTCAATGGCACAATGATGCCTTCACTTTCATGCTTATGTAACTATAGGCAAGTTGTAGCTTGAGAGACTGGTAAATATGTAGAACTCAATAGAAAGAGCCCTGCTTTGTTTTTGTGAGAAACTCAGTGAGGCTGTAAGGTTAATTCATCGGCGGGTATACACCTTTTAGCATGTGGGAGGGGCACTAGAATGTGACAGAATGTTGGTTCATAAATGTTGCCTGGCAACCCTGCTTGCATTCTGTATCCTGGTGTCATGGGCCAAGGACCAGAGAGCAGCTTCGAGAAAGTGTTATCATGGGACATTACAGCCTCCCAAGATAACTATCTCATAAAACTTTTAATGACAGCATTTGATTCGCCTGAACAAGTCATAGCCACATCTTTGGAAGTGTGCCTACAGCTTTTCCTGTTTACTAAATTCAAGATTACCTATTTATCAGAGAATGTACTGTGTGGTGAAACAGTTCAAAGTCTTCTGTTTATGAATACTCTCTCTCCTAAGAAGTAAAACTATGGAACAAAAGACAAATAAGACTCACAATTATTCATCAAAAGGTGAGTTTGCCATTGGTGACTTCCTTCAGGAAGGTGATAATCCATTTGTTAGAGTAGACTTATTGATTATTGGATTTCAGTCCATCTCTTTTGAGGCAGCCACCCAACATTAAATATGTGTTATCTTCTAAAAACCCTGCATACAAAACGACAGTTCAGCATATAAACATGTTACTACTCTGCTCTGTGATTAAATAAGGGATGAACCTGGGAGCTACCCACAATCCTGTGGGAGTCAACAGAGTGTCAATTTTGTTGAGTATGGCAGACCATTTCATCCTCTGATTGTGTTGTTATTTGATTATTAAAATAGGACATTAGATAATCCATGATCAGTGGATTGTGGTGACGCGATGTGGGAGTCAATTATTATAGACCATCTTAATATCAATTATGTAGTTAAAATATTTAAACTAATCACGATAGCATCGTTCATGTGCCTGGTTTGGAGTCACATTAGGGAAGTGGATGATGTTATATGAAATCATTATTTGATTATTTATTTATATAAAACAATGTTTATATCGTCCATGACACCTGAAATCTGGTGCCACAGATCATCTAATTACATAATTAATTTATTTAAATTGACAATCTGTGCTAATCCCCAAGATAATGTAAATATTTGTATAGTTATGTAAAATGCAATCCTCCATTCCATGAAGAGACATGTAAAGCTCCCTCTTGTGGAGATAATGTGCAATATCTTCACATTGTAAGATTCATTGACTCAATTGATGATGATGACATCCTTCATGACTGGAGTCTGGTCATGCTTCCCTGCCAGAGAAAAGCTACATCCCCTATTTGTTGTGACAGTTAGCTATTACAGACTTATTTAATTCTTTAAATTATGTAAATGACAGACAGTGCCATCACCAATTACAGTTAGGGTGCAAAAATCTGTCAGGGACAAGGTTAGGAATGTAGTAGACATGGGCATAGCATTTTCTGAATGATCTATGCATCTCCCAAGTACGAGGTATGCTGGGTGATTGAGTCCAGAAGGTTGCACGGTGCCCTCGGAGAAGTATAAGGACTTCACCAAGTTCGGCACAGTGGTCTGGCTGTTGACTACCTGCTCTTCCTCGACAACTTCACATTGGTTGTCATCTACCATGATAAGAAGTAGTGGCACTAGGAGGTCGGCACCATCACCGATATTGATACCCCTGCTGCAGCCATCTTTTCAGCTGTTATCAATATTGTGGCTGCTACTGCTACGCCAGGATTGGGCCCACTATCTCACGTCCTGCTGTACCACCACAGAGATTCTGGCGCTTGTGATGAGGTCAGGCCAACAGATTTCATCAAGCAAGACAGTATCATTATCTGACGACTAACTGATGGCATTTTAAAAATGCGTAATGACAGCATATAGTTTCATACCTGGCAAGTCTGCCTAGGAATTGATGATACAAAAAAGATCAACGGCTTACATATTTAAAGCTGTAATTATTAAATTCTTTCATTATATACTCTGTGATCCCTGAAGTTTGGTGCTACCTTCTGTGACTCAAGTGTGACAGCCCATCTAACTATCTGATTATTTCATTATTTCAATTTATGTTTTTCTACTTCAGGAAGAGTGGAGTCTGGATCCACTTTGTTGGTGTTAATTTGTATGTTGTGAATTCTTTCTTTCTTCCTTTCTTCCTTTCTTTCTTCTCACAAGAGGAAGCTTTACAGGTCTCTTCATGGAATTGAGGAATTTTGGTTTACATAACTTTATAAATATTTACATTATTTTTGGTATTAACAGAGACTGTCATTTTAAATACTTTAATTATGTAATTAGATGATCGGTGGCACCAGATTCCAGGTGTCATGGATGATATAATCATTGTTTTATATAGTTAAAAATCAAACAATGAGATCATGTAACATCATCCACTTCCCTAAGGTGGATCCAAACCAGGCTCTTGAACCGTGCTGTCATGATTAATTTAAATATTTTTAACTACATAATTGATATTAAGATGGTCTATAATAATTGCCTCCCAGATTGTGTCACCACTATCCACTGATCATGGATTATCTAATGTCCTATTTTAATAATCAAATAACAACATAATCAGAGGATGAAATGGTCTGCCATACTCCACAAAATTGACACTCTGTTGACTCCCACAGGATTGTGTGTAGCTCCCAGGTTCATGCCTTATTTAATCACAGAGCAGAGTAGTAACATGTTTAAATGCTGAACTGTCATTGTGTATGCAGGGTTTTTAGAAGATATCACATATTTAATGTTGGACGGCTGCCTCAAAAGAGATGGACTGAAATCCAGCAATAACTAAGTCATCTCTAACAAATTGATTATCACCTTCCTGAAAGAATTCAACAAGGGCAAACTCACCTTTTGATGAATAATTGTGAGTCTTATTATCTTTTGTTCCATAGTTTTTCTTCTTAGGAGAGAGAGTATTCATAAACAGAAGACTTTGAACAGTTTCTCCACAGACTACATTCAGTGATGATTAGGTCATCTTGAATTTAGTAACCAGTAAAAACTGTAGGCACACTTCCAGAGGTGTGGCTATGACTTGGTTAGGCGAATCAAATGCTGTCATTAAATTTTTAGAGACAGTTATCTTGGGAGACTGTAATGTCCCATGTTATCCCATGCTCGAAGCTTCTCTCTTGTCCTTGGCCCATGATACCAGGATACAGAATGCAAGCAGGGTTGCCAGGCAACATTTATGAACCAACATTCTGTCACATTCTAGTACCCCTCCCACATGAAGGATGTCATCATCATTAATTGAGTCAATGAATCATACAATGTGAAGATATTGCACATTATCTCCACAAGAGGGAGCGTTACAGGTCTCTTCATGGAATGGAGGATTGTTGTTTACATAACTATACAAATATTTACATTATCTTGGGGATTAACACAGATTGTCAACTTAAATACATTAATTATGTAATTAGATGATCTGTGGCACCAGATTCCAGGTGTCAAGGACGATATAATCATTGCTTTGTATAATTAAATAATCAAATAATGAGTTCATGTAACATCATCCACTTCCCTAAGGTGCCTCCAAACCAGGCTCAGGAACGATGCTGTCATGATTAATTTAAATATTTTAACTACATAAATGATATTAAGATGGTCTATGATAATTGCCTCCCACATCACATAACCACAATCCACTGATTATGGATTATCTAATGTCCTATTTTAATAATCAAATAAGAACATAATCAGAGGATGAAATTGTCTGCCAGTCTCCACACAATTGTCTCTCAGTTGCCTCCCACATGATTGTGGGAAATTCCCAGGTTCATCCCTTATTTAATCACAGAACACATTAGTAAAATGTTTAACTGCTGAACTGTCATTGTGTATGCAGGGTGTTTAGAAGATATCACATATTTAATGTTGGATGGCTGCCTCAAAGGAGATGGACTGAAATCTAATAAGGATGTCAACAATGTCAAACTCACCTTTTTGATGAATAATCGTGATCCTTATTATCTTTTGTTCCAAGAAGTTTTACTTCTTAGGGAAGAGAGTATTCGTAAACAGAAGACTTTGAACTGTTTCTCCACAGACTATGTTCTCTGATGATTAGGTAATCTTGAATTTGGTAAGCAGTAAAAGCTGTAGGCACACTTCCAGAGGTGTGGCTATGACTTGGTTAGGCGAATCAAATGCTGTCATTAAAAGTTTTAGGAGATAGTTATCTTGGCAGACTGTAATGTCCCATGGTAACACTTTATCGAAGCTGCTCTCTGGTCCTTGGCCCATGATACCAGGATACAGAATGCAAGCAGGGTTGCCAGGCAACATTTATGAACCAACATTCTGTCACATTCTAGTGCCCCTCCCACATGCTAAAAGGAGTATACCCACCGATGAACTAACCCTACAGCCTCACTGAGTTTCTCACAAAAACAAAGCAGGGCTCTTTCTATTGAGTTCTACATATTTACCAGTCTCTCAAGCTACAACATGCCTATAGTGACATAAGCATGAAAACGAAAGCATCATTGTGCCATTCAAGTACAATGATGAGTATTACAAACCTGTTTTCTATGCTTCAATGTTCTAATTTCTACAATGGAAACAATACAATTAATCGCCTCTACCATAATCCTTTTCTCTTTATTGAAAATAAAATAAACTCCTCTTCATCCTCTTACCATTAGAGGAGCTTGGTCCCATGGTTTCTAGGCATTGTTTAGATTTGCATTAGGCTGATGATTAAGGATTTTGAGCATTGTCTTATGTTTCTTTCAGTCATTTTGGATTCCTCAATTTACTGTTCTCTATTAAGTCCTGTACCCTGCTTTCTAAGATGGTTATTTAGAGTTATTTATTGTTGGTGGTGTGTCATGTTATCAGCCCGACAGAGTTCATTAGATGAGATTCCTTGAAACTGTTAAAAATCTATTATTACATAATCAGTAAACACTGGATAACACAGTGTCGCTCATTCTGTGGGCACTGCTTAAGGAACCATTCTCGTGCTGTGTCAATCCCAAAGCAGCCAAGTGACGGATGACACCATCATTACTTTTGCAATCAAATAAGTTAATAATTAGATAATCCTGCATACTTAACTTTCATAAGATGGATCCCAACTCCAGTGATTGTCAAGAAAGTAGTACCTACTCAATTAAATAATGCCACATGATCAACTCCTAAGGAGAAAAGGCCAGGCTACTGTCATTAAGAACAACTTCTTCATTGATTAAAATAATTAACATATAATGAAAATGATTGAATATTGACATGGTGGTGCATACTTAAATCCCTCATGGAGTAGTAAGACTGATCTCTTCCTGGAATAGTGATTTATTTAAAAAATTTAGTTGAAAATTACTTAGTTGGCTAATTATATGAACACTGACGAGATGGCACCAAAGTCATAAACCTATCACTGATGTAATGATCTATTTACATAGATAATGATGAAGTAATGAGATGATGTTACTTCATCAACTCCCAAAATCTGACTCCAAAAAGGTCTTATGGTTCAAAACATTACCTGTATTTAAATACATTAATTAAATGATGAATTATTATTTAATTTCCTAGTTTAACAGTTAAATAAGTAAGTGTAGTAGTAGACGATGTGATGATCTGGCACGATGCACCCCCATAATGAGGCTCAAAACTCCTGTGATCACTGAATCCTTAATGACAGATTTTCATATTTAAAAGAATAAACATTAAACAAGTGGATGGTGTTTTATACGTGAATCCTAAGGGATTGCTCAATCCTGAAGAGTCGTTGAGTTCTTAATAATAGATTTGAACAAAAAAAGGATAGAATTAAGACATAATTTCTCATAATTCACCTCTAGAGAGATAATAAAACAATTAACACCATCAAGTAGGATCCAGATTCCACTCTTCCTGGAGTAGAAAAAGACAGATTTTATAAATGAAATAATCAGATAGTTAGATCGTCTATCACTCTTGAGTCACACAAGGTGGCACCAAACTTCAGGGTTCACAGATTATATAATGAAACAATTTAATAATTGCATCTTTAAATATGTAAGTCGTTGAACTTTTTTGTATCATCAAATCCTGGACAGACTTTCCAGATATGAAAAAGTATGCTGTCATCATGTTTTTTTTAAATTCCATTACTTAATCATCAGATGTCGAGTGCTATCGCCTTGGCTGCAAGAATGATGCTCAACAACAGGATTCTTCTGCAGCTATGTTTATTGTGGGGCTCATTACAGCAAGTTGAGGGAAGACCTCGAGGAGGAAAAAGGGCTCTGCTTATATATGCTCAGAGGAGTCGTGTCTATTACTGATAGGTGCAGCCCTCAACGCTTGTAACGGTCACCCCATGACATTGATCACGCATCCGCGCCTTGCTGGCTTATGGACTGGAAACCGGCGCCATCTTTGGGAATGGCACTGGTGGCGCTCTACATCTCCCCCTTTTTTGTTTTATAAATGCAACATGCAAGGGTAGTGGTCTGATCTCCAGTAATGAGATGGACATTGTAATGACCCTGAATCCTGGTAGTCAGCCAAGTCAGTGCCATACCCATCCAGCATCTTTTCCCTGGAGGTGGGGCCTTGGACACCAACCCACCTGCAACCAGACTTGCCCTTCTCGGATCTGCTCATGGCCAGAGTCCACCCGGAGTGCAGTGCTAAGCCAAACAACCTGAGCATGAAGAATTTATTACAGTAGGCTAAACTAAAGATGCACCTGTCTGCGTGCAAAGGGGAAAAAACCCGCAGAACCTTAGGGCTGTTTCTGGTAAAAAAAAAAAAAAAAAAAAAAAAAAAAGTGGACATCCTAACCTGGTGCAATGTCATAGAAGAGTCAGGGTGCAAGGGCTGTCCTATTGGACAACTAATGTCCTTTTTTTAACTTGCTTAGCCACACAGTGGGAGAGAAGCCTATCTCCGTACCAGCTAGGGCTTGAGCGATAACCACTTTGTCATGTGTCTGTTGAGCATGTAGCTTACACAACAACCAGAGCAGGAGTACCACCCCACCATATAACAGCAGGCCAAAACCCATTACACCCGTCCACTCCTTTAAGTGGGAAAAAGCGGTGGAGATCCAGGAGAATGATCCTTCTGATAGAGAAGTGTCCACACAGGTGGAATTAACATGGACAATGGCCTTTCGTAGTTCGTCCACCAGGCTATCAAATTCTCCTGTCCATTCACCTAAAAGATACTGAAAAAGTTGTTTAGAAAGGTTACTCGTGCATCATGATGACTGGGCATGGGTTTAGGAAATGCCGACAATATTCCCCATCTGGGTTCTGCTGATATCCGCGGAGGATTCACAAGGAGTATCATTAACCACAGGAGCCACAGGAGCATCTTCTTGAGGGATGGTTGTCATTCTTCGAGATAATCGCTCTCGTACCCAAATTGGATTTTCTCTGTCCTGTGGAAAAACACAAATATCTCCCCTGGATCTTATTAAGATAGGATCTGGGCCTTTCCATGTACCTGAGAGCACATCTTTCCATTTGACTTGTTCTTTTGGAGGTATGGGCCAGAGGCCATGTCTATCAGCCGCTGAATGACCATTAAAATCCAAGTTTAAAAAATTTAAAGTAAGGAGTGAAAAAGATATGGCAGCTTTTGGTGGAAGAGAGGGTATTTCCTCTATTCCCCTTTTTTGTTTTATTAGATAAGATTTGAGCGTCCGATTGATGCGTGCCACAATGCCTTGCCCTTGTGGATTATAAGGTAGAACAGTGAGGTGTTTGACACCCATCTGTTGACAAAAATTCTTAAATTTTTCAGAAGTATATGCAGGTCCATTATCTATCTTCAATATTTGAGGCATGCCCCAAGCACTCCAGGCTTCGAGGCAGTGCTGGATGACATGAGAGGCCTTTTCTTCTGTTAGTGGGGAGGCATGCCTGAGCAGGTATCCACAGAAACATGTAAATATTTCATTTTTCCAAAAGATGACACATGAGTGACATCCATTTGCCATATTTGTAGAGGCTGAAGGCCTTATGGGTTAATGCCCACATGAGGTGCTGGAAGAAATTCATAACAATTTTTGCATTGCAAGACTATTTCCCATGCTGATGCTCTGGAAATAGAAAAACGCTTGTGCAGGGTTTCTGATGTTACATGAAATAATGAATGGAATTTAGTGGCTGCTTCTATAGGATCTAAAATAGCAAAAGCTGCTGCTCGAGTGTCCAAATCTGCCAGATTATTCCCTTGTGCCATTGGCCCGGGCAGAACTGAATGGGCACGGATGTGGGTAATGAAAACAGGATATTGTCTTGCTAATAAACATTTTTGGATCTCCTTAAAAATCTCAGCCACTGTACTAGAAGGCTTAATTAATCCAGCTAATTCTAAGGTTTTAACAGCATTTGACTACATAAACAGAGTCAGAGACCACATTCAAAGGTCCAGGAAACACCTTTAATACCTCCAAACCTATGTTACATTCCACCATTTGTGGGGAGTGCATATCTGTGAGTGGTAACAACTCCTTCATGTACATAAGTGTAAAGTGTATAGGTTTTTCCACCTTCCGCTACTGGTTTGGTCCCTCTGCTGCACCAGCCCCAAATAACACAGAGACTCTGTATTAGATATAATTCTGTTGGCCCTGTTACTTGTTTCTTATCGGCTAGCTCTGTCTTAAATATTAACCCATTTCTATGTATTTCCACGTGGTCTTACCGAGAGCGGAGGAATGGCAGTTCTGTTCTCTCCAGGCTCTCCATCCTGACTCCTCCTTACTACTTCCTATTTCCCCCTTGTCTCCTAGTACCTCCTATCTTGCTTTCCTATTGGCCAACAGTGCTTATTCATTAACCAGTATGAGAAACATATATGCATAATGGCATCTCCCATCACATAAGCCCCTATTCCTGTTTTTGATCCATCTGTATACACTATCCTGCCATCAGGGAGAGGCGTGACACTTACCATTTTTGAAAAAATGAAAGGATGTGTTCTAGCAAATGTTAATAAAGGATGTTTAGGATAATGGTTATCAAAAGTTCTCAAGAAGGTAGAGGCAAGTATTGCCCAATCATCACTCATAGCACATAGGGTCTGAATTGGTTCCATATTATAAGGTGTAATAATTTGCTTAGGAAACTCCCCAAAATGGGTAAGAGCCTTTTTTTAAGCCCTTCAGGGCAATTTTTGCAACAGCAGTTGGATAATATTCTATAGTTTTTGCTGGGGAAGCTTGAGGGTGCATCCAAATTAATGGACCATTTTGCCATAAGACTGCAGTTGGCAGCAAAGCGGTCTGTAACACACAAAGATCAAAAGGCTCCTGCGCTGAGATTCTAACTAATTGTGCTGCAGTGTTCGCATGCTCCACCTTATGGAGAGCTTCCGCAGCTGCAGGAGATAGGGTTCTTAATGAAGTCAATTGTGGATCCCCTTCAAGCACATCAAACAATGGTTTTAACTCTGCTGTGGGTATTTTTAAATAAGGCCGTAGCCAGCTAATATCTCCTAGTAATTTTTGAAAATCATTCAAAGTTTTAAGTTGATCTCTTCTAATCTCCATCTTTTGAGGTTGTATAATCTCTGGTCGCACAACAGCCCCTAAGAACTGTCCTACTTTGGACCTTTGTACTTTCTCTGTAGCTATGCTCAGACCATATTTCTCCAACCATTTTACCAAATCTGCATAAGCCTTTTCAAGCTCTTTCTCATTATTCCCACAAAAAAGAATATCATCCATATAATGAATAATTCTTAGAGAAAAATATTTTTCCTTGACTGGTACTAATGCCTGTTGTACATAAAGTTGACACATAGTGGGGCTATTGGTCATGCCATGGGGCAACACCTTCCATTGAAACCTCTCATCTGGTCCCTCATGATTAATGGCCGGTAAAGTGAAGGCAAATCTAGCTCTATCTTGCTCAAACAATGGAATAGAGAAAAAACAATCCTTAATATCTATTATAATAACTTGCCAATCCTTAGGTAAACTGATAAAAGTGGAAGGCCCCGTTGGACTGGGCCAAACAGTTGCATTTGTGCATTAATGGCTCTGAGGTCATGAAGCAATCTCCATTTTCCAGATTTCTTCTTGATAACAAAAATAGGAGTATTCCAAGGAGAGTTGGATCCCTCGAAATGTCCCAAATCTAATTGCTATTTTACTAATTGATAAGTGACCTCTAATTTCTCCTGTGAAAGTGGCCATTGAGGTACCCATATTGCCGCTTCAGTTATCCATGGTATGGACATCCCTTCCCCAATGGCCCCTACGAAAAACCCAATCCTGCACGATCATTTTTTGAAATGACTTAAACAGGTTCTTTAATGCCCTGATACTGCTTTCCTATCCCTAGCCCTGGTATATATCCCTTATCTAACATCATATTTTGTGCGAAGATGGAATATTCATTCATTAATTTTAATCCTAAAGCTTTTAAAATATCTCTTCCCCATAAATTTACCGGCAAGGGAAGAACATAGGGGGTAAACAACCCTGACTGACCTTCTGGTGCCTTCCATATTAGGGATTTAGAGCTGATAGCAGGAGTGGCTTCATACCCTAGTCCCTGCAAGGAATGTTCTGATTGGGTTATTGGCCATTTTGAAGGCCACCAGGAGGTGGCAATGATACTTTTATCAGCTCCTCTGTCCAAAATTCCCTGAAAATTCTTTCCTTCTATATATAATGTTAATGTTGGTCTGGTATCAAGATCAACTGCAAGATAAGCAGAATCAAATTTATCTGAGTGGCCAAATCCTTCTGCCCTTCTGTTTCGTTTAATGGCCCCAAAATCCTCATGACAACTAGGAAGAATAAGTAACTGTGCTATGCGATCACCCATGGAGATGGGAAAAATCCCTCGTGGCAATGAGGACATGATCATGAGTTGTCCCTCATAATCTTGATCTATAACTCCAGGATGGACAATTAAACCTTTTAGGGTGGTAGATGACCTTCCTAGTAATAGTCCTACTGTGTTTTTTGGCAGAGGGCCTGAAAAATCAGAAGGAACAGGTTGTACACCCATTTGGGGGGTCAAGACAATTCTAGTGGTGGCACGGAGGTCCAATCCTGCAGAACCTGCAGTGGCTCTCCATGGGGCTTCCTCCTTTCGAGGCTCAGGGGGGAGCTCATTGCCCCATATATTTGAGGGCTCTGAGGGCAGGGGCCCCGCGGGGCATTTTTTGGCTCAGGCAACGGTTTACCATTAATGTCTTTGACTGACTTACATTCATTTGCCCAAAGTTTGCCTTTTTTACATCAGGGACAGATTCCTGGCATCCTCTTAGGTCCTGACATGCATTCCCTACAATTCTTTTGTATATGTCCCATTTTGCCACATTGAAAACAAGTCTTGTTATTTTCCGCCATATTGCCCTTTCTTTGTCCTTGTAAAATGGCCGCCAGCCCTGCATTGGTCAAAGGACCTCCTATTTCTCTACAAGCCTTAAGCCAAGCTTGTAAGCCTTTTCCTTTCCAAGGAGTTATGGCTTGTCTACATTCCTAGGTGCATTTTTCATAAACTAGTTATTCTGTTAAGGGCATAGCCTGTTCTTGATCTCCAAAAATCCTTCCTGCGGCCTCCATCATAAGCACTACAAAGTCTGGAAATGGTTCATTTGGTCCCTGAATGACTTTTGTAAGGTTCCCTGATACTTCCCCTCTATTAGGTAGTGCCTTCCAGGCCTTAACAGCACATGTGTTAATCTGAACATAGACCTCTAAAGGATACACTGTCTGATTATTTGTCCATTGTCCTTGTCCAGTGAGCATGTCAAATGTCCAAGCGAGCTGCCCCACTGCCTCGTTAGAGCGGGCTTGTGATTGACTCAAATCATGCCATATGGCCTTCTACTCTAAGTATTGTCCCATAGTGAGACAAGCCTTCACAACAAACATCCAGTCAGAGGGAGTCATGGCCACCGCAGACAGTCTTTCTATTTGCGACAGAGTGTAGTTCGCTCTGATAGCATAAGTGCGAACAGACTCTACCAATTCTTTAACCTGTTTATGCTCAAGAGTGTGATGGGCACGATTCCCATCTTCCTCGAACACAGGAAAGATCCAGGTTATCTCATGTCTGGTTTCAGGAGAGCAAAAGGAGTATTTACATTCCTTCTCTGCATAAGTAGGAGGTGCAGTAAGGACTCGTGCAGCCTCCTCCTCCAAATCTTCCTCCTCAGAGGGTGATAGTTCCTCTTCCAAGGGGTCACTGGAAACTTCTAAAGCCTCCAATTCCTCTAAAGGATAAAGGTGTTTTTTCTTTCCTCCGCAAGATGGATCCGTCTCACGGGGCCCTTTCAATTTCTCTTTATTTTGTTTTTTCTATTTACGTGCAACCATCTTTTCTTCATGTTCTACTTCTGACATGCTTCTTGAAAATTGGAAAATGGTCTAGTGCCTGCTTTTAGCTGCCCATCATGTGCTTCCCAAAAACAAAACAAACACAGTAAAAACAAGCAGGCAACCAAATGCACAATAATCAACCCTTCAATGGCAGGATCAAGCCCAAACAATAGCATGACTATCAGAACTCACCTTATCTGTTACCTTTGTGCCACAGTTCTGAATCCTCTCCAGTCTCCTGAAGGGTCCCCCGTGTGCCGTTGATGTCAGTTTCCCGGGATTCGGCACCACTTGTCGAGCGCTATCGCCTTGGCGGCAAGAACGACACTCAACAGGATTCTTCTGCAGCTATGTTTATTGCGCGGCTCATTACAGCAAGTTGAGGGAAGATCCCAAGGAGGAAAAAGGGCTCTGCTTATGTATGTTCAGAGGAGTCGTGTCCGTTACTGACAGGTGCAGCCCGCAATGCTCGTAACGGTCACCCCATGACGTGGATCACGCATCCGCGCCTTGCTGGCTTATGGACAGGAAACCAGCGCCATCTTCAGGAATGGCATCTGTGGCTCTCTACAGTCAGATAATCAAACTGTCTTGCCTGATGAATTCTATTGGCATATCTTCACCAGCGCCTGAATCTCTGTTGCAGTGTGGCAAGACCTGAGATAATGGGCCCATTCCTGCCAAAACAATAGTAGCCAAAATGTTGATATCAGCTGAAAAAAAGGCTGCAGCAGGGGCATCACCAGCATTGCTGAGAGAGAGATGGGCTTCCGTGTTCTGGGTTGTCATCCTTCTGCCAGGTCTTGGGGATGGTGCCGACCTCCTTGTGCCACTACTTTTCATCATCGATCACAAACGATGTGAAGATGTGGAGCAAGAGCAGGTAGTCAAAACCCAGACCACCATACTGGCTCTGGTGAAGTCCTTGCACTTCTCCGAGGACACCATGCAATCTTCTGGACTCAATCTTTTAGCATCCTTAGTACTCTGGGAGATGCACTATTCATTCAGAAAATGATCTGCCCATGTCTACAACTTTCCTGTCCTTGTCCCAGACAGATATTTTCATCCTAATCATAATTGGTGACGGCATTGTCTTTCGCTCAAATTATTTAAAGAATTAAATAAGTCAGTAATAGATAACTGTCACAATAAAGAGGAGATGTAGCATTTAGCTGTCAGGGAAGCATGGCCAGACACCAGTCATGAAGGATGTCATCATCATCAATTGAAACAATGAATCATAAAATGTGATGATATTGCACACTAACGCCACAAGAGGGAGAATTACAGGTCTCTTCATGGAATGGAGGATTTTTGCTTTACATAACTGTACAAATATTTACATTCTTAGGTATTAACATGAACTGTCAATTTAAATACATAATTATGTAATTAGATGATCTGTGGCACCAAATTCCAGGTGTCATGGATGATATAATCATTGGTTTATATAATTAAATAATCAAATAATGAGTTCATGTAACATTATCCACTTCCCAAAGGTGGCTCCAAACCAGACTCGAGAACGATGCTGTTGTGGTTAATTTAAATGTTTTAACTACATAATTGATATTTAGGTGGTCTATAATAATTGCCTCCCACATCGTGGAACCACAATCCACTGATCATGGGTTATCTAATGTCCTATTTTCATAATCAAATAACAACATAATCAGATGATGAATTGGTCTGCCATACTCAAAACAGTTAACTCTCACTTGACTCCCCATGATTGCGTGAATCTCGCAGGTTCATCCCTTATTTAATCGCAGAGTTGAGTAGTAAAATGTTTAAATGCTGAAATGTGATTGGGTATGCAGGGTTTTGAGAAGATATCACATAATTAATGTTGGACTAAATCTACTCTAAGAAATGGATTATCACCTTCCTGAAGGAAGTTAACAATGGAAAATTCACCTTTTGATGAATGACTGTAAGTCTTATTATCTTTTGTTCCATAGTTTTACTTCTTAGGAGAGAAAACATCCATAAACCAAAGTCTTTGAACTGTTTCTCCACAGACAACTATGTTCTCCGATAATTAGGTAATCTTGAATTTGGTAACGAGTAAAAGCTGTAGGCAAACTTCCAGTGATTTGGATATGACTTGGTTAGGGGAATCAAATGATGTCATGAAAAGTTTTAGGAGATAGTTGTCTTGGGAAACTGTAATGTCCCATGATAACACTTTCTCGAAGCTGCTCTCTGTTCCTTGGCCCATAATACCAGGATACAGAACGCAAGCAGGGTTGCCAGGCAACATTTATGATCTAACATTCTGTCACATTCTAGTGCCCCTCCCACTTGCTAAAAGTAGCATACCCACCTATGAACTAACCTTAAAGCCTCACTGAGTTTCTCACAAAAACAAAGCAGGCTCTTTCTTTTGAGTTCTACATATTTACCAGTCTCTCAAGCTACAAAATGCCTTAGTGACATAAGCATGGAAACGAAAGCATCATTATGCCATTCAAGTACATTGATGAGTATTTTAAACCTGTTTTCTATGCTTCAATTTTCTAATTTCTAGAATGGAAATTATACAACGAATCACCTCTACCATACTCCTTTTCTCTTTATTGAAAATAAAATAAACTCCTCTTCATCCTAGACCCTTTAGAGGAGCTTAATCCCATGGTTTCTCAGAGTTGTTTAGATTTGCATGTGGCTGATGAGTAAGGATTTTGAGCACTGTCTTATGTTTCTTTCAGTCATTTTGGATTCCTCAATTGATAGTTCTGTATTAAGTCCTGCACCCCGCTTTCTAATATGGTTATTTCATGTTATTTATTGTTGGTGGTGTGTCATGTTATTGAAAGACCTAAAAAGTAATGTTAATGATGGACTAACCTAGAAACCAATATCCGTTCCTTGGAATTTGCTAGCTTCCTCTCACAAGACCCTGAGATAAGAAGAATTCACACTACCCCTCCTTTCCTGTGAGTCAACAGGTGGTAAATAGGGTCAAGAGATAGCTGTAACTCTGGTTTTCCCAGACAAGATTAATTAGCACACCTGAGGCCCTAAGGTCTGCTGACCCTAATAACAGACCATCCGGCCTCCAAGGGTCATGTACTCAATGGACAGAGGGTCCCACCCCCTCCCTAAGCTTGTGGGTTTGCCTTTAAAAACACCTGGGCCCAGGGGAGGGGGCTTCTCCCTAGCCTGCTTGCTGGAGGAGCCCATTTGCACAAATGTTTCCTGTTCATTAAAGCCTCTTGCGTTTTGCAGCAACTGGACTGAACATTGAGTTCTTGGGGTATCGACGGAACCTGGAAGACTCCTCATTCTGAGGGTCTTACATTATCAGCCCAACAGAGTTCATTACATGAGATTCCCTGATCAAGACATTATTCATTTATTCCATTTTTAAAATCGGTGGTGACTGTGTCCTTCATGGGTCAATTCTGTTGCAAGCTCTCAGAAACTGATGATGTGAAACAATGCAGTTTTTTTAAAATCGTGTAATAATTGGAATGTTAAAAATCTCCGATTACGTAATCAGTAATCACTGGATAAAGCAGTGTCCCTCATTTTCTGGGCACTGCTTCTGGTACCAATCTCCTGCTATGTCAATGTCACAGCAGCCAAATGATGGATGACACCATCATTTTTTATGCAATCAAATATGTTAATAATTGTATAGTCCTGCATACTTCACTTTCATAAGATGGAACCCAACTCCAGGGATTGTCAAAGAAGTAGTACTTAGATCATAAAATCATGCCACACAATTAACTCCCAGGGAGGAAGGCCAGACTCCAGTCATGAAGAACAACATCTTCATTGATTTAAATAATTATTACATAATGAAAAATGATTGAATAATGACAAGGTTGTGCATACTTAAATCCCACATTGAGTACTCAGACTGATCTCTTCCTGGAATAATGAATTATTTAAAAATTAAATTGATAATTAATTCATTGGAGTTTTAAACTAACACTGACAAGGTAGCACCAAAGTCCTAAACCTATCACTGATGTAATGATCTATTTACATAGCTAAATGATGAAGTAATGAGATGATGTTACATCATCAACTTCCTAAAGAGACTCATGGTCCATAACATTACCTGTATTTTAAATAAGTCAATTAAATAATGAATTATTATTTAATTTCCTAGTTAAACAGTTAAATACGTAAGTTTAGTATTAGTTGATGTGATGGTCTGGCACGATGGACTCCCATAAGAAGGCTCAAAACTCCAGTGATCACTGAATACATAGTGACAGATTTTCATAATAAAATGAATGCCACAGCTGCCCCAGTGGAGACAGTGTAGCAATGGCTGAGAGAAATCTCAATGGCTACCTGTCCAGAGGTTCATACCACATGTGGTTATGCCTCCTGGGGAAAAGTAGTTCAGGACCCTGGTGGTGATTGCCTGAATGAAAGTCTGGAAGGGGTGCTAGGTGTTTGTTGTGCTATGATAGCTTTAATGCTTTTGGTCATAGGTGCTTTGGTCTTTAGCTCCACTGTTAATTCAGAGAAGCCCAGAAAACACTTAGATATAGTTTCTGGGACAGAAAGAGATACACACCAGCCCTCAGCTACAAATCCCAGGGCACCAGTGGAGACTTCAGGTGTCAGCCCAAGGCCTAACAAATTAACATACCTAAGGCTATAGGAATTTCCCCACAAGATGAGCCTGCCTAATTAGGACTGCCCACAGCAAAGCTGTTGTGGGATTTACTACTGAGTTTTTAGGGCGCCTATATCATTAAAACAGTACAAGAGTTCTTATCAATGCTGTTAAAAGTTTACTGACCAGAGACAATGATTATTCTCTAAACTCAGTAAATCTAATCCCTGGTAAGATGACCACAAGCAAGCCAAAATAAACATGAGATGTATTTACGATCTTGTGCTCCAAAATAATTGCTGACATTTCTATAATATGTCGGTAAATTTTAAACTGTGGCCAAAGATCTCTTCCTTGAACTTTCTGCATAAAAACCTGATGCTCTGAAGTAAAAATCGCAGCAGTTGCAAACCTCCTCGAGTGTGTTTGTGTCTGTCAAGCCGAAGCCACTCCTGACCTGGTCATCCAAGTCTTGGTCTCCCTGAAGACCGGTTGCCCACTGAAAAGTCTGTGGCAGCTGGTGCCTAAACAGGAACCCTCGGACAGGTAAGTCTTTTCAAGGAGTGGATAGGCGCTCACCAAGGGAACTGCAGTCCCGACAGTGAAGATAGGCTTGTTAAGGGTGTGTAATCTGGGAAGTTAAGATGATAAGCTTGGGCTCAGAGGAACAGAAAATGTTCATATCAGTCTTGACACATATGCTAGCAGAAAAATGTTTAAAAGTGTCTGATGCCACCTCAAAAGAGTTTTACTTAAAACAATTAGCATGGGAATATGCTAATACATTATGGAAAGATTTAATCAGGCCCATAAGGAAAACAGGGTCAATACAGGATTACATAAAAGTATGTGCAGATGCCTCACCTGCTATAGTGCAAGGGATGGCTTATGCAGCAGCTATGCAAGGGAAGAAATCCTCTGCTTTTGTGAAACAGACATATGGGGGGAGGCAATGGTAAGAATCCAGCCCCCAATTGTTTTAATTGTGGAGAATCAGGCCATATGAAAAAAAGACTGTAATAATGGAGGACAGGTTGGAAGTCCTAAAAAGATTCCTGGCATTTGCCCAAGATGTAAAAAGGGAAGACATTGGAGGAGTGAGTGTCATTCCAAGTTCTCCAAAAATGGGACTCAAATTGAAGGAAGTCCTAAGGAGGAATCAAAAACCTAGTAAAGGGGTAGCCTCTCAGCCCCCCAAACAAAGAGTGGAAGAGAATGGATGGGAAAGAGGGCAAATGAAAAGAATAAGAAAAAGAGAGAGAGAAAAAAATGGAAGACACAGCATGGCAAGTCAAGTCAAGGAAAGACAAATGAAGGTAATGGAAAAAAAGGGGGAAGTGAAAGGATGAAAATGGCAGGAAATGTAAGGAAATTAAAGGAATTGTAAGGCAATGCAACAATAAAAAAATGGTAAGCAAGGCAAGTAAAAGCAAGGAAAAGGAAGAGTCATGAAGGCAAAGGAAGGGATTGGAAGGCAAGACGATATAAGTCAAAGAAGGTAATGGAAGGAAAGGGGAATAAAAAGGCAAGGCAAAGTTATAAATGGTAAGGCAAGAGTAGGAAAGGGAGTCAGCATGATAAAGTTAGGCAATATCATTAAAGGGAAGAGTAAAAAAGGGGAGGGAAAGAAACAAAAGGCAATGCAAAGGAAGAAAAGGAAAAGAGAGACCCAGGCAACCTCTCTGCAAGGAAAGAGGCTGACCCTGAGGAAGAGGTGGCCAAATATGAGCTGGACTATTATCATGACTTCCCTAACATTGCTCCTTCCTCTGCTTGGCAAATGCAGCAGGTCATTCTGCCTAGCCACTCCTCAAGGAGAACTCCAAACCCTACTGCCCTACTGCCCTACTGCCATCCCCCAATGCTGCTCCAGGGTTTAGGGAAGCAAAGATTTTGCCCTGCATATGCACCAGGTCAGCAGGAACTGTCAGTGCCAAGAACTCAGTTGCTACAATGGTGGTTATGTACTTTTCAAGCAGCTACAGTCACAGATAAACTGCAGGGGGCAAACCCAGGCCCAGAGAGCAAAGGCAGGACCGAACCTAGAGGCCTGCAGTCTTAGGAGCTGCTGTGTATGGAAAAATTAATGCAGCCTGTCAGAAACTTGTGAATTTATTGAAATTTGTTCAGCTTTTGGATGCTCATAGTTCAAAGGTTATCTATAACAGCTACATTGCAAGAGATTTCAATTAAGGATGTTTTATTTCAACAAACTAATATTGGTCTAAAGAAAAGGAGAGCTAAAATATTAATGTATGCTCTGTATGTATGGTGTGGCCACACAGGTGAGTGTCTGAGTGTCTGAAGTGTGATTGTGAATATGTGAATGTGTGAATCCCAACAATAGGTACTACTTGAATTGCTTGAGATTAAGAGAGAGAGAGAGAGAGAGAGAGATCAAGATTGGAGATCTGCATCACCCATGACTATCTTGCAGAGTGAAACAGTAGGAAATAGTCACGGCCAAAACGGCCTGAGCGCCAGGGAAATCTATATGGATGGCTCAAAAGAGTTTAACAGAGGAGGGAACACATAAATCTTCCTGACTTTTGGTGGTTATAAAAGAAATTGAAAGAATAGAGGTTAATGTAAGGTTTGAGAAAAGCTATTGAAAGGAGGCCTCAATGAAGATGCAAATGAGACCTTGTCAGCTATTTAGAAAAAGCCTCAGGGAACTGCGGCCCTGTTAGACCCCCCCACACACACACCTAGAAAGATGTGACATCATCTCATAACTTGATTACTTAGCTATTGAAATAGATCATTACATCAGCCATAGGTTCATGAATTTGGTGCCATCTTTTCAGAGTTAATATAAAGTGCCAACTAATTAATTATTAATTTAAGTTTTTAAATAAATCATTATTCCAGGAAGAGAATGGTCTGACTTCTGCCTGTGGGGTTTAAGTGTGCACCACCATGTCATTAATCAATTATTTTTCATTACATATTACTTATTTAAATCAATGAAGATGTTGTCTTTCATGACTGGAGTCTGGACATTCCTCTCTGTGAGTTAATCGTGCGGTATTACATAAGTATTACTTCCTTGAAAGTCACTGGAGTTTGGTTACATCTTATGAAAGTGAAGTATGCAGGACTATCTAATTATTTCCTTATTTGATTACGTAAATAATGATTTTGTCATCCATTATGGTTTTGGCTACTGTGCGATTGACACAGTAGGAGATTGGTACCAGAAGCAGTGCCCAGAGAATGAGGGACACTTGGTTATCCAGTGATTACTGATTATGTAACAATAGATTTTGAAGGATGGAATGACTAAACGACTTTTAAAAAAAAACTGTATTATTTCTGCATCATCAGGTTCTGAGAGGTTGCAACAGAACTGACCCATGAAGGACACAGTCAACACCGGCTTTCAAACTTGAATAATTTAATAATCTCATGATCGGAGATTCTTAGCGAATGAACTCTGTCGGGCTGATAACATGAGCCACCACCAACTCAAAATAACTCTACATAACCATATTAGAAAATGGGATACAGGACTTAATAGAGAATTATTATCGAGAACTCAAAAATGACTGAAAGAGACATAAGACAGTGCTCAAAATCCTTAGTCATCAGCCAAATGCAAATAAAAACAACTCTGAGAAACCATGAGATCAAGTTGCTCTAAAGATAAGGCAGTGAGGAGAATTTATTTATTTTTTTCCCAGTAAATAGAATAGGATTATGGTAGAGGCAATAAATGGTATTATTTCCATTCTGCAAATGAGACAATTGAAGCATTGAAAATAGGTTTAAATACTCATCAGTGTACTTGATTGGCATAATGATTCTTTAGTTTTCATGCTTAAATCACTATAGGCATGATGTAGCTTGAGAGACAGGTAAATAGGTATAACTCAGAAAAAAGAGGCCTGCTTTGTTTTTGAGAAAATCAGTGAGGCTATAGGTTAGTCCATCGGTGGGTATGCTAATTTTAGCATGTGGGAAGTGCACTAGAATGTGACAGAATGTTGGATGATAAATGTTGCCTGGCAACCCTGCTTGCATTCTGTATCCTGTTATCGTGGGCCAAGGACCAGAAAGCAGCTTCGATGAAGTGTTATCATGGGACATTACAATCTCCCAAGACAATGATCTCCTGAAATTTTAAAGACAGCATATGATTTGCCTCACCAAGTCATAGCCAAAACTCTGGGGGTTTGCCTACAGCTTTTACTGGTTACCCAATTCAAGATTACCTAATATCAGAGAACATATCTGTGGAGAAAGAGTTCATAGACTTCTGTTTATGAATGCTCTCTCTCCTAAGAAGAAAAAGATATGGATTAAAAGATAATAAGACTCACAAATATTCATCAAAAGGTGAGTTTTCCATTGTTAACTTCCTTCAGGAAGGTGGTAATCCATTTGTTAGAGTAGACTGAGGTATAATTGGATTGTAGTCCATCTGTATTGAGGCAGCCGTCCAACATTAAATATGTGATATCTTCTAAAACCCTGTATACAAAATGGCATGTCCGCATTTACTCATTTTACTAATAAACTCTGTGATCACATAGGGGATGAAATGGGGACTTTCACACACAATAGTGTGGGAGTCAAGTGAGAAAAAATTGTGTCGAGTATGGCAGAGCATTTCATCCTCTGATCACGTTATAATTTAATTATGAAAATAGGACTATAGATAATCCAAGGTCAGTGGATTATGTTTCCACGATATGGGAGTCAAGTATTTTAGACCATCTACATATTAATTATGTAAGTAAAATATTTAAATTAATCGTGACATCAATATTCATGAGTCTCGTTAATCCACGTTAAGGAAGTGGATGATGTTACATCAACTCTTTGATTATTTAGTTAGATAAAACAATGGTTATATTATCCATGACAACTGGAGTTTGGTGCCACAGATCATTTAATTACATAATTATATTATTTAAATTGACACTTCTTATTTAGATAAAAGATAATATTATGGACCATAAGTACCTTTTGGAGTGAGATTTTGGGAGTTGATGTTGTAACATCATCTCATTGATTGATTATTTAGATATTTAAATAGATCATTACATCAGCTCTAGCTTTATGACTTTGGTGCCATCTTGTCAGAGTTAATATAAAACGCCAAATAATTAATTATCAATTTAATTTTTTGAATAAATCATTATTCCACGAAGAGTTCAGTTCGACTTCTCCATGTGGGATTTAAGTATGCACCATCATGTCATTATTCCCTTATTTCTCATTATATATTAATTATTGAAATCGATGAACATGTTGTCCTTCATGACTGGAGTCTGGCCATTCCTCCCTGGGAGATAATCGTGTGACATTATTTAATTTTCTAAGTATTACTTCCTTGACAATCACTGGAGTTTGGTTCCATCATATGAAAGTTAAGTATACAGGACTATTGAATTATTGACTTACTGGATTAGGTAAAGAATGATTGTGTCATCCGTTATGGGTTTGGCTGCTGTGCGATTGACACAGTAGGAGATTGGTACCAGAACCAGTGCCCAGAAGTAAGGGACACTGGGATAGCCAGTGAGTACTGTACTGATTACATAATAATAGATTTTTATCGATCGAATGATTAAACGCTTTAAACAAATCTATTGTTTTGCATCATCATTTCCTGAGCATTTGCAAAAGAACTGACCCATGAAGGACACAGTCAACATTGGCTTTCAAACATGAATAATTTAATAATCTCATGATCAGAGATTCTTAGCGAATGAACTCTGTCGGGCTGATAACATGAGCCACCACCAACTCAAAATAACCCAAAATAATCATATTAGAAATTGGGGTACAGGACTTAATAGGGAATTATCAATTGAGGAATCAAAAATGACAGAAAGAAACATAATACAGTGCTCAAAATCCTTAGTCATCAGCCAAATGCAAATCAAAACGACTCTGAGAAACCATGTGATCAAGCTGTTCTAAAGGTAAGAGAATGAAGAGAAGTTTTTTTCTCTTCTGAAAAGAGAAAAGAATTATGGTAGAGTCGATTAATGGTATTGTTTGAATACTCATCAATGTACTTGGTTGGAATAATGATGCTTTCGTTTTCTGCGGCGTCTACCTCTGCCAGCAAGGGAACAGGACTATGACTCTTCTTCAAGCAGTTTCTTCAGGTACTTTATACATCAGAACCTGCTCCTTCCAACTCCAGCAAGTCCTTAAATATGCGCTCACTGCCCAATCAGCTCATGCCTCCAGGTGATCCTGGGATGGCCACAGAAGGAGGAAGCACACCAGATCCATCATGTACTTCCAAATAAGGCTTGTTTACAGCTAAGCTCGGATTTACCTGGCATCCAGCCTGTCAAAACCTTGGGGCTAGCTTGTTCACAGCTGAACTCTGACTACCTGGCATCCAGCCAGGCACCACCTAGGGGCTGTGGCTTGCCACACTTTTCATGCTTAAATCACTATAGGCACTTTGTAGCTTGATAGACTGGTAAATATGTAGAACTCAAAAGACAGAGACTTGCTTTGTTTTTGTGAGAAAACCAGTTGGGCGTTAAGGTGTGCATGCTAATTTTAGCATGTGGGAGGTGCATTAAAACGTGACAGAATGATGGATCATAAATGTTCCCACAACCCTGCTTGCATTCTGTATCCTGGTACCATGGGCTGAGAAGCAGAGAGCAGCTCCGATAAAGTGTTACCATGGGACAATACAATTTGCCAAGATAACTATCTCCTAAAATTTTAACGAGAGTATTTGATATTCCTAACCAAGTCATTGCCAAATCACTAGACATTTGCCTACAGCTATTACTGTTTACCCACTTCAAGGTTACCTATTATCAGAGAACATAGTCCATGTAGAAACAGTTCAAAGACTTCGGTTTACGAATGCTCTCTCTCCTAAGAAGTAAAACTATGGATTAAAAGATAATAAGAATCATATTTATTAATCAAAAGGAGATTTTTCCATTGTTAACTTCCCTCAGGAGGTTGATAATCCATTCATTATAGTAGATTTAGGGATTATTGGTTGCAGTTCATCTTCTTTGATGCAGCTGTCCAACATTAAATGTATGATATCTTCTAAAACCCTGCATACACAATGACACTTCAGCATTTACACATTTTACTACTCAACTCTGCAATGAAATAAGGGATGAACTGGGGACTTTCACACAATCTTGTGGGAGTCAAATGACAGACAATGTGTGTCGAGTATGGCAGACCATTTCATCCTCTGATTATGTTATTATTTAATTATTAAAAGAGGACATTAGATAATCCAAGATCGTTGGATTATTGTTCCATGATGTTTGAGTCAAGAATTTTAGACCATTTATAATAATTATGAAATTAAATAATTTACATTAATCGTGACAGCATTGTCCACGAGTCTGGTTTGGAGCCACCTTAGGGAAGGGGTGATGTTACATCAACTCATTATTTGATTATTTAATTATATAAAAAAATGATTATATCATCCTTGACACCTGGAATGTGGTGCCACCTTGTGGGGTCAAGTGCGACAGATCATCTAATTACATAATTACGGTATTTAAATTGACAATACCTGTTACTACCCAAGGCAATGTAAATATTTGTATAATTATGTAAATCAATAATCCTTTATTCCATGAAGAGTCCTGTAAAGCTCCCTCTTGTGAAGTTAATGTGCAATATCATCACATTTTATGATTATTATTATTTTTTTTTTTTTTTGATGATGATGATGACTACTGGAGTCTGGCCAAGTTCCCTGCCAGTTAAATGCTACATCACCTATTTATTGTGACAGTTAGCTATTACTGACTTATATAATTATTTAAATTATTTAAATGACAGACAATGCCATCACCGATTATGATTATGGTGCCAATATCTGTCAAGGATAAGTTTAGGAAGGCTGTAGAAATGGACTCAGCAGTTTCTGAATGATCTATGCATCACCCAGTGTACTGGGGATTCTGGGTGATTGAGGCCAGAATATTCCAGGGTGCCCTCCGAGTAGGACAAGGACTTCACCAAGGCAGGCACGGTGGTCTGGCTGTTTAAGTCCCTGCTGTTCCTTCACATCTTCACATTGTTTGTGATCTAGCATTAGATGAAGTAGTGGCACAAAAAGTCAGCACCATCACCGAGACCTCGCAAAAGGATGACGACCCAGAACACGGAAGACATCTCATTCTCAGCTCTGCTGGTGAGGCCCCTGCTGCAGTCATCTTTTCAGCTGATAGAAACATTTTTAGCTAGTACTGGTACGCCAGGTATGGGCCCATCATCTCAGGTCCTTCCGCACCACAACAGAGAATCAGGCATTGGTGATGATGTCAGGGCAACAGAATTCTTCAAGCAAGATAGTATGATTATCTGATTACTGACTCATGGAATTTTAAAAATCCGTGATGACAGCGTACATTATCATGTCTGGCATGTCTACCCAGGTACTGATGATACAAAAAATTTCAAACACATAAGTAAAGATGTAATTCTTAAATTGTTTCATTATATAAACTATGAACCCTAAAGTTTGGTGCCACCTTGTGTCATTCAAGTGTGACAGACGATCTAAATACCTGATTATTTCATTAATCCAATCTGACTTTTTCTATTCCAGGAAGAGTGGAGTCTGGATCCACTTTGTAGGTGTTAAATGTGTACTGTGATTTAAGTAATTATTTATTTATTTAAATCAAGTGTGATATCATTCTGTTATGTCTCTGAGTGAATTATGAGAAATTATCTCATGATTCATTCATTTTTTGTTCAATTCTATAATTAAAAACTCAATACCTTCAGATTGTGGCAGGCCAAAAGTATTCATCAGGCAAGACAGTACGGTTATCTGACGATTAACTTATTGAATGTTAAAAATCCGTGATGACAGCATACTTTTTCAGATCTGGCAAGTCAGCCCAGGAATTGATGATACAAAAAATGTCAACGACTTACATATTAAAGTTGTAATGAATAAATTGTTTCATTATATAATCTGTGAACCCTGAAGTTTGATGCCGTTTTGTGTGCCTCAAGTGTAACAGACAATCTAACTCTCTGATTACTTCAGTATTCAAATCTGTATTTTCTACTCAAGGAAGAGTGGAGTCTCGATCCAACTTTTTGGTATTAATTGTCTCTTGTGACTTCATTATTTATTTATTTGTTTGTTTATTTTAATCAATGGCGATATCATTTTTTTTATCTCTCTAGGGGTGAATTGTGAGAAATTACTTCATTATTCTTTCATTTTTATGTTCAAATCTACGATTAAGAACTGAAAGACTCTTCGGTATTGAGCAATCTTTTTGGCTTCATGTATAAAACATCATCTACTTGTTTAATGTTTATTCATTTAATTATGAAAATCTGTCATTATGTATTCAGTGATAACTGGAGTTTTGAGCCTCCTTATGGGAGTCCACTGTGCCAGACCATCATATCATCTAATACTACACTTACTTATTTAACTGTTAAACTCGAGGTTAAATAATAATTCTTCATTTAATTAACATATTTAAAGTACAGGTATGTTATGGACCATAAGTCCCTTTTGGAGCAGATTTTGCGAGTTGATGATGTAACATCATCATCTCATTACTTCATCATTTAGCTATGTAAATAGATCATTACATCACTTTAGGACTTTTTTTGTCCGTGTTCATATAAAACAACAACTCATTAATTATCAATTTAATTTTTTAAATAAATTATCATTTCAGGAAGAGATAACTCCATGTGGGATTTAAGTATGCACCACCATGTCATTATTCAATCAATTTTCATCATATATTAATTATTTAAATCGATGAAGATGTTGTTCTTCATGACAGGAGTCTGGCCATTCCTCCCTGGGAGTTGATCGTGTGTCATTATTTAATTACCTAAGTACTAGTTTCTTAAAAATCACTGGAGTTTGGTTCCATCTTAGGAAAGTTAAGTATGCAGGACTATCCAATTATTAAATTACTTGATTGTGTAGGTAATGATGGCATCATCCCTCATTTGGTTGCTGTGCGATTGACACAGCAGGAGATCGGTACCAGAATCATTTCCCAGAGCATGAGGGACACTGCCTTATCCAGTGATTACTAATTACATAATAGTAGATTTTTAACAATCGAATGATTACACCATTTTAATAAAAAATGTATTGTTTCATGTCATCAGTTTCTGAGAGGTTGCAACAGAAGTGACCCATGAAGGACACTGTCGCCACCGATTTTAAACATGGAATAATTGCATAAAGTCATGATCAGGGAATCTCATCTAATGAACTCTATGGGGCTGATAACATGACACACCACCAACAATAAATAACTCTAAGTAACCATATTAGAAAGCTGGGTACAGGACTTAATAGAGAACTATCAATAGAGGAATCCAAAAGAAAGAAACATAAGACAGTGCTCAAAATCCTTAGTCGTCAGCCAAATCCAAACTTAAACAACTCCGAGAAACCATGGGATCAAGCTCCTCTAAAGGTAACAGAATGAAGAGGAGTTTATTTTATTTTCAATAAAGAGAAAAGGATTATGGTAGAGGTGATTCGTTGTATTGATTACATTCTAGAAATTAGAAAATTGAAGTATAGAAAACAGGTTTAAAATACTCAGCAATGTACTTGAATGGCATAATGACGCTTTTATTTTCATGCTTATGTCACTAAAGGCATGTTGTATCTTGAGAGACAGGTAAATATGTATAACACAAAAGAAAGTGCCCTGCTTTGTTTTTGTGAGAAACTCAATGAGGCTGTAGGGTTTGTTCATCGATGAGTATGCTACTTTTAACATGTGGGAGTGGCACTAGAATGTGACATAACGTTGTTTCATAAATGTTTCCTGGCAACCCTGCTTGCATGCTGTATCCTGGTATCATGGGCCAAGGACCAGAGAGCAGCTTCGAGAAAGTGTTATCATGGGACATTACAGTCTCCCAAGATAACTCTCTCCTAAAACTTTTCATGACAGCATTTGATTCGCCTAAACAAGTCATATCCACATCTCTGGAAGTGTGCCTACAGCCTTTACTGGTTACCAAATTCAAGATTACCTAATTATCAGAGAACATAGTCTGTGGAGAAACAGTACTAAGGTGTCTGTTTATGGATGCTCTCTCTCCTTAATAGCAAAACTATGGAACAAAAAATAATAAGACTCACAATTATTCATCAAAAGGTGAGTTTTCCATTGTTAACTTCCTTCAGGAAAGTAATAATCCATTTGTTTGAGTATACTTAGGGATCCTTGGATTGCAGTCCATCTCTTTTGAGGTAGCTGTCCAACAATAAATGTGTGATACCTTCTAAAATCCTGCATACACAACAGCATTTCAGCATTTAAACATTTTACTACTCAACTCTGCAATTAAATAAGGGATGAACCTGGGAGTTTCACAGTCATGGGGGAGTCAAATGAAAGTCAATTACGTCGAGAATATCAGACCTTTTCAACCTCTGATGATGTTGTTATTTGATTATTAAAATAGGGCATTAGATAATCCATGATCAGTGGATTGTGGTTCCACAACGTGGGAGCCAATTATTATAGACCATCTAAATATCAATTATGTAGTTAAAATTTTTGAATTAATCATGACAGCATCGTTCATGAGCCTGGTTTGGAGCCACCTTAGGGAAGTGGATGATGTTACATAAACTCATTATTTGATTATTTAATTATATAAAACAATGATTATATCGTCCATGACACCTGGAATCTGGTGCCACAGATCATCTAATTACATAATTAATGAATTTATTTTGACAATCTGTGTTAATACCCAAGATAATGTAAATATTTGTATAGTTATGTAAACAACAATCCTCCATTCCATGAAGAGACTTGTAAAGCTCCCTCTTGTGGAGATAATGTGCAATATCTTCACATTGTATGATTCATTGACTAAATTGATGATGATGACATCCTTCATGACTAGAGTCTGGCTATGCTTCCCTGCCAGTAGAATGCTACATACCCTATTTATTGTGACAGTTAGCTATTAGTGACTTATTTAATTCTTTAAATTATGTAACCGACAGACAGTGCCATCACCGATTACGGTTAGTGTGCAAGGTGCCATCTTGTATGACTCAAGTGTGACAGACGATCTAACTATCTGGTTATTTCATTATAGAAGTCTGTCCTTTTCTACTCCAGTTAGAGTGGAATCTGGATCCTCCTTGTTGATGTTAAATTGTCACTTGTGATTTCTTTCTTCCTTCCTTCCTTCCTTTCTTTCTTTCTTTAAATCAATGTTGATATCGATTTTTATATCTCTAGGGGTTAATTATGAGAAATTATCTCTTTATTCAATCACTTTTTTGTTCATATCTATTATTAAGAACTCAATGACCCTTCAGTATTGAGCAATCATTTAGGCTTCATGCATAAAATACCATCCACTTGTTTAAAGTTTATTCATTTAATTATGAAAATCTGTCATTATGTATTCAGTGATCACTGGAGTTTTGAGCCTCCTTAGGGGAGACCATTGTACCAGACCATCACATCATCTAATACTACACTTACTTCCTTAAGTGTTAAACTAGGAAATTAAATGATAATTAATCACTTAATTAATGAATTTAAAATACAGGTAATGTTATGGACCATAAGTCCCTTTTGGAGTCAGATTTTGGGAGTTGATGTAACATCATCTCATTACTACATTGTTTAGCTATATAAAGAGATCTTTAGGACTTTGGTGCCATTTCGTCAGTGTTAATATAAAGTGCACACTAATTTATTATCAATTTAATTTTTTAAAACATCACTATTCCAGGAAGAGATCAGTCTGACTACTCCATGTGGGATTTATGTATGCACGACCATGTCATTATTCAATAATTTTTTGTTGTATATTAATTATTTAAATCAATGAAGACGTTGTTCTTCTTGACTTGGGTCTGGCCATTCTTCCATGGGAGTTAATCACGTGGCATTATTTACTTATCTAAGTAGTACTTCCTGATTATTTCATTATTCAAATCTGTCTTTTTCTACTCCAGGAAGAGTGGAGTCTGGATCCACCTTCTTGGTGTAAATTGTCTCTTATGATTTCAATATTCATTTATTTATTTATTTAAATCAATGTTGATATCATTTTGTTATCTCTCTAGGGGTGAATTATGAAAAATTATCTCTTTATTCATTCATTTTATTGTTGAAATCTATGATTAAGAACTCTTAATCTATGATTAAGTCTCTTCAGTATTGGGCAATCTTTTAGGCTTCACATATAAAACACCATCCACTTGTTTAATTTTTATTCATTTGCCACAGACCTTTCAGTGGGTGATGGGGCTTTGGGGAGACTAAGACTTTGATGAACAGGTCAGGAGTGGCTTCGGCTTGACAGACAGACACAAACACACTCGAGGAGGTTTGTAACTGCTGCGAGTTTTACTTCAGAGCAACAGGTTTTTATGCAGAAATTTCAAGGAACAGATCTTTGGCCACAGTTTAATATTTATAGACATATTATATAAATTTCAGCAATTATTTTGGAGCATGAGATCGTAAATACATATGTTTATTTTGGCCTGCTTGTGGTCAGGTTTCCAGGGATTAGATTTACTTAGTTTAGAGAATAATCATTGTCTCTGGTCAGTAAACTTTTAACAGCATTGATAAGAACTCTTACACTGTTTTATTGATTTAGGGGCCCTAAAAACTCAGTAGTAAACCCCACAACAGCTTTGCTTAGGTCAGTCTAATTAGGCAGGCTCATTTTGTGGGCAAATTCCTATAGCTTTAGATATGTTAATTTATTAGGCCTTAGGCTGACACCTGAAGTCTCCACTGGTGCCCTGGGTTTTGTAGCTGAGGGCTGGTCTGTATCTCTTTCTGTCCCTGAAACTATATCTAAGTGTTTTCTGGTCTTCTCTGAATTAACCGTGGAGCTATAGTCCAAAGCACCTATGACCAAAAGCATTAAAGCTATCATAGCACAACAAACACCTAGCACCCATTCCAGACTGTCAGTTGGGCAATCACCTGCAGGGTCCTGCACCAATTTTCCCCAGGAGGCATAACCAGGTGTGGTGTGAGCCTCTGGACAGGTAGCCATTGAGATTTCTCTCAGCCATTGCTACACTGTCTCCACTGGGCCTGGTGTGGCAGTTCCCCCTTTTTTATTTTTTAAGCAGAACAGCTGGAAATCTCGCTGGAGGGTGCTGATGGAGTGAAGTGCTATTCTGAAAAGAATAGGAAAGGCCAAACACACTATAAATAAAATAGCAGCTCCCATTCCTAGGAAAACAAAATACTGAGTCCAGCTTAATCATTCAGGGATCTTAGATTTTCTAAAAATGTTGATCCTAGGCCTGAAATGTCCCAAGTAAATATCTTTTTCTGACTCATAACCGTAATTTCCTCTTGCTATGCCTTGATATCATAGGTTAAATTGGTATCCTCCCATTCACCCAAGAAATGTGCCTTAGTTTCATTCCAATTCGAGGAAGAGTTGTATAGAAGAGGTGTAACACATATATACATAAACTCTGCATGACATTTAGTTGCTAACTACGTCTTAAGATTTTGTATATCTGGGCCCATTTCTATCATTGCCTCTTCTAAAGCATTTAATCTAGTTTCTAATTTTGGATCTATTAACCTCTGTTCTGACATTCACAAAGGAAGTTGTCTGCATTTCCTTTACTAATCCTGTTGTTGAAACTGCAAAAGAAGTCAATATGGCTATCAGTACTGTCATTCTTAAAATTAATGAGGCAACAAATCTTTTTGGCCTAATCAATTCATTAATTTTGCTAAACATGTTTATAGCTAAATTATCATACCAAGTATCATTACCCAAATCTACTGGAAGCATCACATAAGCAGGCCTTTTAACAATCAATATCGTTGAAAAGGATTATCATAACATTATTGTACACAGGTAATATGCAGGATCGACACTAACAAAAAATGAGTCCCCTTCTTTCTTGATATGCACGAATATTTAATTTCCAAAAATTAAGGCATAGGGGTAAGAGAGACAAGCTATGGACTTGGCAGCCTTTTTTGTTTTTTTTTTTTTTTTTTAATACTATAACATTGGCTGCTGCAACTAACCTGAACAGATCTGGCAGAGGAATCCCATATGTCCCATGCGGTTTTTGCAAATACCATACAGGTGACACCCACTCTGCTGAATACCATCTCCTTATGGGCTCATTTTTTGGAGGAGTGTACCCTATAAATTGAGCAAAATGTTCCTTAATGTAGCCAGAATAGCCATGATCAGGTGATGGTACAGAGAAAACCCAGATAATTTCTCCTGAAGCCATTGGAGAAAACCTTGTTCCAGTGTGAGGAAATCCTCAATGAAGCCAGTTAGGCATCTTATCTTCATTTTCCTCCCATAAACTATCTGTCTTTGTATTTTACCGAGCAAAGTGGCAATCTAGAAGGCAGCAGCTGATTTATTACCATAGTCTCATTAAAATTAGAGTGCCCTAAAATAGCAATTTGTAGTTGCCACATAGGTTGCTGTTTTGGACTCTTGTCTTTAACATGCTTATTTTCAGGAGTGTCAGTGAGGAAAGTTCTATAACTGACATGCAAAGAAACAGCTGGAGGGATACCACAAAGTGTTTTGCAAATTGGTAAGGATTCTGATCTACCCTCATAATTCACATACCCAGATGAATTAATCCCCATATGAAAAGCTGGTGTCCCCCCTAGCACATCAGTAACATAATTCATGATGTTAATGAGCTTTGTCTTTCCCCAAACCACCGGATGTAAGAGCGGAGGCTTGGGAATGTGAGCCCGGTAACTTTCCCTGTTTACCCCAGAATTTATTGACAAGACAGCAAAAAAAAAAAAAAGCTACAAAAATTGCTACAGGAGTCTTAGGAGCTTTCATTTGAGCCAGTACAGCAAGAGTCTGTGTCTGCAGATTGTAGTGCTGTTTAGATTTGGAGGTGGTTTCATTTTCTTTATTCCTATCATCAGACTCGTCAGCTGCTTCCTCATTGTCTGCAGCTCTTGGTTTCTCCGCCTCTTTGTTTTCTGTGAGAGCCTTTTGCTGATAGGGTCTGATGAATTGATCTGGGACCCAGATTGGGAGTCTTCATTCTGTGGAAACACAAGCATAGCCTCTTCCAGAGGTGATTAGCCTACCTGGCCCTTTTCATTGACCAGTTAACAGATCCTTCCAGCGAACCAGAGGCTGAGGCTCAGCAGCAGCCTGAGTGTTTCAGTGTCTCTCAGCTGAGAACTTTTCTCTTAGCTGCCATCCTGTATACCTCAGGCATCTGTTCCTTGAAGTGTCATAGAATGTGGTTTGGGCAAGGTGCAGTTAGCACCGTGCCAAGCCAGATCTCTATGAGTTCGAGGCCAGCCTGGTCTACAGAGTTCCAGAACCAGCTCCAAAACTACAGAGACCCTGTCTCAAAGAAACAAATAGATAGATTGATGCTGCCCATATGTAGGTGTTGGCTGAGTTCTGTAACCTGACAAATACATTTACAAACAATGATCAGTTTCTCAAACCTCTGACCTGACATAACTGTGTCAAGCAGGATTGGACACATGACAGTTTCCTCATTGCCAATTAAATATTATTTGCCTCAAAAAGACCTTCCAAAACTGTGCACCCAAACTAATCTGTATTCATACACATGACAGGGATGAAAACTTGCTGAGAAATTACAGAATCACAACCCCTATCACAGTCTGGTCCTTTCTCATAAAGTTTACTAAATCAACTGAATTTTTTCTCCATTTTTCCTACAGTGTACACAATAACCCATGCCTCCTACTCTTGCCTGGAAAAAAAAAATGGTCTACAAGTGAATTGTTTTCCTATGACCACATTGTATATGGCTTCATGATGGAAAGTGGAAAATTTTAAATCTCTTATGGGAATAGTAATTTAAGAATTTTGGAGATGTAATATATAGCACAGATGTTCATTGCTTTAGAGAGTAACAGACTTGTGTCAAAGCCAAGTGATTCAACATGGAGAGTTTGCCTCAGCAACATTATTTTCTAACAGGATGAAAATGCAGCTGTTCTCCCTTCCTAGGGAGAAATCCCTTCACACACTTGGGAGATTAATAAAGAAAAATCTCTTTAATGATGGCATGCATACATCTCTAGCTAATGCACAATGTAGACCCAGATTAGATACACTCGCATTCCACATACACAATCATCCTTAAGTGTCTTTTGGGTCCATGGTCCAAGTTATATTTTGAACACATTAAAGAGAGACAGGGAACTTGTAGTTGTAGGCACTGAGATATATGGGAGGATTATATGGCAAAGAAACATCCTAGAGTGATTTCTTAAATACACCATTGACCTGGTCTTGAACTCACTATGATCTGCCAACCTCTGCCTTCAGAGTGCAGGGATTTAAGCTTCTTGAGAATAGCATCTTGTATACTACTCCAAGGGGGAATGGGAGGAATGGAAGAATATAGGGGACTTCTATGAAGTAGCAGGAAGCATCAGACCATGGGACAAATTCTGGAGGCAGCTACACAAATAACACTATACAAGAGGAACACAGGCTATCTCAAGAACATTACTGACTAAGCCCAAGATGGCATTTCGATCAATAATGACAGCTCTACATGGTTGGAAAGCTTAGGTTCTCAGGATCTGAAGCAAACCCTCCATGAAAGCTGTGACAGTAGACCATTACCAGCTCTACCAAGCACACTCCTGGTTTTAGAGAAAGCTCTGCTTTTTTGTCAATATATCAGGTCCTTAGGGAAGCCTCCCAAGAATGTTCCTCCCCCTGACTGAGTGCCTAAATGAAAGCCATGTGATTAACTGCATGATAGGGCAAGTCCTTAAAATGACAATGATTTGATTCTCAAATAGTTTTCACCTGGTGTCCTATTGCCCACCTGGAATAACAATGCTTGTCTCAAGTAGAACACTGTAACTTCACGGCCCAACTGGCTTTAAGGTTGCTTTTAACAGTGTAATGCCTCCTTGAGCACCTTGTTAGAGGCCTGTTTTTCATCGAACAATGGGCATAATAGCAGATTATAAATCAAGGGTGGCTCATTTGTAACAGTTTGGACCCAAATGTCTAGACAATCCTCTTGAATTAATGTGTATTCTACCATCCTGATTTCTAGCAGAACTGGTTATTATACAATTGTCTTTGGAGTGTCTTAGAGGCAGTTGTCTGTAAGCAAAAATCTACCTTGTGAGACTTACTATTTTTTTTCCAACATTTGGTAAAACATTTATACAAACAATTTTACTCATCTACATCATGGCATGTAAGTAGAGTACACTGAACAAAAGGGAAGTCTTTTACAACAGCCACAGTAATGCATGTCAACAAATAAATGTAAAATGCAAAGTGCTAAATGTCTTGAAGATACTAGAGAAACAGGCCTCTACAAGGTTGACAACCTTTCCATGGATGCAACTAAAACAGATTGATATTGAGTAGAGACATGTTTCAACACACAGTTCCCTATGCTCAAAGCTCTGAGCATATTCATCCCAAAGAGTGAAGTGAATCAGAGGCCTACACCTGGGCACAGCAAATTGCAAGGACCTTGTGATACATCACAGGACAGTGAAACTGGCTGCAGTTTCCCATTCAGATTCAAATTGGTTCAGGAATGTCAGGATCTTCCCCTCCCCAACTGGGAACAGCAGCCCCTCATTCACCATGTCATGGTTAGCAGCTCTTCCAATATATCCAGCCAACTCCCTGTGGCAATAATTTAAGCACAGCAGAAACAAAACATTGTACCACCTTCTCTTCAGAGACAAATGTGAAACTGGCACCCAGATGGCACCTGTACCAGTTGGAGACACACACCTTTAATCCCAGGACTGGAAAGGCTGAGGAAGTTGCATCTCTGTGAGATTGAGGCCACCCTGGTCTACAGAGTTACTTCTAGGGCAGGCTCTGTAAGGATGGAAAAATTTATCCTAACTCTCCACTGACCCCAGGAGTAGGCAAAAGGTCACATTCTTAACTGTTTATGACAGGGATGTTTAAGACATCACCTGTGAGTGAACACAGGAAATGAGCCTTGTCACACCACACACTTCCTGGGTTAATCACAGTCCTGGATAGTTCAAATTGATTGGTCTGCACTGGATGTTATGAGATGATTGGTTTAGGATGCGTGGGCTTTGTTGTAACCCTATAAAAGCTGTCTCAATCTTGTACCCAAGATTCCCCCAGTCCTCTACTGCCTCGTGGAATATGGCCGTGGACCCCAATGCTCTTGAAATATAAGACACATCATGCTTTTGCATCAAGACCACTTCTCATGAGTGATTTGGGGGGGGGCTGAGTTGGGGCGTGAGTGTATATGTGCTCTGTGGGTCTTTCAGCTCCAAAGCTACTGAGAAACCCTGTCTCAAAAAAAAAAAAAAAAAAAAAAAAAACATACAAACACAAATATGCCCTATAAATATTCAAATGACAGGTTACCTGAAGGGCCTGATTGGATATTGAGGCCTGAGTGAGAGTGACAAATGTTACACAGTCCTTAATGACACAGTACAATGTTTCCTGACAGTGTATTCCACACCAGACAAATATATTTTCTAGATCAGCAGAGATATGCATTTATATAGCACTTGTCCCAGACTCCAAAAGCAAACCCTGCTATCTTCCTGTACTCTTTTCTTCCTTCTGGATACAATGTGGCTAGCTAGCTTGCACAGGACAGTAAGAAATGTTGTTAAAGTGAATATTCCCTGTCACAAATTAAGAGGATTCCAGGACAGAACAGGAGATGTTTATTCTGTAGTTTCACACTGAAGTCCCATGAAATAAAGGTAGTTGTTGCCTGGTTCTCACTTGGACTTCAGACTCAGAGGTTAGAAATATAAAAACCAGATCTCAAAGAAAAAAATATGTGTTTATCCTATCAGAAGGCTGGGTGAAGTCTGCATTGCTTTAGAAATGTGAACTCAGTCTTGTTCAAGTAGAGAACACTGAATAATGCAGATGTTTTCTTATCTGCCCACTGAGGAGGCTGTGCTGGCTCACCATTGTTCTCATAGAGGCTTTCTTCCCAGCCCCATTCTCTCCAAGTATTCAACTAACCATGGAGACAATTTTTATTATTATTCATTTCTCAAGAATTTGTGCTGAATTTCAGGAATAAACTCCCAATTCAATGGACCTATCATCCAGTCTTCTGGCAGGAGAAATATTTATCGTCTTGTTTGTGCTATGGTTCCTGCATTTCTCTAATGTTTGTCTGAAGGGCCTGTGACAACCAGGTAAAATGTACCATGACTTCTCCTAACCTAAGCAAGAAGCCACAGATTAAATATCTTATTTTGGTGTTCTAAAATCTCTCTTTAGTTTTTAATATTCTTGAGCATATTTCTATCTGTTAAGTAAGAGAATCATTCCAGTGTGTATTGTATAATCATCTCTGCAAGCTCTTTATATTGTTTGGAGGACAAAGGAGAGTATGAACCTGTGCATTGCAGGAAAAGAGCTGGGTCATCATTGCAGACAAGTAAGTGACATTAAAATTCCTTATGCACCAGGTGGTGGTGCCCCATGCCTTTAATCCCAGCACTCAGGAGGTAGAGGCAGGCAGACCTCTGTGACTTCAAGGCCAGCCAGGTTTACAGACCAAGTACCTGGGAACTGTGGAAAACTGTGTATAAAAACCAAAAATAAATAAATAATTCAATAAAAGAGATAAATCTACTGAAAACAACAACAGTAATCACAATAATTATAATAATTGGGATGCAATAGTCCAGCCTGGTCTATAGAGATAGTTCAAGGACAGCAGGTTTCCCACAGGGAAACCTGTCTCGGAACACCAAAAATAAATAAATAATTAAAAAATAAATAAATAAATAGAATAATGTCTCTGCAGATCTGCAGATCTCTAAAAGTGTAGGTCTATAGTAGAAGCCAGTGTCAGTGACACCTGTGCTTTGACTTTAAGAACACTCTAACCCTGGAGGAAGTGCTCTTGTCACTCAAGCTTCACTAGCCAATCAGGTGCATCAGGAACACCCTCCAAGTCACAGGCTTTGCACCCCTAGAGACATGCTACAGGCTTGGTTTTATAGCAGAACAGGCACCATTGGACTGACCTCTTTGCTGATTGTTGCTGTGAAGATTTCTGAGCATGGAAGAGTGCAGAAGCCACAGCATTGTGAATGAGAGGATGCTACCTGAAAATAGGGAGGTCATAGTAGACATTTTGGCAAGGCTTTCTGTAAGCTTGTTGGGAACCTGTCACCATATTCTGTGAGGTCCAATGTGGTCCTAGCAACACCCCAGTTCTGGATGTTGACCAATGAATAGTTCAGTCTATGGGCTGTACCTGTGGAAAGCATTTCAATCAGGAGTCTTTTTGTAGAAAAGTCTTTGTAGTCAACACCAACTTACTTTTTGTAGTGCCTGCACTACCATCGCTTCCATGAATTGGGTAAAGGCCTAGAGATTGAAATAAAAAAAAAAAAAAAAGACAGTGGGTCATTCGTTCAATGGCAATGTTGGAATACCAAATGCCAGATGAAGTTTATTGAGGGGAAAGAATGGTCTTAAATACTGACTTACATCATAGTTGAAAAATTACAGGAATTTTAGGTTTAGCTCCTACCTAAGAGTTGTGTATTGTCACGAGGTGTGTGTCATCAAAAAATGGTAAGAGTACCAAAAAATCCTTGGGGCAAGGAGCTCCTGCCAACAGCTCCAGGCTAGCTCAAGGCACCTCAGGTGTCCATGCAGGGCCCTACAGGTCCCCCCCCCTTTTTTTTCAAATATAAACTAACACCTGCCTTAGGTGGCAGAGGAGGTCAGCATAATTCCTTTCCCATCATTGGAGAGGTCACCCAGGCCCGTAACCTACCTGTCTTAGGTTGGATATTTGCCCCCTCTGCCTTACCCATCACTGGTGAATAGTTAGTTTTTCAGTCACAAGTGGGCAGAGGCTTTTTCTCTTGAGCCAAAGACAGTATCTGTCTTGTTTGGAAGTTGGCGTGGGCCTGTCTAATGCTGTGGCAAAGTAGCACCAAGTGCAAGGGCTACAAACCCCAATGATCTGCTCACATGTTGAAGTTCTTGTAAAAGGCCTTCTGCATTGGCAAGTGGCATTCAGGTTTCATAGATGTTAATGATCTGCATGGGTAAAGCATGTGTATAACTTAAAAACTGTTCACTCCAGGATTTCTGGAGAAAAATGATGCATTAACACAGATATATGTAAAAGACAGAGAACAAGAAGCCTTATGATCTTCTCACAAAAATTCAATCCTACAAGAGGTTAGTTTGTAAATTTAATTTAAAAATGCCAATTTGTACTAGATAATAAGTGTGATTTGGGTGGCTAAGGCTTAAGCCAAATCACCTGATAGTTGATCAACTATGCTTGTAGTATTTACAGATTGGGAGAGGGCTATGGTAGAAACTGTTCCTTCAGTGGTGAAGGCAGCACTGGCAGTCATGATCCCAAAATCTCCTTTCCTCTCTGCTCCACACCTGGCCCACAACAGCTTTTACAGTTGGCAGTCCTGCTGAGAAAAATGAAACTTTCTCCAAAATTAGCATTAGTTACAACAAAAAGAACGGAACCAGAATACAATGCCTGAGATAAAGGTGAAATTCTTGTCATTTGGATCAAAGTGTAAATTTATAGCCACTGGATCCAAATTATAATTAATGGTCAGGAAAAAAATGCCACATATGGCTACTCAGACCCACAGGCATCAGGATGGGTAGATTCTTGAAGACCCATCAGACCTTCATTCTGGCTGTTACAATCACCGTCCCTACACATATGGCGAATCAGCTACTCAGGCACCCAAACAGGGTTATCTGCGTCTTGTGGAAAGACACAAACTGACCCTCCGGCCCATACTAGAACTGGGTTGGGGCTGCACAGTTTTCCAGTGGGGACATTCTTCCAAATAACTGAACCATAGTCAGATGACTGGGGGTGCCAATGACTGTTGGCTGCAGATCGAGCAGCACCATCAATAGTTAAAAATTTTTAAATATAAAGGACAAGACCCTGTAAACTCCCCCTTTTTTGTTTTATGGAGATAGGCTTTAATTGTGCGATGTGCACGTTCCACCATGGCCTGACCCTGAGGATTATAAGGGATACCCATCTTATGTGGGATAAAAACATTTTTGCAAAAAGAGTTAAAACCCTGACTAGTATAAGCAGGGCCATTATCAGTTTTGATTGTCTGGGCATTCCCATATAAGCAAAGGATTGTAAACAATGGCTCTTAACATACTTAAGCCTATCTCCAGTATGAGCAGAGGCAAATATGAGATGAGAATGTGTATCCACAGATACATGAACAAATTGTAGTCAACCAAAGGAAGGAACATGGGTAACATCCATCTGCCAGATATCATTAGGTGTGACATCATGGGCGTTAACTCCAAGGTGTGGAAAAGGTAAGAACTCTGCACATAGGGGACAAGTCTTAACTATATCAATTGCTTGGTATCTAGCAATTTTAAAATGGAATTTAAGTGACTCTGCATTAATTGGAAGGTTGTATGAGCTTTGCAGTCTGCTTCATAACCAGACTCTTGCATCATCATGATGGAATTATCTGTTTTAATATTAAAATCAGCAATGGCATTTCCTTCACTTAAAGGGCGGGCTAAATCAGAATTTGCTTGGAGATGTCCTACAGAAATTGGAGGATAGCGCCTCCATAGTAGGCTTTGTATGTCTTGGAAGTGTTCTTGTACATGAGACTGGAGATATATAAGCAGCAGTTTCTAAGGGAGCCAATATATGATACAAATGTTTACTGTCTATGTATAAGTTAAATGGCTCATTAGAAAAATGTTGAAGGGCTAATAGTACTGCAGATGGTTCCGCAAATTGTGCAGACTTCACTTTAAATATAGAGCGTTTGATAATGGGAAAAGAAACAGCTATTGCACAACCATTTGAAAAGCCATCTGTAAATACATTGCGGGCCCCCTTCAGAGGATTTCGGGAAATAACCTTGAGGAAACACACAGGGTGATTTTTTTTTTTTAAATGAGCTAACTTACTGGAAGGAAAATAGCTATCAAAGTGGCAGGGTGAGGAACACAAGCAATGTGCCCAATCCTCATCAAACTGTTGAAGCCATTTTATCTGTTGTTGGATATAGGGACTAACAATTACATCCAGCATCATGCCAAAAACTTGAAGGCTCATTTTGTATGCCTTTTGAATAATAGAAAGCTTTGCCTGGGGATAAGATTTAACTGCCTTTCTTGGGGATGAATGTTTATGTACCCACAATATAGGACCAGTTTGCCAAAATACGACAGTAGGGGAATATGTTGAAGGAAAAACTAATAACATCAAGTTCTTAGAATAGTCAATATAATTTAAATGTGCATATTGGAGGCATTTATGCACAAGCTGTATGCATTTCCACACAGCATGCGTTACAGTATGCGGAGAAGTGGGATCAGAATCTCCTTGTAAAATATCAAATAATGGTCTAAGATGCCCAGTGGTTAGGGTTAAACTAGATCGAACCCAATTTATGTCTCCCAATAAGTTTTTAAAATCATTAAAGGTGGTCAGTTTATCCAGCCTTAAAGTAGTCTTTAACAATTGATGACCAGTATTGATAGGGAAATTCTTGTTGCAACTTTTCTGGGGCTATTCTTAAACCAGCTAGTTGAAGATTATTTTGCAATTCCCCAAAATCCTCATTCATTTCCTTAGAATCTGGGTCGCCTAAAATAATATCATCCATATAATGTAAACTATAGAGGGATTGAAATTTCTCTCTAATGGGGGCAATGGCCAATGATACATAAATTTGACAAATAGTGGGACTCTTGGCCATTCCTTGAGGCAACACCACCCATAGATAACTCTTATAGGGCTCTTTAAAATTAAGAGAAGGAAAATTTCCCAGCCCAGTGTGATTTCCGGCTCTTATGATAATTAAATTTTTAGATACAACAGACTGAGGGTCACCTTGTATGGATTTACCCAGTCCTTTTCCTTGTACATAACCTTGGTTAGCCAGCATATTTTTTAACAGGCTCAGTAGTAAGGACTGCTCCCATGGCCTGAAGCACATCTCTCCCCCAAAGATTAACAGGGATATGACTTAACACAAAAGGCTGAAAAAGACCTGTATGTCCTTCATTCTCTGACCATTTAAGAAACTGAGTACTACATTCTGGAGCCACAGCAATGTCCTTGTTGTCCACAACAACTGTGTGTCTTTGGCCTGGCTCCTCCATTATCCCTACCTCTTTTAATAACTGAAGCTATAACCTGGACCATAATGTGATGACAATCTATGTACCGACATAAAAGTATATAATCATTAAGACCTTTGGCCTTATGGTGATGTAAAGCCTCTTTACAATACTTGTTTGCATTTTCAAATGCCAATTGTTTAACTATGGGCATGCCATTTCCATCATCACCAAAAATGTGGCCTGGCAGCTGTAGGAGGCAGTCTGCAAAATCTGAATAGGGCTCAGACAGTCCCTTTAATACCTTAGATAGTTGATCTCCTGCAGCCTTATTAGGCAGGGCCTTCCAAGCTCTAGTAGCAGCAACAGCATTTTGTGCATGGACTGCTGGGTCAAAAAGAATTTGAGCTACAAGTGTAGAATATTGCCTAGTGCCTGCGAGCATATCTAAATTCCTAGCAGGAAATCCAGCAACAGCATTACTTTGTGTGGTTTCCTTGCAAAATTCTTGAAATTTGTCTTTCCATAGCAAATCCCCACTCAGCAAGGCTCTACAGTGCTGCATCCAATCAATACAATTTAATCCTGCGAAAGACTCAAAAATTGTCTGAGTAAAAGGAGCATGGGTTCCATAAGCAGTGACAGCCTCTTTAAGCTGTTTTTTTTTTAATTTATAATTTTTTTATTTAATTTTATATAACAAAGTCCAATTAAATGAAAACAAACATTTATACACAATATTTGGGAATTTGGGCGTCGTTCTTTCCAAACTACTTCCAGCTGGTAAGGGGCGCTGTCTTGGGGGATTCGAAGAAGATTCAGATATCCTAGTTGTAGTCTGTAGGGCTGTTTTGTCCAGCTGTTTTAAATGTAGGATCAGCTTGTACTCTGTTTCAGGCGGTCTGGCGTGATCAAACCACATTAGTCTGGAAGGAATCCACATCTTTTCATTTTCCGTGGAAACAAAAATAGAAATCCTTTTCCCCAGTAACTTGTCCTTCAACTTAAATTTTGGAGTCAAAGCATTTTTTTAATTTAATTTATTATTTTACATTTCGATCCCAGTTTCCTCTCCCTCACTCCCTCCCTCCCCTCCAGCCCTTCCTCCCTCCTTCCCTCCCTTTTACCCTCTCTGCCCTCTCACATGCACTCTAAACACCCTCCCCTCCCATCCCCCCAAGACAATTCTATATGAAGAGGAATGCCATCCAGTTGGGGTCATGTAGATCTGACAGGTCCTGTGAAGTAGGGTCTAGGGCTTCTCTCCTGTCTCTAGAATAAGGCAGTTATCCCTCCATGGGGTATATGATTGCAAAGTCCTTTTGTGCACCAGGGATACATCCTGGCTCCACTGTCAGAGGTCTCTTAGACTGCTCTGACCTTCTGGCTGAGACCCATATTCAGGGGGGCCCAAGTCAGTCCCCTGCTGCCTTCCCAGCTATCAGTCTACTGGCCCTTAGCTCCTCCTTGTTCAGGTAAGCTGTCTCTATGTGCTTCTACCGCATGGTCTTGTCCTCTCCATCTGCTTCTGGGTTCTAGTTCGACTCAGTGTTTATGTATGGGTGTTTGCTCCTATTTTCAACAGGCATTAGTTGAGGGCTCCATGGAGAAGTTAGTTGTTGATCTCACTCTCTGGGAAGGGCATTTATGATAGCCTTTCCACGGAAGCTGAGATTGTTAGTTGGTAGCAGTCTTGTAGTTCTCTCGACCTTTCTTTGTGTTCAACTTTATCTTCAAACCAATATTGGCTCCCTCTTTTATGTTTGCTCTCTCTGTCTCTGTCTCTGTCTCTGTCTCTGTCTCTGTATCTCTCTCTCTCTCTCTCTCTCTCTCTCTCTCTCTCTCTCTCTCTCTTTCCTATCTTCCATTCCTAACCAGGCTCAATCCTCCTGGTCGCACATGCCTTCCTCTCCTCCCCCCTCATTTTCTCTTACTTCTCTCTCCATTCGCTGTTCTCCCCCACTTCACCTGAGCTCTGGGGGACTTGTCCCTTCCAAGTTCTGTGAGGGGCTTTATATGAATCTCTTAGAATACACCTTGTATCCTAGTTCCTCTGGTGATGTGAATTATAGGCTGGTGATCATTTGATCTACGTCTAAAATCCATATGTGAGTGAGTACATACTGTGTTCCTCTTTTTGTGACTGGGTTACCTCATTCAGGATGGTTTCTTCAAGTGCCATCCACTTGCCTGCAAATTTCAAGTTATATCCTTATAATTTAATGGGCTGTGCTCTCTCACTCTGTTATCCTGCGGATCCACTGTCTCAATCATTGGAAACACTTGTCTTTCCTATTCTAACACTTCTACCTTGGTTATTAAATCTTTGGCCTCTTCCTCTAACCCTCGAGGTGTACAGGCCCTACAAAAGGAAGCAGAATCACAAAAGGGGTTGTGCCTTGGGAGTTGAAATGTGGGCTCACCAGGTTCAGTTTCTGATTCCAAAGTATCCAGTTCATCAGTTACAGCATGACTATCATATCCTAGTTGGGGTCCCTCTTGTCCCCTGATAGATATTGTAATTCCTCAAAAGTCCTATTCATCTCTGCCATTTTTCTTTTTAATTGTGGCAATGAATTCTTTAGCTGTCTTTATTTAATCCTATCACCCTGTCTTTTCAATAGGGCCACTAGTAGTCCACTGAGACCTTCCTTAGGGTTACTGGAACCCAACCTTCAATACACCCACATTCACTTAATTTTGCTGGCCGGCCTCCAAGGGTGATTTCTTAGGTGATCCTTTCTTTCCAAATCTTGGTGGGCAAGATCCACTGGTATTGCCTGTGCCCTGATTTGTTCCACAAATCAGGTGATGGCCTAGAGATTTAAATAAAGACAAGACAGGGGGTCATTCGTTCAATGGCAATGTCAGAACACCAAATGCTGAATGCAGTTTATTGAGGGGAAAGAATGGTCTTAAATACCAACTTACAGCACAATGGAAAATTACAGGAATTTTAGGCTGAGCTCCTCCCTACGAGGTGTGTGTTGTCACAAGGTGTGTGTCATGAGGTGTGTTATCAAAATGGGAAGAGTACCAAAACAGCCTTGGGTCAAGGAGTTCCAGCCAACAGCTTCAGGCTTGCTCAAGGTCCCTCAGGGGTCCATGAAGGGTTCTACACCATATCTGTGTTAAACAGGAAGTTTGATAAACACATTGTAAATGTCTGCTTCTTTGACAATATAGTCATATAATTCTAGCACTCCCCACATTTATTTCATGACATAGACATTATAATGTGTTCATCAAGTTACCTTAGAAGGAAACTGAATTTGATGTTCACATAGAACTTTTCTTGGCTCTTTAAAAATCATATAGCACTGAGGAAAAAAAAAACCAAAATGAATACACATAAAGGGAGACACAAGATTGTAGATCAATTATACTCATATAACATCAAAGAAATTTTATGATTGGGCCAGCCTCTCACAGCAATATCCCAGCCCCTGATACCCACATCTGTCTTTTTAGGGTTTTATTGCTGTGAAGAGATACTACAAAAAAATGGTAACTCTTAAAAAGAAAACATTTAATTGAGTTGTCTCACTTAATGTTTCAGAGATTCAGTTAATCATCATTATGGCTGGGGCATGGTACCCTGCAGGTGAATGTGGTGCTGTAGGTTAGTGTCATTAACTCTTGACTCAGAGGCAACAGTATGTTCACCAACACACTGGCCAGCATCCTATATACAAGAAACATCAATGCCTGACTCCACTCACACCTAGTGACATACTTCCTCTAACTAGGTAAAGCCCACTCCAACCATGCCACACCCCCTACTACTGTCACTAGTGGAACTCACAGACTATGGACTGACAGTTGGAGGATTTTCATTGCATCAGACTAAACCCTGTGAATGTCAGTGATAGTTATTTGAATTGATCTGTTCGAGGGACCCTGGCAGTGAAACCAGGAGCTATCCCAGGTGACAAACTGGCTGTTTGTAAGCTACATCCTATGGTGAGACACCTTGTTCTGTCATGATACAGGATGGAATGCCTAGAGCCTTCCTCAGCTTGGTATGCTAGACTTTGTTGACTCCCAAAGGAAGTTCTTATCCCCTCTAAGAATTGGATTGGGCTTATGAAGGGGAAGATATTGGGGAAGGAAGATGGGGAGGGAGGTGAACTATGGATGGTATATAAAATGAAGACTAAATTTTAAAAATAACATTTAAAAAGAAGTAGTGTATTATTTGTATCATGCACCCAAAGCGACTGGTTTTGTTTTCATTTCCCTATAAATGTAATGATGGAAAAATTTAGCCTAAATCTCCATAGACCTTGCCAGCTAGCAGTGAGTATGCTAAAGGTCACATTCTTGACTGTTTATGACAGTTGTGAGTGAGTGAGTAAGTGAACACACAAAATGAGCCTTGTCACACCACCCAGAAGCCCTAGCGAAAGCAGACTTCCTGGGCTAAGTGCAGGTTTGAATACTTCAAATTAATTGATCCACACAAGATGCTATGAGATGATTGGTTTATGATGTGTGGGCTTTATTGTAACCCTATAAAACCTGTCTAAACACTGTACTCAGGGTTCCCAGGCCTCTACCACACGTGGAGTATGGCTGTGGACCCTAGTGCACTGGAATATAAAAACCTCATGCTTTTGCATCAAGACCACTTATCGTGAGTGATTTGGGGGAGGGCGCCTTTCCTGAGTCGGGGCATGAGGGTCCACGGCTTCTGCGGGTCTTTCATAAGTAAAAAGAAATGTTTACACCAAATTTTGAATATACAGTATTTGTAAGAGAGATGTTTTCCTTGTGTGTTTATGGGACACACCATAGAAGTGGTTGTTAGATATCCTGTATCTATAGTAAGAGGTTTTTACGAACTTCTGTGTTTGGTTGGTGGGATCTGAAATCAGGTCATCTACAAGATTATGTGCTGTGCCATCTGCTTAGCCTATATAAATAAAGAATTCAATGAATAATCATTGGGAAATGGATGCCTCAACATTATGATACCATAGAAGGTAAATTTGCAATATGAATTCATTAAAATGAAAATAAAATTTCCAACACCTCATCTAATTCCTGACCTATATGAAATTGGAAACACATGTAAGTATCAACAGGATTACAAATGATAGTGCATACACTGACACAGTGTGACATTTATACTCACAACAAATCTACAGCAATTGAGAAGGTACAAAATATTTGGGAAAGAATAAAGGGGATGTATAGAAAAATGGAAAAAGAAATGCAGGAAAATATAACCAACCATTGCTCAAGAGGTCAAGGGAAAGTCAGCCTTGTAAAATGAGGTCTTGACTAGTGTAACACAGCTACCAATGATTTTATGTGTTTACAAAGTAAATAACTAGACTTCACAACTCCCAAAACTTTAAACAAGAAGAAGCCTTAAACTGTTCTGCTTCTGACCCTCAAAATACTGATATTTCTTCCCAACAGATATGTGCCATAGTCTAAAACTCCACATACTTATGGGGTTAATCTCTTGCTTTGCTACTGCAAACTCTCATGTCCCCTCGTGATTTAAGGTAAACATGGACCTGTTGATGCCCAGATGGAAAATAACATAGAAGAATAATTTAATATCTGTTCCTGCCACATGTATCATGAAACAGCATGAGGCATCCGCACAATCCACACATTCAACATCATACTCACCTAGAAAGTTCTGTAGATCAGAAATTCCATTTGTTCCCAGAAACTCAACTTTCCTGAATCACACCATTGTTGTGGGAGGTAGGAAAATGTTAATAGCACTCTGTTCACATATTGCTGAAGGAAGATCCCCATCACTTCTTTTTAGCAGCTTCTAAACTTTGGGTAAATCATGTAAGAAAACCTAAATGTTGAAGGAGATGTTCATAAATTTCAGAAGCCAAACTTACAGTTTACCAGTGAATGTTACCACAAAACACAAAAGCAACCCTGTGATGCACAAACCTGTCACCTGGTCTCAAGTTTTTCATCTGGCAGACATAAATTTCTGTAGAGGAAAACTGTGATTGTTGAAAGTGGATTTATTGGGCTGTCTCGGAAGCTAAGGGCCACATACTCTAACAATGCCTAACAATGGAAATTTGAAGAATTCTGTAGTTGTTTGGTTTATGAGTCTAGATGTCTTAGCTGGTCTTCAGCATAAAGAAGTATTTCAAAGAAATGCTCTCTAAAGCTATTATGGAATAGACTCAGTAGGATCCATATGGCATCAACTTTGTGGAGCCTGTAAGATATGTGTCCAAGTATGATGGTATTTTGTAGTCCTTTAAAAAAATGAAGCTCCATTTTATTCATTCACTAAATTTAAGTCATCAACCAAAGGTAGGGCAATGCCAGAGGACTTCTATTAATATGTATAAGTGGCTAATAGTAATTGCTTCCCATATTAAATGCACTCCATAACTGCACATACCATCTCCCTTCAGGCACTGTATAGCTGCACTTACTCCCTGCCTGAAGGGTGTGTGTAAACCTGACTGGGCCCAAATCTATTGTTATTTAGATGGGAGACTTTCACCATCCAGTCTCTGGAATCTTGTAGCAGGAAAGATGATGTCTTAAGTACAATAGAGTTATTGGATTTCAACTTTCCTGGTTGAAATGGTGGTAAGGGAAAATTAAAAGCACTGTGGTCAAATCTTGCTGAAGGATGATCCCCATCTCCTATTTCCACTGATTTTTAAACCTGAATGTGGAATGCCATATTCCTAAATTCCAGAAGCCAAAATATTAGTTTCTCCCTTGTATGTTCCAAAACATGCCAAAAGCAAGCCTGCGATGTACAGAGGAAACGAATATTTGTTTCTGTTTTGTTTTCTTTTGGTTTGGGTTGGTTTTTCAAGGCAGGGTTTCTCTGTAGGTTTGGAATGTTCTTTGAAAATCAGCCTGGCCTAGAACTCATAGTGATCTGTCTGGCACTACCTCCCAAGTGCTTGGATTACAGTCTTGCACCACCACAGACCAGTATGGATACTGATATCACAGCTATCTCACTCTCCTCAGGGAACATATATACAGGTAGGCTCAAAGCAGAAGGGCCATTGGCCCTGGACAGCACAAGTCACATGGTCCCTCACAATCCCAGCAGCAATGACAGCTAGGCAGAGCTGCTCTTCCTGCACAGCATCCCAGACACTCACCATGCTGTGTGGTGGTGGTTTACATTTGGAGCTCCTACAAGAGAGCCTGCAATTTCTTTTCATGATAACATCTGTCCATTATCACCAAGAAATGGCCAGTCAGGCATTTTGCAAATCATCTAAAATTGATTACAGTTTACACAATGCTAATTTCCACTGAAGGAAAGCACAAAATTGCTCATGTTCCTTCTGTCTCCCACCTCTTTCTGCACAGTTTCTATAGCAAAATCAAAGTTCTTAAATGAACTCAATTCTTTCATATTCCTCTGTTTAATTGCAGTCCCCAATACCAGCCATAGTGTTTGGTAAACAGTCAATAAATGATCTGTATTTGCTTCTCAATGAACACCCAAAGCCTCATGCTGAAGGATGCAGTAGTTTCTTCCCAGCACAGGGTAGCACAGGCATGATAAAATGTGATCCATGCAATTTTCATACCTAACCCTGTATGTCATGCCCCAGCTAAATATAACCTTCCAAAATTTTGATCACACAAATCTAGTCTGTCTTCATTCATGTGACATGAATTAATACACCCTGAGGATATAAAAAAAAATCACTGAATATTCATTAGTTAAGATTTTTTTTTCTTATTGCTATGTATAAACACAAACAAATTCCACAAGTCTTGTTGTTTTTTGAGAAAGAGTTTCTCTGTGGCTTTGGAGTCTGTCCTGGAACTAGTCTTATATACCAGGCTCATCTCGAACTCACAGAGATCTGCTTGCTTCTGCCTCCTGAGTAATTCTCTCCCAGTCAGGGAATCCAACCCCGGACAAACCAATAACAGGCAGGGATAAGATATTCACCACTATTCTATCCAAGAGAGATCTCATACAGAAGACACTTAATTGGAGTGACTCACAGTTTCAGAGGTCCAGTCCATTGTCATCATAACAGAAAAAATGATTTGAAGAAGAATGTCATGCTGGTTTCATCTTGATACATAGGCCACAGTATGTCATCTTACACACTTGCTCATATCCAGCACATGGAAACCCTGAAAGCCCATAACCAGTTAAACTCTTCTTCCCAAAATGCCAACCTAACTGCATCAATGCCACACCTTCTAATAGTACCACTCCCTATGACATCATTGGCCCATTCTCCTCAAGCAGGGCCTTTTTCATGATAGTAACTTAAGCAGCTGACTACCTACCCTGATTCCCTTTGAAACACACACACACACACACACACACACACACACACACACACACACACACACAAAACTGTTCATTTTACTCTAGTCTGAAGAAAAAAAGCATGCTACACATGATTTTTTTTCCTGTAAGTGTAATGCATGGTCGACTCCATGATGTCCATGATATAAATGGACAATTTTAAAACACGATGGACATAATTTTTCATCTTCTGTTATTTTTACATCATTAGAGATTTTGGAGTGGGTTATATTTTAAATCAAATTGCAGTGTTACAGATTAATGATTTCTGTTTATTAAATATTTCTGTAAAAATAATTGGTATCCACATATAAAATGTTTAAGATGCTTGGTCCACAAACAGGTACTGAAGGAATACATTCACCTATTTAAGAATGGATAATCAAGAGATCAGCAAGGACATTGCCCTGGAAGCAACAAACTGGGATCAAGGACACCTACGTCAAAAAGAATGAGCCTGTCTCAGAAACCTAATTCTAAAAAACTGGAAGAGCAGCTGTTCTATATTTGCCTTTCCAATGAGAAATAACTCCATAGACTTAAGAGATATGTAAAGAATATCTCTGTAATGATAGCATGCATTCTTTTCTGGCTAATGGGCAAAGGGGACAGAGCCTAAAACAGATTTGTTGGGAGATTTTGAGACAGGGTTTCCCTGTGCAATAGCCTTCGTTGTAGTGAGACTACCTGTGTTTATGACACTGATCTGAAACTCACAGAAATCTGACTGCCTGTGTCTCCTGAGTACTGGGTTTAAAGGCAAGCACCACCACAACCTGGATCCTAAAACAGACTTTAGCATTACAAAGTAACGGCCATTTTTAAGTTCTTCCAGTGTCAGATTACAACTGACACTTTGAAGAATTTGAGTAGTAATAAGAAACAGCAAGTGAGGCCAAGAATGCAATTAAAATTTTCAACAGAAAAATTAGTACTCTAATTATTTAATAATACATGAGTAACATGAAACACAGGTTCACACTTCACTGACAGGGTTTGGAGTGGAGGACCAGAACATGAGGAAAAGAGGAAAGGCAGAACAAAGAAAAGATAAAACCTGTGAAAGGGACGTCTTACTTAACCTATGTCTTATTCTAAGTATGCTTCTTATGAGGAATAGCTTACTGTTCTCTCCTTTCTGGAGGAGATGGAAAAAAAATGGGAGATTTTAGGAATTCAGTAGGAGTTATCTTTCAATGAGACCAGCTCATGAGAAGACTACTCAAGCATTGCATCATGAGGAGAACACAGTGCATCTGGGGAACTTTAGAGATTAAACCCTCAGCACACTTGGGACCAATAACCCCAGCTCCATGTGGTGGGAATAGAAGTGTCCAAAGGATATGAAGCAACCTCACCACAAAGGCTCTGGATTCTGATAATTACATTCTCTCCAAACCATGTTCATTATGTTAAATGAAGGGATCTATTTCATTCTCAATACCTGAGTGTCTAAGTCTAGGTGCCCAGGCTGATACTGGCTCTACTAAGCTCATTAGTGGGTTTGAGAAAGAGCTATGTTCCTTCTTTGTGAGTCAGGACCTAAACAGATGTCTTGCTTGCTCAGTCAACCCCTCAACACAACAGTGTTTACCTTTTCAAACAGTTCTCCTCTGGGTTCATCTTGCCCATCTGGCTGAACTATGATTTTCTCTAGAAGAAAACTCGACCATCTGGCAGACCATTCCAGTAATTCCCCCTTAAGCAGCTTGAGAATGACCTCTTCTATGATATGAGGATGGGCCTAGGGGCACTTTGTTAATCAGGAGTTTCTACTTTGACATGATTTGCAGCGAAACTACTACAGAGAGATTTAGGGATACAAAAAGGGATAATTGCTATGTAGCTTAACATTGAGTTTAGGTGAACTGAATTTGCTCTTTACCTGGTTGTCACAGGCACTTAAAATCAGGAAAGAGAAGCAGGCTCCAGATGACAAACAAGATAGTAGCTCTTTCTCCTCCTAGAAAGCTGGATGATGGCTCTAAAAATGTAGTTTTATCCGAAACTCAGAGCAAATGGTTGGAAAATGCATAGTAATGAAAACAGTAGTCTTCCTAGACATAGTTGGAGAGGAATGAAACTAGGAAGATTGTATTTGTGAGCAATATTGTTAGTCAACACATGTTCAGTAGCAGGTTCAAAACAAAAGAAAGCAAAAACTAATTGCATTATTCGAGGTTCTGTGCATGGACAGGGGTGGTAGGATGAATTTCTCCATATATGTAATAAATGGATTTATTATAATGTCTCATAGGCTTTAGTCCAGGTAGTCCAAAAATGGCTGCTTAACAATGGGCACCTGAAGACTACAGCAGTTGTTTAGTTCACCAGGGTGCATGTCTCAGCTGGTCATCATTATACTTGTCAAGTCCAACGAAGAAAGCTCTAAAACTAGTAAAGTAATAAACTTGGTAGCCATAGCTAGGGGAAGCAGCAACAGAAGAAGAGCTTCCTCCTTCAATTCCATTTAGACATGCAGTAGACTACCAGATGGTGCGACTCATATAAAGGTGTATCTGATTCTTCCTTACATATTTTGTTTTATTAATGTATTTCATTTTTGATTACTGACAGCCTCCTTAGTTGTGATATTAAACATGTGCACTGCCACCAAGTAGTTAAAGATGGATCTCATCATCTAATTCCATATAAAGCTTCCCTGAGTGGCTTTGACAGTTCTGGAACACATTCTGCCTGCCGGTCCCATCTGAAATCCTATATGGGAACCCATTCCAAGTTGTCATGGGTACAGAGAGCTCAAATAACAACTATGGTCCATAAGATATTATCTTTCCTACCATAGGTTGTCTGGGCCTTTATGGTTATTTATCTCCTATCTAAAAGCAATATATTTGGGCCCATAAAGGCTTATAAACACCCTTTAGGCAGGGAATACATGCAAGTATGGGTTTTCTTAACATAGATAATATGTGCAGTCATGGAATGTCTTTAGTATTAGGTGAAATAACTCCTATTTGCTCTTTATATATATTCATAGAACAACTGTGCCATTGACCGACCATTGGTTGACTAAATTCTGACATGAATTAAATGGAGCATTCATTATCTATAGTGAGATAAGCACCTTGGCCCTGCCTGTGACACAGACCACGCCCATTGGGGGGTGGAGACAGGGGCGGATGTGACCCGGGGTACAAATTTTGAGGAGTATACTGGGAGAGCTCTCTTGCCTGCAGCACAGGAACAGCTTCCTGGGACCAGGAACCTGCTGGTGTTCGTCTTCCTATAATGTAAGTTATTTCTCCCTGAATAAATATCTATTCAGCCTATTTTTTTCTCCTGATCCTTATCGAACATCAATATCTGGTGTCAGAAGCAGAATCTGGATTTTTACCGGACCTGGTTTTCACCAAGTCGGCAGATGCTGCTCGCTTCCCACACCATCCCTGAATGAGCAGGGTTCCTTGCCTAACCAGGTGGCTATACCACACCTTGTGGGACATTTGCCTCTGCCCTACGACTTTACATCCACTGTGGCACAGAGAAAGCACTCACTGCTTCTCATCTTTTGCCTATTCCCCACTTTGCTCTTGCAGCTGTGGTGCACATGGCGCCTGTGCAGCTGGTGTGTTTTCTGTGGCCCAAAGGCGCCAGTAAGTGGCAACACCTGTTAGCCCTGTGGCCCTAGAAATTTGCACAAAGCTCCTTTCACTCATGAGTTTAACAAAATTTTACTTGCCTTAGTTTGTTAAGAGCTATTCTACAGGGACAACAATCAGAAGGATTGTCTGCTGCCGGATGCAATTTGGTGGGACACCGCCAGGCACTACCACCACAAATTGAGATCAACAACTAAAACCATCAAAGTTCGAGGACAGCAGAATTATACCTAAGGTAAGTGCAACATTCTTCGCCATTTAAGATGATATAATATGAGATAAATTGTTCCATACCTAGGGTGGATAATCTTATGATGCAAGACTTTAGAAATTCTTTTACTTCAAATATAGAAGGAATTTTAACATAAGAAAAATCATGTCTTAACCAATATATACTTTTTTTTGTAATAGCAATGGGTATCAACATTAAGATATTCTAAATGGTTTGAGCTTAAAGCAAACAATAAGAAAATTTTAAAAACCAACAGAAACTTAGTAACAGGGGTTCAAAATATGGAAAATAACAATAGAGAGCTAAAAAACCAAATGCAGAATATTGAAAATTACAATGGAGAGCTGACAATTAGAATGAAAACCTAGAAGGATAAAAAAAGGTTTAGAATATTGAAAATGACGCTATTAGAAGGCAAAACATAGAATGCTTAGAAAAACAGTTCAGTCTATTGAAAATGGCAATAGAAGGATGAAAACCAGAACAGAAAACATACAATGTTTGGAAACAATTGTTTAGAATATTGAAAATGAAAATGGAGAGCTTAAAATTAGAAGACAAGCATACAATACTTAGAGAAAAAGATTCAGAATATTAGACATGCAAATAGAGAGCTGACAGGTAGAATACAAAACATGGAACATAAAAATGACCAACAAATTTTTTTTTTATGTCTAATGCTTCAAAAATCAAAACAGAAACAATGCAATGCATTAACATGCTGACAGGAACAGCTGATTCCTTGTTGAACAGAGCTGCTAATAAAGTTAAAACCTGGAAAATCAGATGCAAAGAGTAGCAGAATCTGTTCCATGTTTTAGGATTAATTGAAAGCTAGCAGATAGAACTTTGTGTTTGGAAGGCAGTTTACATTTCATTCAGATTTTATCTAAGAATGAAAATATTAAAAATATGGACTCTTTAGTAGTTGGAGAAAGCAAGGGACTTACTGATTCAATGAAGTCTCTAGAAAGTTATGTGATTCATTATCATACACTCAAAGACAAAATGCTGAATAGATTTCAGGCCTTAGAAGACTGCTGAGCCCTGACAAATCAGGGTAAGACAGCCTTTTTACCTCCCTGCCTTTGTTGTGTTCTGTCAAGTACTTTAGGCCTTAGCCAAAACTGGCTGTACCAACCTTGCTGTGAGACCTTTGGTGACTGTCCAGGTAGCATGCTGTTTCTGTCCTTGCTGCACCATTTGGAAGTTGCCCATCCATACTTCCTGCCTCCCCTAGTATTGTTATTTTCCTTCTCAGGTCTTTGATGAGGTTGAAGATTAAATTATTACAACTATTATTCTCTCTTCCTAGTTAGATATAACAGGTTCTAGACTTATTCTTTCCAGCTTAGGACAACTCTATTGTAAACACTGTTTTGACTTCACCCTAGGACTAGATAGTTAGGTCTTAAGATTGTATATTCTTAATTTTCCTTTTGTTAGAGCACAATTTCTTTTTATTTAATTTATTATTTTACATGTTGATCTCAGTTCCCTTTTCTTCCCTCTCTCCCTCCTTCCCTCCCTCCCTTTTACCCCCTCTGCCCTCTCACATGCACCCTAACCACCCTCCCCTAATATCCCCCCACCCCAATTCCATATGTAGAGCAATGGCATCCAGTTTGGGTCATGTGGATCTGACAGGTTATTTGAAATATGAACTAGGGCTTCTCACCTGTATCTACGTGAAGGCAGTTATCCCTCCATGGGGGATGTGTTCGCAAGGTCCTTTTGTGCACCAGGGATATATCCTGGCTCCACTGCCTGAGGTCCCTTAGACTGCTCAGTCCATCTGGCAGAGACCCATATTCAGGTGGTCCTGAGTCAGTCCTATGCTGGGTTCCCAGTTCTCAGTCAGTTGTTAGAGCACAATTGTTATTCACTGTTTTTTATATAGTTTTTGTATCAAGCCTAAATCTTTTCTTAGACTAAAAGGGGAAATGTAGTGAGGTATTCACTTTGTTCACATGCACATTGTTGTGGAGACAGAGCAGGAGATTACCTGGGGGAAATAAGTCTGAGGAGGGGGCTCAGAGAGATCTATTGCTTGCAGCATGGGGGCAGGAGTACATCTGGAGGCATCCTTGGGATCAGGAAGAAACCTGCTCATATTCTTCTTTCTATGTTGTACGATATTTCTCCAGAATAAACATCTATTCAGCCTATTTGTTTCTCCTGATCATTAATAAACATCAATAAAGGAGAGCTGGTGTATGCACATGAGCAGAAACAGGAACCAAGAGTTAAGAGTGCAGAGGGTGCAGAGAAATTCAGGGGAAGGCACCACACTGAGAAGGTACACTCAGGATTTAAATAAATAAATACAATATTCACTTCAGCCACACACCTCTGAGTAAGAGTCACTGATAAGAGGAAAAAAAGAAAATAGAAAAGGAGAGTATTGTCTATGATAACGATGTTTGAGAAAATCAGAGAAAGACACTAAAGGTAATGTAAAAAGATATAGAGGTTCAAAGAAAAGTAGAAGAAAGTTCATAGGAAGATGTAAACTTGTGTGCTCTGATATCTACAAATATAAATTTAAGATTAGTAATATGTGTTAAAAATTTTGACCATACCAGGTTAATTGTTTAAACATTCCTTTTATTTCTCTAAAGAAAACTATATGTACTTGTTAAAAAGTTCTAGAGTTTGCCTCTAATATAGCAAGACCAGCCATTTGGGCAAAATACTGTTCTTGTCTGTACTGTTTGACTTTATGCTTTATGAACTGGACATGCAGGACCCACAGGAAAGTGACTCTGATACAAGATGGACATTGCTACAGAGTTCCTTCTTCATGAAAGAGTCTGCTAGACATTCTGCAGGATGTGGAGAAAAGTGACTGACAAACTGCCAACATAGGTGGGACATTTTTAAATATTTTGCTTTGCTGAGAAGTCTGCCAGACACACTATGATCTATAGAGTGGAGATGGAACATCACAGAAGAATGTTGGAACTGACCCGGTGAGTTGTCTCTTTCAATTCTAGAGTTTATATATTATCCTTCTATGTTCTTTGATGGACTTGAAGACTGATATTTAAGGTTATAGTTTTCCTTAGTTAGAATTAAAGTTACATATAGGACTTTAGACTCATAAAGATAGGATAGATAAAAGAATATTTTCTTTAAATATTACTAAATGTTATAGGGCTGAAAAAAAAAGTTCTATCTGTGATTCCTGTTACAAGAATAAAGCGAACACAAAAATGGTTTAAATGTTTTTGGGGTCTAATGCTAACAGCCCTCAGGTCAAAATTCATCTCTGAGCTCTGGTCATCTGATTAAGATGATGAGAAAATCAGATGTTCTTTTAATGTAGATGATATTAATAGTTTTTTGGCTAACAGTGTTAAAAATTGAAACTAATTAAAAGGTTACAATTAGTCACACTAGAAATTAACATAAATTTAACAGTCACCCAGGTCATAATGTGTTTGAAGACATAAAGGGCACTTTATTTTTGATATCACAAAAAGACATTTTCAGATGTGTAATTTTTTTATGAAAACATATTTAAATGTTTAAATCTATAAGGTTACAGGATATTTGTGCTTTTAATATATTGTTAATGTTTGTGCTTATATCAAAGGGCTAAAATATAAGATCACAGCTGTAAGCTCTATATACTAACCAAAAGTTGAGATGCTCATTTTTTATGATACAGAAGGCAATGCATCCTAGTTTTTTGCTAAATTTGTTAAGCTTAAAATATTTAGATAAATTGAGTCACATAGATGTTTCATGTTTCCCTAAAAGGAGTTCCAAATTAAAATCAGTATTTTTAAAGCTAAACCTGACAATACAAAGTTCTAGTTTTTTAAAAGCTGTTTAATCTATTATAAAATGTTAAGAAACAAAAGTTACTAGCCATTCTTATAAATTAACTGTTGATTATAATCAAACTAAATGTTAATGAATAATAACAGGGATAAACCTCACTCTGTTGCCTATACATGTTCTAAATGATTAAGGTTAAAACAAGTACCTGAAACAAAGTTGTCTGTTCAGATACACGTAGAAAGGCTTCAAATACTATAGAGATCTGTATAGAATAAGGCATTTAAATGTTAACTAAACAGCTGTAATAATATCAGACAAAGAATCACAGATCCTAACAATGACCCTAGGCCTCTAAAGAAGATTATGAGGCAGCATGGATGGTTATGACACTGACCAGGGAGCAAGATGCTCAAATACAATATCTACTGCCAGGCAGGACCCAGCTTAGTCTTTGTAGATGCTAAAAAATTATTTGCACCACCTTTGCCTAGACAAAAGTAGGTCAGTCTTTTTCATGTCTCTCTTCCACAGAGAAAAGGCAAACAAACAAAAAGCCTCTCATATTATGCATTTGGTGAAGAAATCCTCCCTCAGTCCCATACACAATTGGTTATGGCTAGGAATATAAGGAATGGTCCCTGTCAGATTTTTTAGTAGATTGAACAGTTAATTAACTATATCCTTCTCACATATGATAGTTTTGATGGCTGGGCTAACCATAACTTTGTCAGCTTAGCAGTATTAGACAGCATTAATATGGCTCCTAAATAAGGATCTAAAATCATAAAAGTCATTTTTGAACATTTATTTATTAATTATGCATACAGTATTCTGCCTTCATATGTCTGCAGGCAAGAAGAGGTAGTCACATCTCATTACTGATGTTTGTGAGCCACAATGTAGTTGCTGGGGATTGAACTCTGGACTTCTAGAAGAGCAGCCAGTACTCTTAACCAATGAACCATCTCTCTAGCCCAAGACATATACGTCTTAAAATATATAAAATTTATTTATGATATAAAAATTCAGAGCTTAACTTTTAATCAAGTTCTGATAAGCTAATCTAGCAGGGACTCCCAGCCGTTTAGTCACAAACTCAATGTTTTATGATTTATGTTGTGTGTCATCTAAGTGTAAATATGAAGGATATTTCATCAGGCCTAAGGCACCACTGACCAATCTATACATGGATCTCTCTTGACAGAAGAAAAATGTACAAGTTTGTAACCCAAATCTGTAGTTTTTGCTAGGACTGAAAGGCATAAGTACATTCCTGCTGTTTTACAGATACCCAATATCAACTTTTTCTACAATATAGATTTCAGTACAGAGTGGTGTTGATAATATATCTCAAACTTATGTTCCCAATTTAACCATGTCTCAGCAGATTTGTGCTTCTGGCAGATGAGCATCAGTTACTGACTACATTCTGCTCCTAAATACTGCTCTGGATTTACTGTGAACCAGTACAGACAATGTGAATCTTCAACAGGGTCTATACACTAATGCCTCTGATAAATGTGCAATTTGCTAATTTGCTGAATCCACCCTCCTTTTTCTCTTTTTTTTTTTTTCCGTTTGGTTTTATATAGCATTTTAGCCATTTCACGCCCAAGAAAACACTGCAAAGGTAAGCAGGAAGTAGTACAGGAAAGAATACATTTCACCTTTTCCCTGGTTGAGATGCTATATCAAAAGTAAACCAAAGTAAAGTCTTATACATAGCAGGGCAATGTGAGTAACCTGTACCAGAAGTCTTTTACCTATTGGAGGCCCAAAATTTGGGCATCTAAGGTTTGTGTTAAAGAGGCAATGTGATGGAAAAATTAATAACTAAAAGTTATAAAATTAGGGCTTATTGGAAGAAGGAAAAATTAATGAGAACAAGAATTTCTGCCAATAGGTAAGTCCCTGACTCAGGAGAAGAAGTAAAATCAAAGAAAAAACCCCAAACTTTCAGGTGTGCTTATCAATCTTGCCTAAACAAATGATGGATTCTATTAACTTAGATCCATGAAGACCTTGTAAATAAATTTGTACTCTATGAACTGTCTGTATCTTGCAAACCTTGTGAACTGAGAATAGTGATCTCAAGCTTCACTTTCTGTTTACCCTGTTATAAACCCCTCAGAATTTTAAGCCACTACCTTACTTTTCTGACAGAGTGAGGTCCCAGCTGGTTTGATTTTTACCAGTAAAAACCTTTTGCTTTTGCAGCCAGGAGTCACTTCCTTGGAAGTTGAGGAAACCAGTAGGCACAATAGTAACAAGCTGCTCAAGGAGGCTTTATAGGCTATAGAACTCGAGTTGACAACTATTTGAAAATCAAAACACTGTTGTGCCAGCGACATGCCTGTACTACTTCCTGCTTACTTTTGCAGTGTTTTCTGAGTTGCAAGTAGGTTAAAATGCTAGACAAATCCAACAAAAGGAAGTGGGATTCAGGAAATGGACCATTTATCAGAGGCATCAGTTTGTAGACACTGTTGAAGATTCACCTTGGCTGGGCTTGTTCATAGTAAGTAGGGAGAGCACTATAGAGGAGCAGGCTGTAGTCAGCAACTGATACTCATCTGCCAGAAGTACAAATCGTCTGAGACATGTTTAAACTGGGAACAAAGGTAAAAATGTATATATTTAATTGGGACTCTTAGTTCCTTACCTTTGGTGATCAAGAAAGACAGCAAGACCAGGGTGAAAATCCCATCCTCAGGAAAGCCGTGTTTATCTGCAGTCCTTTTGTCCTGTAAGAAGTGGACAAAAGCTTTATGACATTTGACTCTTCGAAGCCTATATGAACTGTGTTATATAAAAGGACATAAAAGTTTTAGATATATTATCATCACCAATCTGTGCTGAAATCCAAATTGTAGAAAAAGTAGATTTTGGGTATCTATAAAACAACAGGAATGAACTTATGCCTTTGAGTCCTAGCAAAATTTACAGATTTGGGTTAGAAGCTTTTTCTTCTGTCAAGAGCGATCCATGTATAGATTGGTCAGTGGTGCCTTAGGCCTAATGAAACATCCTTCATATTTACACTTCGATGACACCCAATATAAATCATAAAACTTTGAGTTTGTGACTAAACAGCTGGGAGTCCCTGCTAGATTAACTTATCAGAACTTGATTAAAAGTTAAGCTCTGAATTTTTATATTGTAAATTAATTTTTTATATCTTTAAGAAGTATATGTCTTGGGCTAGAGAGATGTGGCAGAGGTTAAGAGTACTGGCTGCTCTTCTAGAAGTCCAGAGTTCAATCCCCAGCAACTACATTGTGGCTCACAAACATTTATAATGTGATGTGGTATCCTCTTTGAGTGTGCAGACATTTATGCAGGCAGAACACTGTATGCATAATTAATAAATAAATGTTCAAAAAAGACTTATATATCTTTATATTTTTAAATTCTTATTTAGGAGCCATATCAAGTCTGCCTTTATTGCCAAGCTTACAAAGTTTTGTTAGCCAAGCCATCAATAGAATTAGAGATCTGAGAAGGATAAACTATATGTTACTTTTGAATCTATTAAAAAAAATCACAGGGACCATTCCTTATATTCTTAGCCATATCCAATTTTCTATGGCATTGAGGGGAGAAATTTTTCACCAAGTACATAATGTGAGAGGTGTTTTCCCCCCCACTGTGGAACCTGTAATTGGAAAAGTCTGAACTTATTTTGTCCAGGCAAAGGTGTATACAATTTTCCAGTACCCTGCAGCCTCTACACAGTCCAAGTTGGGTCCTATCGTGCTGCAGGTATTGTGTTTTAACATCTTGCTCCCTGGTCAGTGTCATCACAATCCATGCTGCCCCACAATGTTCTTTAGAGACCTTTCTTTGTTCATTGTTAGTTTTTGTGATTCTTTGTCTGAAATTATTACAGTTTTTTAGTTAATATTTAAATGTCTTATTCCACAGATCTATGTAGTATTAGAAGTCTTTCTAGGTAGGTCTTAATAGACAACTTGGTTTTCAATTACTCGATTTAAGCTTAAACTTTTAGAATATGTATAGGAGACAGAGTGAGGTTTATTCCTGATATTAATCATTAATACTTAGTTTGACTATAACCAAAAGTTAATCTATAAGGATGGCTGTTAACTTGTGTTTCTTAACATTTTATAGTAGTTACCAGATTTTATAAAACTAGAACTTTGCATTGTCAGTTTTAGCTTTAAAAATACTGATTTTAATTTGAAACTCCTTTTAGGAAAACATAAAACAGCTATGTGATTCAGTTTATCTAAATAACTTATGCTTACCAAATTTAGCAAAAACAAGGATGGATTGCCATCTGTATCATAAAAAAAAATGAGCTTCTCAACTTTTGCTTAGTATATACAGTGTATGGCTATGATCTTAAATTTTAGCCCTTTAATTTAAGTTCAAATATTAACAATGTAATAAAGCACAAATATAATGTAACCTTCTGAATTTAAACATATAAAAAAACTGTTTGATAAACCAATTAAACATCCTGTACTGACTTCTTATAATATCAAATAATTTTAGCATCCTTTATTTCGTTAAACCCATTGTCACCTTAGTGCCTGTTAAGTTTATGTTAATTTACAGTGTTAATAATTGTAACTTTTTAACTAGTTTCAATTTTTAACAGCTTTCGACATAAAACAGAATTAATGTCATCTACATTAAAAGGACATCTGATTTTCTGATAATCTGAATTTAATGACCAGTGCTCAGAGGTAAATTTTGAGCTGGGGGCTGTTATCATTAGACAGCAAATATGTTTAAACCATTTTTGTTTTAGCTCTATTCTTGCTACAAACAGGTTTCTAACAGGAAACACTGACAGAACTTTTTAGCAAGTACATATATTATTCTTGAGAGAAATAAACAGAACTTTTAAACCATTAACCTGGTATGGTCAAAAATTTTAACTCATATTACTAATCTTAAATTTATATTTGTAGATATGAGAGCCCACAGCAAACATTTGACGAGTTTTCTTTGAACCTCCATAACTTTTTACGTTACCTTTAGTCTCTCTCGATTTTCTCAGACATCCCAAGCGTAGAAATGTCTCTCCTTTTCTCTTTTTCTTTTTTCTTATCAGTGACTCTTACCCAGATATGCATGCCTGAAGTGAAATCTTATTTATTTATTTAATTCCTGACTCTACCTTCTTACATTGGTGCTTTCCCCTGAGCCTCTCTGTACACTCTGCTCTCTTAACTGTTGGCTCCTTTTATGGATTTTGTGGGTTACACGAGATCTTGTTTTATGTTATCTTTCAGTATTATAATTTTATTTTTATCTCTTTTCCACTCTTCTGGATCTTGTCAATCCTTTTTCCTGTTCTACATTTTATTGCCCAGAGAAATGGAATCATACTCGTAACACATGAAGTTCCTTCTGATGTTCTCTGTTCTGCTTTGATGAGTTGCATCGACCTATAAATCTGCAGGCCACTTGACATGTCTACTAGACCACTGTTATCTTATTTTGTCTTCTTTGCTTCAGACTGATTGTAACAAGTCTGCATATAGCTATCACTTCTAATTACCATATATTTTGTTATTTTTATTTTTTTTTAGTTGACACAAAAATCTTTACCAAAGTTGTTCTCCCCAACACCCCTCATCCTCCACCTCCCCAATCTCACCCTCACCCCTTTCCCTATGGTCACAGTCACTGCCATCTGAGGAGAGGAGGGATGGACGAGGGGCTGGTTCTGTCATTAGCCCCTAGGGATTCAGAACTCCTCTCCTCTCTGACTGCCCACCCCGTGGCCCAATGCACCTAGACCTTCAGCAACCCAGCATGGATCCTGGATGAGCATGGCTTAGGGCTTCTGTACCAGTAGGAGCCTGGTGCTGTTTACACTGGTGTTCTGTATTACCAGCAGCCTGTACGATTCTGGCCTGGGAGTATTTATTTTATTTTATTTTTTAATTTTCTTATTTATTTTTTATTTCACATGTGGATCCCATTTCCCTCTCCCTCCCTCCCTCCCACCATTTACACGCTATTCCCCCTCACATGCACCCTTACCACCCTCCGCTCCCAGCTCCCAACGCAATTCCACATGTATGACAATGCCATCCAGGTGTAGTCATGTAGATCTGTCAAGTCATTTGAAGTAGGAACTAGGACTTCTCTCCTGTTTCTAGGTTAAGGTAGTACCCTCCATGGGGGATGTGTCTGCAATGACCTTTGGTGCACGAGGAATACATCCTGGTTGCACTGTCTGCAGTCCCTAAGACTGCTCAGTCCTTCTAGCTGAGACCCATATTTAGAGAAGAGTGAGTCAGTACCATGCTGGATTCCAAGCTATCAGTCTGGGTGCCTGTTATTTGCTCCTTGTTCAGGTCAGCTGTCTCTGTGTGTTTCTACAACCTGGTCTTATTCTGTCTATCTGCATCTGGATTCTAGTTAAACTCAGTGTTTAGGTTTGGGTGTTTGATTCTGTTTCCAACAGCACTATAGGAGGGCTCCATGATGGTGAATATGTTAGTTGTTGATCTCACTATCCAGGAAGGGCATTTATGGTAGCCTTTTCACAGTTGCTCAATTTGTTAGTTGGCAACAGTCTTGTAGGTCTCTGGACTTTTCTTTAGATTCACTTTTCTCTTCAAAACAATACTGGCTCCTTCTTTTATTCTCTCTCTCTTTCTGTCTCCCTCTCTCTCTTTCACTCACTCTCAGTCTCTCTCTCTCTCTCTTCTGTCTTGTATTCCTACCCTGACTCAATCTTCCTAGTCGCAATTTCTTTTCTCTCCTTCCCTTTCTCCTAGTTCTCTCTACATTCATTGACCCCCCCCACCTCCCATGTGCTCTGGGGGACTTGTCCCATCAACCTTCTGTCAGCGACTTTATATGAATCTCTTAGAATACACCTTGTATCCTAGTTCCTCTGGTTGTGTGAAATATAGGCTGGTGATCCTTTGCTCTAGGTATAAAATCCATATATGAGCGAGTACATCCTATGTTCATCTTTTTGTGACTGGGTTACCTCATTCAGGATGGTTGTTTCAAGAGCCATTCACTTGCCTGCGAATTTCAAGATTCCATTATTTTTTTCTGCAGAGTAGTATTCCATTGTGTAGATGTGCCAATCTTCTTATCCATTCTTCAATTGAGGATCATCGAGGTTGTTTCCAGTTTCTTGCTACTACAAATAATGCTGCTATCTAAATAGTTGAACAGATGTCTTTATTGCCAGGATATGGATCATTTGGGTATATGTCTAAGGGGGGATTGCTGGGTCGCATGGTAAACTAATTCCCATTTTCCTGAGGAACCAGCATACTTATCATCAAAATGTCTGTACGAGTTTGTACTCCCACCAGCAGTGGAGGAATGTTCCCTTTCTCCACATCTTCTTTGGTATAAGTTGTCATTGGTGTTTTTAATTTTAGCAATCCTGGCAGGAGTAAGATGTTATCTCAAAGTTGTTTTGATTTGCATTTCCCTGATAGCTAAAGATGTTGAACATTTTCTTAAGTGTTTTCCAGCTTTTTTGGTTTCCTCTACTGAGAATTATTTCTTTTGTTCTGTACCCCATTTTTATTTTTGTTTTTATAATTTTTTTCAATCAACGCTTCTATTCTTTTTTTTTCATTTTACATAACCAAGTCCATTGAAATAATAACAAACATTTATAGACAATATTTCGGGATTTGGGGGTTGATCTTTTCAAACTACTTCCTGCTGGTAAGGTGTGCTGTCATGGGGATTCTATGAAGATGCAGAAATCCTGGCTGTAGTCTGTAAGGCTGCTTTGTCCACCTGTTTTGAATGTAGGATCACCTGGTATTTTCTATCAGGAGGTCTGGCTTGATCAAACCACATTAGTCTGGAAGGAAGGCACATCTTTTCATTTTCTGTGGAAACAATAATAGAAATCCTTTTCCCAGTAACATGTCCTTGAACTTAATTTTGGAGTCAAAGCATTTTTTAAATTTAATTTATTATTTTACATATCGATCCCAATTTGCTCTCCCTCCCTCCATTCCTCTCTCCCCCCTTCCCTACTTTTTACCCACTCTGCCCTCTCACATGCACTCTAACCACCCTCCCCTCCCATCCCCCCACCCCAATTTCATATGTAGGGGAATGCCATCCAGTTGGGGTCATGTAGACCTGACAGATCATGAAAGTAGGGACTGGGGCTTCTCTCCTGTCTCTAGATTAAGGCAGTTATCCCTCCATGGGGGATATGTTCGCAGAGTCCTTTTGCGCACCAGGGATACATCCTGGCTCCTCTGTCTGAGGTCTCTTAGACTTCTCAGTCCTTCTGGCTGAGACCCTTGTTCAGGGGGGCCTGAGTCAGTCCCATGCTGGCTTCCCAGCTATCTGTCTAGTGGCTGTTAGCTCCTCCTTGTTCAGGTAAGCTGTCTGTATGTGTTTCTGCAGCATGGTTTGTCCTCTCCATCTGCATCTGGGTTCTAGTTCGACTCAGTGTTAATGTATGGGTGTTTGATCCTGTTTTCAACAGGCATTAGTTGAGGGCTCCATGGAGAAGTTAGTTGTTGATCTCACTCTCCGGGAAGGGCATTTATGATAGCCTTTCCACGGAAGCTCAGATTGTTAGTTGGGAGCAGTCTTGTAGTTCTCTATACCTCTCTTTGTGTTCAATTTTATCTTCAAACCAATATAGGCTCCCTCTTGTCTGTTCTCTCTCTCTGTCTCTGTCTCTCTCTTTCCTATCTTCTATTCCTAACCAGGCTCAATCTTCCTGGTCGAACATGTTTTCCTTTCCTCCCACTCATTTTCTCCTACTTCTCTCTCCATTTTCTGCCCCCCACTGCACCTGAGGGACTTGTCCCTTCCCAGTTCTGTGAGGGACTTTATGTGAATCGCTTAGAATACACCTTGTATCCCAGTCCCTCTGGTGATGTGAATTATAGGGTGGTGATCTTTGATCCAGGTCTAAAATCCATATATGAGTGAGTACATTCTGTGTTCCTCTTTTTGTGACTGAGTTACCTCATTCAGGATGGTTTCTTCAAGTGCCATCCACTTGCCTGCGAATTTCAAAATTCCATTAGTTTTTTTCTGCATAGTAGTATTCCATTGTGTAGATGTGCCACATCTTCATTAACCATTCTTCAATTGAGGGGCATCTAGGTTGCTTCCAGGTGTAGGGAGCCGTCCCTACATTCCCCATTACAAGATGGCACTGGCATCCGGCTGTCGGTTGGCATAAATAAACCTGTGTGCGCATGCAAGGGTATTTCTCCCGCGCCTCTCCCGTGGCGTCATTAGGCCTGATGAGCGAGCAACCAGTCAGGGAGTGACACGTCCTAAGCTAGGCTGAGTTTCTATATAAGGGTGTGGGTTTTTGCTCCCGGGGTCTTCGCTCTGCAGTTGGTGTAAGCTTATGCTCTGCCTCTCAAGAAGCATTAAAGCTATTATCGCAGAAGAATCCTATCTGTGTGCTGCGTCGTTCTTGCTGGCAAGACAGTAGCACAGGACAACTGATGCCGAAACCCGGGAACTCGACCAATCCATCATCAGCACCATCGAAGACCACCAACTTTCCAGTTGGGGTGATTCAGAACTGCGAGGAGGTAAGTTCAGTAAGGTATGACTGATCCTCATAACATCTTTGCTTTAGTATTGGTTGGTATCGCTTTCATCCTCTTTCTGTTGATCCTCTTTTGTTACCATCCAGGCCGCTGCTAAGGAGATTTCTGTACTTAAGTCGCACGTAGATAATCCGCGGTACACTGCGCCTCTTAAGTCTTTTGTAAATAAAAAAGCAAGGGGCTCCAGATCCACTTTTGGTTTCGCGTGGTACCAACGCTTGTAAGACGGACCTAGATAAGCCGCGGGCGTCCGTCGCGCAGCCATGGGCTCTACGCATTCCACTGTTACAGCACTGCAATCAATCCTTACACAGCGGAATCTGAAGCTATCTCACTGACTCCTACAGCGATTTGTCAAGGATGTAGACAGTGTAGCTCCCTGGTTCGCCGTCTTGGGCTCTCTCTCATTGGCCCCATGGAGGCAGTTAGGATGGGATCTTGAGCGTGCTCGGGCCAATGGAGAACTTGGGCCTAGCGCTATGGCCAACTGGACAATAATAGAAAATTGTTTAGGGGATGAGGATTGTAAGTCTGCTATTGCGGAGGGACAAGGGATTTTAACCGAGTTTCTGGATAGTCTATCATAAGCTGAACAAAGCAAGAGGATGGGTGCATGGAAAAAGGAAACTAAAAGTGAAAAATGACCCTCTGGAAAAGATAGTCAGGAGGAGAAACCAAAGAAATCTCTTAGGAGGTCTAAAAAGAAAGACCTAAACAAAAGGGAGAGCTCAAGCGGCCTCTATCCTAAGTTATATCTGGAGGCCCCGGGTATTGAAGGCCCCTCTGAGTCCGAAGAGTCTGATGTCTTGGACACGGAAGAGGAGGCGGACTTGGAGGAAGAGGCCGCCAGATATGAAGGGGAAAGGTACCACCCCATGATGATTTTGGCTTTCCTATTACTATTAAGAAAGGGGACGAGAAGCCTTCTGCTTTATTGCCTTCTGCTCCTCCGCCTCCATATGAGCTTGATAACCGAGGGACCCGAGGATCCCATAGAGAAGGCTTCTCCTTAATCCTGTCAGGGGTCAGAAGAAAGCTGGCTTCGTTACACCTCCATTTCCAGTTTTCGAGAATGCAGACAGAGGGAGAGTGGCCGCCCCAGTGGATTATAATCAAATAAAGGAATTGGCAGAGTCAGTTAGAAAATATGGAGTTACAGCAAATTTTACCATAGTTCAACTAGAAATATTGGCCCTGTATCTTTTGACTCCAGCAGATTGGGAGACGATTGCAAAATCAGCTTTGGTCAGCATGGGCCAATATATGGAATGGAGGGCCCTCTGGCATGAGGCGGCCCAAACACAGGCAATAGCTAATGCTGCTGCAATAACTCCGGAGCAGCAAGCCTGGACTTTTGAATTACTCACTGGGCAGGACCCTCATGTTAATAATCAAATGAATTATCATTGGGGAGCTTATGCACAAATTTCAGCTACAGCCATTAAGGCCTGGAAGTTGCTCTCCCATAAAGGGGAGGGTAGTGGTCAGCTTACTGAGATCAAGCAGGGCCCCCAGGAACCTTTCTCAGACTTTGTAGCCAGGATGACACAAGCAGCAGAACGCAGTTTCGGGGATACTGAACAAGTCATGCCCCTGCAAGAACAATTGATTTTTGAACAAGCTACCCAAGAATGCCACACCGCTAGAGCACCTCGAAAAAAGTAAGAGGCTACAGGATTGGCTCAGGGTATGTAGGGAGATGGGGGGCCTCTGAGCATTACAGGTTAAGTGGTGGCAATTATCAAGGTGCAAAGGCAAAACAAAAAACCTCCCGGTAAGACATGTTTTGGATGTGGAAAACCAGGGCACATAAAAAAGGACTGTAAAATGTCCAATGCCCCTAGGGCGAGCCTCTGCACCCGATGTCGCAAAGGCTACCATCAGGCAGAGCAATGCAGATTTTTAGAGACATTAAAGGGAGACTCCTCCCTCCGACAGAGGCTCCGACCCTTGAGGTGTCAAAAAACGGGCAGACGGGCCCTTGGTCCCAGGGCCCTCGAAGATATGGGAACCGATTTGTCAAATCTCTGGAAGGGAACCAGGAGAGCGGCCAAGCAGACCCATCAGAATGGACCTGCGTGCCGCCTCCTCAATCTTACTAATGCCCCAAATGGGTATTCAGCCTGTGCCTTTAGAATCAATTATTCTGCCTTCAGGCACTATGGGATTGATCCTTGGGCGAGGCTCCCTTATAGCACGGGGGCTCATAGTACATCCAGGAATTGTGGATGATGCCCACACCCCCGAGATACAGTCACTATGCTCAAGCCCTACCGGGGTTTTCTCCATCAGTCAGGGAGACAGGATTGCACAATTGCTGCTCCTACCTCATGATAACCAACATGGGCCCATTGATGGTGTCCCAAAACAAATGGGATCCTCAGGAACAGACTCTGCCTATTTGGTCATGTCTTTAAATAGTAGGCCAAAAACTACACTTTGAATAAATGAAAAGAAAATTGAAGGCGTTTTGGACACGGGGGCTGATAAGAGTATTGTCTCCACCTACTGGTGGCCGAAGACATGGCCAGTGGTGGAATCGTCACACTCTTTACAGGGTCTTGGCTATAAGTCCTGCCCCACTATCAGTGCCGCCCCCCTTAGCTGGAGACCCCAGGAGGGTTAAAAAGGGCAATTTACTCCTTATGTATTACCGATGCCTGTGAATTTATGGGGACGAGATGTCATGCAAGACATGGGACTGATGCTGACAAACGAATATTCACCACAGACTTAGGGGATCATGGGCAAAATGGGATATCGGCAGGGCAACGGTTTGGGCCGCTATGAACAGGGGCGCCTTGAGCCCGTTGCTCCTAACCCCAATAGAAATAGACAGGGTCTGGGATTTTCCTAGGCGCCACTGAGGCAGCACGACCCATACCTTGGAAAACGGAGGATCCGGTATTGGTTCCTCAGTGGCCGCTTACCTCTGAAAAATTACAAGCGGTGAATCAGCTTATAGAGGAGCAATTAAAATTAGGCCATATTGAGGCCTCCACCTCACCATGGAATACTCAAATTTTTGTAATAAAAAAGAAATCTGGAAAATGGCGCTTGCTTCATGATTTACACGCTATTAATGAGCAAATGCAGCTTTTTGGCCCCATACAACGCAGTCTACCGGTGCTTACCACACTTCCCAAATTTTGGCCGCTATTGATTGTGGATATTAAGGATTGTTTTTTTTTCCATACCTTTACATGAGCATGACAGACCCAGATTTGCCTTTACTTTACCATCTATAAATCATGCTGAACCGGACAAGAGGTTTCAGTGGAAGGTCTTATCACAAGGCATGGCAAACAGTCCAACCATCTGTCAGCTGTATGTGTATGAAGCCTTGGCCCCAGTTAAAAGACAATTCCCTTCTCTGATGCTGTTGCATTGTATGGATGACATCTTGCTATGTCATAAAGATTTTGATCTTTTAAAACTGGCATATCCTGTATTGTTGCAAGCATTGGAGAAGAGAGGCCTATATATAGCCACAGATAAAGTACAAATCTCGGATACTGGACATTTTTTAGGCTCCAAGATCTTTCCAGATAAGATTGTGCCGCAGAGATTAGAAATCAGAAAGGATTATCTACATACTCTTAATGATTTTCAAAAGTTATTGGGGGACATAAATTGGCTCAGACCTTTTCTAAAAATTCCCTCCGCCGAGCTTAAGCCTTTGTTTGATGTGTTGGAGGGAGATAGCCACATTGCATCCCCAAGAGAATTGACTCCCGCCGCAAGACAGGCTTTACTAAAGGTGGAAGCAGCCATACAGATGGCTCAATTGTCACGCATAGAGGAAAATAAACCGATTACTCTATGCGTGTTCAGGACAAAAGGGCTTCCGACCGCAGTATTATGGCAACAAGGTCCTTTATTATGGATACACCCTAATGCTTCTCCCATGAAAGTTATTGATTGGTACCCGGACGCGGTGGCCCAACTGGCCATGAGAGGATTAAAGGCCTCCCTCATGCACTTCGGCATTGAACCTAATTTGCTGATTGTACCCTATAATGCTGTACAGGTTGCCACCCTTGCCGCTACTTCAAATGATTGGGCTATTTTGGTCACAACCTTTGTTGGAAAGATAGACAATCATTATCCTAAACATCCACTTTTACAATTTGCCCTTAACCAGCCTATGATTTTTCCAAAAATTACCTCAAGTCATCCTATTAAAAATGGACTGGTGGTGTATACTGATGGGTCTAAGACAGGATTGGGAGCTTTTGTGGTGGAGGGCAAAATATACTCCAAACAATTTCAGGAAACATCGCCTCAAGTGGTGGAATGCATAGTAGTTTTGGAAGTACTACAAAGGTTTCAGGGTCCATTGAACATCGTGTCAGATTCATCTAATGTAGTTAATGCTGTAAAATTGTTAGAAACGGCTGGCATTATAAAAATGACCAGCAAGGTTGCAATCATTTTTCTGGACATCCAAAATTGTCTGCTTGCTAGAGGGCAGCCCTTCTTTATTACTCACATAAGGGCACATTCCGGGCTACCAGGACCCATGGCCTTAGGTAATGATTTGGCTGACAAAGCAACTAGATTGGTTGCCATGGTTCTAGCCCTGCCACTAGAGGCTGCCAAGGAATTTCACAAGAATTTTCATGTGACTTCTGAAACCCTGCGACGCCATTTTTCCATCACTAGGAAGGAGGCTCGTGAGATTGTTGTCAATTGTCAACATTGTTGTCAGTTTCTGCCTGCACCCCATTTTGGAATTAATCCTCGAGGCATTCAGCCCTTACAGGTTTGGCAGATGGATGTGACCCATGTCTCATCCTTTGGAAAGTTACAATATGTGCATGTATCAATAGACACCTGCTCTGGCGTTCTCCATGCCACACCACTCACTGGGGAGAAAACCTCCCACGTTATTCAACACTGTCTTGAGGCATGGAGTGCCTGGGGTAAGCCTAAATGTTTAAAAACTGACAATGGGCCTGCCTATACTTCTCAAAAATTCAGACAGTTTTGTGCACAAATGCAAGTCACACATGTCACGGGCTTGCCATATAATCCTCAAGGACAAGGCATTATTGAGCGTGCACATCGCACACTCAAATCATATCTCCTTAAGCAAAAAGGGGGAATAATGATGGGTTTGCCCCCCATGCCACGGGTGGCTATAGCAATGGCACTTTTCACCATGAATTTTTTAAACATGGATGAACATGGTCGGTCTGCGGCAGAGCGACATTGCTCAGACCCATGTCGACCTAAGGAACTGGTAAAATGGAAAGATGTGTTAACCAATGAATGGAAAGGCCCGGATCCTATTCTAATAAGATCCAGGGGAGCTGTTTGTGTTTTCCCACAGAATGAAGAAAATCCTTTCTGGGTCCCAGAAAGACTCACTCGGATGGTCCTGGAGCAGAAAGATGTGGAGACCCGAGGACAAGAAAAAGGGGAGCCGACTGCTCCCCCTGATGTCACTGATGATACTCAGCATCCCAGCTGTCCAAGGGGAGCCTTGTTGGGGAATCATGTCAACGTTCCCACTTCCAACGCCATTGATGTATAATGCTCAGGTCTTTCCCCGATTCTTTGCCACCAATAGGGAGCTGGGTCTAGCCTTTTTGCCTAAGGACAGTTTCGGAGGCTCTGGATAAACAGACTTCAGCCAATACTCAAATTCAGGGGGGCTTGATGTTGGTGAACCAACGTATAGATTTAGTATTGGGCTGTGAGCAGAAGCTCCCTGGTTTATGTGTCACCTCCATTCAATATGAAAATTTTACCAAAGCAACTAATTTGTCTAAGAGTCTTTCTCAGTTCATGTTACAGAATTGGACCACAGAATTTGAACAGACCCTCCGAGAATTAAGGACCGCTATTATCCAGATTAATTCCACCCGCCTCGATCTGTCCCTGACGGAGGGCCTAGCATCTTGGATTGCCTCGGCTGTTTCCTATTTTAAGAAATGGGTGGGGGTGGGGTTATTCTTTGCAGCCATCTGCTGTGGTCTGCTGTTGCTTCTTTGGCTGGTTTGCAAAACTCAGGAATCAGGCAAAAAGAGATAAGGTGGTTATCGCCCAGGCACTTGCCGCACTTGATAGTGGAACGTCAGCTGATGTTTGGCTGTCTATGCTTAAGCAATAGGCCGCCGGCCGGATAGCTCTTGCACACCCGGAGCCTAGGCTCATTGCACAGGGTAGAGTGTCTGGCTTGAGCAGCCCATGAGGGATGTTGAGCAAGGCATTGCACAGAGAGTTGCTCAATAGGCAGGCCTCTCTGGGAGGCACATTGTCCTGCATAAGGGTTGCCTGCCCTAGTTCCCCTTTCCCAGAAAAACGGCAGAGGAGAGGTCGAGAGCACCTCGGGTCAACTTAACAGCCTGATGGCGACTCTTGTACATGGTCTTAATGTTTATTTGGGAAGGTACGACCTCTGCCTCTATCCCTTAACATAAGGGTGACCTATTTGCTTCTGAAAATATAAAGCCTTATCATTAAATAAGAAAAAAGGGGGAGATGTAGGGAGCCATCCCTACATTCTCCATTACAAGATGGCACTGGCATCCGGCTGACAGTTGGCATAAATAAGCCTGTGCATGCGTGCAAGGGGATTTCTCCCGCGCCTCTCCCGTGGCGTCATTTGGCCTGATGAGCGAGCAACCAGTCAGGGAGTGACACGTCCTAAGCTAGGCTGAGTTTCTATATAAGGGTGTGGGTTTTGCTCTCGGGTTCTTCGCTCTACAGTTGGAGTAAGCTTATGCTCTGCCTCTCAAGAAGCATTAAAGCTATTATCGCAGAAGGATCCTATCTGTGTGCCGCGTCGTTCTTGCTGGCGAGACGGTAGAGCGGGACAGATATGGAAATGTATGCTGTCATCAAGGATTTTTAAAATGCCATAAGTTAATCGTCAGATAATCTTACTGTCTTGCATGTTGAATTCTGTTGGCCTGACATCATCACCAGCACCTGAATCTCTGTTGTGGTGCTGCAGACTCTGAGATAATGGGCCCATTCCTGGCTTACAAGTAGTAACCAAGATGTTGCTATCAGCTGAAAAAGATGGCTGCAGCTGGGGCATAACCAGCATATCTGCGAGAGAGATGTTCTTCCGTGTTCTGGGTCGTCATCCTTTTGCCAGGTCTCGGAGATGGTGCCGACCTCCTAGTGCCAATGATTCTTCTCATGCTAGATCACAACCGATGTGAAGATGTGGAGGACAAGCGGGTAATCAACACACAGACCACCATGCCGGCCTTGGTGAATTCCCTGTACTTCTCAAATGGCCCCAAGCAATCTTCTGGACTCAATCATCCAGCACCCTTTTTACTATGGGAGATGCATAGATCATTCACAAAATGCTCTGCCCATGTCTAAATCTTTCCTAACCTTGTCCCTGATAGAAATTTGCACACTAATCGTAATCGGTGATGGCATTGTCTGTCGCTTATATAATTTAAAGAATTAAATAAGTCAGCAATAGCTAATTGTCCCAATAAATAGGAGATGTGGCATTTTACTGGCAGGGAAGCATGGCCAGACTCCAGTCATGAAGGATGTCATCATCATCAATTGAGTCAATGAATCATAAAATGTGAAGATATTGCAAATTATCTCCACAAGGGGAGCTTTACAGGTCTCGTCATGGAATGGAGGGTTGTTGTTTACATAACCATACAAATATTTACATTATCTTGGGTATTAACACAGACTGTCTATTTAAATACTTTAATTATGTAATTAGATGATCTGCGACACCAGATTGCAGGTGTCATGGATGATATAATCATTGTTTTATATACTTAAATAATCTAACAATGAGTTCATGTAACATCATCTACTTCCCTAAGGTGGCTCCAAACCAGGCTCTTGAACGATGCTGTCGTGATTAATTTAAATATTTTAACTACAAAATTGATATTTAGATGGTCCATAGTAATTGTTTCCCACATTGTGGAATCCACTGATCATGGATTATCTAATGTCCTATTTTAATAATCAAATGACAACATAATTAGATGATGAAATGGTCTGCCATACTCGACACAATTGACTCTCACTGACTCCCACATGATTGTGGGAAACTCCCAGGTTCATCCCTTATTTAATCGGAGAGCAGAGTCGTGAAATGTTTAAATGCTGAAAGGTCATTGTGTATGCAGGGTTTTTAGAAGATCCTACATATTTCATGTTGGACAGCTGCCTCAAAAGAAATGGACTGCAATCCAATAATCCCTAAGTCTACTCTAACAAATGGATTATCACCATCCTGAAGGAAGTTAATGATGAATAACTGTGAGTCTTATTATCTTTGTTTCCATAGAATTAATTCTTAGGAGAGAGAGAATTCATAAACAGAAGAAATTGAATGTTCTCTGATAATTAGGTAACCTAGAATTTGATGACCAGTAAAAGCTGTAGGCAAACTTCCAGAGATTTGGCTATGACTTGCTTAGGGGAATCAAATGCTGTCATTGAAAGATTTAGGAGATAGTTATCTTGGGAGACTGTAATGTCCCATGATAACACTTTCTCGAAGCTGCTCTCTGGTACTTGGCCCTTGATAACAGAATACAGAATGCAAGCAGGGTTGCCAGGCAACATTTATAAAACAATATTCTGTCACATTCTAGTGCCCCTCCCACATGCTAAAAGGAGCATACCTAAAGATGAACTAACCTTACAGCCTCACTGAGTTTCTCACAAAAACAAAGCTGGGCTCTTTCTTTTGGGTTCTATATATTTACCCGTCTCTCAAGCTATAACAGGTCTATTGTGCCATAAGCGTGAAAACGAAAGCATCATAATGCCATTCAAGTACAATGATGAGTATTTTAACCCGTTTTACTATGCTTCAATTTTCTAATTCCTAGAATGGATACAATACAATTAATCGCCTCTACCAGAAACCTTTCGTCTTTTTGAAAATAAAATCCCTCTTCATTCTCTGCCTTTTAGAGGAGCTTGATCCCATGGTTTCTCAGCATTGTTTAGATTTGCATTGGTCCAGAACAGCCACGGCCAGGGCCAGGGCCAGGGCCAGGGCCAGGGCCAGGGCCAGGGCCAGGGCCAGGGCCAGGGCCAGGGCCAGGGCCAGGGCCAGAGCAAGATGATCATATATAATATCTGCTTCCATGCAGGACCCAGCTTATTATTTGTAGATGCTGAAAAATTATTTGCACCAGCTTTGCCTAGACTAAAAGTCAGTCTTTTCCATGTCTCTCTTCCACAGAGAAAAGACAAACAATCAAACAAATAGCCTCTCACATTCTGTATTTGGTGAAGTACTTCTGCCATCTGTCCCATACATAATTAGTTATGGCTAGGAATATAAGGAATGGTCCCTGTCATTTTTTTTTATAGATTGAACTGTTAATTAACTATATCCTTCTCACATCTGATAGTTTTGATATCTGGGCTAACCATAACTTTTTCTGCTTGGCAGTATTAGGCAGCATTAATATGGCTCCTAAATAATGATTTAAAATCATAAATGCCATTTTTTATATTTTTTTATTTTATTCAATTTTATATAACAAAGTCCAATTAAATGAAAACAAACATTGATACACAATATTTGGGAAGTTGGGCGTTGTTCCTTCTAAGCTACTTCCTGCTGGTAAGGGGCGCTGTCTTGGGGGGGTCGAAGAAGATTCAGGTATCTTGGCTGTAGTCTGTAGGGCTATTTTGTTCAGCTGTTTTGAATGTAGGATCAGCTTGTACTCTGTTTCAGGCAGTCTGGTGTGATCAAACCTCATTAGTCTGGAAGGAATCCTCATCTTTTCATTTTCTGTGGAAATAAAAATAGAAATCCTTTTCCCCAGTAACTTGTCCTTCAACTTAAATTTTGGGGTCAAAGCATTTTCTTAATTTAATTTGTTATTTTACATGTCGATCCCAGTTCTCTCTCCCTCCCTCCTTCCCTTCCCCCAACCCTTCCTCCCTCGTTCCCTCACTTTTACCCTCTCTGCCCTCTCACATGCACTCTAAACACCCTCCCCTCCCATCCCCCCACCCCAATTCCATGTGTAGGGTAATGCAATCCAGTTGGGGTCATGTGGATTCCTTACAGACTAATGTGGTTTAATCAAGCCAGACCCCCTGAAACAGAGTTTCTGGTGATCCAACATTAAAAACAGCTTAAACAAAGCAGCCTTGCAGACTACAGCCAAGATTTCTGCATCTTCTCAGGATCCCCCATGACAGCACCCCCTGTCAGCAAGAAGTAGTTCGGAAAGAATGATGCCCAAATTCCCAAATATCGTTTATAAATGATTGTTTTCATTTAAATGGATTTGTTTATAAATGGTTAATGATCACAACCAATATCTTTTTAAAGGTAAAAAGGGGATTATGGTATAGATATGAATACTTAATTTTGGAATGGATTTTCATTTATTGATATAATTTAAGGTCAGTGTTGTGATATGTATATTTCTCTTCTTGTTTATGTATTGTGTTTATATAGCTCATTTAAAAATGTAATGTATAATTTAGTACAGATTTTACATAGTTACCTATAATAGTCAAAACTTATAGCTTGGTGAGTTAGGTTTTGAAGATACACAGAGATGTATTTGAGATAGATAGGCATTCTTCAAAACTTTCAAAGACCTACAGAATATGGCATTTAAAATGGTTTAGGGTTTTTGTGACAGTGAGACATAATTGCTCTTGGCAATACCACCTGCACCAGAAAGGAAGATGGACATTGAAGAAACTCGTTATGGAGTTTGCTTCCAGTATGGCAAGACTAGCCATTTGGACAAGATCCAGCTCTTGTCTGGACTTTTTAACTTAATGCTGTATAAACTGGACATGCAGGACCCACAGAAAAGTGACTGCAGATGCAAGATGGACATTGCTATAGAGTTCCTGCTTCATGGAAGTGTCTGCCAGACAGTCTACAGGACACAGAGGAAAATGACTGACAAACTGCCATACAAAGTCCTGCGTTGCTGAAGAGTCTGTGAGACACACGATGGCCTATGGGCTGAAGTTGAAAGATTACAAAAGAACTTCAGGTGACCAGGCAGTGAGTTGTATCTGTCATTTCTAGAGCTTATATATTATCCTTCTGTGGTCTTTGAAGGAGTTGAAGACAGATAGTTATGGTTATAGCTGTACTTAGTTATGCTTAAAGATAAGTTACATATAGGACTTTAGACTCACAAATTTAAGATAGATAATAGAATAGTTTCTTTTAATCTTGCTAAATGTTAATGGACTAAATAGTGTTAACTGTGATTCATATTTAATAACTGTTGTTGTCTGTCAAGTTCTATTGGCCTTAGCCAAAACTGGGTGTACCAACATTGCTGTGAGACCTAGGGTGACTGTTCAGGTGGATTGCTGTTTCTGTTCTTGCAGCACCTTTTGGAAGTTGTCCATCTGCATTTCCTGTCTACTCTAGTATTGTTAATTTCCTTCTCAAGTCTTGATGAGGTTGAAGATTAAACTATCACAACTATTATTCTCTCTTCCTAGTTAGATATATTAGGTACTAGACTTACATTTTCCAGCTTAGGACAACTCTATTGTAAACTCCATTGTGCCCTCACCCTAGGACTAGATATGTAGATCATTTTGTACTCGATTTTCCTTTTCTTAGAGCACACTTGTTATTCACTGTTTTGTATATAGTTTTGTATTAAGCCTAAATCTTTTCTTTAGACTAAAAGGGGAATTATAGTGAGATAGTCCTTCTGTGGCACTGACCACGCCCATTGGGGGGTGAAGCCATGGGCGGAAGTGACCTGTGGAAGGAAGTCGGAGGAAGAGCCAGTAAAAGCTCTATTGCTGGCGTGACTTGGACAGGAGAGGATTGCGTTGAATTTCCTGGTGTTTATCTGTCTAGGTTGTAAGTTATTTCTACCTAAATAAACATCTATTCGGCCTATTTGTTTATCCTGATCCTTATTTAACCACGATACCCCTGAAAATGGGTCTAAGCTAAATGTCCTGTGCAGTCTAAGGGACTTCAGACAGTGGAATCAGGAAACATCCCTGTTGCTAAAAAGACTTTGGGGGAATATCCCCATGGAGGTATAATGCATTAACCTTGAGACAGGAGAGATATTTTAGTCCCTACTTCAAATGACTTGAAAGATTTAGATGACCTCTCCTGGAAGGCATCACCCTATGTGTATAGTGTCCTTTGGATCGGAGGGGAGAGTGGTTGTGGGCTCGGGAAGTTGAGAGAGAGGGGAAGAAGGAGGGTGGGGGTAAGGTGGAATGAACTGGTTTGATATGTATAAATTTTTTTTAAATTAAAAACATTAAAAAGATACCAATGTAATTTTCAAAAAAAATAAAGTTAATATTTTAAATAATTTAAAATTTTTACCTCTATTGACTTTGAAATATCACACTTCCAAAGAGAGAACATCACTTCCAGCACAAGTTCTAATCTTACTAGTAAAAACTCACAGTAACCTATTAGGGAGGGGAGGGTGAAAACTGAAGGATCACAGATTCAGAGCATCTGGCTACTAGAGTTCTTTTCTCTACCTATTCTCAGACTGTCCTCACACTGCCTCCTCAGATTGACTGCTATCTCTTCGATCCCTCAGACTAATTGCTCAAACAAAATCATCTCACTGCATGTTCTTCTGTCTCCTCTACCTTATCTTCCTCTCTCTGTCCATCCATGTCACTCCTATCTCCAAATACCTACTGCTGGGATTAAAGGCCTGATTCCCAAGTCCTGGGACCACCTTCGTGTGAGCTGTTTTCTTTTAGACAGACTTAGTATGTGTCTAACTACTGACATAGTGTGTGTGTCTAACTACTGATTTAATGTGTGTGGATAACTAGTGACCTAGTCTTTGTAGCTAACTAGTGACTTAGGTGTGTAGTTGACTAAACACATAAAAATACATAGGAGAATGGCTAACTACTATATCAGTGTGTGTGGCTGACTATTTTCTTGGTGTTTTTGGCTAGCTAGTGAATTGGCTGACTACTGACTTAGTATGGGTGGGTAAGTAGTGATATATTGTGTGTAGCTAACTAGAGACATAGCGGCTGTGGCTAACTAGTAACCTTGTAACCTAGATATCCCATAGGAAATTCAAATTGGCCACATAACGGCTCTCTAGATCCAGATATTTTACAGGATCTTTCAAATTATTGCCAGCGAACAGGTAGATGGAAGGAGTTTTTCCTATCTCTTTGCTAAACAATCTCTTACCCTCAACTTGGTTCTGTTTTCTTTCCGCCACACTAAAACTCTCCTGCCCGCTACTGCCGCAGCTTGTCTCAGGGCAGTGGCTGGGCTGAGGCAGCATCTACTCAAGACAAAATTGAATCTCAAAATGTTATCATTTCTGCCAGCTGTTGGGGATATGTTTATGACAGCTGCCATTTTGACAACGTGGCCTAGCCTCACCCCCCATGGTTCTTCCCTGTGCTACACTGGCCACCTAGGCACAGGGAGTCTAGCTAGCTTCTTCCGCCAACAGAACCTGTAATTCATTTACCTTTTGCTTTTATTCTTTTATTTGCTTTATTCTTTATTTTTTGTCTCTAATTTCTTTTTTCACTATGTCATACATAGCTTCACATTCAAGTACTTCTCAATTTTACACAGTCTTGTTAAATATATCTGTACATTTAACTTAAATTTAACTTTATGTAAATGTAAGCTAACTTCATACAACTTAAATTCAATTGTACTAAATCTCAAATATTTCTAAATTGCTATGTGCCTTTGAATAGTGGTAAACATTTAAGGTTATAAATGTCTATTTCAAGCTAACAAAATATTTATACCACCCAGTCTTTCCTGTGAGCTGTTTATTAAGGTTAAGCCTCTATTATCACAGGGAGTTTTTCTCTACCTCTTTGTCCTCTATGGTTATAAGTGTAACCTACTAAGTAAAAACCAGTTACATTCAGGCTGCAGGGCCCTAAGTAAAATATCCCTCCACAGCCTCTCAGCTTGGATCCAGTTTTCAAAACAGATTAATTACAGGGATATTTTGTATACTAAGGTATGCTAAACAGTCAGACAGCCCTCAAATGCTCAGAGATCTAGAGAATATGGCATTTAAAATGTCTCATTAAAAAGATTTTTTAACAGAGAGACAGGCCAGCTGCTGGCACCACCCATTTCCTCCAAGATGACTGATGGAGACTGAAAGAAGCTCCACACTCAAAAGTGGCAACACTAGCCACTAAGCAATCCTGCCTTTCATTTCATCCCTCACAAACTGTACACCTACATACTCTGGTCTGTGTTCCAACACATGAAAGATTAAAACATGCTGGGAAATAACAAAATCACTCCCCTTACCACAGTCATGTACTTTTTGCATAGTGGTGAATTCAGCACCTTTATGCTTACCCTGAATCCTCCTGCAGTGTAAACAATTTTCCTTATTCTGCACTGAAGGTAGAAGCAATGCTCCACTTGCAAATGATTTTCCTGTGACTGCACTGGATAGTTGGCTACCTGACTCTAATGGAAAATTTAAATCTCTTAGGCGTTACAGTAATTTAAGAAATTTGAAGGTATAGTACAGAAGACAGCAAGGCCATTGTTTGGAGAGCAACAGACTGCAACCAATGCTACTTGCATCAACATGAGGGATTATCTCATAAACATTCTTCTAACAGGATACAAATGCATCTGTTGTAGCATTAATATGCGTTCCCAGGGAAAAATCACTTCGCCCACAGAGGCGATCCATAAAGACAAATATTTCTAACATAACATATATCTATCTCTGGAAAATACTCAGAGAGGAGCCAGCCTAGACATAGTTTGCTTTTCATATATGCTATCCTTCTTAAATGGCTTTTGGTTCAAGCTCCATTTTACACAGTGAACAATTTCAGTAGAGACTGGAGACAGCATGTCTAGCTACTTAGGGAGATGGGAGGATTACACAGCAAATGTGTTCCCAGTACTGTTCCTAAAGACTTCCAGATACCCGAAACTGAAGTACCTGTTCCACATATAGGATCCTGAGGTGAAGGTTATGGGAAATGTGATAGATAGGAAATGTAGAAGGTAGAAAAGATTGTTTTTAAAAAAGCTGGGATAGGGAGATGTGTCCCATGAAAAGTTTCTTAAGGAGAATAGACACTTGTATACTATTTCCACAGAGGAAATGGAAGGAAAGGAGACACTTATGTGAAGTCAGTAGAAACCCTTTAAATGGGACAAACTCAGGAGAACACCACTAAAACAATGGAATACAGGATATCTCATGATCATTGCTGACTAAGCAAACAGTGACCTTGGGACTGAGAACCATAGCTCTATGTAGTTTATATCTACATATCTGAAACCACCTGTCCAGAAAGGCTTTGTTCCATACAATTACCAGCTCTCCAATGCAAATACCTGGATTTTGGCGAGGTTCTGTGTATTATTGTCAATGCACCAGGCCCTTAGGAAAAGATTTCAAGGCCTAGGCCCCTGGTTGTTACTATCTCTTCTAACAATGTTTCTCATCCCTGCATGAGGACCTAAGAAAAAGCTTTGCTTTATCAGGCCACACATACATCATTGGTTTACTTTTTAAAATCTGGTGTCCTATTGCCACAGTGGTAGAACTATGCTTTTTTTGGAGAAGAAAACTGCAACTATATGTTATAAATACAATTTAAGGTTGTTTATGACACTGTAATATCTCTCTGAGCAGCTTGTATTGGGGCAGGTGTATGATAAGTGTAAGGGACTTGATTCTGTTGCAAAAGAGGAGTAGCTTCTGTGTAATGGTTTGGAGTCAAATGTCTGGAAAATCATGGACAACAAATGTGTATCTAGAATTCAAAATTCTAACAGGACTGATCAGCATAGGCTTATCTTTGTGTGTTTTAGAGGCAGTACTACCTCAGTTAAATTCTACTTTATGAGATATAATATCTCAAAAGCAGTTGTAAATCGTTTGTGTTACAAATTCTACTCTTGTAGATCACTGCTCAATAGTGAAGTGCTACCATTACATGAAATGCCTTTTACAACCTGCAGAAAATTAACAATACATGGATCTTACAAATAATATTAAATTGCAAACGGCTGAACTTATAAAAGGGACTTAACTAAAAGGCCTCTGGAAGTTTGTTGGCTTTCATTCAGTGGGTGCACCTGAAGTATGTAGAAGTTGACTTAAAAAAGGTTTCCATAGACACCTCCCTGCTCACAGTACTCAAAGAAGACAAAGCCCACAGAATAGTTATTTGGTGGACAGCCTCTAGCTTCTGGTTTTTTCAAGGACTATATGAGAACTCAGGGGACAGGTTGTCTCCTTGCAGCTTCCCAACCAGATCCAGGGAATATCCACCACAATGGATCCATCACCTCACTATCTCCCACTACCAATCTGAGGGCGGCAGCCCCTCACTCACCATGCTGTGGTTTTCCAGTTTGCCCTTCTTCAAAGCACATCACTCAAAACCACTGGCTGTTCTTTCTCTTCAAATCCAGACCAGAACGGCCCTGCACTTCTTTTGACAGGCACATCACAAAGGGGCCTGATTAGCTATTAAGGCCTGAGTGATAAAAGCACCTCCCAGGTGGTTGCAGAGTGATTAAGGACTAATTGCAATGGTTACTGATTGCCTTCCAGCACTAAGACTTTTCTAAATCAGCAGAGATGTGCATTTCTATAGCAATTGTCCTATAGCTGAACTGTGCTATCATTCTGTAGTACACAGGCATTTACCTTTCTTCCTCCTAGACACAGTGTTGCTAGCTAAATATAATTACTTAAATGGATTGAGTGATTCTTGGTGAAAAAGTTGGAAGGGAGCTCCAAATATTCGTTAACTACCACAAAGAGATTTAGGAATGCAAAATGTGTTATTTGTTATTTGGTTAAACACTGAGTTTTGTTTAACTAAATTTGCTTTTTTACCTGTTTGTCACAGGAACTACAGATAATCAGTAAAGAAAAGCAGGGACCACATCTCAAAAAAAGATAAATAATCTTTCTCGTGGCAGAATGCCAGATGATGGCTCCATGAATGTAGAATTTTATCCCTGAAATTCAGAGCAAACACTTGGCAAAGGCATCATAATGAGAAAATAGTCTTCATGGAAAATTGAATTTTTAGAGAGGAATACATCTTCTATAAGAATATAAAAAAATAAAACAAAACAAAAACCAACTGCAGTAATGAAGGTTCTCTGCATGAAAAGGAATGTAGGATGAATCTCTCCATATATGTAGAAAGTGAATTTATTACGATGTCTCACAAGCTGTGATATATTTAGTCCAACAATGGTTGCCTACTAATGGGAATCTGAAGAGTACAGCAGTTTTTTTAGTTTATCAGGATGGATGTGTCAGCTGGTCATTATACATCAAAATTCCAAAAAAATTAGGCTCTAATCATAGTAAAAGAATAAACTTGTACCCAAAGCTAGGGTAAGCAGCCAAAGAGGGAAAGCTTCCTCCTTCAATACCATTTATACATGTAGGCCACCACCAGAAGGTTGATCTGCTCCTTTATGTGACTTTGTTCTGTTTTGTTTTTTGTTTTCAAAACAGGGTTTTTCTGTGGAGGAATTAAACTCATTCTGTGGATTTGGCTGGCCTCAAACTAAGCAAAATCAGGCAGCCTCCTGTGTCCTAGGATTAAACATTTACACTGCCACCAAGCAGTTAAAGGTAGATCTTATCATCTGTTTGCATACAAGGCTTCTGTATGGCTTTGGCAGCCCTGGAATATATTCTGCCAGTCTGAAGTTTCTCATCTCCTACATGGGAATCCATTCCAACTTGTCATGAGTTCAAAGTGCTCCAATAACTCCTATTGTCCTTAAGACATTATCTTTCCTGCTACAGGACACCTGTGACTTGATGATGAATATCTCCTTTCTAAATAGCAATGATTTGGGAGTAGACAGGTTAACCACCCAGAAGTAAGGGAGGAAGTGCAGCAATGGGGTGCCTGAAGGCACATAGTATGTACAATTATGGAGTACCTTTAGCATTAGTGGAAGCAATTTCTGTTTTCTCTTTATACATATTAATAGATGTCCCCTTCCATTGCCTCACCTTTGTTTGACTACTTAAGTTTGGTGTATGAATAAAATGGAGCTTTCAGTATTGACTGAATCTGCCTGCCTGACATCATATTATGTCTCTGTCTTCCTTTCATCAATGATAGCTTGTCTTCCAATTGTCCACACTCAGTGACTGAGGAATGGACATGGGACTGATCTGCTGTTTTTGATTACAGTCCTACAAACTCCAGTCCACAACACTTTGTTCCACACATCCTGGAGAATTGAGTTTGATCTGCAACTTAAAAATGCTGGAACTCACTCAGGCAGCATGAGCAACACCATGGCATATGCCATTATTCCACAACATAGCTTATTGTGCTGTGGATGTGAATATAAGTAATTATTACTTCAAATTCCATGCTTCTTCATGTTCTCACTATTTGCCCATGGGTGCTTCAACTTGAAGTACTGCCTTCAAAATGGATTATGCAAAGATGCTATAAAATTCCATGGCAAAGACATTTTTACCAGAAAAAGAAACAGAGCAAATCCTGTTGTATGTGTGTGTCTGTAAATTGATTACCAGTTTTTAGACAATGACATTCGTGTGGAGATCATAAGTCAACTTTGTGGGGTCCACTTTTGGCCTACCACCACGGCAATTATAGACTCATAAAATTCACATTTTCCAGGGAATCACATTGTAGAAAAAGTCTTGAGTCTTGAAAATGTGTTTATGAAAGAAACATTGAATTCTTATATGACCACCTTATAACAGAAACAGGAACCGAGTATATGGGAGTGCTTTAGAGATGGGAAAAATTCCATATTTAGCTTTCTAATATTGTTTTGCATATATTTGCATCCTATATCTATTATGACCCTTGATGTAGATTATTTACTGTTTTCTTTTTTGTTTTCATAAGTGTTCAAACTGAATATATATGCTTTAAATTTTCATTAATTTTACTTTTGTATTTTTTCTCTTCTTTTTAAGAATAGTATTACTGTGACATCCTGTCTTAAATAGAATTCACATTATAGATTAGTCTGTCCTAGAACATGAGAGATATTTGTTAACCTTGAATCCAGAGTGCTGGTATTGTAGTTTGGCTTGTCAACAGAAGTTAGTTCCTTAGCTTGGCTCACTTATGATGAATGACTGAGCATGGTTGTTAGTGTAGCCAGACAACAGGCTCTGGTACTAAACTCCAGTAACAGAAGATGGTGCCCATCAAATGCAGGTTTTCTGCCTCAAAGTCCATTGTCTTTTAACATATGGGAAATATTATTTTCCCTTATCATTTACTCTTGTAAAACTCACTGAATGTCTTGGAAGGGTTCTGTCTATTACTAGTAATGGAGACAGCCAGGTTCACAGATGGAAGATGTTTTCTATACAGTTAAGTATAATTCTTCATGTTATTCATCACATCAAATGACTCACTAAGTAAACTTGAAGCTATGAAGCCAGGCATGGTGGCAGAAGCCTTTAGTAATGGTTCTTAGAGAGCGGAGGTAGGAATTTCAGGATTTCCTAGTCACCAAAGATGAAAGTGGTCCCTGGGGTATTGTGTTCATACCACAGTCAAAGTTAGTCTGTGACTGCTTCAGGACAATGTCCATAAACTTGCCCAAAGCTCTGGCTCTTCAGGACAATGGCACCAGCAAATGTTAGATAACATATTGATCCCACCTTATTACATATTCTTACTTTAATGAATTCCATTAAACTAGAATCAAAATTATTTTACCATATCTATGTCTGTTTCTTATCCCTCTCATGTCTGTACCAACCCCAAAGTCATTTGGGGCAGGGACAAGGCCCAACCCCTTGTGTCTAGGCTGAGTATCTATCCATGGGGAATGGGCTCATGAAGCCTTTCATACATCAGGGATACATCCTGATTCCACTGCCAGAGGTCCCTTCCACTTACTAGGCCTTCTAAATGAGATGCACTTTTAGGGGTTTTAGGTCAGTCATATTATGGATTCCCAACTGTCAGACTGGGGTGCATAACCTCTGCATTGTTTTGCTTAGGTGATTCTGTGGGTATCTCCAACCTGGACTTGAACCCTGTACTTATCAATCCTCTTTCTCTGCAACTGGATTCCAGGAGTTCCACTTAAGTGCTTAGTTGTGGGTGTATGTTTCTGTTTCTTTCATCTACTGGATGAAGGCTTTAGAATATCCTATAAGGTGGATATCAATCTTATTATATGGAAGGACATTTAAGGTAGTCTCTCCACTATTGCTTATATTTTTATTTGGGGTGATCCTTGTAGATCTCTGGACATTTTCCTAGTGCCAGATTTCTCTTACCACCTATTATATCCCCATATTGTATGGTATTTCTTTTGTTGCTATTCTCTATTCTTTCCAAAACTCAGTCTTCTTGATGCCTCTTGTTCTCCTTCCCATTCTCTTCTCCCTTTCTCTTTCTCCTAACTCTCCCTTCCCTCACCCTATGCTCCCAATTTTCTCAGGAGACTTTGTCCCTTTCCACTACTATGGGGAACAATGGCAGGCCTTTCAAGGGTGAAGTCTGAACTGAGGTGAATCCAGGGGAGTGCCCCCCTTGACACCCTGAAGTTAGGGATTGGAACAGTGCTACCAAATACTGCCAGGACTTGAACATCCTCTCTCCAACTGCAGCTCAATATTAAGGCTGAAGCTTTGCACAACCTGCTTTGTCCATCTCTCCAGGAACAGTTGCCGATGGTCTACAGGATGTGGCTAAAGGAAACCTTGTAAACCACACCTCCTGCTAAAAGCGATCCCAACAACTCCTGAATCCTTCCTCTCCATATCATCCCTGGGGAGAAGGAATAAGGAATGCTTAAACCATGATATGCATAACCAGGGAGGCTGGGTTGTTTCATGGGAACCCTAATGGCTTCTGTATCTATACAAAGAGTTTAGAATGTTTGGTAGTCCTGGTCCAAACCTGCCCTCAAATTCTGTGTCTTTTCTGCTCATTTATTCCAGTAACTCGGGATTTGTTAGCCAATCAGTGTTTCAAATATATACACCAGTCATAGGGGAGGATTCTTCACAGTCTTATATAAGATGCCTTTGGTACAGAGTGTGAAAACAGAAGGTGGAGAAGCTTGGGTTGATGTCTCTCTTGCTCCCATTATCTCTTTCCTCTCCCTTTCTCCCTCCTCATGCTGTCTTTCTTTCTCTCTATGTCATATCTGTCTGTCTCTGTGTCATTCTCCCTCTCTCTCTTTCTCTCTCTTGGGTTGCAGATTATATCAGAAGGGCTGACGGGTTTGTCATTTATCTTGGGTGTAGTGAACTTAGTAAGAACCGTGCTCCACAAATAAAATGATTATTGTAATTAAAGAAAAGTATGATAGCTAAAATCTTCACCAAATTGTATGAATCATTTTGATTTACTCTTTCATGAGCTCTCCCCTATCACTTCATATCATGATGATAGAGAAATGATAGAGACAAGTTTAGAGATATGAATGAAAAAAATTAAGGAACATTCATTGCCAGGAGCTATGTCAGGATTTTGACAAAATTCTATAGTTCCTGCTACAAGAATAACTCAAAAGGCTAAAATTCTTGGGAACAAGTGTGAGAAAACACAAATCCATGCACTGGCAGTACATAATTAAAATTAAACCAAATCTTTAACCAAAAATATTTTAACTTGTGAATACACAATATTGTGAGCACTCATTCCTGTAACCCAGGTACCTAGTGGATAAATTCTTAACAGTTTCCTCCAATATGAAATGCTTTATATAATACAAAGCAAATGTGTAGGATTGGAATTAGAGGAATCAATCTTCCCAACAAGGCCTAATATATTCTTAAAGTCATGAGTGAAAGAGCCTCCATTGAAGGGCCTCTGCTAAAGAGGCATCACATGGAGAGTGCCAGGTCCCAGCAAGGACTGTCAAAGTAGAAGCATCCAGATATCAGTCCACTATGTGTCTTTCCTGGCCCTGGCCCTGGCCCTGGCCCTGGCACTGGCCCTGGCCCTGGCCCTGGCCGTGGCCCTGGCCCCTGGCCTCTGGCCCCTGGCCCCTTGGCCCCTGGCCCGTGGCCCCTAGGCCCTGGCCCTGATCCCGAGAAAACATGGGATCAAGCTCCTATAAGGTCAGAGAATGAAGAGGTGTATTGTTTCCATTCTCACGAATTAGAAAATTTAAGCACAGAAAACAATTAAAATACTCATCATTGTACTTGAATGGGACAATGATGATGGTGATGCTCCTGCTGCAGCCATCTTTTCAGCTGTTATCAACATTGTGGCTACTACTGCTACGCCAGGATTGGGCCCATTATCTCACTTCCTGCCTCACGACAACAGGGATTCAGGTGCTTGTGATGATGTCAGGCCAACAGAATTCATCAGGCAAGACAGTATGATTATCTGACAATTAACCAAAGGCATTTTTAAAAGTGCATGATGACAGCATCCATTTTCATATCTGGCAAGTCTGCCCAGGAACTGATGATACAAAAAAAGTCAAAGGATTACATATTTAAAGATGTAATTATTAAATTATTTCATTATATAATCTGTGATCCCTGAAGTTTGGTGCCACCTTGCATGACTCAAGTGTGACAGATGGTCTAACTATCTGATTATTTCATTATTCAAATCTGTCTTTTTCTACTCCAGGAAGAGTGGGGTCTGGATCCACCTTGTTGGTGTTGAATTGTATCTTGGGAATTCTTTCTTCCTTCCTTTCTTTCTTTAAATCAATGTTGATATCATTTTGTTTTTCTCTCTAGGGGTGAATTAAGAGAAATTATCTGTTTATTCATTCATTTTTTGTTCAAATCTATGATTAAGAACTCACGGTCTCTTCAGTATTGAGCCATCATTTAGGCTTCATGCATAAAACATCTACTTGTTTAATGTTTATTCATTTAATTATGAAAATCTGTCATTATGTATTCAGTGATCACTGGAGTTTTGACCCTCCTTAGGGGAGACCATTGTATCAGACGATCACATCATCTAATACTACACTTACTTCTTTTACTGTTAATCTAGGAAATTAAGTAATAATTCATCATTTAATTTACACATGTATAATACAGGTAATGTTATAGTCCATGAGTCCCTTTTGGAGTGAGAATTTGGGAGTTGATGATGTAATATCACCTCATTACTTCATCATTTAACTATAAAAATAGATCTTTACATCAGCGATAGGTTAAGGACTTTGGTGCCATCTCGTCAATGTTAATATAAAAGGCCCACTAATTAATTTTCAATTTAAGTTTTTAAAAACATCATTATTCCAGGAAGAGGTCAGTCTGACAACTCCATGAGCGATTTAAGTAAGAACTGCCATGTCATTATTCAATCACTTTTCATTATATATTATTTATTAAAATCGATGCAGATATTGTTCTTCTTGACTGGAGTAGGGCCATTACTCCATGGGAGTTAATCACGTGGCATTATTTAATTATCTAAGTACTACTTCCTTGACAATCACTGGTGTTTGGTTCTATCTTCTGCAAGTTAAGTATGGAGGACTATCCAATTATTAACTCATTTGATTGCGTAAGTAATGATGGTTTCATCCGTCATTTGGCTGCTGTGGGATTGACACAGCAGAAGATCGGTACCAGAAGCAGTGGCCAGAGAATGGGGGACACAGCATTATACAGTGATTACTGATTACACAATAGTAGATTTTTAACCATCGAATGATTAAACGATTTTAAAAAAAACTGTACTGTTTCCCATCATCAGTTTCTGAGAGGTTGATACAGAACTGACCCATGAAGGACACAGTGACCACTGACTTTAAAAATGGAATAACTGAATAATCTCCTGATCAGGGAATCTCATCTAATGAACTCTGTCGGGCTGCTAACATGACACACCACCAAAAATAAATAACTCTAAATAAACATATTAGAAAGCAGGGTACAGGACTTAAAGAGAACAATCAATTGAGGAATTCAAAATGACTGAAAGAAACATAAGTCACTGCTCAAAATCCTTAATCATCAGCCTAATGCAAATGTAAACAACTCTGAGAAACCATGGGATCAAGCTCCTCTAAAGGTAAGAGGATGCAGAGGAGTTAATTTCATTTTCAATAAAGGGAAAAGGATTATGGTACAGGCGATTAATTGTATTGTTTCCGTTCTAGAAATTAGAAAACTGAAGCATAGAAAAGAGGTTTAAAATACTCATCGTTATACTTGAACAGCACAATGATTCTTTCGTTTTCATGCTTATGTCACTATAGACAAGTTGTAGCTTGAGAGACTGGTAAATATGTAGAACTCAAAAGAAAGAGCCCTGCTTTGTTTTTGTGAGAAACTCAGTGAGGCTGTAAGGTTAGCTCATCGGTGGGTATACTCCTTTAAGCATGTGGGAGGGGCACTAGAATGTGACAGAATGTTGGTTCATAAATGTTGCCTGGCAACACTGTTGCATTCTGTATCCTGGTATCATGGGCCAAGGACCAGAGAGCAGCTTCGAGAAAGTGTCATCATGGGACATTACAGTCTCCCAAGGTAACTATCTCCTAAAACTTTTAATGACAACATTTGACTCGCCTAAACAAGTCATAGCCACACCTCTGGACGTGTGCCTACAGCTTTTACTGGTTACCAAATTCAAGATTACCTAATCATCAAAGAACGTCGTCTGTGGAGAAACAGTTCAAAGTGTTCTGTTTACGAATACTCTCTCTCCTAAGAAGTGAAACTATGGAACAAAAGATAATAAGACTCACAATTATTCATCAAAAGGTGAGTTTGCCATTGTTGACTTCCTTCAGGAAGGTGATAATCCATTTGTTAGAGTAGACTTTGTGATTATTGGATTTCAGTCCATCTCTTTTGAGGCAGCTGCCCAACATTAAATATGTGATATCTTCTAAAAACCCTGCATCCACAATGAAAGTTCAGCATTTAAACATGTTACTACTCTGCTCTGCGATTAAATAACTGATGAACCTGGGGGTTTCCCACAGTCATGTGGGAGTCAACAGAGAGTCAATTGTGTGGAGTATGGCAGACCATTTCATCCTCTGATTATGTTGTTATTTGATTATTAAAATAGGACATTAGATAATCCATGATCAGTGGATTGTGGTGACGTGATGTGGTAGGCAATTATCATAGACCATCTTAATGTCAATTATGTAGTTAAAATATTTAAATTAATCACGACAGCATCGTTCATGAGCTTGGTTTGGAGCCACCTCAGGGAAGTGGATGATGTTACATGAACTCATTAAATGATTATTTAATTATATAAGACAATGATTATATCGTCCATGAAACCTGGAATCTGGTGCCGCAGATCATCTAATTACATAATTAATGTATTTAAATTGACGATCTGTGTTAATGCTCAAGATAATGTAAATGTTTGTATAGTAATGTAAACAAAAATCCACCATTCCATGAATAGACCTGTAAAGCTCCCTCTTGTGGAGTTAATGTGCAATATCACCCCATTTTATGATTCATTTTTTCAATTGATGATGGTGACATCCTTCATGCCTGGATTCTGACCATGCTTCCCTGCCAGTAAAATGCTACATCACCTATTTATTGTGACAGTTAAGTATTACTGAATTATTAAATTCTTTAAACTATGTAAATGACCGACAAGTCATCACTGTTTACGGTTTGGGTACAAATATCTGTCAGGGACAAGGTTAGGAAAGATGTAGACATGGGCAGAACATTTTGTGAATGATCTATGCATCTCCCAGTGTACGAGGGATGCTGGATGAATGAGTCCAGAAGGTTGCACTGTGCCAACCGAGAAGTACATGGACTACACCAATGCCAATACGGTGGTCTGGGTGTTGACTACCTGCTGTTCCTCCACATCTTCACTTCGGTGGTGATCTACCATGAGAAGAAGCAGTGGCACTAGCAGGTCGGCACCATCACCGAGACCTGGCAAAAGCATGACGACTCAGAACAGGGAAGAACATCTTTCTCTCTCAGCTATGCTGGTGATGCCCCTGCTGCAGCCATCTTTTCAGCTGTTATCAACATTGTGGCTACTACTGCTATGCCCAGATTGGGCCCATTATCTCATGTCCTGCCGCACCACAACAGAGATTCATGTGCTTGTGATGATGTCAGGCCAATTCAATTCATCAGGCAAGACAGTATTATTATCTGACGATTAACTGACGACATTTTAAAAGTGCGTGATGACAGCATGCAGTTTCATACCTGGCAAGTCTGCCCAGGAATTGATGATACAAAAAAAGGTCAATGGCTCACTTATTTAAAGATGTAATTATTAAATTCTTTCATTATATAATCTGTGATCCATGAAGTTTGGCGCCACGTTGTGTCACACTCAAATGTGACAGACGATCTAACTATCTGATTATTTCATTATTCAAATCTGTCCAGAGTGGAGTCTGGATCCACCTTGTTGGTGTTAAATTGTATCTTGTGAATTCTTTCTTTCTTTCTTTATTTCCTTCTTGCATTCTTCCTTTCTTTAGTTAAATCAATGTAGATTTTTTTGTAAATCTAGGGGTGAATTATGAGAAACTATCTCTTTATTCATTCATTTCTTGTTCAAATCTATGATTAAGAACTCAATGTCTCTTCAGTATTGAGCAGTCATTTACGCTTCATGCATAAAACACCATCCACTTGTCTAATGTTTATTCATTTAATTATGGAAATCTGTCATTACGCATTCAGTGATCACAGGAGTTTTGAGCCTCCTTAGGGGAGACCGTTGTAACAGATTGTCATGTCATTTAATACTACACTTAGTTCTTTAACTGTTAAACTAGGAAATTAATTAGTAAATCATTTAAATTACGTATTTAAAATACAGGTAATGTTATGGACCATAAGTCCCTTTTGGATTCAGAGTTTGGTAGTTGATGATGTAATATCATCTCATTACTTCACCATTTAGCTATGTAAATAGATCTTTACATCAGCGAAAGGTTTAGGACTTTGGTGCCATCTCATCAGTGTTAATATAAAAGGCCCACTAATTAATTTTCTTTTTTTTTCTTTTTTTTATTTCATATTATATAACAAAGTCCAATTAAATGAAAACAAACATTTATACACAATATTTTGGGAATTTGGGCGTCGTTCTTTCCAAACTACTTCCTGCTGGAAAGGGGCGCTGTCTTGGGGGATTCGAAGAAGATTCAGATATCCTAGCTGTAGTCTGTAGGGCTGTTTTGTCCAGCTGTTTGGAATGTAGGATCAGCTTGTAATCTGTTTCAGGCGGTCTAGTGTGATCAAACCACATTAGTCTGTAAGGAATCCACATCTTTTCATTTTCTGTGGAAACAAAATTAGAAATACTTTTCCCTAGTAACTTGTTCTTCAACTTAAATTTTGGAGTCAAAGCGTATTTTTTTTTTTTAATTTATTATTTTACATGTGGATCCCAGTTCCCTCTCCCTCCCTGCCTCCCTCCTCTCCAGCCCTCCCTCCCTCCTTCCCTCCCTTTTGCCCTCTCTGCCCTTTCCCATGCACTCTAAACACCCTCCCCTCCCAACCCCCCACCACAATACCATATGTAGGGGAATGCCATCCAGTTGGGGTCATGTAGATCTGACAGGTCCTGTGAAGTAGGGACTAGGGCTTCTCTCCTATCTCTAGAATAAGGCAGTTATCCCTCCATGGGGGATATGTTTGCAAAGTTCTTTTGTGCACCAGGGATACATCCTGGCTCCATTGTCTGAGGTCTCTTAGACTGCTCAGACCTTCTGGCTGAGACCCATATTCAGGGTGGTACAAGTCAGTCCCCTGTTGGCTTCCCAGCTATCAGTCTAGTGGCCCTTAGCTCCTCCTTGTTCAGGTAAGCTGTCTCTATGTACTTCTACCGCATGGTTTGTCCTCTCCATCTGCTTCTGGGTTCTAGTTCGGCTCAGTGTTTATGTATGGGTGTTTGCTCCTGTCTTCAACAGTCATTAGTTGAGGACTCCATGGAGAAGTTAGTTGTTGATCGCACTCTCCGGGAAGGGCATTTATGATAGCCTTTCCACGGAAGCTGAGATTGTTAGTTGGGAGCAGTCTTGTAGTTCCCTCGACATTTCTTTGGATTCAACTTTATCTTCAAACCAATATTGGCTCCCTCTTTTATGTTCTCTCTGTCTCTGTCTCTCTCTCTCTCTTTCCTATTTTCCATTCCTAACCAGGCTCAATCCTCCTGGTGGCACATGCCTTCCTCTCCTCCCTCTCATTTTCTCCTACTTCTCTCTCCATTAGCTGTCTTCCCCCACTTTACCTGAGGTCTGGGGGACTTGTCCCTTCCCAGTTCTGTGAGGGACTTTATATGAATCTCTTAGAATACAACTTGTATCCTAGTTCCTCTGGTGATGTGAATTATAGGCTGGTGATCATTTGATCTAGTTCTAAAATCCATATATGAGTGAGTACATACTGTGTTTCTCTTTTTGTGACTGGGTTACCTCATTCAGGATGGTTTCTTCAAGTGCCATCCACTTGCCTGCGAATTTCAAGATACCATTATTTTTTTCTGCAGAGTAGTATTCCATTGTGTAGATGTGCCACATCTTCATTAACCATTCTTCAATTGAAGGGCATCTAGATTGCTTCCAGGTTCTTCCTATTACAAATAGTGCTGTTATGAACATAGTTGAACAGATGTCTTTGTTGCATTGATGTGAATCCTTTGGGTATATGCCTAAGAGGTGGATTGCCGGGTCCTGTGGTAAACTATTTCCCATTTTCCTGAGGAACCGCCATACTGATCTCCAAAATGGCTGTATGAGTTTGCACTCCCACCAGCAGTGGAGGAGTGTTCCACTTTCTCCACATCCTCTCCAACATAAGTCATCACTGGTGTTTCTAATTTTAGCCATTCTGGCAGGGGTAAGATGGTATCTCAAAATTGTTTTGATTTGCATTTCCCTGATAGCTAAGGATGTGGAGCATTTTCTTAAGTGTTTTTCAGCCTTTTTGATTTCCTCCATTGAGAATTCTTTCTTCAGTTATGTATCCCATTTTTTAATAGGGTTATTTGGTGTTTTGTTTACTAGTTTCTTGAGTTCTGTGTATATTTTGGAGATCCGCACTTTGTCGGATATAGGATTAGTGAAAATCTTTTCACAGTCAGTGGGCTGCCGTTTGGTCTTGTCAACTGTGTCCTTTGCCTTACAGAAGCTTCTAAGTTTGAAGAGGTCCCATTTATTAATTGTTTCTTTCAGTGTCTGTGCCCCTGGAGTTATGTTCAAGAAGCGGTCTCCTATACCAATTTGTTCAAGGGTACCTCCTACTTTCTCTTCTAAGAGGTTCAATGTGGCTGGATTGATGTTGAGGTCTTTGATCCATTTGGACTTGAGTTTTGTGCATGGCGACAGACATGGGTCTATCTGCAGTCTTCTACACACCCTCATCCAATTGTGCCAGCACCATTTGTTGAAGATGCTGTCTTTGCCCCATTGTATAATTTTAGCTGTTTTGTCGAAAATCAGGTGTTCATAGGTGCGTGGATTAATATCAGGATTTTCAATTCGATTCCATTGGTCTACCTGTCTATTTTTATGCCAATACCAGGCTGTTTTCAGAACTATAGCTCTGTAGTACAGCTTGAAGTCAGGAATGGTGATGCCTCCTGAAGTTCTTTTATTGTATAGGGTTGTTTTGGCTATCCTGGGTCTTTTGTTTTTCCATATAAAGTTGATTATTATCCTTTCAAGGTCGGTGAAGGATTGTGGTGGGATTTTAATGGGGATTGCATTGAATCTGTAGATTGCTTTTGGTAAGATTGCCATTTTTACTATGTTTATCCTACCTAACCAAGAGCATGGGAGGTCTTTCCATTTTCTGGTATCTTCTTTAATTTCTTTCTTTAGAGTCACAAAGTTCTTATTATATAGATCTTTTACTTGTTTGGTAAGCGTTACACCAAGATACTTTATGTTGCTTGTGGCTATTGTAAAGGGTGATGTTTCTCTGATTTCTTTCTCTGCCTCTTTGTCGTCTGAAAAAAATAAGGCTACTGATTTTTTTGAGTTTATCTTGTATCCTGATAGTTTGCTGAAGGTGTTTATCAGCTGTGGGAGTTCCCTGGTAGGGTTTATTGGGTCACTTATGTAAACTATCATATCATTTGCAAATAGAGACAGTTTGACTTCTTCCTTTCCAATTTGGATGCCCTTGATCTCCTTTTGTTGTCTTATAGCATTAGCTAGAACTTATAGTACGATATTGAAGAGTTATATAGAGAGAGGACAGCCTTGTCTTATTCCTGATTTTAGAGGAATTGGCTTAAGTTTCTCTCCATTCAGTTTGATGTTGGCAGTTGGTTTGCTGTATATTGCTCTTATTATGTTTAGTTATGTTCCTGTTATCCCTGAGCTCTCTAATACCTTTATCATGAAAGGATGTTGAATTTTATCGAAGGCTTTTTCCGCATCTAGGGAGATAATCATATGGTTTTTCTTTTTCATTTTGTTTATATGGTGGATCATGTTGATAGTTTTTCGTATGTTAAACCATTCCTGCAATCCAGGTATGAAGCCTACTTGATCATGGTGGATGATTTCTCTGATGTATTTTTGAATTCGGTTTGCCATTATTTTATTGAGTATTTTTGCATCGATGTTCATCAGGGATATTGGTCTGTAGTTTTCTTTCTTAGTTGTGTCTTTGTGAGGTTTGGGTACCAAGGTCATTGTGGCCTCATAAAAAGTTTGGCAATAAACCTTCTGTTTCTATCTTGTGGAACAGTTTGAGGAGTAGTTGTATTAGTTCTTCCTTGAATGTCTGGTAGAATTCTGCACTGAATCCATCTGGCCCTGGACTTTTTTTCGTTGGAAGGCTTTCGATGACTGCTTCTATTTCATTGTGGGTTATAGGTCTATTTAAGTTGTTTGTCTGTTCTTGATTTAATTTTGGTAAGTGATAGTTATCCAGAAACTTGTCCATTTCCTTTGGATTTTCAATTTTTGTGGAATACAGATTTTCGAAGTATGACCTGAAAATTGACTGGATTTCCTCTGTGTCTGTTGTTAAGTTCCCCATTTCGTTTCTGATTTTGTTAATTTTCATGTTCTGTCTCTGCTTTTTCGTTAATTTGGATAAAGGTTTATCTATCTTGTTGATTTTCTCAAAAAACCAACTCTTTGTTGCATTGATTTTTTTGTATTGTTTTCCTGGTTTCTATTTTGTTGATTTCAGCCCTCAAGTTGATTATTTCCTGGCGTCTGCTCCTGCGTGGTGAATTCGCTTCTCTCTTTTCTAAAGTTTTCAGTTGGGCTGTTAATTCATTTATGTGACTATCCTCTGTTTTCTTCATATGGGCACTTAGTGCAATGAACTTCCCTCGTAGCACTGCTTTCAAGGTGTCCCATAAGTTCTGGTATGTTGTATCCTCATTCTCGTTGAATATTAGAAAGTCTTTAATTTCTTTCTTTATTTCTTTATGAGTTTCCATGAGTTCGCAGGTTTTCTGCTATTTGTGTTGTTGTTGAATTCCAATTTTAAAGCATGGTGGTCTGATAAGATACAGGGGACTATTCCTATTCTCTTGTATCTGTTGAGGTTTGTTATGTCTCCTAGTATGTGGTCGATTTTAGAGAAGGTTCCATGTGGAGCAGAGAAGAAGCTATATTCTTTTGTCGTTGGATGGAATGTTCTATAGATGTCTGTTAGCCCCAGTTGAGACATAACTTCTGTTAATTCTTTTGTTTCTTTGTTGAGTTTCTGATTTGTGGTTCTGTCTAGTGTTGAGAGTGGTGTATTGAAGTCTCCCACTATAAGTGTGTGAGGATTTATATGAGCTTTGAGTTTTAGTAGTGTTTCTTTTACGAATGTGGGTGACTTTGTAATAGGGGCATAGATGTTCAGAATTGAGACTTTGTGTTGATGGATTTCTCCTGAGATGAATATGAAATGACTGTCTTCATCTCTTTTGACTAATTTTTTTTTGAAGTCTAGCTTGTCAGATATTAGGATAGCTACACCTGCTTGCTTCTTATTTCCATTTGATTGGAAAATCTTTTCCCAACCCTTTACCCTGAGGTTATGTCTATCTTTGGAGCTAAGATGTGTTTCTTGTATGCAGCAGAAGGATGAATTCTGTCTTCGTATCCATTCTGTTAGCCTGTGTCTTTTTATAGGTGAGTTAAGACGATTAATGTTGAGGGTGAGTAAGGTCCATTGATTGTTGATGCTTGTTTGGTTTAGGTTTGTTGTTGGCGGTGGTATTGTGAATATATTTGTTCTGCTTAATCCTAGGTTTCTGGTATAGTTTGATTATCTGTTGCCTACATTTTTGTGGGCGTAGTTACCTTCCTTGGGTTGGAATTTTCCTTCCAATTCTTTCTGTAAGGCTGGATTTGTAGATACATATTGGGAAAATCTGGTTTTGTCATTGAATATCTTGTTCTCTCCATCTATATTGACTGAGAGTTTTGCTGGATATAGTAGCCTAGGCTGGCATCCGTGTTCTCTTAATACTTTTAGAACATCTATCCAGGACCTTCTGGCCTTGAGGGTTTCCATGGAGAAGTCAGGAGTAATTTTGATAGGTCTGCCTTTATATGTTACCTGTCATTTTTCCTTCGCTGCTCTTAATATTCTTTCTTTATTCTCTATGCTAGGTGTTTTGATTATTATATGTCGAGGGGTCTTTTTTCTTTGGTCCAGCCTATTTGGGGTTCGGTATGCTTCTTGTACTTTCATAGGCATGTCCTTCTTCAGATTTGGAAAGTTTTCCTCGATGATTTTGTTGAATATTTTTTCAGCACTTTGAGCTGGGCTTCCTCACCTTCCTCTATGCCTATTATTCTTAGGTTTGGCCTTTTCATGGTGTCCAACATTTCCTGGATCTTGTGTGTTAAGGATTTATTGGATTTATGGTTTTCTTTGGTCGATGAATCTATTTCTTCTAGTTTATCTTCTGCGCCTGAGATTCTCTCTTCCATCTCTTGAATTCTATTGGTTATGCTTGTGTCCGTGGTTTCCGATTTTTTGCCCAGCTTTTCAATTTCCAGCTTTCCTTCCATTTGTGTTGCCTTTATTTTCTCAATTTCGGTTTTCAAATCTTGAACCGTTTCCTTCACCTGGTTAATTGTTTTTTCTTGGCTTTCTGTACTTTCCTTAAGGAATTTGTTCATTTCTTCCACTTTTTTGTTTGTTTTTTCCTCCATTTCTTTAAGGGATTTTTTCATATCTTCTTTGAGGGCCTCTATCATTATTATGATAGCTTGTTGTGGTGGCGCACGCAGGTAGGATTTGCTGAAGGAGGCAGAGGCAGGAGGACCACTAATTAATTTTCAATTTAATTTTTTAAAAACATCATTATTCCAGGAAGAGATAAGTCTGACAAATCCATGTGGGATTTAAGTATGCACCACCATGTCATTTTTCAATAATTTTTCATTATATATTAATTATTAAAATCGATGAAAATGTTGTTCTTCTTGACTGGAGTCAGACAAAACCTCCATGGGAGTTAATCATGTGGCATTATTTAATTATCTAAGTACTAATTCCTTGACAATCATTGGAGTTTGGTTCCATCATTTGAAAGTTAAATATGGAGGACTATCCAATTATTAACTTATTTGAGTGCGTAATTAATGATGGTGTCATCTGTCATTTGGCGGCTGTGGCATTGACACAGCAGGATATCGATACCAGAAGCATGGCCAGAGAATGGGAGACACTGCCTTACACAGTGATTACTGATTATGCAATAGTAGATTTTTAACAATCGAATTATTACATGATTTTAAAAAAAACTGTACTGTTTCGCATCATCAGTTTCTGAGAGGTTGCAACAGAACTGTCCCATGAAGGTCACAGTGAGCACAGATTTTAAAAATGGAATAACTGAATAATCTCCTGATCAGGGAATCTCATCTAATGAACTCTGTCGGGATGTTAACATGACACACCACCAACAATAAATAACTCTAAATAAACATATTAGAAAGCAGGGTACAGGACTTCATAGAGAACAGACAAATGAGGAATACAAAATGACTGAAAGAAACATAAGACACTGCTCAAAATCCTTAATCATCAGCCTAATGCAAATGTAAACAACTCTGAGAAACCATGGGATCAAGCTCCACTAAAGGTAAGAGGATGCAGAGGAGTTAATTTTATTTTCAATAAAGAGAAAAGGATTATGGTAGAGGCAATTAATTGTATTGTTTCCGTTCTAGAAATAAGAAAATTGAAGCATAGAAAACAGGTTTAAAATACTCATCATTGTACTTGAATGGCACAATGATGCTTTCGTTTTCATGCTTAGTTCACTATAGGCATGTTGTAGCTTGAGAGACTGGTTAATATGTAGAACTCAAAAGAAAGAGCCCTGCTTTGTTTTTGTGAGAAATTCAGTGAGGATGTAAGGTTAGTTCATTAGTGGGTATACTCCTTTAAGCATGCGGGAGGGGCACTAGAATGTGACAGAATGTTGGTTCATAAATGTTGCCTGGCAACACTGTTGCATTCTGTATCCTGATAACATGGGCCAATGACCAGAGAGCAGCTTTGAGAAAGTGTTATCATGGGACATTACAGTCTCCCAAGGTAACTATCTCCTAAAAGTTTTAATGACAGCATTTGATTCACCTAAACAAGTCATATCCACACCTCTGGAAGTGTGCTTACAGCTTTTACTGGTTACCAAATTCAAGATTACCTAATCATCAGAGAACATAGTCTGTGGAGAAACAGTTCAAAGTCTTCTTTTTATGAATACTCTCTCTCCTCAGAAGTAAAACTATGGAACAAAAGATAATAAGACTCACAATTATTCATCAAAAGGTTAGTTTGCTCTTGTTGACTTCTTTCAGGAAGGTGATAATCCATTTGTTAAGAGTCAACTTAGTGATTATTGGATTTCAGTCCACTTATTTTGAGGTTGCCTTCCAACATTAAATATGTGATATCTTCTAAAAGCCCTGCATACACAATGACAGTACAGCATTTAAACAGGTTACTACTCTGCTCTGCGATTAAATAAGGGATGAACCTGGGAGTTTCCCACAATCATTTGTGAGTCAACTGAGAGTCAACTCCGTGGAGTTTGTCAGACCATTTCATCCTCTGATTATGTTGTTATTTGATAATTAAAATAGGACATTAGATAATCCATGATCAGTGGATTGTGGTGACATGATGTGGGAGGCAGTTGTTATAGACCATCTTAATATCAATTATGTAGCTAAAATATTTAATCACAACAGCATCGTTCATGAGCCTGGTTTTGAGACACCTTAGGGATGTGGATGATGTTACATGAACTCAGTATTTGATTATTTAATTATATAAAACAATGATTATATTGTCCATGACACCTGGAATCTGGTGTTACAGATCATCTAAATACATAATTAATGTATTTAAGTTGACAATCTGTGTTAATCCCCAAGATAATGTAAATATTTGTAAAGTTATGTAAACAACAATCCTCCATTCCATGAAGAGACTTGTAAAGCTCCCTCTTGTGGAGTTAATGTGCAATATCATCACATTTTATGATTCATTGACTCAATTGATGATGATGACATCCTTGATGCCTGGAGTTGGCCATGCTTCCCTGCCAGTAAAATGCTACATCACCTATTTATTGTGACAGTTAGCTATTACTGACTTATTTAATTCTTTAAATTATGTAAACGACAGACAGTGCCATCACCGATTATGGTTAGGGTGCAAATATCTGTCAGGGACAAGGTTAGGAAAATTGTACACATGGGCAGAGCATTTTCTGAATGAGTGGAGTGTGGAACCACCTTGGTCTTAATTGGAACCTTGTTGGTCTTAATTGTCTCTTGTGATTTCGTTATTTATTTATTTAATAAATGGGGATATCATTTGTTATCTCTCTAGGACTGAATTAGGAGGAATTATCTCATTCATTCATTTTTTTTGTTCAAATCTATGGTTAAAAACTCAATGATCTCTTCAGGTTTGAGCAATCTTGTAGAAGTCACATATATAACATCCACTTGTTTAATTTTTACATTTAATTATTAAAATCTGTCATTATTTATTCAGGGATCACATGAGATTTGGGGCTCCTTATGGGAGTCAATCATGCCAGACCAACACAACATGTAATACTAAACTTACTTAACTGTGAAATTAGGAAATTAAATCTTAATTCATCATTTAATTAACATATTTAAAATAAAGGTGATGTTTTGGACCGTAAGATAGTTTGGAGTCAGATTTTTGGAGTTGATGATGTGACATCATCTCAGTACTTGACTATTTAGCTATTTAAATAGACCATTGCATCAGAAATAGTTTTACGAGGTTGGTGCCATCTTGTCAGAGTTAATATAAAACTCCAACTAATTAATTAGCAATTTAAGTTTTTATATACATAATTATTCCAGGAAGAGAACAGTCTGACTTCTCCATGTGGGATTTAATTATGCACTACCATGTCATCATTCAAATATTTTTCATTTTATATTAATTATTAAAATCGATGAAAATGTTGTCCTTCATTACTGGAGTCTGTCCATTCCTCCCTGGGTGTTAAATGTGTGGCATATTTAATTATCCTGGACAATCACTGGAGTTTGGTTCCATCCTATGAAAGTTGAGTATGCATGACTTTCAAATTATTTACTTATTTGATTACCTATATAATGCAGGTACCATCCATTATGGGTTTGGCTGCTGTGTGATTGACACATATAGGAGATTGGTATCAAAAGCAGTGCACAGAGAATGACAGACACTGGGATATTAATTGATTATTGATCACATAATAATAGATCTTTAACGATCCCTAAGCCTACACTTACAAATGGATTTTCGCCTTCTTGAAGGAAGTTAACAATGGAAAACTCAACTTTTGAAGAATAATTGTTAGTCTCATTATCTTTTAAACCATAGTTACTTCTTAGGAGAGAGAACATTCATATACAGAAGTCTTTGACCAGTTTTTCCACAGATTATATTCTCCGATATCAGGTAATCTTGAATTGGGTAACCAGTAATAGCTGTAGGCAAGCTTCCAGAGATTTGGCTATGACTTGGTTAGGGGAATGAGTTGCTGACATTAAACGTTTTAGGAGATAGTTATCTTGGAATCTTTTCATGTCCAATGATAACACTTTATCGAAGCTGCTCTCTGGTATTTGGCCCATGATACCAGGATACAGAATACAAGCATTGTTGCCAGGCAACCTTTATGATCCAACATTCTGTCACTTTCTAGTTCACCTCCCACATGCTAAAATTAGCATACCCAATGATGGACTAAATTTATAGCCTCACTGATTTTCTCGCAAAAATGATGCAGGGCTCTTTTTTGAGTTATACATATTTACCAGTCTCTCAAGCTACAACAAACATATAGTTATATAAGCATGAAAAGGAAATAGTCATAGATTTAAATAATTAAGATATAATGAAGAATAATTGAATAATGACATGGTGGTGCATACTTAAATCCCACATGGAGAAGTCAGACTGATTTCTTGCTGGAATCATGATTTATTTAAAAATTAAATTGATAATTAATTAGTAGGCGTTTTATATTGACTCTGACATGATGGCACCAAATTCGTAAAACTATGGCTGATGAAAGGATCTATTGAAATAGCTAAATAATCAAGAAATGAAATGGTGTTACATCATCAACTCCCAAATCTGACTCCAGAAGGGACTTATGGTCCATAACATCATCTTTACCTTAAATACGTTAACTAAATGATGAATTATTATTTATTTTCCCTATTTTACAGTTAAATAAGTAAGTGTAGTATTTGATGATGTGATGGTCTGGCATGACTGACTCCCACAAAGCGATTCAAAACTCGAGTGATCACTGAATAAAAAATGACAGATCTTCATAATTAAATGAATAAAAATTAAACAAGTGGATGGTGTTTTGTACGTGACTCCTACAATATTGATCAAAACTGAAGAGATCCAAAGTCCAAAAGTGACTTACGGACTAGAACATTACCTGTATTTAAATATGTTAATTAAATGATGAATTAATATTTAATTTCCTATTTCCTCAGATAAATGAGTAATTATAGTATTAGATAATGTGATGGTCTGGCAAGATGGACTCCATGAGGAGCCTCAAAACTCCAGTGATCACTGAATACATGCTGACAGATTTTCATAATCAAATGAGTAAATACTAAACAAGTGGATAGTGTTTTATTCATAAAGCCTAAAAGATTGCTCAATACTGAAAAGACATTGAGTTCTTAATCATAGATTTGAATAAAAAAATGAATGAATAAAGACATAATTTCTCATAATTCACCCCTGGAGATATAACAAATGATATCAACATTGATTTAAATAAATCAATAAATAATGAAATCACAAGAGACAATTTAACACCAACATGATGGATCCAGACTCCACTCTTCCTGGAGAAGAAAAAGACAGATTAGAATAGTGAAATAATCATATAGTTTGATCATCTGTCACGCTTGAGTCACACAAGGTGGCCCCAAACTTCAGAGTTCACAGATTATATAATGAAACAATTTAATAATTACATCTTTAAAGTAGTAAGTCGTTGACCTTTTTTGTATCATCAATTCATGGGAAGACTGGCCAGATATGAAAAAGTATGGTGTAGTCAGGGAATTTTAAAATTCCATAAGTTAATCTTCAGATAATCATACTGTCTTGCCTGGTGAATTCTGTTTGCCTGGTATACTCCCCAGTGCCTGAATCTCTATTGTATTGCTGTGGAACTGAGGTAATTGGCCCATTCCGGGTTCTGGGTCGTCATCCTTTCGCGAGGTCTCGGTGATGGTGCCGATCTCCTTGTGCCACTAATTCTTATCATCATAGATCACAACTGATGTGAATGAAGATGTGTAGGAAGAGCAGGTAGTCAACACCCAGTCCACCATGCCGGCCTTGGTGAAGTCCTGGTATTTCTCGGAGTGCACCATGCAATCTTCTGGACTCAATCATTTAGTATCCCTAGTCCCCTAGGAGATGCATAGATCATTCAGAAAATGCTCTGTCCATGTCTACAAATTTCCTAACCTTGTCCCTGACAGATATTTGCATCCTAATGGTAATCAGTGATGGCAATGACTGTCATTTAAATAATTGAAAGAATTAATAAGTCAGTAATAGCTAACTGTCTCAATAAAGTGGTGATGTAGCACTTAACTGCCAGGGAAGCATCGCCAGACTGTAGTCATGAAGAATGCCAACATCATCAACTGTATCAATGAATCCTACAATGTGATGATATTGCACATTAACTCCACAAGAGGGAGTTTTTTTGAAGTTTATGGGGGATTTGGTTTTAAAAAAAAAAAAAAAAATATATTTTTTTTGGGGTAAAAAAAAAAAAATATAAATTTTTTATTTTAATTTTTTTTTTGGGGGGGGTGGGGCCCCCAATTTCGGGGGGCCAAGAACAAAAAAAAAATTTTTTTATAAAAAAAAAAAAAAAAAAAATAGGTTTTGGGGGCCCCCCCCCGCTCCCTGGGGCCCCCCCACACCCCCCCCGGGAGGGGGGTTTTTTTTAAAAAAAAAAAAAAATTAAATAAAAAAAAAAAAAAAAAAAATAAAAAAATTTTGTGGGGGGTGTGGGGGAGACCCCCCCCACTGCATATATTAAATAATTTTTTCTTTTAAAAAAAAAAAAAAAAAAAAAAAAAAAAAAAAAAGGGGGGGGGTCCCCCCCCCCCTCGCCTTTCCTTTTTTCTTCTTTTTTTTTTTTTTGGGTGCCCCCCCCCCTTTTTTTTTTTATTTAAAATAAAAAATAATAATAAAATGTTTAAATGCTGAAATGCCATTTTGTATGCAGGGTTTTTAGAAGATAGCACATATTTAATGTTGGACAGCTGCCTCAAAAGAGATCGACTGAAATCCAATAATCACTAAGTCTAATCTAACAAATGGATTATCACCTTCCTGAAGGAAGTAAACAATGGAAAACTCACCTTTTGATGAATAATTGTGAGTCTTATTATCTATTGTTCCATAGTTGTACTTCTTAGGAGAGAGATCATCCATAAACAGAAGCCTTGGAACTGTTTATCCACAGACTATGTTCTCTGATAATTAGGTAATCTTGAATTTGGTAACCAGTAAAAGCTGTAGGCAAACTTCCAGAGATTTGGCTATGACTTGTTTAGGCAAATCACATGCTGTCATAAATAGTTTTAGGAGATCTTTATCTTGGGACACTGTAATGTCCCATGATAACACTTTCTTGATGATGCTCTCTGGCCCTTGGCCCATGATACCAGGATACAGAATGCAAGCAGGGTTGCCAGGCAACATTTATGAACCAACATTTTGTCACATTCTAGTGCCCCTCCCACATGCTAAAAGTAGTCTACCCACCGATGAACTAACCTTACAGCCTCACTGATTTTCTCACAAAAACAAAGCATGGCTCTTTCTTTTGAGTACATATTTACCAGTCTCTCAAGCTACCACATGACTATAGTGACAAAAGCATGAAAACAAAAGCATCATTATGCCATTCAAGTACATTTATGAGTATTTTAGACCTGTTTTCTATGCTTCAATTTTCTCATTTCTAGATGGAAACAATAAAATTAATCACATCTAACATGATACTTTTCTCTTTATTGAAAATAAACTCCTCTTCAGTCTCTTAACTTTAGAGGAGCTTGATCCCATCTTTTCCCAGAGTTGTTTGCATTTGCATTTGGCTGATGACTAAGGATTTTGAGCCCTGTATTATGTTTATTTCAGTCATTTTGGATTCCTCAATTGATAGTTCTCTATTAAGTCCTGTACCATGCTTTCTAATATGGTTATTTAGAGTTATTTATTGTTGATGGTGTGTCATGTTATCAGCCAGACAGAGTTCATTTGATGAGATTCCCTGATCAGGAGATTATTCAGTTATTCCATTTCTAAAATGGGTGGTGACTGTGTCCTTCATGGGTCAGTTCTGTAGCAAGCTCTCAGAAACGGATGATGCGAACCAGCACAGTTATTTTAAATCGTGTAATCTTTCTATTGTTAAAAATCTATGATTACATAATCAGTTATCACTGGATAATGCAGTGTCCTTCATTCTCTGGGCACTGCTTCTGGTACCGGTCTCCTGCTGTGTCAATCACACAGCACTCAAATGACAGATGACACCATCATTACTTATGCAAACAAATAAGTTAATAATTGGATAGACTTGCATACTTAACTTTCATATGATGGAATGAAACTTCAGTGATTTTCAAGGAAGTAGTACTTAGAAAAGTAAATAATGCCATGTGATTAACTCCCAGGGAGGAAGGGCTAGACTCCAGTCATAAAGAACAACATCTTCATCGATTTAAATAATTAATATATAATGAAAAATTATTGAATAATGACATGGTGGTGCACACTTAAACCCCACATGGTGTAGTCAGACCTATCTCTTCCTGGAATAATGATGTATTTAAAAATTTAAAAAGACAATCAATTAGTTGGCATTTTATATTAACACTTACGAGGTGGCACCAAAGTCTTAAACCTATCGAAGATGATATGATTTATTTACATAGCTAAATGATGAAGTAATGAGATGATGTTGCAACATCAACTCCCAAAATCTGACTCCAAAAGGCACTTATGGTCCATAACATTACCTTTATTTTAAATACATTAATTAAATGATCACCACCAAGGTGAAGATGTGGAGGAAGAGCAGGGAGCAAACACCCAGAAAACTGTGCCTGCTTCGGTGAAGTCCTTGTATTTCTCGGAGGGCACCATGGAATCATCTGGACTCAATCATCCAGCAACACGTGTATCTGGGTGATTCATTGATCATTCAGAAACTGGCGTTTCCATTTCTACAACCTTCCCAACCTGGTCCCTGACAGGCATTTTCACCTTAATCATAATCGCTGATGCCACTGTCTGCCGTTCAATTAATTTAAACAATTAAATAAGTCAGTAACAGCTAACCATCACAATAGAGAGGTGAGGTAGCATTTACCTGGCAGGGAAGCATGTCCAGACTCCAATCATGAAGGATGTCATCATCATCAATTGAAAAAATTAATCATAAAATGTGATGACATTGCATATTAACTCCCAAGAGGGAGCTTCACAGGACTCTTCATGGAATAGAGGGTTATTGGTTTACATAATTATACAACTAATTACAAATAATCAAATAAAGAGTTGATGTAACATCATCCACTTTCATAAGGTGGCTCCAAACCAGACTCGTGAACAATGCTTGTCATCATTAATTTAATTACTTAATTAACTTAATTATATAATTAATATTTAGATGGTCTAAAATACGTGACTCCCACATCGTGGAACAATAATCCACTGATCATGGATTATCTAATGTCCTATTTTAATAACTAAATAATAACATGATCAGAAAAGGATATGGTCTGCCATACTCGACACAAGTTGTCTCTCACCTGCCTCCCACAAGACTGTGTGAAACTCCCCGGTTCATCCCTTATTTAATCGCAGACTTGAGAAGTAAAACGTGTAAATGCTGAAATGTCATTGTGCATGCAGGGTTTTAGAAGATACCCCATATTTGATGTGGGACAGCTGCCTCAGGGGAGATGAACTGCATTCCAATAATCACTAAGTCTACTCTAACAAATGGATTATCACCTTCCTGAAAGAATTTAACAACAGAAAACTCAAGTTTTGATGAATAATTGTGAGTCTTATTATCTTATAATCCATAGTTTTACTTCTTAGGAGAGAGAGCTTTCATAAACACGAGACTTTGAACTGTTTCTCCACCAACTATGTTCTCTGATATTAGGTAATCTTGAATTGGGTAACCAGTAATAGCTGTAGGCCAATTTCCAGACATTATTCTATGACTTGCTTAGGGGAATGAAATGCTGTAATCAAAAGTTTTAGGAGATAGTTACCTTGGGAGATTGTAATGTCCCACAGTTTATCGAAGCTGCTCTCTGGTTCTTGGCCCATGATACCAGGAGGCAAGCAGGGTTGCCAGGCAACATTTATGATCGAATATTCTGTCCCATTCTAGTGCCCCTCCCACGTGCTAAAGTTACATACCCACCAATGGACTAAACTTACAGCCTCACAGATTTCCTCACAAAAACAAAGCAGGGCTCTTCTTTTGAGTTATACATATTTACCAGTCTCTCAAGCTCACAACATGCCTATAGTGATATGAGCATGAAAATGAAAGCATCATTCTGCCATTCAAGTACATTGATGAGTATTTAAAGCTATGTTCTATGCTTCAATTTTCTCATTTCCAGGGTGGAAACAGTACAATTAATCGCCTCTACCATAATCCTTTTCTATTTACTGAAAAGAAAATGAACTTCTCTTCATTCTCCTTCCTTTAGAACAGCTTGTTCACATGGTTTTTCAGAGTTGTTTTGATTTACATTTGCCTGATGACTAAGGATTTTGAGCACAGTCTTACGTTTCTTTCAGTCATTTTTGATTCCTCAATTGATAATTCTCTCTTAAGGTCTGTATCCTACTTTATGATATGGATATTTAGAGTTAGTTAGTGTTGGTGGTGTGTCATGTTTTCAGCCGAACAGAGTTCATTAGATAAGATTCTCTGATCATGAGATTATTAAGTTACTCGATTTTTTAAACTGGAGTTCAGTGTGTCCTTCTTGGGTCAGTTTTGTTGCAACCTCTCAGAAACTGTTGATGCGAAACAATAAAGTTTTTTAAATCGTTTAATCACTCGAACATTAAAAATCTATTATGTAATCAGTAATCACTGGATATCCCAGTGTCCCTCATTCTCTGGGCACTGCTTCTGGGACCAATCTCCTGCTGTGTCAATCGCACAGCAGCCCAACCTATAATTGTTGGCGCCATCATTATATATATATATATATATATATATATATATATATATATTTGTATTTATATAATCAAATCAGTAAATCATTGGATACTTCTGCACACTTAACTTTCTTAAGACGGAACCAAACTCCAGTGACTGTCATGGGAGTAATACTTAGATAAGTAAATAATGCCACACGAATAACTCGCAGGGAGGAATGACCAGACCTCAGTCGTGAAGGACCACATCTTCATCGATTTAAACAATTATTATATATTGAAAAATTATTGAATAATGACATGGTGGTGCATACTTAAATTTCACATGGAGGAGTCACACTGACCTCTTCCTGGAATAAATTGACAATTAGAATCAGTGGGTATTTATAATAACAGTGACAAGATGGCACCAAAGTAGGAAATCTATGGCTGATGTAATGATCTATTTAAATAGCTACATAATGAAGTAATGAGATGATGTTACATCATCAAGCCCCCCAACATCTGACTCCAAAAGGGACGTATGGTCCATAACATCATCTTTATTTCAAATACGTTAAATAAATGATGAATTTTTATTTCTTTTCTTATTTTACAGTTCAGTAAGTAAGTGTATTAGATGATGTGATGGTCTGGCATGATTGACTCCCATAAGGAGGCTCAAAACTACAGTGATCACTGAATACATAATGATAGATTTTCATAATTAAATGAATAAAAATTCAACAAGGGGATGGTGTTTTATACGTGACTCCTACAAGATTGCTCAGAACCGAAGAGGTCATTGAGTTTTTAATCATAGACTTGAAAAAATAAGTGAATGAATAATGAGATAATTTCTCATAATTCACCCATAGAGAGTTAACAAATTGATATCAACATTGATTTAAATAAATAAATAATGAAATCCCAAGAGACAATTAACACCACCACGGTGGGTCCAGACTCCACTCTTCCTGGACTAGAAAAAGACCGATTTGAAGAATGAAATAACCAGATAGTTAGATCGTCTGTCACACTTGATTCACACAAGGTGGCACCAAACTTCAGGGTTCACAGATTATATAATGAAACAATTTAATAATTACATCTTTACATATGTAAGTAGTGGAACATTTTGTATCATAAATTCCTGGACAGACATGGCAGACATGATAAAGTATGCTGTCATCACAGAATTTGATTTTTAATAATTCCATAAGTTAATGATCAGATATTCATACTGTCTTGCCTGATGAAGTCTGTTGGCCTGACATCATCACCAGTGCCTGAATCTCTGTTGTGCTGAGGCAGGACCTAAGAAGACGGGCCCATACCTGGCATAGCAGTAGTAGCTAAAATGTTCATATCAGCTGAATAAATGGCTGCAGCAGGGGCATCACCAGCAGAGCTGAGAGACAGAGCAGGGCAGTTCTTAAATTCTGGGTCATCATCCTTTTGCGAACTATCAGTGATGGTGCCGAACTCCTTTTGCTACTACTCCTTCTCATCATAGATCACAACCAAGGTGAAGATGTGGAAGAAGAGCAGGGAGTCAAACATTCACACCACTGTGCCTGCCTCGGTGAAGTCCTTGTACTTCTCGGAGGGCACCATGGGATCTTCTGGACTCAGTCATCTAGCAACCCGAGTAGTCTGGTGATTCATTGATCATTCAGAAACTGCTGTGTCCATGTCTACACCCTTCCCAACCTGGTCCCTGACAGGTATTTTCACCCTAATCATAATCGATGATGCCACTGTCCCATGTTTAAATAATTTAAACAATTAAAAATTCAGTAATAACTAACCGTCAAAATAAAGAGGTGGTGTAGCATTTAACTGGCAGTGGAAAATGGCCAGACTCCAGTCATGAAAGATGTCATCATCATCAATTGAAACAATTAATCATAAAATGTGATGACATTGCATATTAACTCCCCAAGAGGGAGCTTCATAGGACTCTTCATGGAATAGAGGGTTATTGGTTTACATAATTATACAACTATTTACATTATCTTGAGTATTAACAGGAATTGTCAATTTAAATATTTTTATTATGTAATTAGATGATATGTGGCCCTTGACCCCACAAGGTGGGACAAAATTCCAGGTGTCACGTATGATATAATCATTGTTTTATATAACTAAATAATCAAATAAAGAGTTGATGTAACATCATCCACTTCCCTAAGGTGGCTCCAAACCAGACTTGTGAACAATGCTTGTCATCATTAATTTAATTGACTTAATTACATAATTAATATTTAGATGGTCTAAAATACATGACTCCCACATTGTGGAACAATATATTTTTGTATATTGAAAAATTATTGAATAATGACATGGTGGTGCCTACTTAAATCCCACATGAAGAAGTCAGACCGTTCTCTTCCTGGAATAATGATTTATTTAAAAACTTAAATTGATAGTTAATAAATAGGCATTTTATATTAACTCTGACAAGATGGCACCAAACTCGCAAACCTATGGCTGATGAAATGATCTATTTCAATAGATAAATAATCAAGAAATGAGAAGATGTTACATCATCACTTCCCAAAATCTGACTCCAAAAGGACTTATGGTCCATAACTTATGGTCCTTTATTTTGAATACATTAAATAAGTGATGGATTATTTTTTAAATTCCTAATATTATATTTAAATAAGTAAGTGTAGTATTACATGATGTGATGGTCTGGCATGATTGGCTCCCATAAGGAGGCTCAAAACTTCAGTGATCCCCGAATAAATAATGACACATTTTCATAATTAAATAAATAAAAATGAAACAAGTGGATGTTTTTTTATATGTGACTCCTACGAGATTGCTCAAAACTGAAGATCATTGAGTTTTAATCATAGATTTGAGCAAAAACATGTATGAATAAAGAGGTAATTTCTCATAATTCACCCCTAGAGATATAACAAATTGATATCACCTTTGATTTAAATAAATAAACAATCAAATCACAGGAGACAAGGAACAGCACTAAGGTGGATCCAGAATCAACTCTTCCTGGAGTAGAAGAAGACAGACTTGAATAATGAAATAATCACATAGTTAGATCCTCTGTCTCACTTGAGTCACACAAGGTATCCCCAAACTTCATGGTTAACATTTTCTGTCAAGAAACAATTTAAAAAGTACATGTTTAAATATGTAAGTAGTTGAACATTTTTGTATCATCAATTCCTGGGCAGACATGGCAGACATGATAAAGTATGCTGTCATCACAGATTTTTAAAATTCCATAAGTTAATGATCAGATACTCATACTTTCTTGCCTGATGTATTCTGTTGGTATGACATCATCACCAGTGCCTGAATCTCTGTTGTGCTGAGGCAGGACCTGAGATGATGGGCCCATACCTGGCATAGTAGTAGCTAAAATGTTCATATCAGCTGAAAATATGGTTGCAGCAGGTGCATCACCAGCAGAGGTGAGAGAGAGGGATTCTTCTGTCTTCTGGGTCTTCATCCTTTTGTGAGGCTTCGGAGATGGTCCCGACCTCCTTGTGCCAATATTTCTTCTCATCGTAGATCACAACCATTGTGAAGATGTTGGGGAAATTAGGCAGTCCAACACCCAGACCACCATGCCAGCCTTGGTGAAGTCCTTGTGCTTCTCGGAGGGCACCATGGAATCTTCTAGACTCAATATTCCAGTATCCTTAGTACTCTGGGGGATGCATAGACCATTCAGAAACTTCTGTGGCCATGTCTACATCTTTCATGAACTTGCCCCTGACCGATATTTGATCCTAATCGTAATCAAAGATGTCATTGTCTGTCATTTAAATATTTTAAATAATTTAATATGTTAGTAATCGCTGTCACAATAAAATTGATGTAGCATTTAACTGTCAGGGATGCATGGCCAGACTCCAGTCATGAAGGATGTCATCATCATCATGTCAGCATCATCTATTGAAACAATTAATCATAAAATGTGATGATACTGCATATTAACTCCCCAAGAGGGAGCTTTACAGGGCTTTTTATGGAATAGAAGATTATTGGTTTATTTAATTATACAAATATTTACTTTATCTTGGGTATTAACACAAATTGTCAATTTAAATACTTTAATTATGTAATTAGATGATCTGTCACAGGTGACCCCACTAATTGGCACCAAATTCCAGGTGTTGTGCATGATATAATCATCATTTTATATAATTAAATAATCAAAAATGAGTTGATGTAACATAGTCCACTTCCCTAAAGGTGTCATCATCAATTTAAATAATTTAATTACATAATTAATATTTAGATGATCTAAAATGGTTGATTTCCACATTGTGGTAAAATAATCCACTGATCATGGATTACCTAATGTCCTATTTTAATAACTAAATAATAACATAATCAGAGGCTGAAATGGTCTGCCATACTCTAGACAAGTTTTCTCTCACGTGACTCGCACAAGATTTTGTGAAACTCCCCAGTTTTGTACTCGCAGAGCTGAGTAGTAAAATGTGGAAATGCTGAAATGTCATTGTATATGCAGGGTTTTTAGAAGATATCTCATATTTAATGTTGGACATCTACCTCAAAAGAGGTGAACTGATATCCAATAATCCCTTAGTCTATCCTAAAGAATTACGTTCCTGAAGGAATTTAACAAAGGAAAACTCACCTTTTGATGAATAATTGTGAGTCTTATCACCTTTTAATCCATAGTTTTACTTCTTTAGAGAGAATGCATTCATAAACAGAAGTCTTTGAACTGTTTCTCCACAGACTATATATATTCTCTGATAATAGGTAATCTTTAATTGGGTAACCAGTAATAGCTGTAGGCAAACTTCCAGAGATTTGGCTATGACTTGGTTAGCAGAATCAAATGCTGTCATCAAAAGTTTTTGGAATATGTCATCTTGAGAGATTGTAATGTCCCATGATAATGCATCATCGAAGCTGCTCTCTGGTTCTTGGCCCATGATACCAGGATATAGAATGCAAGTAGGGTTGCCAGGCAATATTATGATCCAACATTCTGTCACATTCTAGTGCACCTCCCATATGCTAAATATCTCAAGAATTTGACATGAATTTCAGGAATGAAACCACAATCCAATGGTCCTATCACCCAGACATCTCTCAGGAAAAAAAATATATCATCTTGTTTATGAGATGGCACCTGCATTTCTATCATGGTTGTCTTTGGGGCCTGTGACATCCAGGTAAAAGAACCATCAGGTATCTTGACCTCAGCAGGATGACACAGTAAAAAACATCATCTTTTGTGACCTAAAATGTTTCTCTTGATTTTTAATATTCTGGGAAGCCTTCAATATGTGAAAGAAGAGAATCATTTCAGTCTGCATTTAGTAATGGTCTGTGCTAACTCTGCACATTGTGGGGAGGAAGAAAGAGAGATTAAACCTTTATACTGTAGGAAGAAACCTGTGTCATCTATTGGTGACATGGATAAGCGGCAATAAATTTTGTGTCTAACTATGCAGTGCTGGCTCTCGCCTTTCAGTCCAGCATTCAGGAAATAGACACAAGTGGACATCTGTGAGTTTGAGGACAGCCTGCTCCACAGAGTAATTTCCAGGACAGCAAGGCCACAAATGGAAATTCTGTGTCAAACTCCAAAATAAATAAATATATGAATAAATAAATAAATATTAAACAATTAATTGGAAAAATTTACTAGAAAACATCAACAAGACTAATATTAATAACTAGGAAGAAACTGGCCAGTGCAGTTTACTGATCAAGTCCCAGGACAGCAGGAAACACAGGGAAAATTTGTGGCGCCTTCACAGCTGTAGAAGCCCGAGAAACTGTGGAGGATGTTGAGGTTAATAACACAGCACTCTTGATATTAAGAAGGCTTTATATTATATATCTTACTTTACTAGGCTAGCTTATATATCCTGGCACCAGATGGAGGTAGGGGAAGCAAAAAAAGGGTGGTTAGTCATCTCAGGTTCCAAGGACCTGTTAGGGTGCTTTCAAGGCTGAAGGAGCCAATAGAGCATTAGCATTTTGCATTAGAAAGCATGTCTCCTGTTATCTAGCTGTTACAGCTGGAGGTTAATGTAAGATTTGAGAAAAGCTATGGAAGGGAGGGCTCAGGAAACTTTTAGGCCCCACCTGGAGAGGTGTCAATGAAAATGCAAATGAGAGCTTGTCAACAATTAAGAATAAGCCTCAGGGAACTGCAGACCCTGTTAGCCCCACCTAGAAAGGTGTCAGTGAAAATGTAAATGAGACCTGGTCACCTGTAAGGTGTACAGGTTTTCTGCCTGCCTCTGCTGGTCTTGTCCCACCACCAAGATTGCCCCAAATAATGCACACAGAGACTCTGTATTTGATATAATCTGTTGGCCCATTACTAGTTTCTTATCGGCTAGCTCTCTCTTAATTATTAACCCATTTCTATGTATTTCCACATGGTCTTACCGAGAGCAGAGGAATGGCAGTTCTGTTCTCTCCAGGCTCTCCATCCTGACCCTCCTTCCTACTTCCTATTTCCTCCTTGTCACCTAGACCCTCCTATCTTCCTTTCCTATTGGCCAACAGTGCTTTATTCATTAACCAGTATGGGAAACATATACAGAATGACATCTCCCATCATCTCCTCTTTTCTGTCGAAATAAAAAGAAGGGTTTTAGCCTTAACATAGCAAAATATATCACACAACAGTTATCAAGTAAAAATCACAGTTAACAATATTTAGTCCATTAACATTTAGTAAGATTTGAATAAAATATTCTATCATCTATTTTATCTTGTGAGTCTAAAGTCCTATATCATTGAATACTAACTAAGGAAAACAATAACCATAACTATCTGTCTTCAACTCCTTCAAAGACCACAGAAGGATAGTATATAAACTCTAGAAATGATATAGACATCACACTGTCTGGCCAGTCACCTGAAGTTCTTCTGTAATCTTCCATCTTCAGCCCATATGCCATAGTGTGTCTGGCAGACTCTTCAGCAAAGTAGAAAACTTTAAACTGTCTTCTTGTACTGGCAGTTTGTCAGTCATTTTTCTCTGTGTCCTGTAGACTGTCTGGCAGACTCTTCCATGAAGCAGGAACTCTATAGCAATATCCATCTTGAATCAGCAGTCACTTTTCTGTGGGTCCTGCATGTCCAATTTATATAGCATAAAGTCAAACAGTCCAGACAAGAGCAGTATCTTGTCCAAATGGCTAGTCTTGCCATATTAGAAGTAAACTCCATAACGAGTTTCTTCAATGTTTATCTTCATCTTCCTTTTTGACTCAGGTGGTGTTGCCAGGAGCATTTATGTCTCACTGTCAAGAAAAACCCTAAATCATTTTAAATGACATATTCTGTAGGTCTTTGAAAGGTTTGAAGAATTCCTATCCATCTCAAATACATGTCTGTATATCTAGAAATCTTAACTAACTTAACTATAATATCTGATTATCATGGGTACTATCTATGATCTGTTCTCAAATACATCTCTATATATCTAGAAAACCTAACTCACCTAGCTATAAATTTTTAGCTAGGTAACTATCTAAAATCGGTACTAAATTACACATTACATATCTAAATGAGTTATATAAACACAATATCTAAACAAGAGGAGACATATACTTAATTACAAAATTGACCTTAAGTTTATATCAATAAATGAAAATCCATTTGAAAATAAAGTATTCATAGCTATACCATAATTCCCTTTTTACCTTTAAAAAGAGATTGGTTGTGATCATTAACCATTTATAACCAAGTCCATTTAAATGAAAACAAACACTTATAGATAATATTTGGGAATTTGGGCATCGTTCTTTCCAAACTACTTCCTGCTGATAGGGGGCGCTGTCATGGGGATCCTAAGAAGATGCAGAAATCCTGTCTGTAGCCTGCAAGGATGCTGTGTTCGCCTGTTTTGAATGTAGGATCACCTGGTACTCTTTTTCAGGGGGTCTGGCTTGCTCAAACCACATTAGTCTGGAAGAAATCCACAGCTTTTTATTTTCTGTGGAAACAAAAATAGAAATCCTTTTCCCCAGTAACTTGTCCTTGAACTTAAATTTTGGAGTCAAAGCATTTTTAAAATATATAAATTGAATTAATTCAGCAGCATTTGTTTTAACAGTTGTTTCCTCAGCAGTCAAACAATACAAAGACAATATAATGTCATACAGTATACAGATTCTCTCTGAGCTTTTCATCTTTACGTGGCTTTATTATTACTCCGTTTCTTTTACTTTTTTTTTTTTTTAATTTTTGAGACAGGGTTTCTCTGTGTAACTCTTATCTGTCCTGGAATTCACTCTGCATACCAGGTTTACATTGAAATCACAAAGATCTGCTTGCCTCTGTCTCCCAAGTGCTGGGATTAAAGGCGTGTGCCACCACACCCAGCTCCCCACTCTCTTTTTAAAACCATTTTATTTCTTTTCTCTCCCAAGCCTACGTATCTTTTAAAATATACACTGTACACCTTTAGAGGTTTTTCTTAATATGAATCTGTCTTTACTGTAAATCTTTATCTTTTTCTGGCCACGAGTCTTTTATCAGGTAAACAACAACACTGCTAAAATGAAAGTCTTTGTTTTTTCTGCCAGGGTTTATAAATGATGGCGGCGGCTATTATACTGCCAGCACTAAAAGCTATGCTCACTGCCTTGGACTGCATGCTGCCAGCTTGGAGAAGTGGTCACTGCCATTGCCAACTCTGATACACACCAATGAATTGTTAGCAGTGCTTTTTTAAACCCGTGCAGTATTTTGCCGAGTCAGGAATCTTCATTTAGAGGAGCCGCACAATCTGCTTGTCTCTCACAAGAGAAAAATGCTGCTACAAAGAAACCTTGCTTGTCTCTGTTCTTTTGTTTTAAAACCCTTTTTTAAGATTCTGTTGAATTTTAAGTGTAAGTTCTTATTAGACACGTGGGTGCCATTTGTAACGGGTACGGGATTTTCTGACCACCGCCTGATCTTTTCCTGCCACCGTGCTAGCCCCAAATAATGCACACAGAGACTCTGTATTTGATATAATATGTTGGCCCATTACTAGTTTCTTATCGGCTAGCTCTACACCTGGCCCTGGCCCTGCACCTGGCCCTAGCCCTGGCCCTGCACCTGGCCCTAGCCCTGGCCCTGCACCTGGCCCTGGCCATGCACCTGGCCCTGGCCCTCCACCTAGCCCTGGCATTGGCCCTGCACCTGGCCCTGCACCTGGCACTGGACCTGCACCTGGCCCTGGCCTTGGCCCTGCACCTGGCCCTGGCCCAGAACCTGCACCTGACCTTTGCCCTGGCGCTGCACCTGTCCCTGCACATGGCCCTGGCCCTGCACCTGGCCCTGGCCCTGCACCTGGCCCAGTCCCTGCACCTGGCCCTGGCCCAGGCCCTGAATCTGGCCCTGCCCCTGGCCCTAGCCCTGGGCCTGCACCTGGCCCTGGCCCTGCAACTGGCCCTGGCCCTAGCCCTGACCCTGACCCTGGCCCTGCACTTGGCCCTGGCCCTGCACCTGGCCATGACCCTGACCCTCTACCTGGCCATGGCCCTGCACCTGGCCCTGGCCCTGCAACTGGCACTAGCCCTGGCCTTGCACCTGGCCCTGGCCCTGCACCTAGCTATGACCCTGCCCAGCAACTGGCCCTGGCACTAGCCCTGCACCTGGCCTTGGCCCTGGCCCTGCACCTGGCCTTAGCCTGGCCCTGCACTTGGTCCTGGCCCTGGCCCTGTCCCTGGCCCTAGCACTGGCCCTGCAGCTGGCCCTGGTCCGGGCCCTGCACCTGGCCCTGGCCCTGGCCCTGGCCCTGCACCTGGCCCTGGCCATGAACCTTGCCCTGGCCCTGGACCTGGCTCTGCACCTGACACTGGCCCTGCAACTGGCCCACGCCCTGACCCTGCACCTGACCTTGGCCCTGGCCTGCACCTGGCCCTGTCCCTTCAATTGACCCTGCACCTGGCCCAGGACCTGCACCTGGCCCAAAATCTGGCCCTGGCCCTGCAACTGGCTCTGGCCCTGCACCTGGCTCTGGCCTTGGCCCTGCACCTTGCCCTGGCCCTGGACCTGCACCTGGCCCTGGACCTGCACCTGGCCCTGGACCTGCACCCAGACCTGCACCTGGCCATGCACCTGGCCCTGGCCCTGCACCTGGCCCTGGCCCTGACCCTGGCCCTACACCTAGCCCTGGCCATGGCCCTGCACTTGGCCCTGGACCTGGTCCTGGCCCTGCACCTGGCCCTAGCCCTGGCCCTGCACCTGTCCCTGGACTTGGCCCTACACCTGGCCCTGGCCATGGCCCTGCACCTGGCCCTGGCCCTAAACCTGCACCTGGTACTGGACCTGGCCCTGCACCTGGCCGTGGCCCTGCACCTGGCCCTGGCCGTGCATCTGGCACTGGCCCTGGCCCAGGACCTACACATGGCCCTGGCGCTGCACCTGGCCATACCCCTGGACCTGTCCCTGGCCCTGCACCTGGCCCTCAAACTGACCCTGCAACTGGCCCTACCCCTGCACTTGGCCCTGGCCATGATCCTGGCTCTGGCCTTGCACATGGCCCTAGCTGTACACCTGGCCCTGGCCCTGGCCCTGCACCGGGCCCTGGCCTTGCACCTGGCCCTGGACTGCACCTGGCCCTGGAGCTGGCCCTAGACCTGTACATGGCCCTTGCCCTGGCCTGGCCCTGGCCCTGCACGTGGCCCAGACCCTGCCACTGACCCTGACCCTGGCCAGGCCCTGCACCTGGCCCTGGACCTGCACCTGCCCCTAGCAATGCAAATTGCCTTGGCCCTGCACCTTGCCCTGGCCCTGCACAGGGCCCTGCACCTGGATCTGGCCCTGGCCCTGTCCTTGGCCCTGGCCCTGAGAATGGCCCTGGCCCTGGCCCTGAAAATGGACCTGGCCCTGGCCCTGCGCCTGGCCCAGGACCTGCACCTGGCCCTGGAACTGGCCCTGAACCTGGACATGGCCCTGGCCCACCCTGGACATGGCCCTGGCCCTGACCCTGGACATGGCCCTGGCCCTGGCACTGGCCCTGCACCTGGCTCTGGACATGGCCCTGAACCTGGCCCTGGCCCTGGCCCTGGCACTGCCCGTGGCCCTGGCCCTGACCCTGCACCTAGCCCTGCACTTGGCCCTGGCCCTGTACCTGGCCCTGGATCTACACCTGGCCCTGTCTTACACCTGGCCCTGGCCCTGCACCTGGCCCTGCACCTGGTCCTGGCCCTACACCTGGCCTTGCACCTGGCCCTGGACCTTAACCTGGCTCTGGCTCTGGCCCTGGCCCTGGCCCTGCACCTGGCCCTGGCCCTGGCCCTGCACCTGGCCCTGGCCCTGCACCTGGCCCTGGCCCTGGCCCTGCACCTGGCCTTGGCCCTGGTCCTGGCCCTACCCCTGGCCCTGGCCCTGGCCCTGCACATGGTCCTGGCCCTGGTACTGCACCTGGTCTTGGCCCTGGACCTGGCCCTGGCCCTGGCCCTGCAACTGGCACTGGCCCTGGCCCTGGCCCTGGCCCTGGCGCTAAAACTGGCCCTGGCCCTGACCTGCACCTGGCCCTGACCCTGCACCTGGCCTGAACCTGGGCCTGTTCCTGCACCTGGACCTGCACCTGGCTCTGGCCGTGGCCCTGCACCTGGCCCTGGCTGAGGCCCTGCACCTGGCCCTGGCCCTGCACCTGGCCCAGGCCCTGTACCTGGCCCTGGCCCTGCACCTGGCCCTAGCCCTGCACGTGGCCCTGCTTGGCCCTACACCTGTCCCTGGCTCTGGCCCTCTACCTGGCCCTGGCCCTGCACCTGGCACTGGCCCTGCACTGGCCATGACCCTGGACCTGCACCTGGCCCTGCACTGGCCCTGCATCTGGCCTTGGCCCTGGCCCTACACCTGGCCCTGCACCTGGCCCTGGCCCTGGCCCTGAACATGGCCCTGTCCCTGACCCTAGCCCTGGCCCTGCAGATGGCCCTGGTCCAGGCCCTGCACCTGGCCCTGGCCCTGAACCTGGCACTGGTCCTGCACCTGGCCCTCACCCTGGCCCTGGACCTGGCCCTGGCTCTGGCCCTCTACCTGGCCCTGGCTCTGGCCCTCTACCTGGCCCTTGCCCTGCACCTGGCCATGACCCTGGTCCTGACCTGGGCTTGCAAGGGACCTGCACCTGGCCGTGGCCCTGGTCCTGCACCTGGCCCTGGACCTGGACCTGCACCTGGCCCTGCTCCTGACCCTGCCCCTGCACCTGGCCCTGGCCCTACATGTGGCCCTGGCACTGGCCCTGCACCTGGCCCTGGCCATGCACCTGGCCTTGGCCTTGTCCCTGCACCTGTCCCTGGCTCTGGCCCTCTACCTGGCCCTGGCCCTGCACCTGTCCATGACCCTGGCCCTGACCTGGGCTTGAACTGGCCCTGCACCTGGCCCTGGCCATGCACCTGGCCTTGGCCTTGTCCCTGCACCTGTCCCTGGCTCTGGCCCTCTACCTGGCCCTGGCCCTGCACCTGTCCATGACCCTGGCCCTGACCTGGGCTTGAACTGGCCCTGCACCTGGCCCTGGCCCTGGCCCTGGCCCTGGCCCTACATTTGGCCCTGGACCTGGCCCTGGCCCTGGCCTTTGACCTGGCCGTGTCCCTGGCCCTGACCCTGGCCCTGGCCTTGGCCCTTGGCCTTGGGACCTGGCCATGCACCTGGCCCTGCACCTGGCCCTGCACCTGGCCCTTGCCCTACACCAGGCCCTGGCCCTGGCCTTAGACCTGCATCTGGCACTGGCCCTGCACATGGCCTGGCCCTGCACCTGGCCCGGGCCCTGCACGTGGCCCTGCACGTGGCCCTGGCCAGCACCTGGCCCTGCACTTGGACGTGACCAGGCACCTGGCCCTGGCAATGACCCTGCACCTGGACCTGCACCTGTCCCTGGCCCTGCACCTGGCCCAGGCCCTAAACCTGCACCTGGTCCTGGACCTGGCCCTGTACCTGGCCCTGGCCCTGGCCCTGTACCTAGCCCTGCACCTGGCCCTGGCCCAGGACCTACACCTGCCCCTGGCGCTGCACCTGGCCGTGCCTCTGGACCTGTCCCTGGCCCTGCACCTGGCCCTCAAACTGACCCTGCAACTGGCCCTACCCCTGCACTTGGCCCTGGCCATGATCCTGGCCCTGGCCCTGCACATGGCCCTGGCTCTACACCTGGCCCTGGCCCTGGCCCTGCACCTGGCCCTGGCCTTGCACCTGGCCCTGGACTGCACCTGGCCCTGGAGCTGGCCCTAGACCTGCACCTGGCCCTGGCCCTGGCCCTGCACGTGGCCCAGACCCTGGCACTGACCCTGAACCTGGCCTGGCCCTGCACCTGGCCCTGCACCTGCCCCTAGCCCTGCAAATTGCCTTGGCCCTGCCCCTTGCCCTGGCCCTGCACCTGGATCTGGCCCTGGCCCTGTCCTTGGCCCTGGCCCTGGGAATGGCCCTGGCCCTAGCCCTGAAAATGGACCTGGCCCTGGCCCTGCACCTGGCCCAGGACCTGCACCTGGACCTGGACCTGGCCCTGGCCCTGGACCTGAACCTGGCCCTGCACCTGGCTCTGGACATGGCCCTGAACCTGGCCCTGGCCCTGGCCCTGGCAATGCCCGTGGCCCTGGCCCTGACCCTGCACCTGGCCCTGCACTTGGCCCTGGCCCTGCGCCTGGCCCTGGATCTATACCTGGCCCTGTCTTACACCTGGCCCTGGCCCTGCACCTGGCACTGCACCTGGCCCTGGCCCTACACCTGGCCTTGCACCTGGCCCTAGACCTTAACCTGGCCCTGGCCCTGGCCCTGGCACTGCACCTGGCCCTTGCCCTGGCCCTGGCCCTGGCCATGCACCTGGCCTTGGCCCTGAACCTGGCCCTGGCCCTGGCCCTGGTCCTGGTCCTGACCCTGCCCCTGGCCCTGGCCCTGCACATGGTCCTGGCCCTGGTTCTGCACCTGGCCCTGGCCCTGGCCCTGGCCCTGGCCCTGGCCCTGCTACTGGCACTGGCCCTGGCCCTGGCTCTGGCCCTCTAACTGGCCCTGGCTCTGGCCCTCTACCTGGGCCTTGCCCTGCACCTGGCCATGACCCTGGTCCTGACCTGGGCTTGCAAGGGACCTGCACCTGGCAATGGCCCTGGTCCTGCACCTGGCCCTGGACCTGGACCTGCACCTGGCCCTGCTCCTGACCCTAGCCCTGCACCTGGCCCTGGCCATGCACCTGGCCTTGGCCTTGGCCCTGCACCTGTCCATGACCCTGGCCCTGACCTGGGCTTGCACTGGCCCTGCACCTGGCCTTGGCCCTGGCCCTGAACCTGGCCCTGCACCTGGCCCTGGCCCTGGCCCTGGCCCTGGCCTTTGCCCTGGCCCTGGCCCTGGCCCTACACTTGGCCCTGGACCTGGCCCTGGCCCTGGCCTTTGTCCTGGCCCTGTCCTTGTCCCTTTCCCTGGCCTTGGCCCTTGGCCTTGGGACCTGGCCCTTGCCCTGGCCCTGGACCTGGCCGAGGCCCTGGCGCTGGCCCTGGCCCAGGCCCTGGCCTGGATCCACCATGTTGGTTTTAAATTGTCTCTTGTGATTTCTTTATTTCTTTCTTTCTTTCTTTCTTTCTTTCTTTCTTTCATTCTTTCTTTCTTTAAATCAACGTTGATATCGATGTGTTATCTCTCTAGGGGTTAATTATGAGAAATTTTATTTTTATTCATTCATTTTTTTGGTTCATATCTATGATTAAGAACTCAATGACCCTTAAGTATTGAGCAATCATTTAGGCTTCACACATAAAACACCATTCACTGGTTTAAAGTTTGTTGATTAAATTAGGAAAACCTGTCATTATGTATTCAGTGATGACTGGAGTTTTGAGCATTCTTAGGGGAGTCCATCGTGCCAGACCATCACATCATCGAATACTACACTTACTTCCTTAACTGCTAAGCTAGGAAATTAAATGATAATTCATCACTTAATGAATTTAAAATACAGGTAATGTTATGGACCCTAAGTCACTTTTGGAGTCAGATTTTGGGAGTTGATGAAACATCATCTCATTACTTCATCATTTAGCTATATAAAGAGATCTTTACATCAGCGATATGTTTAGGATTTTGGTGCCATTTCGTCTGTGTTAATATAAAATGCCTAATAATTTATTATCAATTTAAATTATTATCAATTTAATTTATTACCAATTTAATTTTGTCCCTGGCCCTGGCCCTGGCCATGGCCCTGGCCCTGGCCTGGATCTACCATGTTGGTTTTAAATTGTCTCTTGTGATTTCTTTCATTCGTTCTTCCTTCCTTCCTTTCTTTCTTTCTTTAAATCAATGTTGATATCGATGTGTTATCTCTCTAGGGGTTAATTATGAGAAATTATCTCTTTATTCATTCATTTTTTTGTTCATATCTAAGATTAAGAACTCAATGACCCTTCAGTATTGAGCAATCATTTAGGCTTCATGCATAAAACACCATTCACTGGTTTAAAGTTTGTTGATTTAATTAGGAAAATCTGTCATTATGTATTCAGTGATGACTGGAGTTTTGAACCTCCTTAGGGGAGTCCATCGTGCCAGACCATCACATCATCGAATACTACACTTACTTCCTTAACTGTTAAGCTAGGAAATTAAATGATAATTCATCACTTAATTAATGAATTTAAAATACAGGTAATGTTATGGACCATAAGTCCCTTTTGGAGTCAGATTTTGGGAGTTGATGTAACATCATCTCATTACTTCATCATTTACCTATATAAAGAGATCTTTACATCAGCGATATGTTTAGGACTTTGGTGCCATTTCGTCAGTGTTAATATAAAATGCCTACTAATTTATTATCAATTTAAATTATTATCAATTTAATTTATTATCAATTTAATTTTGGCCCTGGCCCTGGCCCTGCCCCTGACCCTGGCCCTGGCCCTGCCCCTGGCCCTGGCCTGGACCAACAATGTTGGTTTTAAATTGTCTCTTGTGATTTCTTTCTTTCTCCCTTTCTTCCTTTCCTTCTTTCTTTTTTTTTCTTTAAATAAATGTTGATATCGATTTGTTATCTTTCTAGGGGTTAATTATGAGAAATGATCTCTTTATTCATTAATTTTTTTGTTCATATCTATGGTTAAGAACTCAATCACCTTTCACTATTGAGCAATCATTTAGGCTTCATGCATAAAACACCATTCACTGGTTTAAAGTTTGTTGATTAAATTAGGAAAATCTGTCATTATATATTCAGTGATCACTGGAGTTTTGAGCCACCTTAGGGGAGTCCATCGTGCCAGACCATCACATCTTCGAATACTACACTTACTTCCTTAACTGTTAAGCTAGGAAATTAAATGATAATTCATCACTTAATTAATGAATTTAAAATACAGGTAATGTTATGGACCATAAGTCCCTTTTGGAGTCAGATTTTGGGAGTTGATGTAACATCATCTCATTACTTCATCATTTAGCTATATAAAGAGATCTTTACATCAGCTATATGTTTAGGATTTTGGTGCCATTTCGTCAGTGTTAATATAAAATGCCTAATAATTTATTATCAATTTAAATTATTATCAATTTAATTTATTATCAATTTAATTTTGGCCCTGGCCCTGGCCCTAGCCCTGGCCCTGGCCCTGGCCCTGGCCCTGACCCCGGCATTTGCCCTGGCCCTGGACCTGACACTGGCCCTGGCCCTGGTTCTGGCCCTGGCAATGCACCTGGCCATGACCCTGACCCTCTACCTGGCCATGGCCCTGCACCTGGCCCTGGCCCTTGCCCTGCACCTGGACCTTGCCCTGGCCTTGCACCTGTCCCTGACCCTCCACCTGGCCTTGACCCTCGTCCAGCACCTGGCCCTGGCACTAGTCCTGCCCCAGGCCTTGGCCGTGGCCCTGCACCTGGCCTTGGCCCTGGCCCTGGCCCTGCACTTGGCCTTGGCACTTGCCCTGCACCTGGCCCTGCAACTTGTCCTGCATCTGGCCCTGGACATTAACCTGGCCCTGGCCCTGGCCCTGCACCTGGCCCTGGGCCTGCACCTGGCCCTGGCCCTGCACCTGGCCCTGGCTGTGGCCCTGACCCTGCACCTGGTCCTGGCCCTGGCCCTGCACCTGGCCCTGGCCCTGGCCCTGCATGTGGCCCTGCTTGGCCCTACAACTGTCCCTGGCTCTGGCCCTCTACCTGGCCCTGGCCCTGAACCTGGCCCTTCCCCTAGCCCTACCCCTGGCCCTGCACCTGGCTCTGGCCCTGACCCTGACACTGACCCTGGTCCTGCACCTGGCCCTGGCCCTGTACCTGGCAATGACCCTGACCCTCTACCTGGCCATGCCCCTGCACCTGGCCCTGGCCCTGCACCTAGCACTGGCCCTGGCCTTGCACCTGGCCCTGACCCTGCACCTAGCCATGACCCTGCCCAGCTACTGGCCCTGGCACTAACCCTGCACCTGGCCTTGGCCCTGGCCCTGGACCTGTGCCTAGCCCTGGCCCTGTCCCTACACCTGGCCCTGGACCTGCACCTGGCCCTGGCCCCGGCCCTGCACCTAGCCCTGGCCCTGTCCCTACACCTGGCCCTGGCACTGGCCCAGCACCTGGCCCTGGCCCTGCACTTGGCCCTGGCCCTGGCCCTGCACCTGGCCCTGGCCCTGCACTTGGCCCTGGCCCTGGCCCTGCACCTGGCCCTGGCCCTGGACATGCATCTGGCCCTGGCCCTGCACCTGGCCTTGGCCCTGGCCCTGCACCTGGCCCTGGCCTTGGCCCTGGCCCTGCACATCGCCCTCGCGCTGGCGCTGCACCTGGCTCTGCAACTGGCCCTGGCCCTGGCCCTACACCAGGCCCTGGCACTGGACCTGCACATGGCCCTGGCCCTGGCCCTGCACATGGCCCTGGCCCTGCACCTGTCCCTCACCCTGGCGTTGCACCTGGCCCTGACCCTGGCCCTACATTTGGCACTGGCCCTGGCCCTTCACCTGGCCCTGGCCCTGCACCTGGCCCTGGCCCTGCACCTGGCCCTGGATCTGGCCCTCTACCTGGCCCTGGCCCTTCACCTGGCCATGACACTGGCTCTGACCTGGGCTTGCACTGGCCCTGCACTTGCCCTTGGCCCTGGCCCTGCACCTGGTCCCTTCCCTGTCCCTGGCCCTGTCCCTGAACCTGGCCCTGCCCCTGGCCCTAGCCCTGGCCCTGCACCTGGCCCTGGCCATGCACCTGGCCCTGGCCCTGCACCTGGCCCTGGCCCTGACCCTGGCCCTGCACCTGGCCCTGGCCCTGAACCTGGCCCTGGCCCTGACCCTGGCCCTGCACCTGGCCCTGGCCCTGTACCTGGCCATGACCCTGACCCTCTACCTGGCCATGTCCCTGCACATGTCCCTGGCCCTGGCCCTGCACCTGGCCCTGGCCTTGCACCTGGCCCTGGCCCTCTACCTGGCCATTACACTGGCCCAGCACCTGGCTCTGGCACTAGACCTGCACCTGGCCTTGGCCCTGGCCCTGGCCCTGCCCCTGGCCCTAGCCCTAGCCCTGGCCCTGCACCTGGCCCTGGCCCTGGCCCTGGCCCTGCACCTGGCCCTGGCCCTGGCCCTACACCTGGCCCTGGCTCTGGCCCTCTACCTGGCCCTGGCCCTTCACCTGGCCATGACACTGGCCCTGAGCTGGGCTTGCACTGGCCCTGCACTTGGCCTTGGCCCTGGCCCTGCATCTGGCCCTGGCCCTTGCCCTGCACCTGGCCCCTTCCCTGGCCGTGGCCCTGGCCCTGAACCTGGCCCTGCCCCTGGCCCTAGCCCTGGCCATGCACCTGGCCTTGGCCCTGCACCTGGCCCTGGCCCTGACCCTGACCCTGCACCTGGCCCTGGCCCTGTACCTGGCCGTGACCCTAACCCTCTACCTGGCCATGGCCCTGCACCTGTCCCTGGCCCTGGCCCTGCACCTGGCCCTGGCCCTGGCCTTGCACCTGGCCCTGGCCCTCTACCTGGCCATGACCCTGGCCCAGCACCTGGCCCTGGCACTAGACCTGCACCTGGCCTTGGCCCTTTCCCTGGCCCTGCCCCTGGCCCTAGCCCTGGCCCTGCACCTGGTCCTGGCCCTGCACCTGGCCCTGGCCCTGTACCTGGCCCTGGCCCTGTACCTGGCCGTGACCCTGACCCTCTACCTGGCCATGGCCATGCACCTGGCCCTCGCCCTGGCCTTGCACCTAGCCCTGGCCCTCTACTTGGCCATGACCCTGGCCTAGCACCTGGCCCTGGCACTAGAAGTGCACCTGGCCTTGGCCCTGGCCCTGAACTTGGCCCTGGCCCTGGCCCTGCACCTGGCCCTGGCCCTGGCCCTGCACATGGCCATGGCCCTTGCCCTGCACCTGGCCCTGGCCCTACAACTGGCCCTGGCCCTGGCCCTGTACCTGGCCCTGGCACTGGACCTGCACCTGGCCTTGGCCCTACACCTGGCCCTGGCCCTGCCCCTGGCCCTGGCCCAGGCCTGGATCCACCATGTTGGTTTTAAATTGTCTCTTGTGATTTCTTTCTTTCTTTCTTTAAATCAATGTTGATATCGATGTGTTATCTCTCTAGGGGTTAATTATAAGAAATTACAAGTAATGTGATGAACCATAAGTCCCTTTTGGAGTCAGATTTTGGGAGTTGATGTAACATCATCTCATTACTTCATCATTTAGCTATATAAAGAGATCTTTACTTCAGCGATATGTTTAGGATTTTGGGGCCACTTCGTCAGTGTTAATATAAAATACCTACTAATTTTTTATCAATTTAATTTATTATAAATTTAATTCATTATCAATTTAATTTTGTACCCGGCTCTGGCCCCGGCCCCGGCCCCGGCCCTGGCTGTTCTGGACCAATGCAAATCTAAAAATTGTCAAGAAACCATGGGATCATGCTCCTCTAAAGGGCAGAGAATGAAGAGGGATTATTTTATTTTCAAAAAAGAGAACAGGTTTATGGTAGAGGCGATTAATTGCATTGTATCCATTCTAGGAATTAGAAAATTGAAGCATAGAAAAACGGTTGAAAATACTCATCATTGTACTTGAAGGGCATTATGATGCTTTCGTTTTCATGCTTATGGCACTATAGACATGTTGTAGCTTGAGAGACGGGTAAATATGTAGAACCCAAAAGAAAGAGCCCTGCTATGTTTTTGTGAGAAATTCAGTGATGCTGTAAGGTTACTTCATCTTTAGGTATGCTCCATTTAGCATGTGGGAGGGGCACTAGAATATGACAGAATATTAATTCATAAATGTTTCCTGGCAACCCTTGCATTCACTATTCTGTTATCATGGGCCAAGTACCAGAGAACAGCTTCGAGACAGTGTTATCATGGGACATTACAGTTTCCCAAGATAACTATCTCCTAAATCTTTCAAGGACAGCATTTGATTCCCCTAACCAAGTCATAGCCAAATCTCTGGAAGTTTGCCTACAGCTTTTACTGGTCACCAAATTCTAGACTACCTAATTATCAGAGAACATAAAATTTCTTCTATTTATGAATTCTCTCTCTCTTAAGAATTAATACTATGGAAACAAAGATAATAAGAATCACAATTATTCATCAAAAGGTGAGTTGGTCATTGTTAACTTCCTTCGGGATGGTGATAATCCTTTTGATAGAGTAGACTTAGGGATTATTGGATTGCAGTCAATATCTTTTGAGGCAGCCGTCCAACATGAAATATGTAGAATCTTCTAAAAACCCTGCATACACAATGATATTTCAGCATTTAAACATTTCACGACTCTGCTCTCCGATTAAATAAGGGATTAACCAGGGAGTATCCCACAATCATGTGGGAGTCAGTTAGAGTCGATTGTGTCGAGTATGGCGGACCATTTCATCATCTGATTATGCTTTTATTTGATAATTAAAATAGGACATTAAATAATCCATGAACAGTGGATTCCTTGATGTGGGAAACAATTAATAAGGACCATCTAAATATCAATTTTGTAGTTAAAATATTTAAATTAATCATGACAGCATCATTAAAGAGCATGGTTTGGAGCCACTTAGGCAAGTGGATGATGTTACATAAACTCATTGTTCGATTATTTAACTATATAAAACAATGATTATATCATACAAGACAACTGGAATCTGGTGCCAGTTATTGTCAAGAAAGTAGTACTTAGATAATTAAATAATGCCGCGTGATTAACTCCCATGGAGGTTTGGCCCGACTCCAGTCAAGAAGAACAACACCTTCATCGATTTTAATCATTAATATATAATGAAAAATGATTGAAAAATGACATGGTGGTGCATACTTATATCCCACATGGAGTAGTCAGACTGATATCTTACTGGAATAGTGATGTTTTTAAAAAATTAAATTGAAAATTAATTAGTGGGCCTTTTATATTAACACTGATGAGATGGCACCGAAGTCCTAAACCTATCGCTGATGTAAAGATCTATTTACATAGGTAAATGATGAAGTAATGAGATGATATTACATCATCAACTCCCAAAATCTGACTCCAAACGGGAGTTATGGTCCATAACATTACCTGTATTTTAAATACGTAAATTAAAAGAGGAATTTTTACTTAAATTCCTAGTTTAACAGTTAAAGAAGTAAGTGTAGTATTACATGACATGATGGTCTGGTACAACGGTCTCCCCAAAGGAGGCTCAAAACTCCAGTGATCACTGAATACATAATGTCAAATTTTGATAATTAAATGAATACACATTAAACAATTGGATGGTGTTTTATGCGTGAAGCCTAAATGATTGCTCAATACTGAAGAGACATTGAGTTCTTAATCATAGATTTGAACAAAAAATGAATGAACAAAGAGATAGATTCTCATAATTCACCCCTAGAGAGATAACAAAATGACATCAACATTGATTTAAATAAAGAAAGGAAGAAAGAAAGAATGAAATAAAAAAGAAAGAAAGAATTCACAAGATACAATTTAACACCAACAAGGTGGATACAGACTCCACTCTCCCTGGAGTAGAAAAAGACAGATTTGAATAATGAAATAATCAGATAGTTGCATGGTCTGTCACACTTGAGTCACATAAGGTGGCACCAAACTTCAGGGATCACAGATTATACAATGAAAGAATTTAATAATAACATCTTTAAATATGTAAGCCGATGACATTTTTTTGTATCATCAATTCCTGGGCTGACTTGCCAGGTAAGAAACTGTATTCTGTCATCACGCATTTTTAACATGCCATCAGTTATTCGTCAGATAATCATACTGTCTTGCCTGATGAATTCTGTAGGCCTGACCTCATCACAAGCGGCTGAATGTCTGTTGTGGTGCGGCAGGACATGAGATAGTGGGCCCAATCCTGGCGTAGCAGTAGTAGCCACAATGTTGATAACAGCTGACAACATGGCTGCCGCAGGGGCATCAATAGCATAGGTGAGAAAGACATGTTCTTCTGTTTTCTGAGTCGTCATCCTTTCACCAGGTCTCGGTGATGGTGACGACCTCCTTGTGACAATCCTTCTTCTCATGGTAGATCACAACCGATGTGAAGATGTGGAGGAAGAACAGGTAGTCAACAGCCAGACCACCATGCCGGCCTTGGTGAAGTCCTTGTACTTCTCAGAGGGCACCGTGCAACCTTCAGGACTCAATCACCCAGCATCCCTCGAACTCTGGAAGATGCATAGATCATTCAGAAAATGCTCTGCCCATGTCTACAACTTTCCTATCCTTGTCCCTGACAGATTTTTGCACCCTTACCGTAATTGGTGATGGCACTATCTGTCGTTTACATAATTTAAAGCATTAAATAAGTCACTACTAGCTAACTGTCACAATAAATAGGGGATGTAGCATTCTACTGGCAGGGAAGCATGGCCAGACTCCAGTCATGAAGGATGGCATCATCATCAATTGAGTCAATGAATCATACAATGTGAAGATATTGCACATTATCTCCACAAGGGGAAGCTTTACAGGTCTCTTCATATAATGGAGGATTGTTGTTTACATAACTCTACAAATATTTACATTATCTTGGGGATTAACACAGATTGCCAATTTAAATTCATTAATTATGTAATTAGATGATCTGTGGCAACAGATTCCAGGTGTCATGGATGATATAATCATTGTTTTATATAATTAAATAATCAAATAATGAGTTCATGTAACATCATCCACTTCCCTAAGGTGGCTCCAAACCAGGCTCATGAACGAAGCTGTCATGATAAATTTAAATATTTTAACTACATAATTGATATTAGGAAGGTCTATAATAATTGCCTCCCACATCGTGTCACCTTACCCACTGATCATGGATTATCTAATGTCCTATTTTAATAATCAAATAACAACATAATCAGAGGATGAAATGGTCTGCCACACTCCACACAATTGGCTCTCTGTTGACTCCCACATGATTGTGGGAAACTCCCAGGTTCATCAGATATTTAAAAGCAGAGCAGAGTAGTAACATGGTTACATGCTGAACTTTTATTGTGTATGGAGGGTTTTTAGACGATATCACATATTTAATGTTGGGCGGCTGCCTCAAAAGAGATGGACTGAAATCCAATAATCACAAAGTCTACTCTAACAAATGGATTATCACCTTCCTGAAGGAAGTCACCAATGGAAAACTCACCTTTTGATGAATAATTGTGAGTCTTATTTGTCTTTTGTTCCATAGTGTGACTTTTTGGAGAGAGTATTCATAAACAGAAGACTTTGAACTGTTTCTCCACAGACTACGTTCTCTGATGATTAGGTAATCTGGAATTTGGTAACCAGTAAAAGCTGTAGGCACACCTCCAGAGGTGTGGCTATGACTTGTTTGTGCGAATCAAATGTTGTCATTAAAAGTTTTAGGAGATAGTTACCTTGGGAGACTGTAATGTCCCATGATAACACTTTCTCGAAGCTGTTCTCTGGTCCTTGGCCCATGATACCAGGATACAGAATGCAACTGGGTTGCCAGGCAACATTTATGAACCAACATTCTGTCACATTATAGTGCCCCTCCCACATGCTTAAAGGAGCAATCCCACCAGTGAACTAACCTTACAGCCTCACTGAGTTTCTCACAAAAACAAAGCAGGGCTCTTTCTTTTTGGTTATACCTATTTACCAGTCTCTGAAGCTACAACTTGCCTATAGTGACATAAGCATGTAAACGAAAGCATCATTGTGCCATTCAAGTACAATGATGAGTATTTTCAACCTGTTTTCTATGCTTCAGTTTTCTCATTTCTAGAACGGAAACAATACAATTAATCGCCTGTACCATAATCCATTTCCCTTCATTGAAAATAAAATTTACTCCTCTGCATCCTCTTACCATTAGAGGAGCTTGATCCCTTGGTTTCTCAGAGTTGTTTAGATTTGCATTAGGCTGATGATTAAGGATTTTGAACAGTGTCTTTTGTTTCTTTCAGTCATTTTAGATTCCTCAATTGACTGTTCTCTATTAAGTCCTGTACCCTGCTTTCTAATATGGTTATTTAGAGTTATTTATTGTTGGTGCTGGGTCATGTTAACAGCCCGACAGAGTTCATTAGATGAGATTCCCTGATCAGGAGATTATTCACTTATTCCATTTTTAAAATCGGTGGTCACTGTGTCCTTCATGGGTCAGTTCTTTTGCAACCTCTCAGACACTGATGATGCGAAACAGTACAGTTTTTTTTTTTAATCGTGTAATCATTCGATTGTTAAAAAATCTACTATTGCATAATCAGTAACCACTGAATAAGGCAGTGTCTCCCATTCTCTGGCCACTGCTTCTGGTACCGATCTCCTGCGGTGTCAATGCCACAGCAGCCAAATGACGGATGATACCGTCATTACTTACGAAATCAAATAAGTTAATAATTGGATAGTCCTCCATATTTCACTTTCAAAAGATGGAACCAAACTCCAGTGATTGTCAAGGAAGTAGTACTTAGATAATTAAATAATGCCACGTGATTAACCCCCATGGAGGTTTGGCACAACTCCAGTCAAGAAGAACAACACCTTCATCGATTTTAATCATTAATATATAATGAAAAATGATTGAAAAATGACATGGTGGTGCATACTTAAATCCCACATGGAGTAGTCAGACTGATATCTTACTGGAATAATGATATTTTTAAAAAATTAAATTGAAAATTAATTAGTGGGCCTTTTATATTAACACTGATGAGATGGCACCGAAGTCCTAAACCTATCGCTGATGTAAAGATCTATTTACATAGGTAAATGATGAAGTAATGAGATGATATTACATCATCAACTCCCAAAATCTGACTCCAAATGGGAGTAATGGTCCATAACATTACCTGTATTTTAAATACGTAAATTAAAAGAGGAATTTTTACTTAAATTCCTAGTTTAACAGTTAAAGAAGTAAGTGTAGTATTGCATGACGTGATGGTCTGGTACAATGGTCTCCCCAAAGGAGGCTCAAAACTCCAGTGATCACTGAATACATAATGACCGATTTTCATAATTAAACGAATAAACATCAAACAAGTGGATGGCGTTTTATGCGTAAAGCCTAAATGATTGCTCAATACTGAAGAGACATTGAGTTCTTAATCATAGATTTGAAGAAAAATGAATGAATAAAGAGATAGTTTCTTATAATTCACCCCTAGAGAGATAACAAAATGATATCAACATTGATTTACATAAAGAAAGAAAGAATGAAAGAATGAAATAAATAAATAAAGAAAGAAAGAAAGAAAGGAAGGAAGAAAGAATTCACAACATAGAATTTAACACCAACAAGGTGGATACAGACTCCACTCTACCTGGAGTAGAAAAAGACAGATTTGAATAATGAAATAATCAGATAGTTAGATCGTCTGTCACACTTGAGTCACACAAGGTTGCGCCAAACTTCAGGGATCACAGATTTTATAATGAAAGAATTTAATAATTACATCTTTAAATATGTAAGCCGTTGACCTTTTTTTGTATCATCAATTCCTGGGCAGACTTGCCAGGTATGAAACTGTATGCTGTCATCACACATTTTTAAATGCCATCAGTTATTTGTCAGATAATCATACTGTCTTGCCTGATGAATTCTGTTGGCCTGACATCATCACAAGCACCTGAATCTCTGTTGTGGTGCGGCGGGACGTGAGATAATGGGCCCAATCCTGGCATAGCAGTAGTAGCCACAATGATGATAGCAGCTGAAAAGTGGGCTGCAGCAGGTGTATCACCAGCATAGCTGAGAGAGAGAAATTCTTCTGTGTTCTGAGTCGTCATCCTTTTGCCAGGTCTCGGTGATGGTGCCGACCTCCTAGTGCCACTCCTTCTCATGTTAGATCACAACCGATGTGAAGATGTGGAGGAAGAGCAGGTAGTCAACACCCAGACCACGATGCCGGCCTTGGTGAAGTACTTGTACTTCTGGGAGGGCACCGTGCAACCTTCTGGACTCAATCATCCAGCATCCCTCGTACTCTGGGTGCAAGGTCATTCAAATGCTCTGGCCATTTCTACAACTTTCCTAACCTTGTCCCTGACAGATATTTGCACCCTAACCGTATTCGGTGATGGCACTGTCTGTCGTTTACATAATTTAAAGAATTAAATAAGTCAGTAATGGGTAAATGTCACAATAAATAGGGGATGTAGTATTTTACTGGCAGGGAAGCATAGCCAGACTCCAGGCATGAAGGATGTCATCATCATCAATTGAGTCAATGAATCATAAAATGTGATGATATTGCACATTAACTCCACAAAGGGGAGCTTTACAGGTCTCTTCATGGAATGGAGGATTGTTGTTTACATAACAATACAAATATTTACATTATCTTGGGATTAACACAGATTGTCAACTTAAATACATTAATTATGTAATTAGATGATCTGTGGCACCAGATTCCTGGTGTCATGGACGATATAATCATTGTTTTGTATAATTAAATAATCAAATAATGAGTTCATGTAACATCATCCACTTCCCTAAGGTGGCTCCAAACCAGGCTCATGAAAGATGATGTCGGGATTAATTTAAATATTTTAACTGCATAATTGATATTAAGATGGTCTATCATAAATGCCTCCCACATTGCTTCACCACAATCCACTGATCATGGATTATCTAATGTCCTATTTTAATAATCAAATAACAACATAATAAGAGGATGAAATGGTCTGCCATACTCCACACAATTGACTCTCTGTTGCCTCCCACATGATTGTGGGAAACTCCCAGGTTCATCAGTTATTTAATCGCAGAGCAGAGTAGTAACATGTTGAAATGCTGAACTGTCATTGTGAATGCAGGGTTTTTAGATGATATCACATAATTAATGTTGGGCGGCTGCCTCAAAAGAGGTGGACTGAAATCCAATAATCACAAAGTCTACTCTAACAAATGGATTATCACCTTCCTGAAGGAAGTCATCAATGGCAAACTCACCTTTTGATGAATAATTGTGAGTCTTATTTGTCTTTTGTTCCATAGTGTGACTTCTTAGGAGAGAGAGTATTCATAAACAGAAGACTTTGAACTGTTTCTCCACAGACTACGTTCTCTGATGATTAGGTAATCTTGAATTTGGCAACCAGTAAAAGCTGTAGGCACACCTCCAGAGGTGTGGCTATGACTTGTTTAGGCGAATCAAATGTTGTCATTAAAGATTTTAGGAGATAGTTACTTGGGAGACTGTAATGTCCCATGATAACACTTTCTTGAAGCTGCTCTCTGGCCCATGATACCAGGATACAGAATGCAAGAGGGTTGCCAGGCAACATTTATGAACCAACATTCTGTCACATTGTAGTGCCCCTCCCACATGCTTGAAGGAGTATACCCACCGATGAACTAACCTTACAGCCTCACTGAGTTTCTCAGAAAAACAAAGCAGGGCTCTTTCTTTTGAGTTCTACATATTTACCAATCTCTCAAGCTACAACTTGCCTACAGTGACATAAGCATGAAAACGAAAGCATCATTGTGCCATTCAAGTACAATGATGAGTATTTTAAACCTGTTTTCTATGCTTCAGTTTTCTAATTTCTAGAACGGAAACAATACAATTAATCGCCTGTACCATAATCCCTTTCCCTTCATTGAAAATAAAATTAACTCCTCTTCATCCTCTTACCTTTAGAGGAGCTTGATCCCATGGTTTCTCAGAGTTGTGTAGATTTGCATTAGGCTGATGATTAAGGATTTTGAGCAGTGTCTTAAGTCTCTTTCAGTTATTTTGGATTCCTCAATTGACTGTTCTCTATTAAGTCCTGTACCCCGCTTTCTAATATGGCTATTTAGAGTGATTTATTGTTGGTGGGGTGTCATGTTACGAGCCCGACAGAGTTCAATAGATGAGATTCCCTGATCAGGAGATTATTCAGTTATTCCATTTGTAAAATCGGTGGTCACTGTGTCCTTCATGGGTCAGTTCTGTTGCAACCTCTCAGAAACTGATGATGGGAAACAGTACAGTTTTTTTTTTTTTTTAAATCGTGTAATCATTCGATTGTTAAAAATCAACTATTACGTAATCAGTAATCACCATATAAGGCAGTGTCCCCCATTTTCTGGGCACTGCTTCTGGTACTGATCTACTGCTGTGTCAATCCCTCAGCAGCCAAATGCATGCTTATGCAATCTAATAAGTTAATAATTGGATAGTCCTCCATACATCACTTTCATAAGATGGAACCAAACTCCAGTGATTGTCAAGGAAGTAGTACTTACATAACTAAATAATTGCACGTGAGCAACTCCCATGGAGGAATGGCCCGACTCTAGTCAAAAGAACAATATCTTCATCGATTTAAATAATTAATATATAATGAAATATGATTGAATGATGCCATGGTGGTGCATTCTTAAATCCCACATGGAGTAGTCAGACTGATATCTTCCTGGAATAATGATGTTTTTAAAAAAATTAAATTGATAATTATTTAGAGGGCCTTATATAGTAACACTGACGAGATGGCACCAAAGTCCTCAACCTATCGCTGATGTAAAGATCAATTTACATAGCTAAATGATGAAGTAATGAGATGATATTACATTATCAACTCCCAAAATCTGACTCCAAAAGGGACTTCTGGTCCATAACATTACCTGTATTTTAAATACGTAAATTAAATGGTGAATTATTACTTAATTTCCTAGTTTAACATTTAAAGAAGTAAGTGTAGTATTAGATGATGTGATGGTCTGGTACCACGGTCTCCCCTAAGGAGGCTCAAAACTCCAGTGATCACTGAATACATACTGACAGATTTTAATAATTAAATGAATAAACCTTAAACAAGTGGATGGTGTTTTATGCGTGAAGCCTAAATGATTGCTCAATAGTGAAGAGACATTTAATTCTTAACCATAGATTTGAACAAAAAATGAATGAATAAAGAGATAATTTCTCATAGTTCACCCCTAGAGAGAGAACAAAATGATATCAACATTGATTTAAATAAAGAAATGAAGAAAGATAGAAAGAAAGATAGATAGATAGATAGAAAGAACTCACAAGATACAATTTAACACCTACAAGTTGGATCCAGACTCCACTCATTCCTGGAGTAGAAAAAGACAGATTTGAATAATGAAATAATCAGATAGTTAGATCGTCTGTCACACTTGAGTCACACAAGGTTGCGCCAAACTTCAGGGATCACAGATTTTATAATGAAAGAATTTAATAATTACATCTTTAAATATGTAAGCCGTTGACCTTTTTTTTGTATCATCAATTCCTGGGCAGACTTGCCAGGTATGAAACTGTATGCTGTCATCACACATTTTTAAATGCCATCAGTTATTCGTCAGATAATCATACTGTCTTGCCTGATGAATTCTGTTGGCCTGACATCATCACAAGCACCTGAATCTCTGTTGTGGTGCGGCGGGACGTGAGATAATGGGCCCAATCCTGGCATAGCAGTAGTAGCCACAATGATGATAGCAGCTGAAAAGATGGGCTGCAGCAGGTGTATCACCAGCATAGCTGAGAGAGAGAAATTCTTCTGTGTTCTGAGTCGTCATCCTTTTGCCAGGTCTCGGTGATGGTGCCGACCTCCTAGTGCCACTCCTCTTCTCATGTTAGATCACAACCGATGTGAAGATGTGGAGGAAGAGCAGGTAGTCAACACCCAGACCACGATGCCGGCCTTGGTGAAGTACTTGTACTTCTGGGAGGGCACCGTGCAACCTTCTGGACTCAATCATCCAGCATCCCTCGTACTCTGGGGTGCATAGGTCATTCAAAAAATGCTCTGGCCATTTCTACAACTTTCCTAACCTTGTCCCTGACAGATATTTGCACCCTAACCGTATTCGGTGATGGCACTGTCTGTCGTTTACATAATTTAAAGAATTAAATAAGTCAGTAATGGGTAAATGTCACAATAAATAGGGGATGTAGCATTTTACTGGCAGGGAAGCATAGCCAGACTCCAGGCATGAAGGATGTCATCATCATCAATTGAGTCAATGAATCATAAAATGTGATGATATTGCACATTAACTCCACAAAGGGGAGCTTTACAGGTCTCTTCATGGAATGGAGGATTGTTGTTTACATAACAATACAAATATTTACATTATCTTGGGGATTAACACAGATTGTCAACTTAAATACATTAATTATGTAATTAGATGATCTGTGGCACCAGATTCCTGGTGTCATGGACGATATAATCATTGTTTTGTATAATTAAATAATCAAATAATGAGTTCATGTAACATCATCCACTTCCCTAAGGTGGCTCCAAACCAGGCTCATGAAAGATGATGTCGTGATTAATTTAAATATTTTAACTGCATAATTGATATTAAGATGGTCTATAATAATTGCCTCCCACATTGCTTCACCACAATCCACTGATCATGGATTATCTAATGTCCTATTTTAATAATCAAATAACAACATAATAAGAGGATGAAATGGTCTGCCATACTCCACACAATTGACTCTCTGTTGCCTCCCACATGATTGTGGGAAACTCCCAGGTTCATCAGTTATTTAATCGCAGAGCAGAGTAGTAACATGTTGAAATGCTGAACTGTCATTGTGAATGCAGGGTTTTTAGATGATATCACATAATTAATGTTGGGCGGCTGCCTCAAAAGAGATGGACTGAAATCCAATAATCACAAAGTCTACTCTAACAAATGGATTATCACCTTCCTGAAGGAAGTCATCAATGGCAAACTCACCTTTTGATGAATAATTGTGAGTCTTATTTGTCTTTTGTTCCATAGTGTGACTTCTTAGGAGAGAGAGTATTCATAAACAGAAGACTTTGAACTGTTTCTCCACAGACTACGTTCTCTGATGATTAGGTAATCTTGAATTTGGCAACCAGTAAAAGCTGTAGGCACACCTCCAGAGGTGTGGCTATGACTTGTTTAGGCGAATCAAATGTTGTCATTAAGATTTTAGGAGATAGTTACTTGGGAGACTGTAATGTCCCATGATAACACTTTCTTGAAGCTGCTCTCTGGCTGGCCATGATACCAGGATACAGAATGCAAGAGGGTTGCCAGGCAACATTTATGAACCAACATTCTGTCACATTCTAGTGCCCCTCCCACATGCTTGAAGGAGTATACCCACCGATGAACTAACCTTACAGCCTCACTGAGTTTCTCAGAAAAACAAAGCAGGGCTCTTTCTTTTGAGTTCTACATATTTACCAATCTCTCAAGCTACAACTTGCCTATAGTGACATAAGCATGAAAACGAAAGCATCATTGTGCCATTCAAGTACAATGATGAGTATTTTAAACCTGTTTTCTATGCTTCAGTTTTCTAATTTCTAGAACGGAAACAATACAATTAATCGCCTGTACCATAATCCCTTTCCCTTCATTGAAAATAAAATTAACTCCTCTTCATCCTCTTACCTTTAGAGGAGCTTGATCCCATGGTTTCTCAGAGTTGTTTAGATTTGCATTAGGCTGATGATTAAGGATTTTGAGCAGTGTCTTAAGTCTCTTTCAGTTATTTTGGATTCCTCAATTGACTGTTCTCTATTAAGTCCTGTACCCCGCTTTCTAATATGGCTATTTAGAGTGATTTATTGTTGGTGGGGTGTCATGTTACGAGCCCGACAGAGTTCAATAGATGAGATTCCCTGATCAGGAGATTATTCAGTTATTCCATTTGTAAAATCGGTGGTCACTGTGTCCTTCATGGGTCAGTTCTGTTGCAACCTCTCAGAAACTGATGATGGGAAACAGTACAGTTTTTTTTTTTTTTTAAATCGTGTAATCATTCGATTGTTAAAAATCTACTATTACGTAATCAGTAATCACCATATAAGGCAGTGTCCCCCATTTTCTGGGCACTGCTTCTGGTACCGATCTTCTGCTGTGTCAATCCCTCAGCAGCCAAATGACAGATGACACCATCATGACTTACGCAATCTAATAAGTTAATAATTGGATAGTCCTCCATACTTCACTTTCATAAGATGGAACCAAACTCCAGTGATTGTCAAGGAAGTAGTACTTACATAACTAAATAATTGCACGTGAGTAACTCCCATGGAGGAATGGCCCGACTCTAGTCAAAAGAACAATATCTTCATCGATTTAAATAATTAATATATAATGAAATATGATTGAATGATGCCATGGTGGTGCATTCTTAAATCCCACATGGAGTAGTCAGACTGATATCTTCCTGGAATAATGATGTTTTTAAAAAAATTAAATTGATAATTATTTAGAGGGCCTTATATAGTAACACTGACGAGATGGCACCAAAGTCCTCAACCTATCGCTGATGTAAAGATCAATTTACATAGCTAAATGATGAAGTAATGAGATGATATTACATTATCAACTCCCAAAATCTGACTCCAAAAGGGACTTCTGGTCCATAACATTACCTGTATTTTAAATACGTAAATTAAATGGTGAATTATTACTTAATTTCCTAGTTTAACATTTAAAGAAGTAAGTGTAGTATTAGATGATGTGATGGTCTGGTACAACGGTCTCCCCTAAGGAGGCTCAAAACTCCAGTGATCACTGAATACATACTGACAGATTTTAATAATTAAATGAATAAACCTTAAACAAGTGGATGGTGTTTTATGCGTGAAGCCTAAATGATTGCTCAATAGTGAAGAGACATTTAATTCTTAACCATAGATTTGAACAAAAAATGAATGAATAAAGAGATAATTTCTCATAGTTCACCCCTAGAGAGATAACAAAATGATATCAACATTGATTTAAATAAAGAAATGAAGAAAGATAGAAAGAAAGATAGATAGATAGATAGAAAGAACTCACAAGATACAATTTAACACCTACAAGTTGGATCCAGACTCCACTCATTCCTGGAGTAGAAAAAGACAGATTTGAATAATGAAATAATCAGATAGTTAGATCGTCTGTCACACTTGAGTCACACAAGGTTGCGCCAAACTTCAGGGATCACAGATTTTATAATGAAAGAATTTAATAATTACATCTTTAAATATGTAAGCCGTTGACCTTTTTTTGTATCATCAATTCCTGGGCAGACTTGCCAGGTATGAAACTGTATGCTGTCATCACACATTTTTAAATGCCATCAGTTATTCGTCAGATAATCATACTGTCTTGCCTGATGAATTCTGTTGGCCTGACATCATCACAAGCACCTGAATCTCTGTTGTGGTGCGGCGGGACGTGAGATAATGGGCCCAATCCTGGCATAGCAGTAGTAGCCACAATGATGATAGCAGCTGAAAAGTGGGCTGCAGCAGGTGTATCACCAGCATAGCTGAGAGAGAGATATTCTTCTGTGTTCTGAGTCGTCATCCTTTTGCCAGGTCTCGGTGATGGTGCCGACCTCCTAGTGCCACTCCTCCTCTCATGTTAGATCACAACCGATGTGAAGATGTGGAGGAAGAGCAGGTAGTCAACACCCAGACCACGATGCCGGCCTTGGTGAAGTACTTGTACTTCTGGGAGGGCACCGTGCAACCTTCTGGACTCAATCATCCAGCATCCCTCGTACTCTGGGGTGCATAGGTCATTCAAAAATGCTCTGGCCATTTCTACAACTTTCCTAACCTTGTCCCTGACAGATATTTGCACCCTAACCGTATTCGGTGATGGCACTGTCTGTCGTTTACATAATTTAAAGAATTAAATAAGTCAGTAATGGGTAAATGTCACAATAAATAGGGGATGTAGTATTTTACTGGCAGGGAAGCATAGCCAGACTCCAGGCATGAAGGATGTCATCATCATCAATTGAGTCAATGAATCATAAAATGTGATGATATTGCACATTAACTCCACAAAGGGGAGCTTTACAGGTCTCTTCATGGAATGGAGGATTGTTGTTTACATAACAATACAAATATTTACATTATCTTGGGGATTAACACAGATTGTCAACTTAAATACATTAATTATGTAATTAGATGATCTGTGGCACCAGATTCCTGGTGTCATGGACGATATAATCATTGTTTTATATAATTAAATAATCAAATAATGAGTTCATGTAACATCATCCACTTCCCTAAGGTGGCTCCAAACCAGGCTCATGAAAGATGATGTCGTGATTAATTTAAATATTTTAACTGCATAATTGATATTAAGATGGTCTATCATAAATGCCTCCCACATCGCTTCACCACAATCCACTGATCATGGATTATCTAATGTCCTATTTTAATAATCAAATAACAACATAATAAGAGGATGAAATGGTCTGCCATACTCCACACAATTGACTCTCTGTTGCCTCCCACATGATTGTGGGAAACTCCCAGGTTCATCAGTTATTTAATCGCAGAGCAGAGTAGTAACATGTTGAAATGCTGAACTGTCATTGTGTATGCAGGGTTTTTAGAAGATATCACATAATTAATGTTGGGCGGCTGCCTCAAAAGAGATGGACTGAAATCCAATAATCACAAAGTCTACTCTAACAAATGGATTATCACCTTCCTGAAGGAAGTCATCAATGGCAAACTCACCTTTTGATGAATAATTGTGAGTCTTATTTGTCTTTTGTTCCATAGTGTGACTTCTTAGGAGAGAGATTATTCATAAACAGAAGACTTTGAACTGTTTCTCCACAGACTACGTTCTCTGATGATTAGGTAATCTTGAATTTGGCAACCAGTAAAAGCTGTAGGCACACCTCCAGAGGTGTGGCTATGACTTGTTTAGGCGAATCAAATGTTGTCATTAAGATTTTTAGGAGATAGTTATCTTGGGAGACTGTAATGTCCCATGATAACACTTTCTCGAAGCTGCTCTCTGGCCTGGCCATGATACCAGGATACAGAATGCAAGCAGGGTTGCCAGGCAACATTTATGAACCAACATTCTGTCACATTCTAGTGCCCCTCCCACATGCTTGAAGGAGTATACCCACCGATGAACTAACCTTACAGCCTCACTGAGTTTCTCAGAAAAACAAAGCAGGGCTCTTTCTTTTGAGTTCTACATATTTACCAATCTCTCAAGCTACAACTTGCCTATAGTGACATAAGCATGAAAACGAAAGCATCATTGTGCCATTCAAGTACAATGATGAGTATTTTAAACCTGTTTTCTATGCTTCAGTTTTCTAATTTCTAGAACGGAAACAATACAATTAATCGCCTGTACCATAATCCCTTTCCCTTCATTGAAAATAAAATTAACTCCTCTTCATCCTCTTACCTTTAGAAGAGCTTGATCCCATGGTTTCTCAGAGTTGTTTAGATTTGCATTAGGCTGATGATTAAGGATTTTGAGCAGTGTCTTAAGTCTCTTTCAGTTATTTTGGATTCCTCAATTGACTGTTCTCTATTAAGTCCTGTACCCCGCTTTCTAATATGGCTATTTAGAGTGATTTATTGTTGGTGGGGTGTCATGTTACGAGCCCGACAGAGTTCAATAGATGAGATTCCCTGATCAGGAGATTATTCAGTTATTCCATTTGTAAAATCGGTGGTCACTGTGTCCTTCATGGGTCAGTTCTGTTGCAACCTCTCAGAAACTGATGATGGGAAACAGTACAGTTTTTTTTTTTTTTTAAATCGTGTAATCATTCGATTGTTAAAAATCTACTATTACGTAATCAGTAATCACCATATAAGGCAGTGTCCCCCATATTCTGGGCACTGCTTCTGGTACCGATCTTCTGCTGTGTCAATCCCTCAGCAGCCAAATGACAGATGACACCATCATGACTTACGCAATCTAATAAGTTAATAATTGGATAGTCCTCCATACTTCACTTTCATAAGATGGAACCAAACTCCAGTGATTGTCAAGGAAGTAGTACTTACATAACTAAATAATTGCACGTGAGTAACTCCCATGGAGGAATGGCCCGACTCTAGTCAAAAGAACAATATCTTCATCGATTTAAATAATTAATATATAATGAAATATGATTGAATGATGCCATGGTGGTGCATTCTTAAATCCCACATGGAGTAGTCAGACTGATATCTTCCTGGAATAATGATGTTTTTAAAAAAATTAAATTGATAATTATTTAGAGGGCCTTATATAGTAACACTGACGAGATGGCACCAAAGTCCTCAACCTATCGCTGATGTAAAGATCAATTTACATAGCTAAATGATGAAGTAATGAGATGATATTACATTATCAACTCCCAAAATCTGACTCCAAAAGGGACTTCTGGTCCATAACATTACCTGTATTTTAAATACGTAAATTAAATGGTGAATTATTACTTAATTTCCTAGTTTAACATTTAAAGAAGTAAGTGTAGTATTAGATGATGTGATGGTCTGGTACAACGGTCTCCCCTAAGGAGGCTCAAAACTCCAGTGATCACTGAATACATACTGACAGATTTTAATAATTAAATGAATAAACCTTAAACAAGTGGATGGTGTTTTATGCGTGAAGCCTAAATGATTGCTCAATAGTGAAGAGACATTTAATTCTTAACCATAGATTTGAACAAAAAATGAATGAATAAAGAGATAATTTCTCATAGTTCACCCCTAGAGAGATAACAAAATGATATCAACATTGATTTAAATAAAGAAATGAAGAAAGATAGAAAGAAAGAAAGATAGATAGAAAGAACTCACAAGATACAATTTAACACCTACAAGTTGGATCCAGACTCCACTCATTCCTGGAGTAGAAAAAGACAGATTTGAATAATGAAATAATCAGATAGTTAGATCGTCTGTCACACTTGAGTCACACAAGGTTGCGCCAAACTTCAGGGATCACAGATTTTATAATGAAAGAATTTAATAATTACATCTTTAAATATGTAAGCCGTTGACCTTTTTTTGTATCATCAATTCCTGGGCAGACTTGCCAGGTATGAAACTGTATGCTGTCATCACGCATTTTTAAATGCCATCAGTTATTCGTCAGATAATCATACTGTCTTGCCTGATGAATTCTGTTGGCCTGACATCATCACAAGCACCTGAATCTCTGTTGTGGTGCGGCGGGACGTGAGATAATGGGCCCAATCCTGGCATAGCAGTAGTAGCCACAATGATGATAGCAGCTGAAAAGATGGTCTGCAGCAGGTGTATCACCAGCATAGCTGAGAGAGATATTCTTCTGTGTTCTGAGTCGTCATCCTTTTGCCAGGTCTCGGTGATGGTGCCGACCTCCTAGTGCCACTCCTTCTCATGTTAGATCACAACCGATGTGAAGATGTGGAGGAAGAGCAGGTAGTCAACACCAGACCACGATGCCGGCCTTGGTGAAGTACTTGTACTTCTGGGAGGGCACCGTGCAACCTTCTGGACTCAATCATCCAGCATCCCTCGTACTCTGGGTGAGGTCATCAATGCTCTGGCCATTTCTACAACTTTCCTAACCTTGTCCCTGACAGATATTTGCACCCTAACCGTATTCGGTGATGGCACTGTCTGTCGTTTACATAATTTAAAGAATTAAATAAGTCAGTAATGGGTAAATGTCACAATAAATAGGGGATGTAGTATTTTACTGGCAGGGAAGCATAGCCAGACTCCAGGCATGAAGGATGTCATCATCATCAATTGAGTCAATGAATCATAAAATGTGATGATATTGCACATTAACTCCACAAAGGGGAGCTTTACAGGTCTCTTCATGGAATGGAGGATTGTTGTTTACATAACAATACAAATATTTACATTATCTTGGGGATTAACACAGATTGTCAACTTAAATACATTAATTATGTAATTAGATGATCTGTGGCACCAGATTCCTGGTGTCATGGACGATATAATCATTGTTTTATATAATTAAATAATCAAATAATGAGTTCATGTAACATCATCCACTTCCCTAAGGTGGCTCCAAACCAGGCTCATGAAAGATGATGTCGTGATTAATTTAAATATTTTAACTGCATAATTGATATTAAGATGGTCTATCATAAATGCCTCCCACATCGCTTCACCACAATCCACTGATCATGGATTATCTAATGTCCTATTTTAATAATCAAATAACAACATAATAAGAGGATGAAATGGTCTGCCATACTCCACACAATTGACTCTCTGTTGCCTCCCACATGATTGTGGGAAACTCCCAGGTTCATCAGTTATTTAATCGCAGAGCAGAGTAGTAACATGTTGAAATGCTGAACTGTCATTGGGGATGCAGGGTTTTTAGATGATATCACATAATTAATGTTGGGCGGCTGCCTCAAAAGAGATGGACTGAAATCCAATAATCACAAAGTCTACTCTAACAAATGGATTATCACCTTCCTGAAGGAAGTCATCAATGGCAAACTCACCTTTTGATGAATAATTGTGAGTCTTATTTGTCTTTTGTTCCATAGTGTGACTTCTTAGGAGAGAGACTATTCATAAACAGAAGACTTTGAACTGTTTCTCCACAGACTACGTTCTCTGATGATTAGGTAATCTTGAATTTGGCAACCAGTAAAAGCTGTAGGCACACCTCCAGAGGTGTGGCTATGACTTGTTTAGGCGAATCAAATGTTGTCATTAAAATTTTAGGAGATAGTTACCTTGGGAGACTGTAATGTCCCATGATAACACTTTCTCGAAGCTGCTCTCTGGCGCCATGATACCAGGATACAGAATGCAAGAGGGTTGCCAGGCAACATTTATGAACCAACATTCTGTCACATTCTAGTGCCCCTCCCACATGCTTGAAGGAGTATACCCACCGATGAACTAACCTTACAGCCTCACTGAGTTTCTCAGAAAAACAAAGCAGGGCTCTTTCTTTTGAGTTCTACATATTTACCAATCTCTCAAGCTACAACTTGCCTATAGTGACATAAGCATGAAAACGAAAGCATCATTGTGCCATTCAAGTACAATGATGAGTATTTTAAACCTGTTTTCTATGCTTCAGTTTTCTAATTTCTAGAACGGAAACAATACAATTAATCGCCTGTACCATAATCCCTTTCCCTTCATTGAAAATAAAATTAACTCCTCTTCATTCTCTTACCTTTAGAAGAGCTTAATCCCATGGTTTCTCAGAGTTGTTTAGATTTGCATTAGGCTGATGATTAAGGATTTTGAGCAGTGTCTTAAGTCTCTTTCAGTTATTTTGGATTCCTCAATTGACTGTTCTCTATTAAGTCCTGTACCCCGCTTTCTAATATGGCTATTTAGAGTGATTTATTGTTGGTGGGGTGTCATGTTACGAGCCCGACAGTGTTCAATAGATGAGATTCCCTGATCAGGAGATTATTCAGTTATTCCATTTGTAAAATCGGTGGTCACTGTGTCCTTCATGGGTCAGTTCTGTTGCAACCTCTCAGAAACTGATGATGGGAAACAGTACAGTTTTTTTTTTTTTTTAAATCGTGTAATCATTCGATTGTTAAAAATCTACTATTACGTAATCAGTAATCACCATATAAGGCAGTGTCCCCCATATTCTGGGCACAGCTTCTGGTACCGATCTACTGCTGTGTCAATCCCTCAGCAGCCAAATGACAGATGACACCATCATGACTTACGCAATCTAATAAGTTAATAATTGGATAGTCCTCCATACTTCACTTTCATAAGATGGAACCAAACTCCAGTGATTGTCAAGGAAGTAGTACTTACATAACTAAATAATTGCACGTGAGTAACTCCCATGGAGGAATGGCCCGACTCTAGTCAAAAGAACAATATCTTCATCGATTTAAATAATTAATATATAATGAAATATGATTGAATGATGCCATGGTGGTGCATTCTTAAATCCCACATGGAGTAGTCAGACTGATATCTTCCTGGAATAATGATGTTTTTAAAAAAATTAAATTGATAATTATTTAGAGGGCCTTATATAGTAACACTGACGAGATGGCACCAAAGTCCTCAACCTATCGCTGATGTAAAGATCAATTTACATAGCTAAATGATGAAGTAATGAGATGATATTACATTATCAACTCCCAAAATCTGACTCCAAAAGGGACTTCTGGTCCATAACATTACCTGTATTTTAAATACGTAAATTAAATGGTGAATTATTACTTAATTTCCTAGTTTAACATTTAAAGAAGTAAGTGTAGTATTAGATGATGTGATGGTCTGGTACAACGGTCTCCCCTAAGGAGGCTCAAAACTCCAGTGATCACTGAATACATACTGACAGATTTTAATAATTAAATGAATAAACCTTAAACAAGTGGATGGTGTTTTATGCGTGAAGCCTAAATGATTGCTCAATAGTGAAGAGACATTTAATTCTTAACCATAGATTTGAACAAAAAATGAATGAATAAAGAGATAATTTCTCATAGTTCACCCCTAGAGAGATAACAAAATGATATCAACATTGATTTAAATAAAGAAATGAAGAAAGATAGAAAGAAAGATAGATAGATAGATAGAAAGAACTCACAAGATACAATTTAACACCTACAAGTTGGATCCAGACTCCACTCATTCCTGGAGTAGAAAAAGACAGATTTGAATAATGAAATAATCAGATAGTTAGATCGTCTGTCACACTTGAGTCACACAAGGTTGCGCCAAACTTCAGGGATCACAGATTTTATAATGAAAGAATTTAATAATTACATCTTTAAATATGTAAGCCGTTGACCTTTTTTTGTATCATCAATTCCTGGGCAGACTTGCCAGGTATGAAACTGTATGCTGTCATCACGCATTTTTAAATGCCATCAGTTATTCGTCAGATAATCATACTGTCTTGCCTGATGAATTCTGTTGGCCTGACATCATCACAAGCACCTGAATCTCTGTTGTGGTGCGGCGGGACGTGAGATAATGGGCCCAATCCTGGCATAGCAGTAGTAGCCACAATGATGATAGCAGCTGAAAAGTGGCTGCAGCAGGTGTATCACCAGCATAGCTGAGAGAGATATTCTTCTGTGTTCTGAGTCGTCATCCTTTTGCCAGGTCTCGGTGATGGTGCCGACCTCCTAGTGCCACTCCTTCTCATGTTAGATCACAACCGATGTGAAGATGTGGAGGAAGAGCAGGTAGTCAACACCAGACCACGATGCCGGCCTTGGTGAAGTACCTTGTACTTCTGGGAGGGCACCGTGCAACCTTCTGGACTCAATCATCCAGCATCCCTCGTACTCTGGGTGATGCTCTGGCCATTTACTACAACTTTCCTAACCTTGTCCCTGACAGATATTTGCACCCTAACCGTATTCGGTGATGGCACTGTCTGTCGTTTACATAATTTAAAGAATTAAATAAGTCAGTAATGGGTAAATGTCACAATAAATAGGGGATGTAGTATTTTACTGGCAGGGAAGCATAGCCAGACTCCAGGCATGAAGGATGTCATCATCATCAATTGAGTCAATGAATCATAAAATGTGATGATATTGCACATTAACTCCACAAAGGGGAGCTTTACAGGTCTCTTCATGGAATGGAGGATTGTTGTTTACATAACAATACAAATATTTACATTATCTTGGGGATTAACACAGATTGTCAACTTAAATACATTAATTATGTAATTAGATGATCTGTGGCACCAGATTCCTGGTGTCATGGACGATATAATCATTGTTTTATATAATTAAATAATCAAATAATGAGTTCATGTAACATCATCCACTTCCCTAAGGTGGCTCCAAACCAGGCTCATGAAAGATGATGTCGTGATTAATTTAAATATTTTAACTGCATAATTGATATTAAGATGGTCTATCATAAATGCCTCCCACATCGCTTCACCACAATCCACTGATCATGGATTATCTAATGTCCTATTTTAATAATCAAATAACAACATAATAAGAGGATGAAATGGTCTGCCATACTCCACACAATTGACTCTCTGTTGCCTCCCACATGATTGTGGGAAACTCCCAGGTTCATCAGTTATTTAATCGCAGAGCAGAGTAGTAACATGTTGAAATGCTGAACTGTCATTGGGGATGCAGGGTTTTTAGATGATATCACATAATTAATGTTGGGCGGCTGCCTCAAAAGAGATGGACTGAAATCCAATAATCACAAAGTCTACTCTAACAAATGGATTATCACCTTCCTGAAGGAAGTCATCAATGGCAAACTCACCTTTTGATGAATAATTGTGAGTCTTATTTGTCTTTTGTTCCATAGTGTGACTTCTTAGGAGAGAGACTATTCATAAACAGAAGACTTTGAACTGTTTCTCCACAGACTACGTTCTCTGATGATTAGGTAATCTTGAATTTGGCAACCAGTAAAAGCTGTAGGCACACCTCCAGAGGTGTGGCTATGACTTGTTTAGGCGAATCAAATGTTGTCATTAAAATTTTAGGAGATAGTTACCTTGGGAGACTGTAATGTCCCATGATAACACTTTCTCGAAGCTGCTCTCTGGCCCATGATACCAGGATACAGAATGCAAGAGGGTTGCCAGGCAACATTTATGAACCAACATTCTGTCACATTCTAGTGCCCCTCCCACATGCTTGAAGGAGTATACCCACCGATGAACTAACCTTACAGCCTCACTGAGTTTCTCAGAAAAACAAAGCAGGGCTCTTTCTTTTGAGTTCTACATATTTACCAATCTCTCAAGCTACAACTTGCCTATAGTGACATAAGCATGAAAACGAAAGCATCATTGTGCCATTCAAGTACAATGATGAGTATTTTAAACCTGTTTTCTATGCTTCAGTTTTCTAATTTCTAGAACGGAAACAATACAATTAATCGCCTGTACCATAATCCCTTTCCCTTCATTGAAAATAAAATTAACTCCTCTTCATTCTCTTACCTTTAGAAGAGCTTAATCCCATGGTTTCTCAGAGTTGTTTAGATTTGCATTAGGCTGATGATTAAGGATTTGAGCAGTGTCTTAAGTCTCTTTCAGTTATTTTGGATTCCTCAATTGACTGTTCTCTATTAAGTCCTGTACCCCGCTTTCTAATATGGCTATTTAGAGTGATTTATTGTTGGTGGGGTGTCATGTTACGAGCCCGACAGAGTTCAATAGATGAGATTCCCTGATCAGGAGATTATTCAGTTATTCCATTTGTAAAATCGGTGGTCACTGTGTCCTTCATGGGTCAGTTCTGTTGCAACCTCTCAGAAACTGATGATGGGAAACAGTACAGTTTTTTTTTTTTTTTTAAATCGTGTAATCATTCGATTGTTAAAAATCTACTATTACGTAATCAGTAATCACCATATAAGGCAGTGTCCCCCATTTTCTGGGCACAGCTTCTGGTACCGATCTTCTGCTGTGTCAATCCCTCAGCAGCCAAATGACAGATGACACCATCATGACTTACGCAATCTAATAAGTTAATAATTGGATAGTCCTCCATACTTCACTTTCATAAGATGGAACCAAACTCCAGTGATTGTCAAGGAAGTAGTACTTACATAACTAAATAATTGCACGTGAGTAACTCCCATGGAGGAATGGCCCGACTCTAGTCAAAAGAACAATATCTTCATCGATTTAAATAATTAATATATAATGAAATATGATTGAATGATGCCATGGTGGTGCATTCTTAAATCCCACATGGAGTAGTCAGACTGATATCTTCCTGGAATAATGATGTTTTTAAAAAAATTAAATTGATAATTATTTAGAGGGCCTTATATAGTAACACTGACGAGATGGCACCAAAGTCCTCAACCTATCGCTGATGTAAAGATCAATTTACATAGCTAAATGATGAAGTAATGAGATGATATTACATTATCAACTCCCAAAATCTGACTCCAAAAGGGACTTCTGGTCCATAACATTACCTGTATTTTAAATACGTAAATTAAATGGTGAATTATTACTTAATTTCCTAGTTTAACATTTAAAGAAGTAAGTGTAGTATTAGATGATGTGATGGTCTGGTACAACGGTCTCCCCTAAGGAGGCTCAAAACTCCAGTGATCACTGAATACATACTGACAGATTTTAATAATTAAATGAATAAACCTTAAACAAGTGGATGGTGTTTTATGCGTGAAGCCTAAATGATTGCTCAATAGTGAAGAGACATTTAATTCTTAACCATAGATTTGAACAAAAAATGAATGAATAAAGAGATAATTTCTCATAGTTCACCCCTAGAGAGATAACAAAATGATATCAACATTGATTTAAATAAAGAAATGAAGAAAGATAGATAGATAGATAGATAGATAGATAGAAAGAACTCACAATGTACAATTTAACACCTACAAGTTGGATCCAGACTCCACTCATTCCTGGAGTAGAAAAAGACAGATTTGAATAATGAAATAATCAGATAGTTAGATCGTCTGTCACACTTGAGTCACACAAGGTTGCGCCAAACTTCAGGGATCACAGATTTTATAATGAAAGAATTTAATAATTACATCTTTAAATATGTAAGCCGTTGACCTTTTTTTGTATCATCAATTCCTGGGCAGACTTGCCAGGTATGAAACTGTATGCTGTCATCACGTATTTTTTAAATGCCATCAGTTATTCGTCAGATAATCATACTGTCTTGCCTGATGAATTCTGTTGGCCTGACATCATCACAAGCACCTGAATCTCTGTTGTGGTGCGGCGGGACGTGAGATAATGGGCCCAATCCTGGCATAGCAGTAGTAGCCACAATGATGATAGCAGCTGAAAAGTGGGCTGCAGCAGGTGTATCACCAGCATAGCTGAGAGAGATATTCTTCTGTGTTCTGAGTCGTCATCCTTTTGCCAGGTCTCGGTGATGGTGCCGACCTCCTAGTGCCACTCCTTCTCATGTTAGATCACAACCGATGTGAAGATGTGGAGGAAGAGCAGGTAGTCAACACCAGACCACGATGCTGGCCTTGGTGAAGTACTTGTACTTCTGGGAGGGCACCGTGCAACCTTCTGGACTCAATCATCCAGCATCCCTCGTACTCTGGGTGGGCATCAATGCTCTGGCCATTTCTACAACTTTCCTAACCTTGTCCCTGACAGATATTTGCACCCTAACCGTATTCGGTGATGGCACTGTCTGTCGTTTACATAATTTAAAGAATTAAATAAGTCAGTAATGGGTAAATGTCACAATAAATAGGGGATGTAGTATTTTACTGGCAGGGAAGCATAGCCAGACTCCAGGCATGAAGGATGTCATCATCATCAATTGAGTCAATGAATCATAAAATGTGATGATATTGCACATTAACTCCACAAAGGGGAGCTTTACAGGTCTCTTCATGGAATGGAGGATTGTTGTTTACATAACAATACAAATATTTACATTATCTTGGGGATTAACACAGATTGTCAACTTAAGTACATTAATTATGTAATTAGATGATCTGTGGCACCAGATTCCTGGTGTCATGGACGATATAATCATTGTTTTATATAATTAAATAATCAAATAATGAGTTCATGTAACATCATCCACTTCCCTAAGGTGGCTCCAAACCAGGCTCATGAAAGATGATGTCGTGATTAATTTAAATATTTTAACTGCATAATTGATATTAAGATGGTCTATCATAAATGCCTCCCACATCGCTTCACCACAATCCACTGATCATGGATTATCTAATGTCCTATTTTAATAATCAAATAACAACATAATAAGAGGATGAAATGGTCTGCCATACTCCACACAATTGACTCTCTGTTGCCTCCCACATGATTGTGGGAAACTCCCAGGTTCATCAGTTATTTAATCGCAGAGCAGAGTAGTAACATGTTGAAATGCTGAAATGTCATTGGGGATGCAGGGTTTTTAGATGATATCACATAATTAATGTTGGGCGGCTGCCTCAAAAGAGATGGACTGAAATCCAATAATCACAAAGTCTACTATAACAAATGGATTATCACCTTCCTGAAGGAAGTCATCAATGGCAAACTCACCTTTTGATGAATAATTGTGAGTCTTATTTGTCTTTTGTTCCATAGTGTGACTTCTTAGGAGAGAGACTATTCATAAACAGAAGACTTTGAACTGTTTCTCCACAGACTACGTTCTCTGATGATTAGGTAATCTTGAATTTGGCAACCAGTAAAAGCTGTAGGCACACCTCCAGAGGTGTGGCTATGATTTGTTTAGGCGAATCAAATGTTGTCATTAAAATTTTAGGAGATAGTTACCTTGGGAGACTGTCATGTCCCATGATAACACTTTCTCGAAGCTGCTCTCTGGCCCATGATACCAGGATACAGAATGCAAGAGGGTTGCCAGGCAACATTTATGAACCAACATTCTGTCACATTCTAGTGCCCCTCCCACATGCTTGAAGGAGTATACCCACCGATGAACTAACCTTACAGCCTCACTGAGTTTCTCAGAAAAACAAAGCAGGGCTCTTTCTTTTGAGTTCTACATATTTACCAATCTCTCAAGCTACAACTTGCCTATAGTGACATAAGCATGAAAACGAAAGCATCATTGTGCCATTCAAGTACAATGATGAGTATTTTAAACCTGTTTTCTATGCTTCAGTTTTCTAATTTCTAGAACGGAAACAATACAATTAATCGCCTGTACCATAATCCCTTTCCCTTCATTGAAAATAAAATTAACTCCTCTTCATTCTCTTACCTTTAGAAGAGCTTAATCCCATGGTTTCTCAGAGTTGTTTAGATTTGCATTAGGCTGATGATTAAGGATTTGAGCAGTGTCTTAAGTCTCTTTCAGTTATTTTGGATTCCTCAATTGACTGTTCTCTATTAAGTCCTGTACCCCGCTTTCTAATATGGCTATTTAGAGTGATTTATTGTTGGTGGGGTGTCATGTTACGAGCCCGACAGAGTTCAATAGATGAGATTCCCTGATCAGGAGATTATTCAGTTATTCCATTTGTAAAATCGGTGGTCACTGTGTCATTCATGGGTCAGTTCTGTTGCAACCTCTCAGAAACTGATGATGGGAAACAGTACAGTTTTTTTTTTTTTTTTTTTAAATCGTGTAATCATTCGATTGTTAAAAATCTACTATTACGTAATCAGTAATCACCATATAAGGCAGTGTCCCCCATTTTATGGGCACAGCTTCTGGTACCGATCTTCTGCTGTGTCAATCCCTCAGCAGCCAAATGACAGATGACACCATCATGACTTACGCAATCTAATAAGTTAATAATTGGATAGTCCTCCATACTTCACTTTCATAAGATGGAACCAAACTCCAGTGATTGTCAAGGAAGTAGTACTTACAAAACTAAATAATTGCACGTGAGTAACTCCCATGGAGGAATGGCCCGACTCTAGTCAAAAGAACAATATCTTCATCGATTTAAATAATTAATATATAATGAAATATGATTGAATGATGCCATGGTGGTGCATTCTTAAATCCCACATGGAGTAGTCAGACTGATATCTTCCTGGAATAATGATGTTTTTAAAAAAATTAAATTGATAATTATTTAGAGGGCCTTATATAGTAACACTGACGAGATGGCAACAAAGTCCTCAACCTATCGCTGATGTAAAGATCAATTTACATAGCTAAATGATGAAGTAATGAGATGATATTACATTATCAACTCCCAAAATCTGACTCCAAAAGGGACTTCTGGTCCATAACATTACCTGTATTTTAAATACGTAAATTAAATGGTGAATTATTACTTAATTTCCTAGTTTAACATTTAAAGAAGTAAGTGTAGTATTAGATGATGTGATGGTCTGGTACAACGGTCTCCCCTAAGGAGGCTCAAAACTCCAGTGATCACTGAATACATACTGACAGATTTTAATAATTAAATGAATAAACCTTAAACAAGTGGATGGTGTTTTATGCGTGAAGCCTAAATGATTGCTCAATAGTGAAGAGACATTTAATTCTTAACCATAGATTTGAACAAAAAATGAATGAATAAAGAGATAATTTCTCATAGTTCACCCCTAGAGAGATAACAAAATGATATCAACATTGATTTAAATAAAGAAATGAAGAAAGATAGAAAGAAAGGTAGATAGATAGATAGAAAGAACTCACAATGTACAATTTAACACCTACAAGTTGGATCCAGACTCCACTCATTCCTGGAGTAGAAAAAGACAGAATTGAATAATGAAATAATCAGATAGTTAGATCGTCTGTCACACTTGAGTCACACAAGGTTGCGCCAAACTTCAGGGATCACAGATTTTATAATGAAAGAATTTAATAATTACATCTTTAAATATGTAAGCCGTTGACCTTTTTTTGTATCATCAATTCCTGGGCAGACTTGCCAGGTATGAAACTGTATGCTGTTATCACGCATTTTTAAATGCCATCAGTTATTCGTCAGATAATCATACTGTCTTGCCTGATGAATTCTGTTGGCCTGACATCATCACAAGCACCTGAATCTCTGTTGTGGTGCGGCGGGACGTGAGATAATGGGCCCAATCCTGGCATAGCAGTAGTAGCCACAATGATGATAGCAGCTGAAAAGTGGTCTGCAGCAGGTGTATCACCAGCATAGCTGAGAGAGATATTCTTCTGTGTTCTGAGTCGTCATCCTTTTGCCAGGTCTCGGTGATGGTGCCGACCTCCTAGTGCCACTCCTTCTCATGTTAGATCACAACCGATGTGAAGATGTGGAGGAAGAGCAGGTAGTCAACACCAGACCACGATGCTGGCCTTGGTGAAGTACTTGTACTTCTGGTGAGGGCACCGTGCAACCTTCTGGACTCAATCATCCAGCATCCCTCGTACTCTGGGTGGTCATGCTCTGGCCATTACTACAACTTTCCTAACCTTGTCCCTGACAGATATTTGCACCCTAACCGTATTCGGTGATGGCACTGTCTGTCGTTTACATAATTTAAAGAATTAAATAAGTCAGTAATGGGTAAATGTCACAATAAATAGGGGATGTAGTATTTTACTGGCAGGGAAGCATAGCCAGACTCCAGGCATGAAGGATGTCATCATCATCAATTGAGTCAATGAATCATAAAATGTGATGATATTGCACATTAACTCCACAAAGGGGAGCTTTACAGGTCTCTTCATGGAATGGAGGATTGTTCTTTACATAACAATACAAATATTTACATTATCTTGGGGATTAACACAGATTGTCAACTTAAGTACATTAATTATGTAATTAGATGATCTGTGGCACCAGATTCCTGGTGTCATGGACGATATAATCATTGTTTTATATAATTAAATAATCAAATAATGAGTTCATGTAACATCATCCACTTCCCTAAGGTGGCTCCAAACCAGGCTCATGAAAGATGATGTCGTGATTAATTTAAATATTTTAACTGCATAATTGATATTAAGATGGTCTATCATAAATGCCTCCCACATCGCTTCACCACAATCCACTGATCATGGATTATCTAATGTCCTATTTTAATAATCAAATAACAACATAATAAGAGGATGAAATGGTCTGCCATACTCCACACAATTGACTCTCTGTTGCCTCCCACATGATTGTGGGAAACTCCCAGGTTCATCAGTTATTTAATCGCAGAGCAGAGTAGTAACATGTTGAAATGCTGAAATGTCATTGGGGATGCAGGGTTTTTAGATGATATCACATAATTAATGTTGGGCGGCTGCCTCAAAAGAGATGGACTGAAATCCAATAATCACAAAGTCTACTATAACAAATGGATTATCACCTTCCTGAAAGAAGTCATCAATGGCAAACTCACCTTTTGATGAATAATTGTGAGTCTTATTTGTCTTTTGTTCCATAGTGTGACTTCTTAGGAGAGAGACTATTCATAAACAGAAGACTTTGAACTGTTTCTCCACAGACTACGTTCTCTGATGATTAGGTAATCTTGAATTTGGCAACCAGTAAAAGCTGTAGGCACACCTCCAGAGGTGTGGCTATGACTTGTTTAGGCGAATCAAATGTTGTCATTAAGATTTTAGGAGATAGTTACTTGGGAGACTGTAATGTCCCATGATAACACTTTCTTGAAGCTGCTCCTTCCTGGCCCATGATACCAGGATACAGAATGCAAGAGGGTTGCCAGGCAACATTTATGAACCAACATTCTGTCACATTCTAGTGCCCCTCCCACATGCTTGAAGGAGTATACCCACCGATGAACTAACCTTACAGCCTCACTGAGTTTCTCAGAAAAACAAAGCAGGGCTCTTTCTTTTGAGTTCTACATATTTACCAATCTCTCAAGCTACAACTTGCCTATAGTGACATAAGCATGAAAACGAAAGCATCATTGTGCCATTCAAGTACAATGATGAGTATTTTAAACCTGTTTTCTATGCTTCAGTTTTCTAATTTCTAGAACGGAAACAATACAATTAATCGCCTGTACCATAATCCCTTTCCCTTCATTGAAAATAAAATTAACTCCTCTTCATCCTCTTACCTTTAGAGGAGCTTGATCCCATGGTTTCTCAGAGTTGTTTAGATTTGCATTAGGCTGATGATTAAGGATTTTGAGCAGTGTCTTAAGTCTCTTTCAGTTATTTTGGATTCCTCAATTGACTGTTCTCTATTAAGTCCTGTACCCCGCTTTCTAATATGGCTATTTAGAGTGATTTATTGTTGGTGGGGTGTCATGTTACGAGCCCGACAGTGTTCAATAGATGAGATTCCCTGATCAGGAGATTATTCAGTTATTCCATTTGTAAAGTCGGTGGTCACTGTGTCATTCATGGGTCAGTTCTGTTGCAACCTCTCAGAAACTGATGATGGGAAACAGTACAGTTTTTTTTTTTTTTTTAAATCGTGTAATCATTCGTTTGTTAAAAATCTACTATTACGTAATCAGTAATCACCATATAAGGCAGTGTCCCCCATATTCTGGGCACAGCTTCTGGTACCGATCTTCTGCTGTGTCAATCCCTCAGCAGCGAAATGACAGATGACACCATCATGACTTACGCAATCTAATAAGTTAATAATTGGATAGTCCTCCATACTTCACTTTCATAAGATGGAACCAAACTCCAGTGATTGTCAAGGAAGTAGTACTTACAAAACTAAATAATTGCACGTGAGTAACTCCCATGGAGGAATGGCCCGACTCTAGTCAAAAGAACAATATCTTCATCGATTTAAATAATTAATATATAATGAAATATGATTGAATGATGCCATGGTGGTGCATTCTTAAATCCCACATGGAGTAGTCAGACTGATATCTTCCTGGAATAATGATGTTTTTAAAAAAATTAAATTGATAATTATTTAGAGGGCCTTATATAGTAACACTGACGAGATGGCAACAAAGTCCTCAACCTATCGCTGATGTAAAGATCAATTTACATAGCTAAATGATGAAGTAATGAGATGATATTACATTATCAACTCCCAAAATCTGACTCCAAAAGGGACTTCTGGTCCATAACATTACCTGTATTTTAAATACGTAAATTAAATGGTGAATTATTACTTAATTTCCTAGTTTAACATTTAAAGAAGTAAGTGTAGTATTAGATGATGTGATGGTCTGGTACAACGGTCTCCCCTAAGGAGGCTCAAAACTCCAGTGATCACTGAATACATACTGACAGATTTTAATAATTAAATGAATAAACCTTAAACAAGTGGATGGTGTTTTATGCGTGAAGCCTAAATGATTGCTCAATAGTGAAGAGACATTTAATTCTTAACCATAGATTTGAACAAAAAATGAATGAATAAAGAGATAATTTCTCATAGTTCACCCCTAGAGAGATAACAAAATGATATCAACATTGATTTAAATAAAGAAATGAAGAAAGATAGAAAGAAAGGTAGATAGATAGAAAGAACTCACAATGTACAATTTAACACCTACAAGTTGGATCCAGACTCCACTCATTCCTGGAGTAGAAAAAGACAGATTTGAATAATGAAATAATCAGATAGTTAGATCGTCTGTCACACTTGAGTCACACAAGGTTGCGCCAAACTTCAGGGATCACAGATTTTATAATGAAAGAATTTAATAATTACATCTTTAAATATGTAAGCCGTTGACCTTTTTTTGTATCATCAATTCCTGGGCAGACTTGCCAGGTATGAAACTGTATGCTGTTATCACGTATTATTAAATGCCATCAGTTATTCGTCAGATAATCATACTGTCTTGCCTGATGAATTCTGTTGGCCTGACATCATCACAAGCACCTGAATCTCTGTTGTGGTGCGGCGGGACGTGAGATAATGGGCCCAATCCTGGCATAGCAGTAGTAGCCACAATGATGATAGCAGCTGAAAAGTGGTCTACAGCAGGTGTATCACCAGCATAGCTGAGAGAGATATTCTTCTGTGTTCTGAGTCGTCATCCTTTTGCCAGGTCTCGGTGATGGTGCCGACCTCCTAGTGCCACTCCTTCTCATGTTAGATCACAACCGATGTGAAGATGTGGAGGAAGAGCAGGTAGTCAACACCAGACCACGATGCTGGCCTTGGTGAAGTACCTGTACTTCTGTGAGGGCACCGTGCAACCTTCTGGACTCAATCATCCAGCATCCCTCGTACTCTGGGTGATGCTCTGGCCATTACTACAACTTTCCTAACCTTGTCCCTGACAGATATTTGCACCCTAACCGTATTCGGTGATGGCACTGTCTGTCGTTTACATAATTTAAAGAATTAAATAAGTCAGTAATGGGTAAATGTCACAATAAATAGGGGATGTAGTATTTTACTGGCAGGGAAGCATAGCCAGACTCCAGGCATGAAGGATGTCATCATCATCAATTGAGTCAATGAATCATAAAATGTGATGATATTGCACATTAACTCCACAAAGGGGAGCTTTACAGGTCTCTTCATGGAATGGAGGATTGTTCTTTACATAACAATACAAATATTTACATTATCTTGGGGATTAACACAGATTGTCAACTTAAGTACATTAATTATGTAATTAGATGATCTGTGGCACCAGATTCCTGGTGTCATGGACGATATAATCATTGTTTTATATAATTAAATAATCAAATAATGAGTTCATGTAACATCATCCACTTCCCTAAGGTGGCTCCAAACCAGGCTCATGAAAGATGATGTCGTGATTAATTTAAATATTTTAACTGCATAATTGATATTAAGATGGTCTATCATAAATGCCTCCCACATCGCTTCACCACAATCCACTGATCATGGATTATCTAATGTCCTATTTTAATAATCAAATAACAACATAATAAGAGGATGAAATGGTCTGCCATACTCCACACAATTGACTCTCTGTTGCCTCCCACATGATTGTGGGAAACTCCCAGGTTCATCAGTTATTTAATCGCAGAGCAGAGTAGTAACATGTTGAAATGCTGAAATGTCATTGGGGATGCAGGGTTTTTAGATGATATCACATAATTAATGTTGGGCGGCTGCCTCAAAAGAGATGGACTGAAATCCAATAATCACAAAGTCTACATAACAAATGGATTATCACCTTCCTGAAAGAAGTCATCAATGGCAAACTCACCTTTTGATGAATAATTGTGAGTCTTATTTGTCTTTTGTTCCATAGTGTGACTTCTTAGGAGAGAGACTATTCATAAACAGAAGACTTTGAACTGTTTCTCCACAGACTACGTTCTCTGATGATTAGGTAATCTTGAATTTGGCAACCAGTAAAAGCTGTAGGCACACCTCCAGAGGTGTGGCTATGACTTGTTTAGGCGAATCAAATGTTGTCATTAAGATTTTAGGAGATAGTTACTTGGGAGACTGTAATGTCCCATGATAACACTTTCTTGAAGCTGCTCTCTGGCCCATGATACCAGGATACAGAATGCAAGAGGGTTGCCAGGCAACATTTATGAACCAACATTCTGTCACATTGTAGTGCCCCTCCCACATGCTTGAAGGAGTATACCCACCGATGAACTAACCTTACATCCTCACTGAGTTTCTCAGAAAAACAAAGCAGGGCTCTTTCTTTTGAGTTCTACATATTTACCAATCTCTCAAGCTACAACTTGCCTATAGTGACATAAGCATGAAAACGAAAGCATCATTGTGCCATTCAAGTACAATGATGAGTATTTTAAACCTGTTTTCTATGCTTCAGTTTTCTAATTTCTAGAACGGAAACAATACAATTAATCGCCTGTACCATAATCCCTTTCCCTTCATTGAAAATAAAATTAACTCCTCTTCATCCTCTTACCTTTAGAGGAGCTTGATCCCATGGTTTCTCAGAGTTGTGTAGATTTGCATTAGGCTGATGATTAAGGATTTTGAGCAGTGTCTTAAGTCTCTTTCAGTTATTTTGGATTCCTCAATTGACTGTTCTCTATTAAGTCCTGTACCCCGCTTTCTAATATGGCTATTTAGAGTGATTTATTGTTGGTGGGGTGTCATGTTACGAGCCCGACAGTGTTCAATAGATGAGATTCCCTGATCAGGAGATTATTCAGTTATTCCATTTGTAAAGTCGGTGGTCACTGTGTCATTCATGGGTCAGTTCTGTTGCAACCTCTCAGAAACTGATGATGGGAAACAGTACAGTTTTTTTTTTTTTTTTTTTTAAATCGTGTAATCATTCGTTTGTTAAAAATCTACTATTACGTAATCAGTAATCACCATATAAGGCAGTGTCCCCCATATTCTGGGCACAGCTTCTGGTACCGATCTTCTGCTGTGTCAATCCCTCAGCAGCGAAATGACAGATGACACCATCATGACTTACGCAATCTAATAAGTTAATAATTGGATAGTCCTCCATACTTCACTTTCATAAGATGGAACCAAACTCCAGTGATTGTCAAGGAAGTAGTACTTACAAAACTAAATAATTGCACGTGAGTAACTCCCATGGAGGAATGGCCCGACTCTAGTCAAAAGAACAATATCTTCATCGATTTAAATAATTAATATATAATGAAATATGATTGAATGATGCCATGGTGGTGCATTCTTAAATCCCACATGGAGTAGTCAGACTGATATCTTCCTGGAATAATGATGTTTTTAAAAAAATTAAATTGATAATTATTTAGAGGGCCTTATATAGTAACACTGACGAGATGGCAACAAAGTCCTCAACCTATCGCTGATGTAAAGATCAATTTACATAGCTAAATGATGAAGTAATGAGATGATATTACATTATCAACTCCCAAAATCTGACTCCAAAAGGGACTTCTGGTCCATAACATTACCTGTATTTTAAATACGTAAATTAAATGGTGAATTATTACTTAATTTCCTAGTTTAACATTTAAAGAAGTAAGTGTAGTATTAGATGATGTGATGGTCTGGTACAACGGTCTCCCCTAAGGAGGCTCAAAACTCCAGTGATCACTGAATACATACTGACAGATTTTAATAATTAAATGAATAAACCTTAAACAAGTGGATGGTGTTTTATGCGTGAAGCCTAAATGATTGCTCAATAGTGAAGAGACATTTAATTCTTAACCATAGATTTGAACAAAAAATGAATGAATAAAGAGATAATTTCTCATAGTTCACCCCTAGAGAGATAACAAAATGATATCAACATTGATTTAAATAAAGAAATGAAGAAAGATAGAAAGAAAGGTAGATAGATAGATAGAAAAAACTCACAATGTACAATTTAACACCTACAAGTTGGATCCAGACTCCACTCATTCCTGGAGTAGAAAAAGACAGATTTGAATAATGAAATAATCAGATAGTTAGATCGTCTGTCACACTTGAGTCACACAAGGTTGCGCCAAACTTCAGGGATCACAGATTTTATAATGAAAGAATTTAATAATTACATCTTTAAATATGTAAGCCATTGACCTTTTTTTGTATCATCAATTCCTGGGCAGACTTGCCAGGTATGAAACTGTATGCTGTTATCACGTATTATTAAATGCCATCAGTTATTCGTCAGATAATCATACTGTCTTGCCTGATGAATTCTGTTGGCCTGACATCATCACAAGCACCTGAATCTCTGTTGTGGTGCGGCGGGACGTGAGATAATGGGCCCAATCCTGGCATAGCAGTAGTAGCCACAATGATGATAGCAGCTGAAAAGTGGTCTACAGCAGGTGTATCACCAGCATAGCTGAGAGAGATATTCTTCTGTGTTCTGAGTCGTCATCCTTTTGCCAGGTCTCGGTGATGGTGCCGACCTCCTAGTGCCACTCCTTCTCATGTTAGATCACAACCGATGTGAAGATGTGGAGGAAGAGCAGGTAGTCAACACCAGACCACGATGCTGGCCTTGGTGAAGTACCTGTACTTCTGTGAGGGCACCGTGCAACCTTCTGGACTCAATCATCCAGCATCCCTCGTACTCTGGGTGATGCTCTGGCCATTACTACAACTTTCCTAACCTTGTCCCTGACAGATATTTGCACCCTAACCGTATTCGGTGATGGCACTGTCTGTCGTTTACATAATTTAAAGAATTAAATAAGTCAGTAATGGGTAAATGTCACAATAAATAGGGGATGTAGTATTTTACTGGCAGGGAAGCATAGCCAGACTCCAGGCATGAAGGATGTCATCATCAATTGAGTCAATGAATCATAAAATGTGATGATATTGCACATTAACTCCACAAAGGGGAGCTTTACAGGTCTCTTCATGGAATGGAGGATTGTTCTTTACATAACAATACAAATATTTACATTATCTTGGGGATTAACACAGATTGTCAACTTAAGTACATTAATTATGTAATTAGATGATCTGTGGCACCAGATTCCTGGTGTCATGGACGATATAATCATTGTTTTATATAATTAAATAATCAAATAATGAGTTCATGTAACATCATCCACTTCCCTAAGGTGGCTCCAAACCAGGCTCATGAAAGATGATGTCGTGATTAATTTAAATATTTTAACTGCATAATTGATATTAAGATGGTCTATCATAAATGCCTCCCACATCGCTTCACCACAATCCACTGATCATGGATTATTTAATGTCCTATTTTAATAATCAAATAACAACATAATAAGAGGATGAAATGGTCTGCCATACTCCACACAATTGACTCTCTGTTGCCTCCCACATGATTGTGGGAAACTCCCAGGTTCATCAGTTATTTAATCGCAGAGCAGAGTAGTGACATGTTGAAATGCTGAACTGTCATTGTGGATGCAGGGTTTTTAGATGATATCACATAATTAATGTTGGGCGGCTGCCTCAAAAGAGATGGACTGAAATCCAATAATAACAAAGTCTACTCTAACAAATGGATTATCACCTTCCTGAAGGAAGTCATCAATGGCAAACTCACCTTTTGATGAATAATTGTGAGTCTTATTTGTCTTTTGTTCCATAGTGTGACTTCTTAGGAGAGAGACTATTCATAAACAGAAGACTTTGAACTGTTTCTCCACAGACTACGTTCTCTGATGATTAGGTAATCTTGAATTTGGCAACCAGTAAAAGCTGTAGGCACACCTCCAGAGGTGTGGCTATGACTTGTTTAGGCGAATCAAATGTTGTCATTAAAATTTTAGGAGATAGTTACCTTGGGAGACTGTCATGTCCCATGATAACACTTTCTCGAAGCTGCTCTCTGGCCCATGATACCAGGCAACATTTATGAACCAACATTTTGTCACATTCTAATGCCCCTCCCACAGGCTTAAAGGAGTATACCCACCAATGAACTAACCTTACAGCCTCACTGAGTTTCTCAGAAAAAAAAGCAGGGCTCTTTCTTTTGAGTTCTACATATTTACCAATCTCTCAAGCTACAACTTGCCTATAGTGACATAAGCATGAAAACGAAAGCATCATTGTGCCATTCAAGTACAATGATGAGTATTTTAAACCTGTTTACTATGCTTCAGTTTTCTAATTTCTAGAACGGAAACAATACAATTAATCGCCTGTACCATAATGCCTTTCCCTTCATTGAAAATAAAATTAACTCCTCTTCATTCTCTTACCTTTAGAAGAGCTTAATCCCATGGTTTCTCAGAGTTGTTTAGATTTGCATTAGGCTGATGATTAAGGATTTGAGCAGTGTCTTAAGTTTCTTTCAGTTATTTTGGATTCCTCAATTGACTGTTCTCTATTAAGTCCTGTTCCCCACTTTCTAATATGGCTATTTAGAGTGATTTATTGTTGGTGGGGTGTCATGTTACGAGCCCAACAATGTTCAATAGATGAGATTCCCTGATCAGGAGATTATTCATTTATTCCATTTGTAAAATCGGTGGTCACTGTGTCCTTCATGGGTCAGTTCTGTTGCAACCTCTCAGAAACTGATGATGGGAAACAGTAGATGTTTTTAAAAAAATTAAATTGATAATTATTTAGAGGGCCTTATATAGTAACACTGACGAGATGGCAACAAAGTCCTCAACCTATCGCTGATGTAAAGATCAATTTACATAGCTAAATGATGAAGTAATGAGATGATATTACATTATCAACTCCCAAAATCTGACTCCAAAAGGGACTTCTGGTCCATAACATTACCTGTATTTTAAATACGTAAATTAAATGGTGAATTATTACTTAATTTCCTAGTTTAACATTTAAAGAAGTAAGTGTAGTATTAGATGATTATGGTCTGGTACAACGGTCTCCCCTAAGGAGGCTCAAAACTCCAGTGATCACTGAATACATACTGACAGATTTTAATAATTAAATGAATAAACCTTAAACAAGTGGATGGTGTTTTATGCGTGAAGCCTAAATGATTGCTCAATAGTGAAGAGACATTTAATTCTTAACCTTAGATTTGAACAAAAAATGAATGAATAAAGAGATAATTTCTCATAGTTCACCCCTAGAGAGATAACAAAATGATATCAACATTGATTTAAATAAAGAAATGAAGAAAGATAGAAAGAAAGGTAGATAGATAGATAGAAAGAACTCACAATGTACAATTTAACACCTACAAGTTGGATCCAGACTCCACTCATTCCTGGAGTAGAAAAAGACAGATTTGAATAATGAAATAATCAGATAGTTAGATCGTCTGTCACACTTGAGTCACACAAGGTTGCGCCAAACTTCAGGGATCACAGATTTTATAATGAAAGAATTTAATAATTACATCTTTAAATATGTAAGCCGTTGACCTTTTTTTGTATCATCAATTCCTGGGCAGACTTGCCAGGTATGAAACTGTATGCTGTTATCACGCATTATTAAATGCCATCAGTTATTCGTCAGATAATCATACTGTCTTGCCTGATGAATTCTGTTGGCCTGACATCATCACAAGCACCTGAATCTCTGTTGTGGTGCGGCGGGACGTGAGATAATGGGCCCAATCCTGGCATAGCAGTAGTAGCCACAATGATGATAGCAGCTGAAAAGTGGGCTGCAGCAGGTGTATCACCAGCATAGCTGAGAGAGAGATATTCTTCTTTGTTCTGAGTCGTCATCCTTTTGCCAGGTCTCGGTGATGGTGCCGACCTCCTAGTGCCACTCCTTCTCATGTTAGATCACAACCGATGTGAAGATGTGGATGAAGAGCAGGTAGTCAACACCAGACCACGATGCCGGCCTTGGCCAAGGCCAGGGCCAGGGCCAGGGCCAGGGCCAGGGCCAGGGCCAGGGCCAGGGCCAGGGCCAGGGCCAGGGCCACGGCCACGGCCAGGGCCAGGGCCAGGGCCAGGGCCAGGGCCAGGGCCAGGGCCGACAATCCTGGACTCATATCTGGGTGATTCTGCTCTGACAGGCAGATCTTGCTGAGACCTGTAACTCTGCAGGTGATGACTCTCTAGCAGAGGCCCTGCAATGGAGGCTCTTTCAGTTATGACTTTAACAATATAATAGGCCTCGTTGGTAAGATTCATTTCTCTAATTCCAATCCTACTCATTTGATTTGTATTATATAATGCAATTCATATCGGAGGATACTGTTAAGACTTTAAACACCTAAGTACCTGGGTTACAGGAATGAGTGATCACAATATTTTGTATTCACAAGTTAAAATATGTTTGGTTAAAGATTTATTTAATTTTAATTATGTAGTGCCAGTGCATGGATTTTTGTTTTTTCACAGTTGTTCTCAAGAATGTTAGCCTTTTGAGTTATTCTTGTAGCAGGAACTACAGAATTTTGTCAAAATCCTGACATAGATCCTGGCAATGAATGTTCCATAAATTTTCTCATTCATATCTCTAAACCTGTCCCTATCATTTCTCTATCATCTTGATATGAAGTGATAGGAGGAGCTCGTGAAAGAGGAAATCAAAATCATGCAAATAATTTGGTGAAGATTTTAGCCATCATACTTTTCTTTAATTTCAATACTCAAAATGTTTTGTTTTGTTTTGTTTTGTTTTTTTGTGGAACACAGTTCTTACTAAGTTCACTACACCCAAGATAAATGACAAACGGGTCAGCCCTTCTGATAAAATCTGCAACCCAAGAGAGAGAAAGAGAGAGAGATAGAAAGACACAGAGACAGACAAATTGACAGAGAGAGAAAGAAAGACAGCATGAGGAGGGAGAAAGGGAGAGGAAAGAAATAATGGGAGCAAGAGAGACGTCAACCCAAGCTTCTCCACCTTCTGGTTTCACACTTGTTACCAAAGGCATCTCGTATAAGACTGGAAAGAAACCTCCACTATGACTGCTGTCTATGCTTGAAGCTCTGATTGGCTAACAAATCCTGAGTTACAGGACTAAATGAGCAAAAAAGACACAAAACTTGAGGGCAGGTTTGGACCAGGACTAACAAATATTCTCAACTCTTTTTATAGATAAAGAAGCCATTAAGGTTCCCACGAAACAACCCAGACACTCTGATTATGCATACCATGGTTTAAGCATGGCTTATTCCTTCTTCCCAGGGATGATATGGAGAGGAAGGATTCAGGAGTTGGTGGGATCGCTTTTAGCAGGAGGTGTGGTTTACAAGGTTTCCCTTAGCCACCATCCCGTAGACCATCGGCAACTGTTCCTGGAGAGAGGGACAAAGCAGGTTGTGCAAAGCTTCAGCCTTAATATTGAGCTGCAGTTGTAGAGAGGATGTTCGAGTCCTGGGAGTGTTTGGTAGCACTGTTTCAAGCCCTACATTCAGGGTGCCAAGGGGGGGCCCTTCCCTGGATTCACCTCAGTTCAGACTTCACCCTTGAAAGGCCTGCCATTGTTTCCCCATAGTAGTGGAAAGGGACAAGGTCTCCTGAGAAAATTGGGAGCATTGGGTGAGGGAAAGGAGAGTTAGGAGAAAGAGAAGGGGAGAAGAGAATGGGAACGGAGAACAAGAGGCATCTAGAAGACTGAGTTTTGGAAAGAATAGAGGAGAGCAACAAAAGAAATACTGTACTAGATGGAGATATAATAGGTGGTAAGAGAAATCTGGCACTAGGAAAATGTCCAGAGATCTATAAGGATCACCCCAAATGAAAATATAAGCAATAGTGGAGAGACTACCTTAAATGCCCTTCCATATAATGAGATTGATATCTACTTCATAGGATATTCTAGAGCCTTCTTCCAGTAGTTGAAAGGAACAGAAGCAGACACCCACAGCTAAGCACTAAGTGGAACTTCTGGAATCCAGTTGCAGAGATGCAAGAGTCATAAGTACAGGGTTCAAGAGCAGGTTCGAGATACCCACAGAATCACCTAAGAAAAACAATGCAAAGCTCATGCACACCAGTCTGACAGTTGGGAATCCATAATATGACTGACCTAAAACCCCTAAAAGTGCATCTCATTTAGAAGGCCTAGTAAGTCTAAGGGACCTCTGGCAGTGGAATCAGGATGTATCCCTGATGTATGAAAGGCTCCATGAGCCCATTCCCCATGGGTAGATACTCAGCCTAGACACATGGGGTTGGGCCTTGTCCCTGCCCCAAATGACTTTGGGGTTGGTACAGACATGAGAGGGATAAGAAACAGAGATAGATATGGTAAAATAACTTTGATTCTATTTTAATGGAATTCATTAAAAGTAAGAATAGGTAAAAAGGTGGGGTCAATACATTAGCTAACATTTGCTGGTTCCATTGTCCTGAAGAGCCAGAGCTTTGGGCATGTTTATGGACATTGTACTGAAGCAGTCACAGACTAACTTTGACTGTGGTATGAACACCATACCCCAGGGGCCACTTTCATCTTTGGTGACAAGGAAATCCTGAAATTCCTACCTCTGCTCTCTAAGAACCATTACTAAAGGCTTCTGCCACCATGCCTGGCTTCATAGCTTCAAGTTTACTTAGTGATACATTAGAATGATGGGATGAATAACATAAAGAATTACACTTAACTATATAGAAAACCTCTTACATCTGTGAACCTGGCTGTCTCCATTACTAGTAATAGACAGAACCCTTCCAAGACATTCAGTGAGTTTTAAAAGAGTAAATGATAAGGGAAAATAATATTTCCCATATTTGGAAGACAATGGACTTTTTGAGGCGGAAAACCTGCATTTGATGGGCAACATCTTCTGTTACTGGAGTTTAGTACCAGAGCCTGCTGTCTGGCTACACTAACAACCAGGCTCAGTCATTCATTATAAGTGAGCCAAGCTAATGAACTAACTTCTGTTGACAAATACCAGCAGTCTGGATTCAAGGTTGACAGATATCTCTCATTTTCTAGGACAGACTAATCTATAATGTGAATTCTATTTAAGACAGGATGTCATAGTAATACTATTCTTAAAAAGAAGAGAATAAATACAAAAGTAAAATTAATGAAAATTTATATATTCAGTTTGAACACTTATGAAAACAAAAAAGAAAACAGTATATAATCTATATCAAGGGTCATAATAGGCTTAGAATGCAAATATATGCAAAACTAAATAAGAAAACTAAATATGGAATTTTTCCCATCTCTAAAGCACTCCCATATACTCGGTTCTGGTTTCTGCTATAAGGTGGTCATATAAGAAATCAATGTTTCTTTCATAGAGACATTTTCATTTGAAATACTCAAGACTTTTTCTAAAATGTGACTCCCTGGAAAATGAGAATTTTATGAGTCTACAGTTGTGGTGGTAGTAGGCCAGAATGGACCCCACAAAGTTGACTTATGATCTCCACACGAATGTCATTGTCTAAAAACTGGTAATTAATTTACAGACACACACATACAACAGAATCTTTTTCTGTTAAAAATGTCTTTGTCATGGTATTTTATAGCATCTTTGCATAATCCTATTTGAAGGCAATACTTCAAGTTGAAGCACCCATGGGCAAATAGTGAGGACATGAAGAAGCATGGAATTTGAAGTAATAATTACTTATATTCATATCCACAGCACAATAAGCTATGTTGTGGAATAATGGCATATGCCACGGGGTTGCTCATGCTGCCTGAGTGAGTTCCAGCATTTTTAAGTTGCAGATCAAACTCAATTCTCCAGGATGTGTGGAACAAAGTGTTGTGGACTGGAGTTTGTAGGACTGTAATCAGAAACAGCAGCTCAGTCCCATGTCCATTCCTCAGTCAGTGAGTGTGGAAAGGTGGAAGACAATCTATCATTGATGAAAGGAAGACAGAGACATAATATGATGTCAGGCAGGTTCAGTCAGTACTGTAAGCTCCATTTTATTCATACATCAAACTTAAGTAGTCAAACAAAGGTGCAGCAATGGAAGGGGACATCTATTAATATGTATAAAGGGAAAAAAGAAATTGCTTCCACTAATGCTACAGGCACTCCATAATTGCACATACTATGTGCCTTCAGTCACACAATTGCTGCACTTCCTCCCTTACTTCAGGGTGGTTAACCTGTCTACTCCCAAATCATTGCTATTTGGATAGGAGACATTCATCATCAAGGCACAGGTGTCCTGTAGCACCTAAGGAAAATAGGAGTTATTGGAGCACATTGAACTCATGACAAGTTGGAATGGATTCCCATTTAGGATTTGAGAAACTTCAGACTGGCAGAATATATTCCAGGGCTACCAAAGCCATACAGAAGTCTTGTATGTAAACAGATGATGAGGTCTACCTTTAACTGCTTGGTGGCAGTGCAAATGTTTAATCCAGGGACACAGGAGGCTGCCTGATTTTGCTTAGGTTGAGGCCAGCCAAATCCATAGAATGAGTTTAAGTCCTGCACAGAAAAACCCTGTTTTGAAAACAAAAAACAAAACAGAACAAAGTCACATAAATGAAAAATCAGATCAACATTCTGGTGGTAGCCTACATGTATAAATGGTATTGAAGGAGGAAGCTTTCCCTCTTTGTCTACTTTCACTAGCTCTGGGTTCCATGTTTCTTCCTTTACTAACATAGGAGCCTACTTTTTTGGAATTTTGATGTACAATGACCAGGTGACACATCCAACCTGATAAACTAAAAAACTGCTGTACTCTTCAGATTCCCATTGGTAGGCAACCATTGTTGGACTAAATATATCACAGCTTGTGAGACATCGTAATAAATCCACTTTTTACATATATGTAGAGTTTCATCCTACATTCCTTTTCATGCAGAAAACCTTGATTACTGCAGTTGGTTTTTGTTTTGTTTTATTTTTTATATGCTTACAAAATATGTATTACTCTGTAAATATTCAATTTTCCATGAAGACTACTTTTCTCATTATGATGCCTTTGCCAAGTGTTTGCTCTGAATTTCAGGGATAAAATTCTACATTCATGGAGCCATCATCTGGCATTCTGCCACGAGGAAGATCATTTATCTTTTTCTGAGATGTGGTCCCTGCTTTTCTTTTATGATTATCTGAAGTTCCTGTGACAAACAGGTAAAAAGCAAATTTAGATCAATAAACTCAGTGTTTAACCAAATAACAAATAACACAATTTGCATTCCTAAATCTCTTTATGGTAATTAACGAATATTTGGAGCTCCCTTCCAACTTTTTCACCAAGAATCACGCAATCCATTTAAGTAAGTAAATTTAGCTAGAAACACTGTGTCTACGAGGAAGAAAGGTAAATGCCTGTGTACTATAGAATGATAGCACAGGTCAGCTATAGGACAATTGCTATAGAAATGCACATCACTGCTAATGTAGAAAAGTCTTATTGCAAGAAGGCAATCAGTAACCATTGCAATTAGTCCTTAAGCACTCTGCAACCACCTGGGAGGTGCTTTTATCACTCAGGCCTTAATAGCTAACCAGGCCCCTTTGTGACCTGCCTGTCAAAAGAAGTGAAGGGCCCTTCTGGTCTGGATTTGAAGAGAAACAGCAGTCAGTGTTTTTTGTTATGTGCTTTGAGGAAGGGCAAACTGGAAAACCACAGCATGGTGAGTGAGGTGCTGCCATCCTCAGATCAGTGGAGGGAGATAGTGAGGTGATGGATCCAGTGTGGTGGATATTCCCTGGATCTTGCTGGGAAGCTGCAAGGAGACAACCTGTCCCCTGAATTCTCATAGTTCTTGAAATACCCAGAAGCTAGAGGCAGTCCACCAAATAACTATTCTCTGGGCTGTATCTGCTTTGAGTACTGTGAGCAGGGAGGTGTCTATGGAAACCTTTTTTAAGTCAACTTCTACATACTTCAGGTACACCCACTGAAAGCAAGGCAACAAAATTCCAGAGGCCTTTTAGTTAAGTACCTTTTAGAAGTTCAGCCATTTGCATTTTAATTTTATGTCTAAGATCCATGTATTGTTAATTTTCTGGAGGTTGTAAAAGGCATCTCATGTAAGGATAGCACTTCACTATTGAGCAGTGATCTACACGAGTAGAATTTGTAACACAAACAATTCACAAATGCTTTTGAGATATTATATCTCACGAAGTAGAATTTAACTGAGGTAGTACTGCCCCTAAAACACACAAAGAGAAGTGTATGCATACACTAAAATACTGTTAGAATTTTCTATCCTAGATACACATTTGTTGTCCATGATTTTCCAGATATTTGCCTCCAAACCATTACACAGGAGGTACTCCTGTTATGCAACAGTATCTTAAAGGTAATGTTATGCACCATAAGTCAAATTTGGAGTCAGATTTTGGGAGTTGATGATGTAATACCAACCCATTACTTCATCATTTAGCGGTGTAAATAGATCTTTACATCAGCGAGAGGTTTAGGACTTTGGTGACATCTAGTCAGTGTTAATATAAAAGGCCCACTAAGTAATTATCAATTTAATTTTTTAAAAACATCATTATTCCAGGAAGAGATCAGTCTGACTACTCCATGTGAGATTTAAATATATACCACCATGACATTATTCCATCATTTTTCATTATATATTAATTATTAAAATTGATGAAGATGATGTTCTTCTAGACTGGAGATGGGCCATTCCATCATGGGAGTTAATCACGGGGCATTATTTAATTATCTAAGTACTACTTCCTTGACAATCACTGGAGTTTGGTTCCATCTTATGAAAGTTAAGAATGGAGGACTCTCCAATTATTAACTTATTTGATTGTGTAAGAAATGATGGTGTCATATGTCATTTGGCTGCTGTGGGATTGAAACAGCAGGAGATCGGTACCAGAAGCAGTGCCCACAGAATGGGGGACACTGCCTTATACAGATATTTCTGATTATGCAATAGTAGATTTTTAACCATCGAATGATTACACGATTTTAAAAAAACTGTACTGTTTCGCATCATCAGTTTCTGAGAGGTTGCAACAGAACTGACCCATGGAGGACACAGTGACCACCAATTTTAAAAATGGAATAACTGAATAATCTCCTAATCAGGGAATCTCATCTAATGAACTCTGTCGGGCTGATAACATGACACACCACCAACAATAAATAACTCTAAATAACCATATTAGAAAGCAGGGTACAGGACTTAATAGAGAACTTTCAATTGAGGAATCCAAAATGACTGAAAGAAACAGAAGACACTGCTCAAAATCCTTAATCATCAGCCTAATGCAAATCTAAACAACTCTGAGAAACCATGGGATCAAACTCCGAAACAGGATGCATAGGAGTTACTTTTATTTTCAATGAAGGGAAAAGGATTACGGTAGAGGCGATTAATTGTATTGTTTCCGTTCTAGAAATTAGAAAACTGAAGCATAGAAAACAGGTTTAAAATACTCATCATTGTACTTGAATGGCACAATGATGCTTTCGTTTTCATGCTTATGTCACTAGAGGCAAGTTGTAGCTTGAGAGACTGGTAAATATGTAGAACTGAAAAGAAAGGGACCTGCTTTGTTTTTGTGAGAAACTCAGTGAGGCTGTAAGGTTAGTTCATCGGTGGGTATACTCCTTTAAGCATGTGGGAGGGTCACTAGAATGTGACAGATTGTTGGTTCATAAATGTTGCCTGGCAACCCTGTTGCATTCTGTCTCCTGGTATCATGGGCCAAGAACCAGAGAGCAGCTTCGAGAAAGTGTTATCATGGGACATTACAGCCTCCCAAGGTAACTCTCTCCTAAAACTTTTAATGACATTTGATTCACCTAAACAAGTCATAGCCACACCTCTGGAAGTGTGCCTACTGCTTTCACTCATTACCAAATTCAAGATTACCTAATCATCAGAGAACGTAGTCTGTCGAGAAACAGTTCAAAGTCTTCTGTTTATGAATACTCTCTCTCCTAAGAAGTCACACTATGGAACAAAAGACAAATATAACTCACAATTATTCATCAAAAGGTCAGTTTGCCATTTATGACTTTCTTCAGGATGGTGATAATCCATTTGTTAGAGTGGACTTTGTGATTATTCGATTTCAGTCCATCTCTTTTGAGGCAGCTGCCCAACATTAAATATGTGATATCTTCTAAAAACCCTGAATACACAATGACAGTTCAGCATTTAAACATGTTACTACTCTGCTCTGCGATTAAATAACTGATGAACCTGGGAGTTTCCCACAATTATGTGGGAGTCAACAGAGAGTCAATTGGGTGGAGTATGGCAGATCATTTCATCCTCTGATTATGTTGTTATTTGATTATTAAAATAGGACATTAGATAATCCATGATCTGTGGATTGTGGTGATGCATTGTGGGAGGGAATTATTATAGACCATCCTAATATCAATTATGTAGTTAAAATATTTAAATTTATCACCACAGTATCGTTCATGAGCCTGTTTGGAGCCACCTTAGGGAAGTGGATGATGTTACATGAACTCATTATTTGATTATTTAATTATATAAAACAATGATCATATCGTCCATCACACCTGGAATCTGGTGCCACAGATCATCTAATTACATAATTAATGAATTTAAATTGACAATCTGTGTTAATCCCCAAGATAATGTAAATATTTGTATAGTTATTTAACAAGAATCCTCCATTCGATGAAGAGACCTGTAAAGCTCCCTCTTGTGGAGATAAAGTGCAGTATCTTCACATTTTATGATTCATTGACTCAATTGATGATGATGACATCCTTCATGACTGGAGTCTGGCCATGATTCCCTGCCAGTAGAATGCTACATCACCTATTTATTGTGAGAGTTAGCTATTAGTGACTTATTTAATTCTTTAAATTATGTAAATTACAGACAGTGCCATCACCGATTACGGTTAGGGTGCAAAAATCTGTCAGCGACAAGGTTAGGAATGTTGTAGACACTGGCAGAGCATTTTCTGAATGATCTATGCATCTCCCAGAGTATGAGGGTTGCTGGGTGATTGAGTCCAGAAGGTTGCACGGTGCCAATCGAGAAGTACAAGGATTTCACCAAGGCCAGCATGGTGGTCTGGGTGTTGACTACCTGTTCTTCCTCCACATCTTCACATCAGTTGTGATCTACCATGAGAAGAGGGAGTGGCACTAGGAGGTCAGCACCATCACCGAGACCTGGCAAAAGGATGACTACTCAGAACACAGAAGAACATCTATCTCTCAGCTATGTTATTGATGCCCCTGCTGCAGCAATCTTTTCAACTGTTATCAACATTGTGCTACTACTGCTACGCCAGGATTGGGTTCACTATCTCTCGTCCTGCCGCTCCACAACAGAGATTCAGGCGCTTGTGATGAGGGCAGGCCAAAAGAATTCACCAGTCAAGACAGTATGATTTTCTGACGATTAACTGATGGCATTTGAAAAATGCGTGATGACAGCATACATTTTCATATCTGACAATTCTGCCCAGGGATTGATGATACAAAAAAGTTCAATGGCTTACATATTTAAAGATGTAATTATTAAATTCTTTTATTACATAATCTGTGATCCCTGAAGTTTGGCGCCACCTTGTGTGACTCAAGTGTGACAGACTATCTAAATATCTGATTATTTCATTCTTCAAATCTGTCTTTTTCTACTCCAGGAAGAGTGGAGTCTTGATCCACCATGTTGGTGTTAAATTGTATCTTGTGAATTCTTTCTTTCTTTTATCCTTTCCTTATTTAAATCAATGTTGATATCATTTTGTTTTCTGTCTAAGAGTGAATTATGAGAAACTTTCTCTTTATTCATTCATTTTTTGTTCAAATCTAAGATTGAGAACTCAATGTCTATTCAGTATTGAGCAATCATTTAGGCTTCACAAATAAAACACCATCCACTTGTTTAATGTTTATTCATTTAATTATGAAAATCTGTCATTATGTATTCAGTGATCACTGGAGTTTTGCGCCTCCATAGGGGAGTCCATCATGCCAGACCATCACATCATCGAATACTACACTTACTTCCTTAACTGTTAAACTAGGAAATACAATGATAATTCATCACTTAATTAATGAATTTAAAATACAGGTAAAGTTATGGACCATAAGGCCCTTTTGGAGTCAGATTTTGGGTGTTGATGTAACATCATCTCATTACTTCATCGTTTAGCTATATAAAGAGATCTTAACATCAGCAATATGTTTAGGACTTTGGTGCCATTTGGTCCGTGTTTATATAAAGTGCCTACTAATTTGTTATCAATTTAAATAATTATCAATTTAATTTTGGCCCTGGCTCTGGCCCTGGACCTTGACCTGGCCGTGGCCCTGGCCCTGGCCCTGGCCCTGGTCCTGGCCCTGGCTCTGCCCTGGCCCTGGCCCTGGCTGTTCTGGACCAATTAAAATCTATACAATGCCGAGAAGCCATGGGATCAATCTCCTCTAAAGGACAGAGAATGAAGAGGTTTTATTTTATTTTCAAAAAAGAGAAAAGGTTTCTGTTAGAGGCGATTAATTGTATTGTATCCACTCTAGGAATTAGAAAATTGATGCATAGAAAACAGGTTTAAAATTCTCTTCATTATAATTAAAGTGAAAAATGATGCTTTCGTTTTCGTGCTTATGTCAGTATAGGCATGTTATAGTTGGAGAGACTGGTAAATATGTAGAACTCAAAAGAAAGAGCCCTGCTTTGTTTTTGTGAGAAACTCGGTGAGGGTGTAAGGGTAGTTCATTGGTGGCTATACTCCTTTTAGCATGGGGGAGGGGCACTACAAAGTGACAGAATGTTGGTTCATAAATGTAGCCTGGCAACCCTGCTTGCATTCTGTATCCTGGTAACATGGGCCAAGGACCAGAGAGCAGCTTCGAGAAAGTGTTATCATGGGACATTACAGTCTCCCAAGATAACTATCTCCTAAAACTTTTCATGACAGCATTTGATTCGCTTAAACAAATCATAGCCACACCTCTGGAAGTGTGCCTACAGCTTTTACTGGTTACCAAATTCAAGATTACCTAATCATCAGAGAACATAGTCTGTGGAGAAACAGTACAAAGTCTTCGGTTTATGAATACTCTCTCTCCTAAGAAGTGAAACAATAGAACGAAAGATAATAAAACTCGCAATTATTCATCAAAAGGTGAGTTTGCCATTGTTGACTTCCTTCAGGAAGGTGATAATCCATTTGTTAGAGTAGACTTAGGGATTGTTGTATTTCAGTCCATCTCTTTTGAGGGAGCCGTCCTACATTAAATATGTGATATCTTCTAAAAAACGCTGCATACACAACGACAGTTCAGCATTTAAACATGTTACTACCCAACTCTGAGATTAAATAAGGGATGAACTTGGGAGTTTCCCACAATCATGTGGGAGTCAACTGAGACTCAATAGTGTGGAGTATGGCAGACCATTTCATCTTCTGAATTTATTGTTGTTTGATTATTAAAATAGGACATTAGATAATCCATGATCAGTGGTTTGAGGTGACACGATGAGGGAGGCAATTATTATAGACCATCTTATTGTCATTATGCAGTTAAAATATTTAAATTAATCATGACAGCATCGTTCATGAGCCTGGTTTGAAGCCACCTTAGGGAAGTGGATGATGTTACATGAAATCATTATTTGATTAATTATATAAAACAATGATTATATCGTCCATGACACCTGGAATCTGGTGTCACAGATCATCTAATTACATAATTAATGTATTTAAATTGACAATCTGTGTTCATCCCCAAGATAATGTAAATATTTGTATAGTAATGTAAACCACAATCCACCATTCCATGAAGAGGCCAGTAAAGCTCCCTCTTGTGGAGTTAATGTGCAATATCATCACATTATATGATTCATTTTTTCAATTGATGATGATGACATCCTTCATGCCTGGATTCTGACCATGCTTCCCTGCCAGTAAAATGCTACATCACCTATTTATTGTGACAGTTAGGTATTACTGACTTATTAAATTCATTAAGTTATGTAAACGAGTGACAATTACATCACCGTTTACGGTTAGGGTGCAAATATCTGTCAGGGACAAGGATAGGAAAGATATAGACATGGGCAGAGCATTTTCTGAATGATCTATGCATCTCAAAGAGTACGAGGAATGCTGGATGATTGAGTCCAGAAGGTTGCACGGTGCCCTCCGAGAAGTACAAGTACTTCATCAAGGCCGGCACGGTGGTCTGGCTGTTGAGTACCCGTTCTTCCTCCACATCTTCACATCGGTTTTGTTCTACCATGAGAAGAAGGAGTGGCACTAGCAGGTCGGCACCATCACCGAGACCTGGCAAAAGGATGATGACTCAGAACAGGGAAGAACATCCCTCTCTCAGCTATGATGGTGATGCCCCTGCTGCAGCCATCTTTTCAGCTGTTATCAACATCGTGGCTACTACTGCTACAGCAGGATTGGGCCCATTATCTCACGTCCTTCTGCACCACAACAGAGATTCATGTGCTTGTGATGATGATGTCAGGCCAAAAGAATTCATCAGGCAAGACACTATGATTATCTGGCAATTAACTGATGGCATTTTAAAAATGTGTGATGACAGCATACAGATTCTTACCTGGCAAGTCTGCCCAGGAAATGATGATACGAAAAAAGGTCCATGGCTTACTTATTTAAAGATGTAATTATTAAATTCTTTCATTATATAATCTGTGATCCCTGAAGTTTGGCTCCACCTTGTATCACACTCAATTGTGACAGACTACCTAACTATGTGATTATTTTATTATTCAAGTCTGTCTTTTCTACTCCAGGAAGAGTGGAGTCTGGGATCCACCTTGTTGGTGTTAAATTGTATCTTGTGAATTCTTTCTTTCTTTCTTCCTTTCTTTCTTTCTTTCTTCCTTCCTTCCTTCCTTTCTTATTTCCTTCCTTTATTTAAATCTATGTTGATATCATTTTGTTATCTCTCTAGGGGTGAGTTATAGAAACTATCTCTTAATTCATTCATTTTTTTGTTCAAATCTATGATTAAGTACTCAATTCCTCTTCAGTATTGAGCAGTCATTTAGGCTACAAGCATAAAACAAAATCCACTTGTTTAATGTTTATTCATTTAATGATGAAAATCTGTCATTATGTATTCAGTGATCACTGGAGTTTTGAGCCTCCTTAGGGAAGACCTTTGTACCAGACAATCACGTCATCTAATACTACACTTAGTTCTTTAACTGTTAAACTAGGAATTTAATTAATAATTCATCATTTAAATTACATATTTAAAATACAGGTAATGTTATGAACCATAAGTCATTTTGGAGTCAGATTTTGGTAGTTGATGAGGTAATGTCATCTCATTACTTCACCATTTAGCTCTGTAAATAGATGGTTACATCAGCGATAGTTTTAGGACTTTGGTGCTATCTCATCAATGTTAATATAAAAGGTCCACTAATTAATTATCAATTTAATTTTTCAAATTGCTCAATATTCCAGGAAGAGATCAGTCTGACTACTCCATGTGAAATTCAAGTATGTACCACCATGACATTATTCAATCATTTTCATTATATATTCATTATTTAAATCGATGAAGGTGTTGTTCTTCTTGACTGGACTCGGGCCATTCCTCCATGGGAGTTAATCACGTGGCATTATTTAATTATCTAAGAACTACTTCCTTGGCAATCACTGGAGTTGGGTCCATCTTATGAAAGTTAAGTATGGAGGACTATCCAATTATTAACTCATTCGATGTCATGATGTTGTCATCCGTCATTTGGCTTCTGTGGGATTGACACAGCAGGAGATCGGTACCAGAAGCAGTGCCCAGAGAATGAGGGGCACTGCCTTATACGGGGATTACTGAGTACGTAATAGTAAATTCTTAATAATCAAATGATTACACGATTTTAAAAAAACTGTACTGTTTTGCATCATCGGTTTCTGAGAGGTCTCAAGAGAACTGACCCATGAAGGACACAGTGACCATCGATTTTAAAAATGGAATAACTGTATAATCTCCTGATCAGGGAATCTCATCTAATGAACACTGTCGGGCTGATAAAATGACACACCACCAACAATAAATCACTCCAAATAAGCATATTAGAAAGCGGGATACAGGACTTAATAGAGAACAGTCAATTGTGGAATCCAAAATGACTGAAAGAAACATAAGACACTGCTAAAAATTCTTAATCATCAGCTTAATGCAAATCTAAACAACTCTAAGAAACCATGGCATCAAGCTCCTCTAAAGGTAAGAGAATGAAGAGGAGTTTATTTTATTTTCAAAAAAGAGAAAAGGATTATGGTAGAGGCGATTAATTCTGTTTTTTCCATTGTAGAAATTAGAAAATTGAAGCATAGAAAACAGGTTTAAAATACTTATCATTGTACTTGAATGGCACAATGATGCTTTTGTTTTCATGCTTATGTCACTATAGGCATGTTAAAGCTTAAGAGACTTGTAAATATGTAGAACTCAGAAGAAAGAGCCCTGAAGTTTGGCGCCACCTTGTGTCACACTCAATTTTGACAGACGATCTATCTATCTGATTATTCCATTATTCAACAATCCACCATTCCATGACACAAGGTGGTGCCAAACTTCAGGGATCACAAATTATATAATGAAAGAATTTAATAATTACATCTTTACATATGTAAGTCTTTGACCTTTTTTTGTATCATCAATTCCTGGGCAGACTTGCAAGGTATGAAACTGTATGCTGTCCTCTTGCATTTTTAAAATGCCATCAGTTAATCTTCAGATAATCATACTGTCCTGCCTGATGAATTCTGTTGGCCTGACATCATCACAAGCACCTGTATCTCTGTTGTGGTGTGGCAGGACTTGAGATAATGGGCCCAATCCTGGTGTAGCACCAGTAGACCCAGTGTTCTTATCAGCTGAAAAGATGGCTGCAGCAGGGGCATCACCAGCATAGCTGAGAGAGAGATGTTCTTCCATGTTCTGAGTTGTCATCCATTTGCCAGGTCTCAGTGATGGTGCCGACCTCCTAGTGCCACTCCTTCTTATCATGGTAGATCACAACCGATGTGAAGATGTGGAGGAAGAACAGGTAGACAACACCCAGACTACCGTGCCGGCCTTGGTGAAGTCCTTGTACTTCTCGGTTGGCACCGTGCAACATTCTGGACTCAATCATCCAGCATCCCTCGTACTCTGGGAGATGCATAGATCATTCAGAAAATGCTCTGCCCATGTATACATCTTTCCTAACCTTGTCCGTGACAGATATTTGCACGCTAACCGTAAACGGTGATGTAATTGTCGGTCGTTTACATAATTTAAAGAATTTAATAAGTCAGTAATAGCTAACTGTCACAATAAATAGGTGATGTAGCATTTTACTGTCAGGGAAGCCTGGTCAGAAATCAGGCATGAAGGATGTCATTATCATCAATTGAGTCAATGAATCATACAATGTGAAGATATTGCACATTATCTCCACAAGTGGGAGATTTACAGGTCTCTTCATGTAATGGAGGATTGTTGTTTAGATAACTATACAAATATTTACATTATCTTGGGGATTAACACAGTTTGTCAATTTAAATTCATTTATTATGTAATTAGATGATGTGTGGCACCAGTTTCTAGGTGCCATGGACGGTATAATCATTGTTTTATATAATTAAATAATCAAATAATGAGTTCATGTAACATTATCCACTTCCCTCAGGTGGCTCCAAACCAGGCTCATGAACGATGCTGTCGTGATAGATTTAAATATTTTAACTACATAATTGATATTAAGATGGTCTATAATAATTGCCTCCCACATTGTCTCACCACCATCCAATGATCATGGAGTATCTAATGTCCTATTTTAATAATCAAATAACAACATAATCAGAGGATGAAATGGTCTGCCATACTCCACACAATTGACTCTCTGTTGTCTCCCACATGATTGTGGGAAACTCCCAGGTTCATCAGTTATTTAATCGCAGAGCAGACTAGTGACATGTTTAAATGCTGAACTTTCATTGTGCATGCAGAGATTTTAGAAGATATCACATATTTAATGTTGGGCCGCTGGCTCAAAAGAGATGGACGGAAATCCAATAATCACAAAGTCTACTCTAACAAATGGATTATCACCTTCCTGAAGGATGTCATCAATGGCAAACTCACCTTTTGCTGAATAATTGTGAGTCTTATTTGTCTTTTGTTCCATATAGTGACTTCTTAGGAGAGAGAGTATTCATAAACAGAAGAGTTTGAACTGTTTCTCCATAGACTACGTTTTCTGATGATTAGGTAATCTTGAATTTGGTAAGCAGTAAATGCTGTAGGCACACATCCGGAGGTGTGGCCATGACTACTTTAGGCGAATTAAATGTTGTCATTAAAAGTTTTAGGACATAGTTCCCTTGGGAGACTGTAATATCCCATGATAACACTTTCTGGAAGCTGCTCTATGGTCCTTGGACCATGACACCAGAAACAGTATGCAACAGCGTTGCCAGGCAACATTTAAGAACCAACAGTCTGTCACATTCTAGTGCCCCTCCCGCATGCTTAAAGGAGTATACCCACCGGTGAACTAACCTTACAGCCTCACTGAGTTTATCACAAAAACAAAGCAGGGCTCTTTCTTTTGAGTTCTACATATTTACCAGTCTCTCAACCTACAACATGCCTATAGTGACATAAGCATGAAAACGAAAGCATCATTGTGCCATTCAAGTACAATGATGAGTATTTTAAACCTTTTTTCTATGCTTCAATTTTCTAATTTCTAGAACGGAAACAATACAATTAATCGCCTGTACAATAATCCTTTTCCCTTTATTGAAATAAAATTAACTCCTCTGCATTCTCTTACCTTTAGAGGAGCTTGATCCCATGGTTTCTCAGAGTTGTTTAGATTTGCATGAGGCAGATGATTAAGGATTTTGAGCAGTGTCTTATGTTTCTTTCAGTCATTTTGGATTCCTCAATTGACTGTACTGTATTAAGTCCTGTACCCTGCTTTCAAATATTGTTATTTAGAGATATTTTTTGTTGGTGGTGTGTCAAGTTAACAGCCCGAGAGAGTTCATTAAATGAGATTCCCTGATCAGAAGATTATTCATTTATTCCATTTTTAAAATCGGTGGTCACTGTGTCCTTCATGGGTCAGTTCTGTTGAACCTCTAGGAAACTGATGATGCAAAACAGTACAGTTTTTGTTTTTTTTTTTTTAAATCGTGTAATCATTCGATTGTTAAAAATCTACTATTGCGTAATCAGTAATCACTGTATAAGGCAGTGTATCCCATTCTCTGGCCACTGCTTCTGGTACCTATATCCTGCTGTGTCAGTGCCACAGCAGCCGAATGACGGATGGCACCATCATTACTTACGCAATCAAATAAGTTAATAATTGGATAGTCCTCCACTTTTAACTTTCAAAAGATGGAACCAAACTCCAGTGATTGTCAAGGAAGTAGTACTTAGATGATTAAATAATGCCATGTGATTAACTCCCATGGAGGTTTGGCCCGACTCCATTCAAGAAGATTAACATCTTCATCAATTTTAATAATTAATATATAATGAAAAATTATTGAAAAATGACATGGTGGTGCAAACTTAAATCCAACATGGAGTAGTCAACTGATCTCTTACTGGAATCAGGATGTTTTTTAAAAATTAAATTGAAAATTAATTAGTGGGCCTTTTATATTAACACTGATGGGTTGGCACCAAAGTCCTAAACCTATCGCTGATGTAAAGATCTATTTACATAGCTAAATGATGAAGTAATGAGATGATATTACATCTTCAACTCCCAAAGTCTGACTCCAAATGGTAGTTATGGTCCATAACATTAACTGTAATTGAGATACGTAAATTAAATGATGAATTATTACATAATTTCCTAGTTTAACAGTTAAAGAAGTAAGTGTAGTATTAGAATACATGATGGTCTGGTACATCGGTCTCCCCAAAGCAGGCTCAAAACTCCAGTGATCACTGAATACGTAATGACAGATTTTCATAATTAAATGAATAAACATTAAACAAGTGGATTGGGTTTTATGTGTGAATCCTAAATGATTGCTCAATACTGAAGGGTCATTCAGTTCTTAATCAGAGATTGGAACAAAAAATGAATGAATAAAGACATAGTTTCTGATAATTCACCCCTAGAGAGATAACAAAATGATATCAACATTGATTTAAAGAAAGAAATCAAGAAAGAAAGAAAGAAGGAGAGAGAGACAAAGAAAGAAAGAAAGAATTCACAAGATACAATTTAACACCAACTAGGTGGATCCAGACTCCACTCTGCCTGGAGTAGAAAAAGAGAGATTTGAATAATAAAATAATCAGATAGTTAGATCGTCTGTCAGACTTGAGTCACACAACTGAGCCTCGTTGTTAGTGTAGCCAGACAACAGTCTCTGGTCTTAACTTCGGTAACAGTACATGGTACCCATCAAGTGCAGGTTTTCTTCCTCAACATCCATTGTCTTCCAAATATGGGAAATATTAATTTTCTTTATTGTTTAGTCTGTTAAAACTCTCCAAATGCCTTGGAAGGGTTCTGTCTATTACTGCTAATGGTGACAGCCAGGTTCACTGTGATAAGAGGTTTTTTATACAGTTAAATGTAATTCTTCATGTTATTCATCACATCATTCTAATGTCTCACTAAGTGAACTTGAAGCCATGAAGCCAGTCATGGTGGCAGATGCCTTTAGTAATTCTTCTTAGAGATTGGAGATAGGAATTTCAGGATTTCATAGCCACCCAAGATGAAAGTGGTCCCTGGGGTAAGGTGTTCGTAACACATTCAAAGTTAGTCTGGGACTGCTTCAGGACATTGTCCATAAACTTGCCCAAAGCTCTGAGTCTTCAGGGCCATGACACCAGCAAATGTTAGCTAATGTATTGATACTACCTTATTTCCTTTTCTTACTTTTAAGGAATTCTGTTAAAATTGAATGAAAATTATTTTACATATCCATCTCGATTCCATCTCCCTCTCATGTCTGGGCCAACTCCAAAGTCATTTGCAGCAGGGACAAGGCCCAACTCCATGTCTCTAGGCTGAGTGAGTATATGTCAATGGGGAATGGGCTCCTGGAGACTTTCATACATAAGGGATACATCCTGATTCCACTGCCAGAGGTCCCTTAGACTTACTAGCCCTTCTAAATGAGATGCACTTCTAGGGGTTTTAATTTATCTCCAACCTGGTCTTTACCCCTGTACTTATCACTCTTCTCTCTCTGAAACTTGATTCCAGGAGTTCCACTTAGGGCTGAGCTGAGTATGTTTGCTTCTGTTTCTGTCAACTACTGGATGAAGGCTCTAGAATATCGTATAAAGTAGATATCAATCTCATTATAGGGACGGGCATTTAAGGTAGCATCTCCACTATTGCTTATATTCTTATTTGGTGTCATCCTTGTAGATCTCTGGACATTTTCCTAGTGCCAGATTTCTCTTACCACCTATTATAACACCATCTAATATGGTATCTCTTTTGTTGCTCTCCTCTATTCTTTACAAAACTCAGTCTTCTTGATGCCTCTTGTTCTGTCCCATTCTCTTCTCCACTTCTCTTTCTCCTAACTCTCCCTCCCCTCACCCAATGCTCCCAATTTTCTCAGGAGACCTTGTCCCTTTCCACTACTCTGGGAACACAATGTCAGGCCTTTCATGGGTGAAGGCTGAAGTGAGGTGAATCCAGAGGAGGGCGCCCCTTGACACCCTGAGGGCAGGGCTTGGAACAGTGCTACCAAACACTGCCAGGACTCGAACCATCCTCTCTCCAACTGCAGCGCAATGTTAAGGCTGAAGCTTTACACAACCTGCTTTGACCATCTATCAAGGAATAGGTGCCGATGGTCTACAGGATGGCAGCTAAGGGAAACCTTGTAAACCACACCTCCTGCTAAAAGCAATCCCACCTCTCTATATCATCCCTGGCAAGAAGGAAGAAGCCATACTTAAACCAATATGTGCATACCCAGGGAGGCTGGGTTGTTGTGTGGGAACCATGGCTTCTGTATCTATCCAAAGAGTTTAGAATGTTTGGTAGTCCTGATCCATACCTGCCCTCAAGTTCTGTGTCTTTTCTGCTCATTTAGTCCTGTAACTGAGGCTTTGGGAGCCAATCAGAGCTTCAAGCATAGACACCAGTCATAGGGGAGGTTTCTTCCCCAGTTTTATATGCTGTGACTTTGGTACAGAGTATGAAACCAGAAGGTGGAGAAGCTTGGGTTGACATCTTTCTTGCTACCATTATCTCTCTTTCCTCTTCCCCTCTCTCCCCTCATGCTGTCTTTCTTTCTCTCTGTGTCTCTCTGTCTGTCTGTGTCTCTGTCTCTCTCTCTCTCGGGTTGCAGCATACATCAGAAGGGCTGACCAGTTTGTCATTTATCTTGGGTGTAGTGAACTTAATAAGAACCATGCTCCACAAAAAAACCATTCTGATTATTAAAATTAAAGAAAAGTATGATGGCTAAAATCTTCACCAAATTGTTTGCATGATTTTGATTTCCTCTTTCATGAGCTCTTCCCTATCACTTCATATCAAGATAATAGAGAAAGGATAGAGACAGGGTTAGAGATATGGACGAGAATAATTATGGAATGTTCATTGCCAGGACCTATGTCAGGATTTTGACAAAATTCTGTAGTTCCTGCTAAAAGAATGACTCAAGAGGCTAATATTCTTGGGGACAAGTGTGAGCAAATGCAAATCCATGCACTGGCATTACATAATTAAAATTAAATCAAATCTTCAACCAAACATATTTTCACCTGTGAAATACAATATTGTGAGCACTCATTCCTATAACCCAGGTACTTAGGTGTTTAAAGTCTTAACAGTTTCCTCCAATATGAATTGCTTTATGTAATACAAAGTAAATGTGTAGGATTGGATTTACAGAAATCAATCTTCTCAATGGGGCTTTTTATATTGTTAAAGTAATGAGTGAAAGGGCCCCCATTGTAGGGCCTCTGCTAAAGAGACCTCAGCTGGAGATGCCAGGTCCCACCTACATCTGCCTATCAGTACAGAAACATCCAGAGTATCAGCCAGTATTTGTCATCCATTGCCAGGACTTGGCTAGAGTCCTCTACTGGATTTTTGGACCCGTCCCTGAGAATTGCCGGTCTCCATGATACCACTCTGAGTTCCTGCAGGGTGGATCCTTGACTGCCATTGTAGGGGCTATGCCAAACAGGCCTCAGCTGGAGAGTTCCAGGCCCAGGCTAGATCTGCCTATCAGTGTAAGGAACATCCTGGGTCCCAGCCCTCGAAATCTTTGACTTGTATCGCCAGTCTTCTGCTGGAATCTGAACTTATAGCCCCATTTCTGGGCCCTGACTGTGGAGAGACTTCCCAGGGTGCTTGGAGCACCAAGAGCTACAGATATCAAACTTCTGACCTGCAAAAACATACCAGGGAAGAAGCTATGAGAAGATGGCCATACAATAAAACACCTAACAACAGAATGACAAGAACAACAACACCAGAATCTACGGAATCTACACCAAATGGACCAGAACAAAACAAAGCAGATGAAGTAGAAGAGAACGAATTAAAAATTATTGCCATAAAACATGAAGATGTGAGAAAATACCTTAAAAATGGCAGAAAAAAAAACCAAAGAATTGGAAAAACTGAACAAATTTCTTGAAGAGAGTACAGAAAGCCAGAAAACACAATTAAGCAAGTGAAGGAAATGTTTCAATGCTTGAAAATGGAAAAGGAGACAATAAATAAAATGTAAACCGAAGGAATGCTGGAAATGGAAAACTGGGCAAATGATCAGGAACTACAGATGCAAGCATAACCAACAGAATTCAAGAGATATAAGAGAGAATCTCAGGCACAGAAGATAAAGTAGAGGAAATAAATTCACCGACCAAAGAACATCATAAATCCAACAAATCCTAAACACAAAACATCCAGGAAATATGGGAAACTGTGAAAAGGCCAATCCTAAGAATAATAGGCATAGAGGAAGGTGAAGAAGCCCAGCTCAAAGGTGCCAAAAACATATTCAACAAAATCATTGAGTAAAACTTTGCCAACATGAAGAGGGACATGCCCATGAAAGTACAATGAGCACACCAAACACCAAAAAGGACTCCTCACCATATAATAATCAAAATATCTAACATACAAATAAAGAAATTACATTAAGAGCAGCGAAGGAAAAATTAAAGTTAACACATAAAGACAAACCTATGAAAATTATGCCTGACTACTCCATGGAAAGCCTCAATGTGAGAAAGTCCTGGACAGATGTTCTACAAGTATAAAGAGTTCACGGATGCCAGCCCAGGATACTATACCCAGCAAACCTCTCAATCAGTATAGATGAAGAAAACAAGAGATTTAATGACAAAGCCAGATTTTCACAATATGTATCTACAAATTCAGCCATACAAAAAGATTTGGAAGGAAAACTCCAACCCAAGGAAGTTAACTATGCTCACAAAGATGTAGGCAAAAGATAATCCACTTCACCACAAATCAAGGGTAAAGCACTACTAATAAATTCACAATACCACTGCCAACAACAAATCTAAAACAAAAAGCATTGACAATCCATGGTCCTTACCCTCCCTCAACATTAGTGGCCTTAACTTTCTTGTAAACAGACACAAGCTAACAGAGTGGATATGAAGACAGAATCCATCTCACTCCTGCATACAAGAAATACATCTAAGCTTTAAAGACAGACATTACCTCAGGCTAAGAAAAGGTCTTCCAATCAAATGGACCCAAGAAGCAAGCAGGTGTGGCTATCCTAAAATCTAACAAATTAGACTTCCAACCAAAATTAATCAAAAGAGATGAAAACAGTCATTCTGTATCCATCACAGGAGAAATCCATCAATACAAAGTCTCAGTTCTGAACTACTATGATCCAAATACAAAGGCAACCACATTCATAAAAGAAACCCCAAAACCCATGACAAGTGATACTCTTCTTCTCAAAATGCCAAAGTCACTGCAACAAAGCTCCTCCTTCTACTACTGCCATTCCCTATGATATTATAGGTGCAATCACGTTCAAACCATCACAATGCAGCAATCACTGCCATTTTTTTTTTTTTTTTATGACGGATACAGCAACTGACATACACCCTGTTTCTCCTTGCAGTGCATGCAATAAACTATTCTTTCTATTCTGGTCTGAAAGCAGCATCATGCTCCACATGCAAATCTTTTTGCTGTAAGTGCAATGGACAGTCAACTTCATGACACATATGGACAGTTTTAAAACACTAGGGTCATACTTGTTTATCTTGTTGTCATTGAGATCACTTGTAATGTAGAGGTGGATTATATTTTAAATCAATGTGCAGTGTTACAGATTAATGATTTCCATTTATTAAATATCTTCTTAAATGTAATTAGTATCCTCAAATTAGGTGTTTAAGATGCTTGGTCCAAAAAAAAAAAAAAAAAAAAAAATCCTTCTACCTCTCAGGGTAAACAGTCGCTTAATTTAATGAGGAGTTTTTAAGATGAAAGAATACATTGCCCTGGAAAGCAACATACTGGGATCAAAGCAACAATTGTCAATGAGAAATCATGTCTCAGAAAATTAATTCTAAAATGCTGGGAGTAAAGCAGTTCTAGAATTTGCCTTTCCAGTGAGAAATAACTCCATAGAGTAAACTGGTTAAAAAAGAAAAAGAAAAAGAAAAAAAAAATCTCTGTAATGATAGCATGCAAACTCCATAGACTAAAGAGGTTAAAAAAAAAGAAAGAAAAAAAGTCTCTGTAATGATATCATGCAACCATCTCTCACTAATGTTCAAAGAGGAGAAAGCCTACAACAGATAATTTTTTTGAGACAGGGTTTCTTGGTTTCCCTGTGCTATAGCCTTAGTTGTAGTGGGGCTAGCTCTATAGAGCACACTAGTCTCAAACTCACAGATATCTGCCTGCATCTGCCATCTGAGGGCTGGGATTAAGGGCATTCATCATCACTCTCAGGCTCCTAAATCATATTTTGCATTCCACAATTGCTGGCACTTTGAGGTTCTTCCAGGGTCAGATGCCAGCTGACAATTTGAAGAATTTAAATAGGGTCAGGAAACTGCAATTTGGGCCAGCAAGGCCATGAAAGACTTCAACAGAAAAGATAGTACCATAATGATTTCATAGTACACCAGTGACATGCAACAGCAAGTCACAGTTTAATGACATCATGTGATTGTGTAGTATCCTGTGCAAGCTGGCTAGCAACCTTGTTTTCAGGAGAAAGGAGTGAGTGCAGAAAGGGAGCAGATGATAAACATCTGCAGCAAATCAGCAGGATACAAGATAAACTCAAAAATTTCAGTAGCCCTACATTATTCAGACAACAAAGAGACAGAGAAAGAAACCAGAGAAATATCACACATTACAATAGCCACAAGCAACATAAAGTATCTTGAGGTAAAGCTTACCAAACAAGTGAAAGGCCTATATATTAAGAAGTTTGTGGCTCTAAACAAATAAATTACAGATTATACCAGAAAATGGAAAGATCTCCCAGGTTATTGGATAGGAAGGATAAAAATAATAAAAATGACAATCTTGCCAAAAAAAAATCTAGAGATTCAATTCAATCCCTATTGAAATCCCACCACAATTCTTCACGGACCTTGAAAGGATAATAATCAACATTATATGGAAAAACAAAAGACCTGATATAGCCAAAACAGCCCTGTAAAATAAAAGAACTTCAGGAGGCATCACCATCAGTGACATTAAGCTCTAGTACAGAGCTATATGCCTGAAAACAGCCTGGAATTGGCACAAAAAAAGAAAGTTAGACCAATGGAATCAAACTGTAAATCCTGATACAAACCCACACACCTATAAACACCTGACTTTAAACAAAATGGCTAAAAGAATACAATGGGGCAAGGAAAGCCTCTTCAACAAATGGTGCTGGAACAATTGGATGAGGGTGTGTAAAAGACTGCAGATATTCCCATGTTTATCCCCATACACAAAACTCAAATCCAAATAGATCAAAGACCTCAACATCAATCCACCCAAACTGAGCATCTTAGAAAAGAAACTAGGAGGTACCCTTGAAGAAATTGGTATATGAGACCACTTCCAGAACATAACTCTAGGAGCACAGATACTGAGATCAACAATTAAATAAATAAATAAGATTTCACTTCAGGCATGCACCTCTGAGTAAGATTCAGTGATAAGAAAAAGGAAAAAGAAAAACAGAAAAGGAAAGATTCATCTACACTAGGGATGTCTGAGGAAATCAGAAAAAGAGACTACAGGTAATGTTTCTTTGGACAGAGGTTCAAAGAAAAGTAGTAAATAGGTCAGAGGAAGATATAAACTGTTGGCTGTGGACTCTCATATCTACAAATATAAATTGATTAGTAATTTTGACAAAACCAGGTTGACTGTTTAAAAGTGCCATTTATTTCTCTCAAAAAAAATATATGTACCTGTCAAAAAGTTCTATCTGTGTTTCCTGTTAGAAACCTGTTTATTGCAAGAATAGAGCTAAAACAAAAATGGTTTAAACATTTTTGCTGTCCAATGCAAATAGCTCTCAGCTCAAAATTTATCTCTGAGCACTGGTCACTAAATTCAGATTATCAGAATATCAGATGCCCTTTTAATGTAGATGACACTAATACTGTTTTATGTCTAAAGCTGTTAAAAATGGAAACTAGTTAAACTGTTACAATTAGTAACATAGTAACAATTACAATTAGTAACAAAATTAACATAAATTTAACAGTCACCAATGTCATAATGGCTTTAAAGACATAAAGGGTGCTTAAATTTGATATTACACAAAGAAATTACAAGATATATAATTGTTTTATAAGACAGTTTCTAAATGTTTAAATTCAGGAAGTTACATTGTATTTGTGCTTCTATTACCTTGTTAATGTTTGTAGTTAAATCAAAGGGCTAAAATTTAAGATCACAGCCATACAGTGCATATACTAACCAAAAGATGAGATGTTCATTTTTTATGTTACAGAAGGCAATCCATCCTTGCATTTGGTAAATTTGGAAGAGTAAGTTATTTAGATAAACTGAGTCACACAGTTGTTTTATGTTTCCCTAAAAGGAGTTTCAAATTAAAATCAGTATTTTTAAAGCTAAAACTGACAATGTAAAGTTCTACTTTTATAAAAGCTGGTAACCTATTATAAAATGTTAAGAAACACAAGTTACCAGCCATCCTTATAGATTAACTGTTGGTTATAGTCAAACTAAGTATTAATGATTAATAATAGGAATAAACATCACTCTGTCTCCTATACATGTTTTAAATAATTAAGGTTAAAACAAGTAACTGAAAACCAAGTTGTCTATTCAGATCTACCTACAAAGAATCAGAGAACCTAACAATGACCCAAGGTCTCTAAAGATGATTATGGGGCAGCACGGATTGTGATGACACTGACCAGGGAGCAAGATGTTCAAATACAATGCCTGCTGCAAGATAGGACGCAGCTCAATCTGTGTAGAGGCTACAGGGTACTGGAAAATTGTCTGCACCAACTTTGCCTAGACAAAATAAGGTCAGACATTTCCAAGTCAAAGTTCCACAGAGACAAAACAAAAAACAAAGCAAAACAAAAAACAAAAAACAAACAAACAAAAAAAAACCCTCTCCCATTATGTAGTTGGTGAAAAATTTCTCCCCTGAATGCCATAGACAATTGATTATGGCTAGTAATATAAGAATGGTCCCTGTCATTTTTTCAAATAGATTCAAAAGTTACATAAAATTTATCCTTCTCAGGTCTCTGATACTATTGCTGTCTCAGCTAACCAAAACTTTGTGAGCTTGGCAGTAAAGGCACCCTTAACATGGCTGCTAAAAAAGGATCTAAAAATACGAAGACATATAAGTCTTTTTTGAACATTTATGTATTAATAATGCATACAGTGTTCTGCCTGCATACATGTCTGCATGCTCAAAGAGGGTACCAGATCTCATTATAGATGCTTGTGAGACACAAAGTAGTTGCTGTGAATTGAACTCAGGACTTCTAGAACAGCAGCCAGTACTCTTAATCTCTGAGCCATCTCTCTAGCCCTAGACATATAAGTCTTAAAGATAGAAAAATAATTTACAATATAAAAATTCAGAGCTTAACATTTAATTAAGTTCTCTTCAGCTATTGAGCAGTGACTCTCAGCTGTTTAGACAAAATCTCAAGGTTTTATGATTTATTTTGGTTGTCATCTAAGTTTAAAAGTGAAGGACTTTTCATCAGGCGTAATGTACCTCTGACCAATCTGTATGTGGATCTCTCTTGACAGAAGAAAAATATATAAGCTTCTAACCCAAATCTATAGGTTTTCCTAGGACTCAAATGCGTAAGTACATTCCTGCTGTTTTACAGATACCCAATATCTACTTTTAGAAAATATAGATTTTGGTACAGATTGGTGATGATAATATAGCTAAAACACTTATGTCCTTTTATACAACACAGTTTATATAGGTTTCAGAGGAACAAATGTCATAAAGCTTGGATCCACTTCTCACCAGTCAAAAGGACTGCAGACAAGTACTACTTTCCTGAGGATGGAATTTTCTCCCTATACTTGCTGTCCTTCTTGATCAATACAGAGTTCCATATATATATATTGACTTATGTTCCCAAGTTATAACATGTCTTAGCAAATTTGTGTTTCTATCAGATGAGCATCAGCTACTGATTACATCCTGCTCCCTGCTCCTAAATACTGGTTTGGACTTAGTGTCATAGCTGTTGTGAATCTTTAACAGGGTCTATAAACTAATGCCTCTGATAAATGTTCCATTTCCTGAATCCCCCCTTCTTTTTTTTTTTTTTTTTTTTTTGATCTGGCATTTTACCCTTCTCACGCCCAAGAAACACTGCCAAAGTAAGCAGGAAGTAGTACAAGAAAGATTACATTTCACATTTTCCCTTGTTGAGATAATATATACATAGGGGACAAGATGACTAACCTTCAGGCCAAAAATCACCAGAAGACTTTTGCCTATTGGAGGCCCAAAAATTGGGCCTCTCATGTCCATAGCAAAGAGGGAATGTGATGGAAATTTAATAACCAAAATGTATAAAATTAGGGCTTATTGGAAGAATAAAAAGAACAAGAATTTCTGACAGTAGATAAATCCCTGATTAGAGTACAGAGCCCACAACCTGTTCTCAGGGGAAGTAAAAACAAAGAAAACCGCCCAACCATTCAGGTATGCTTATCGATCTTGCATAAACAAATGAAAGCTACTATTAACTTAGATCCATGATGACCTTGTAAATTAAATTTGTACTCTATGAACTCCCTGTATTTTGGAAACCTTGTCTACTGAAACTAATGGTCTCAAGCCTCCCTGTCTGTTTATCCTTTTAAAAACACTTCACTATTTTAGGCCACTACCTTACATTTACGATAGAGTGAAGTCCGAGCAGGCTTGATTTTTAGCAATACAAACCTTTTCCTTTTGCAGTCATGAGTTACTTCCTTGGAGGTTGAAGAAACTGGTAGACATAGAAGTAACAAGCTGCTCAGGGAGGCTTTATAGGCAATAGAACTCCAAGTGACAGCTATTTGAAAATCAAAACACTATTGTGTCAGGGATATGCCTGTATTACTTCCTGCTTAATTTTTGCTGTGTTTTCTTAGCTGCAAGTAGGCTAAAATGCTAGACAATACCAACAATAGGAAGGGGGAATGCAGGAAATCGAAGACTTATCACAGGCATTTATTTGTAGGCAATGTTGAAGATTCACATCAGCTGCACTGGTTCACCATAAGTCCGGGGAGAACAATATTGAGGAGCAGGCTTTAATCAGCAACTGATTCTCATCTGCCATAAGCACAAATCAGATGAGATATGTTCAAAGTGGGAACAGACGTTAAAACATATATAGTTAATTGGAACTCTTAGTTCCTTACCTTTAGTGATCAAGAAGTACAGCAAGACGAGGGAGAAAATTCCATCCTCAGAATAGCTGTACTTATCTGCAGTCCTTTTGAACTCTAAGAAGTAGATACATGCTTTATGGTGTTTGATCCTCTAAAGCCTATATGAACTGTATTATATAAAAGGACATAAAAGTTTTAGATGTATTATCATTACCAATCTGTACCATATTGTAGAAATAGTTGATATTGGGAATCTGTAAAAGAGCAGGCATATACTGATGCCTTTGAGACATATATGCATGCCGAACAGGTTATGCATAATTAATAAATAAATGTTCAAAAATGACTTTTATGTCTTTAAAATTTTAAATCCTTATTTAGGAGCCATATTAAGGCTTCCTAATATGGCCAAGCTGACAAAGTTATGTTTAGCCCAGCCAACAATACTTTCAGATCTGAGAAAGATATATTTAATTAACTGTTCAATCTCCTTAAAAAAAAAAAAAAAAAAGACAGGGACCTGTCGATATACTCCCAGCCATAACCAATTTTCTATGGCATTGAGGGCAGACGTTCTTCACAAAGTACATAATGTGAGAGGGTTTTGTTTTTTGTTGTTATTGTTCTTTGTTTGTTTGTCTTTTCTCTGTGGAAGAGGGACATGGAATTTCTGACCTTATTTTATCTAGACCAAGGAGGTGCAAGCAATTTTTCAGTTCCCTGCAGCCTCTAAAAAGTCTAAGCTGGGTTTAACCTGTCAACAGACATTGAGCATCTTGCTCCCTGGTCAGTTTCATAACAATCCATGCTGCCCCATAATCTTCTTTAGAGTCCTAGGGTCATTGTTAGGATCTGTGATTCTATGTCTGATATTATTACAGCTTTTTAGTTAACATTTAAATGCCTTATTCTACAGATCTCTGTACTATGAGAAGTCTGTCTAGGTACATCTAAATAGACAACTTTGTTTCAGTTACTTGCTTTAACCTTAATTATTTAGAACATGTATAGGTGACAGAGTTAGGTTTATCCCTGTTATTAATCATTAATACTTAGTTTGATTATAACCAAGAGTTAATTGATAAGGATGGCTACTAACTTGTGTTTCTTCATATTTTATAACAGATTAAACAGCTTTTATAAAATTAGAATATTGTATTGTCAGGTTTACCTTTAAAAATACTGATTTTAATTTGAAACTACTTTTAGGGAAACATGAACCATCTATTTGACTCAATTTATCTAAATAGTTTATGCTTGCCTAATTTAACAAAACAAAAATGCATTGCCTTTTGTATCATGAAAAATGAGCATCTCAACTTTTGGTTAGTATATAGAGCTTATGGCTGTGACCTTCAATTTTAGACCTTTGATTTAAGTACAGACATTAACAATATAATAAAAGTACCAATATCCTGTAACCTTATAAATTTGAACATTTAAATCTGTTTTTAAAAACAATTACACATCCTGCAATGTCTTTTTGTAATATCAAAAATAAAGCACCATTTAGTTTATGTCTTTAAACCCATTATGACATGGGTGACTGTTAAATTTCTAGTGTTACTAATTGTATCCTTTTAACTAGTTTGAATTTTTAAAGCTTTAGCCAAAAAGCAGTATATTAATATCATGTGGCTTAAGTGAACATCTTATTTATTTATTTAAATACTGAGTGTACCTTCTTACTGTGATGTCTTCCCCTGAGCGTCTCTGTACCCTCTGCACTCTTAACGCTTGGCTCATTTTTCTGCTTATGTGGGGTACACCAGCTCTCCTTTATTGATGCTTAATATGGATAAGGAGAAACAAGTAGGCTGAATCGATGTTTATTCAGGGAGAAATAACTTGCAATATAGAAATAGGACTACTAGCAGTTCCTGGTCCCAAGGATGCCTCTGGATGTACTCCTCTCCCTGTGCTGCAAGCAGTAGAGCACTTTGAGCCCCACTTCAAACTTAGTTCCCCTAGGTTACTCCTGTTCTGTCTCCACCCCAATTGGCATGGTCTATGCCACAGGTGCAAAAAAAGTGAAGATCTCACCAAAATCCCCATTTTAGTATAAAGAAAATATTTAGATTTGATGCAAAAACTATATACAAAACAGTGAATAACAAGTGTGCTCTAAGAAAAGGAAAAGGGAAGACATATAACTTAAGGCCTAAATATCTGGTACTAGGATGAAGTCAAAACAGGGATTACAATAGTGTTGTCCAAAGCTGAAAAGCTTAAGTCTACTAAGAAATATAGCTGACTAGGAAGAGAGAATAATACTTGTGTTAATTTAATATTGAACCTCATCAAAGACCTGAGAAGTAAAATAGCAATACTAGGGTAGGCAGGAAGTGTGGATGACCAACTTCAAAAAGTGCAGAAAGGACAGAAACAGCTACCTGGATAGTCAAGGTCTCACCCCAAGGTTGTTATAACCAGTTTTTTCTAAGGCCTAGAGTACCTGAGAGACCAAAATAAAAGCAAGGAGGTAAAAAGGCTGTCTTACCCTGACTTGGCAGGGTTCAGCAGTCTTCTAAGGACTGAAATCTACTCAGCATTCTTTATTTGATTATCTGATCTTCAATCACAAAACTTTCTAGAGACTTCATTGAATCAGTATGTCTCTTGCTTTCTACAACTACAAATGATTCCATATTTTTAATATTCTCATTCTTAGATATTATCTGAATGGCATGTAAAATGCCTTCCAGAAACAACGTTCTATCTGATAGCTTTCCATTATCCTCAGACATGGAACGGATTCTGCTAGTCTTTCCATGGGATGTTCCAGTTTTTTAAGATTATTAGCAGCTTCGTTCACCTAGGAATTAGCTGTTTGTGACATCATGTTAATGCAGTGCACTGTTTCTGTTTTGGTTATTGAAGCATTTGACATAGAACAAATTCTGTTTTCTAGTGGGTCATTTTTATGTTCCATGTTTTGTATTCTAGATGTCAGCTCTCTATTTGCATCTCTAATATTCTGAATCTTTTTCTCATCAGGTTGATACCCATTGCCTTTACAAAAAAAAAACAATAATGTATATATTGGTTAAGCCATGATTTTCTTCTGTTATAATACCTTCTATATATGAAGGAATTTCTAAAGTCTTGCATCATAAGATTATCCACCCTAGGTTTGGAACAATTGATCCATATATTTTATCATCTTAAATTGTGAAGAATATTGCATTTACCTTAGGTGTAATTCTGCTGTCCTTGAACTTTGACATTTTTAGTTGTTGAACTCAGCTTGTGGTGATAATGCCTGTGGTTTCCCACCAAATCGCATCCAGAAGCAGACAATCCTTCTGATGTTGGTCCCTGAAGAATAGCTCTTAACAAACTAAGGCAAGCAAAATTTTGTTAAACAAATGAGTGAAAGGAGCCTTGTGCAAATTTCGGGGACGCCAGGGCTAACAGGTGTAGCCTCTTACTGGCGCCATTGGGCAGCAGGAAACACACAAGCTGGCCAGGCGCCATGTGCACCACAGCTGCAAATGCAAAGTGGGGAATTGGCAAAAGATGAGAAGCAGTGCGAGCTTTCTCAGGGCTGAGGTGGGGGTAAAGTTGTAGGACAGAGGCAAATGTCCCTCAAGCTGTGGTATTGCCACCTGGTTAGGCAAGGAACCCTGCCCATTTGGGGAGGGTGTGGGAAGCGAGCAGCGTCTGCCGCCTTGGTGAAAACCAGGTCCAGTGAAAATCCAGATTCTGCTTCGGACACCAGATATTGATGTTCGATAAGGATCAGGAGAAAAAATGGGCTGAATAGATGTTTATTCAGGGAAAAAATAACTTACAACATAGACAGATGAACTCCAGCAGGTTCCTGGTCCCAGGAAGCTGTTCCTGTGCTGCAGTCAAGAGAGCTCTCCCAGTATCCTCCTCAAAATTAGTTCCCCCGGGTCACATCCGGCCCTGTCTCCCCACACCCCCAAAGGGCGTGATCTATGCCGCAGGGAGGGACAAGGTGATTATCATACTACAAATACTGAATGCTCCATTTAATTCATATGTCAAACTTTAGTCAACCAATGGTGGGGCAATGGCAGAGGTGTTCTATTAATATGTAGAAAGAGCAAATAGGAATCGCTTCCCCTAATACTAAAGACACTCCATAACTGCACATATTATCTGCCTTAAGGAACAGCATACTTGCACGTATTCCCTGTCTGAAGGGTGTGTGTCAGCCTGTATGGGCCCAAATATATTGCTTTTAGATAGGAGATATTCACAAAAAAGGTCCAGACAACCTATAGTAGGAAAAATAATATCTTAGGACAATAGTTGTTATTTGAGCTCTCTGTACCCATGACAACTTGGAATGGGTTCCCATATAGGATTTCAGATGGGACCGGCAGGCAGAATGTGTTCCAGAACTGTCAAAGCCACTCAGGGAAGCTTTATATGGAATTAGATGATGAGATCCATCTTTAACTACTTGGTGGCAGTGCACATGTTTAATATCAGAACTAAGGATGCTGTCAGTAATCAAAAATGAAATACAATAATAAAACAAAACACATAAGGAAGAATCAGATTCACTTTAATATGGGTCTCATCATCTAGTGGTATCCTGCATGTATAAAGGGTATTGAAGGAGGAGGCTCTCCTTCTCTTGCTGCTTGCCCTAGCTATGGGTACCAAGTTTATTACTTTACTAGCTTTAGAGCTTTCTTCTTTGGACTTTAAGAGTATAATGATGACGACATGAGACATGAATCCTGGTGAATTAAACAACTGCTGTAGTCTTCAGATATCCATTGTTAGGCAGCCATTTTTTAACTACATGGACCACAGCCTATGAGACATTATAATAAATCCATGTATTACATGTATGCTGAGATATATCCCACCATCTCTGTTCATGCAGAGAACCTCAAATAATCCAGATAGTTTTTGCTTTCTTTTGATTTTAACGTGGTACTGAACATGTGTTGACTAACAATATTGCTCATAAATACAAACTTCCTAGTTTCATTCCTCTCCAACTCTTCAACTTTCTAGGAAGACTACTGTTTTCATTACTATGCTATTTCCAACCATTTGCTCTGAGTTTCAAGGCTAAAACTCCTACATTCTTAGAGCCATCATCCAGCTTTCTAGGAGGAGAAAGAGCAACTATCTTCTTTGTCATCTGGATCCTGCTTCTCTTTCTTGATTTTAAGTGCCTGTGACAACCAGGAAAAGAGCAAATTCAGTTCACCTGAACTCAATGTTAAGCTATGTAACACTTATCTCTTTTTTGTATCCCTATTTGTCTCTGTAGGACTTTGGCTGCAAATCATGTCAAAGGAGAAACTCCTGATTTACAAACAGCCCCTAGGCCCATCCTCATATCATAATAGAAGTCATTCTGAAGCTGCTTAAGAGGGAACTATTGGATTGGTCTGCCAGATGGTCCAGTTTTCTTCTAGAGAAAATCCTATTTTGGCCAGATGGGCAAGATGAGCACAGAGGAGAAGTGTTTGAAAAGGTAAACACTGTTGTGTTGAGGGGTTGACTGAGCAAGAAAGTCATCTGTTTAGGTCCTGACTCATAAAGAAGGAACATAGCTCCTTCTCAAACCCATTAATGAGCTTAGCAGATTCAGTATCAGCCTGGGGACCTAGACTTAGACCCTCAGGTATTGAGAATTAAATAGATGCTGTCTTTTAACATAATGAAGATGCATAGGAGAGAATGTAATTGTCACAATCCAGAGCCTTGGTGGATGGGTTGTTTCATATCTTGTGAACACTATTCTTCCCATCACATGGAGCTGTGGTTATAGATCTAAAGGAACTGAGGGCATAACAGTAAAGTTCCCTAGATGCACTGTGTTCTCCTCATGATGCAATGTGTGAGTAGCCTTCTCATGAGCTGGTCAAATTGAAAGATAACTCCTCCTGACTTCCTAAAATTCTCCCATTTCTTCCATCTCCCCCTGAAATTAGGGAACAGGAAGCTATTCCTGATAAGAAGCTTACTTAGAATAAGACATACTTTAAGCAAGACATCCCTTCCCCAGGTTTTATCTTTTCTTTGTTTTGCCTTTCCACTTTCCCTCATCTTCACACACCTCTACCCCAAGACCTGTCAGTGAAGTGTGAAAGTCTGTTTCATGTCACTCATGTACTATTAAATAATTATGGTAGAAATTTTTTTGTTGAAGTCTTTAATTGCCTTCCTGGCCATACTTGCTGTTTTTTTTTTTTTTATTACTATTTAAATTCTTCAAAGTTTCAGTTGTAATCTGACACTAAAAGAATTTAAAAATGGCAGTATCTATGTAATGCAAAAGTCTGTTTTAGGATCCAGGTTGTGGTGGTGCTTGCCTTTAACCCCAGTACTCAAGAGACACAGGCAGGCAGATTTCTGTGAGTTTGAAACAAATGTCATGATCACAGCTAGTTTCTCTACAACTGAGGCTATTGCACAGGGAAACCCTGTCTCAAAATCCCCCAACAAATCTGTTTTAGGCTATGTCCCATTTTCCCATTAGCCAGAAAAAATGCATGCTATCATTACAAAGATATTCTTTATTTATCTCTTAAGTCTATGGAGTTTTTTCTCATTGGAAAGGCAAAAAATAGGACAGCTGCACTTCCAGCTTTTTAGAATTATGTTTCTGAAACAGGCTCACTATTTATGACATAGGTGTCCTTGATCCCAGTTTCTTGCTTCTCTTGATTATCTCTTCTTAAATAAATGAATGTATTCCTTCAGTGCATGCTTTAGACCAGGTATCTTAAACATTTTATTTGTGGATACCAATTATTTTTACAGAAATATTTAATAAATAGACCTCATTAATCTGTAACATTGCAATTTGATTTAAAATATGACCCACTCCAAAATCACAAATGATCTAAAAATACCAGAAGATGAAAAATTATGTCCTTAGAGTTTTAAAATTGTACATTTACGTCATGGAGTAAACTATCCATTGCATTTACAGGAAAACAAAAAATTCATGAGTAGCATGTTTTCTGCCTTTAGACTAGAGTAAAATGAATAGTTTTTCTGAGTGTATTGCAAGGGGAAACAGGGTAGGTAATCAGCTGCTTAAGTTACCATCATGAAAAATGCCCTGCTTCAGGAAACGTGATGGTTTGAGTGTGATTGGGCCAATGATGTTATAGGGAGTAGTACTATTATAAGGTGAGGCTTTGCTGCAGTTTGGTTTGCATTTTGGGAAGAAGAACATCACTGATGATGGGCTTTCGGTGTTTCCATGTTCTGGATATGAGCAAGTGTGTAAGATGACATCCTCTGGCCTGTGTATCAAGATGAAAACAGCATCACATTCTTCTTCCAATCATGTTTTCTCTTATTATGACAATGGACTGGACCTCTGAAACTGTGGGTGACTGAAATTAAGTGTCTTCTATATAAGATCTCTCTTGGATAGAATAGTGGTGAATATCTCATCCCTGTCATTGGTTAGACCAGGATTGGGTTCCCTGACTGGGAGAGTACTACTCAAGAGTCAGAGTCAAGCAGATCTCTGTTAGTTGGAGACCAGACTGATATATAAGACTAGTTCCAGGACAAACTCCAAAGCCACAGAGAAACTCTCAAACACCAACAACAAGACTTGTGGAATTTGTTTGTGTATATACACAGCAATAAAAAAAATCTTAACTAATGCATATTAGGTGATTATGTTCTTTAAATACTCAGGGTGCATTAATTTATGTCAGGTGAATGAAGACAGACTAGATTTGTGTGATCGAAATTTTGCAAGTTTATATTGAGCTGGGCCATGGCACACAAGGTTAGGTCAATGAAAATTGCATGGATCACATTTAATCGTGCCTGTACTACCCTGTGCTGGGAAGAAACTACTGCAAATCCTTCAGGATGAGGCTTTGGATGTTCATTGAGAAGCAAATACAGATCATTTATTCATGGTTTACCAAACCCTGTGGCTGGTATTGGGGACTGCAAATAGAGGAATATGAAAGAATTGAGTTCATTTAAGAACTTTAATTTTGCTGTAGACTCTGTGCAGAAAGAGGTGGGAGACAGAAGGAACACCAGCAATTTCCTGTTTTCCATTGGTGAAAATTAGAAGTGTGCAGCCTGTAATCAATTTTAGATGATGTACAAAATGCCTGGCTGGCCATTTCTTTGTGTACATCCACAGACAAGAGTAATCAATAATCTGGATAATGGACAGATGTTAATATGAAACCAAATTGCAGGCTCTCTTGTAGGAGCTCCAATGTAAACCACTGCCACACAGCATGATGCATGTCTAGGTTTCAGAGCTTGAAGAGCAGCTCTGCCTAGCTGTCATTGCTATTGGGATTTTGAGGGATCATGTGACTTGTGCTGACCAGGTCAATGGCCTTTGTGCTCTGAGCCTACCTGTATATATGTTCCCTGAGGAGAATGAGATAGCTTTCATATCAGTATCCATACTGGTCTGTGGTGGTGCAAAACTTTAATCCAAGCACTTGGGAGGTAGAGGCAGACAGATCACTGTGAATTCTAGGCCAGGCTGATTTTCAAAGAAAATTCCAATCCTACAGAGAAACCCTGCCTTGGAAAACCAAATCAAACCAAAAGAAAACAAAAGAGAAACAAAGATTGCTTTCCTGTGTGCATCACAGGCTTGCTTTTGGCATGTTTTGGAACACACAAGGGAGAAACTATAATTTTGGCTTCTGGAATTTAGAAATATGGCATTCCACATTCAGGTTTGTCTTACATGTGCCCCGTACAATTTAAACATCAGTGGAAAAAGGAGATGGGGATCATCCTTCAGCAAGATTTGACCAGAGTGCTTTTAACTTTCCATTACCACATTTCAACCAGGAAAGTTGAAATCAAATAACATTCTTGTACTTAAGACATAATCTTTCCTGCTATAGGATGTCTGAGCCTTGATGGTGAATATCTCCCATCTAAATAACAATATGTCTGGGCCCAGTCAGTTTTACACACACCCTTCAGGCAGGGAGTAAGTGCAGCTATACAGTGCCTGAAGGCAGTGGCTGAAGTTATGGAGTGTGTTTAGTATTATGGGAAGCAATTCCTATTAGCCATTTATAGATATTAATAGAAATCCTCTGGCATTGCCCTAACTTTGGTTGATGACTTAAGTTTAATGAATGAATAAAATGGAGCTTCATTTTTAAAGGGCCACGAAATACCATCATACTTGAAGAAATATTTTACAGGATCCACAAAGTGGAAGCCATATGGATCCTAATGAGTCTATTCCTTTAATAGCTTTAGAGAGCATTTCTTTGAAATACTCGTGTATGCTGAAGACCAGCTGAGACATCTAGATTCATAAACCAAACAACTACAGAATTCTTCAAATTTCCATTGTTAGGCAAATATTAAGTGAGAAGCCCTCAGCTTCTGAGACAGCCCATTAATCCACTTTCAACAAAAACAGAGGGCTGTATTCTTCCATTCCTGCTCAAGTAGAGAACATTGAATAATTCAGCTCTGATTTCACCTGCGCAATGTGGAAGCTGAGCTGGCTCACTATAGTGCTCATAGAGGCATTCTTCCCAGCCACTTTCTCTCTGAATATTCAAGTTACCATGAAACAACACTTTTTATTATTATTCATTTCTCAAAAAATTGACACTAACTTCAGGATTAAAACTCACAATGCAATGGAGATATCACCCAGGTGTCTGTCAGGGACAATATATCATCTTGTTTGTGATATGGTTCCTGCATTTTTTTCATGGTTTTCTGAGGTGCCTGTGGCAACCAGGTAAATACTACCCACAATACTTTTGATCTCTGCAAGAATCTATAGAACAGACACCTTTTATGCCCTAAGTCTCCTTATTTTTTTTTAATATTCTGGGCAGCATGATCTACAGAGAGAGTTCCAGGATCAGCCAGTATTGAAAACCTGTGTTGGAAAATCGATAAAGTAAAACAAAAATAATTAATTAATGAGAAAAAATCTACTACAAAATGAAGGAATGAGTAGTAGTAATAGTTATAGTTGTAATCACAATAATCATCCTCCTCCTCATCACCATCATAATAATAATTAAGATTCTGAATTGTCCAGCTTGGTCCACAAAATGTGTTCCAAGACAAAAAGTAGTACACAGCCAAACCCTGTCCTGAAAAACAAAAATAAATGAATAAATAAATAAATAAGAATATAAAAGAAAAAGAAATGCATGTTTTTACTTTGTCTTTAAGAACACTTTAACCATTGAGGACTTACTCTTGTCACCCAAGCCTCACTAGCCAATCAGGGAATCTGGGCCCAAAGGCTAACCTAAGGTTTTTCAGGAAACTTCCTGGAGCCATGCTGCAGGCTTGATTTTATAGCACAATAGGCTCCACTGGATTGGTTGCTGTTCTGTGAAAACTGCTATAAAAAACTATGAAGAGCATGGATGAGCAAGGAAGACATAGAATGGTAAGCAAGGGAATGCTATCCTAAGATTAACAGGATGGTATTTGGAGGCAGAGAGTCTGTGAGTCAGGGCTTCCCTGAGGATGGTTGAAAACCTATTGAGTCATTCAAATTTGTGAGGTCCCATGTATTCCTAGAAGCTATGCAGATCATGGTGCAAAATATGAATACTTCTACTTTTGGGCTGAATCTGAGGATTGATTTCAATCAGGGAGCATTTTATGGAAATGTCTTTATAGTCAGCACCAACATGCTTTTCATGAATATGGAAGGCAAGTTGCAGAACATGGAGAGGTCCAGTTTGTTCAGTGCATTCAAAATGTTCTTTTTTTTTAATTTTATATAACTAAGTCCATTTAAATGAAAACAAATATTTAGACCATATTTGGGAATTTGGGCGTCGTTCCTTCAAAACTACTTCCTGCTTGTAAGGGGCGCTGTCATCGGGGATTCTAAGAAGATGCAGAAATCCTGGCTGAAGTCTGTAAGACTGCTTGGTCCAGCTGTTTTGAGTTTAGTATCACCTGCTACTCTGTTTCAGGTGGTCTGGCTTGATCAAACCACATTAGTCTGGAAGGAATCCACAGCTTTTCATTTTCTGTGGAAACAAAAATAAAAATCCTTTTCCCCAGTAACTTGTCCTTGAACTTAAATTTCGGAGTCAAAGCATTTTTTTATTATTTAATTTATAATTTTACATGTCGATCCCAGTTCTGTCTCCCTCCTTTCTTTCCTTCTTCCCTCCCTCCCTCCCATTTACTCTCTCTGCCCTTTCACATGCACCCTAACCACCCTCCCATCTCATCCCCGCAACCCAATTCAATGTGTAGGGGAATGCCATCACGTTGGGGTCATGTAGATCTGACAGGTCATGTGAAGTAGGGACTAGGGCTTCTCTCCTGTCTCTAGGTTAAGGCACGTATCCCTCCATGGAGGATGTGTTTGCAAAGTCCTTTTGTACACCAGGGATACATCCTGGCTCCACTGTCTGAGATCCTTTAGACTGCTCAGTCCTTCTGCCTGAGACCCATATTCAGGGGGGCCTGAGTGAGTCCCATGCTTCCTTCCCAGCTATCAGTCTGGTGGTCCGTTAGCTCCTCCCTGTTCAGGTAAGCTGTCTCTATGTGTTTCTGCAGTCTGGTGTTTCTGTCCTCTCCATCTGCATCTGGGTTGTAGTTCAACTCAGTGTTTATGTATGGGTGTTTGCTCCTGTTTCCAACAGGCATTAGTTGAGGGATCCATGGAGAAGTTAGTTGTTGATCTCACTCTCTGGGAAGGGCATTAATGATAGCCTTTCCATGGAAGCTCAAATTGTTAGTTGGCTGCACTCTTGTAGTTCTCTAGACCTTTCTTTGTGTTCAGTTTTATCCTCAAAAAAATATTGGCTCCCTCTTTTATGTTCTCTCTATCTCTCTCTCTCCTGTCTTCTATTCCTAACTGGGCTAAATCTTCCTGGATGCATGTGTTTTCCTTTCTTCCCTCTCATTTTCTCTTACTTCTCTCCCCCTTCACTGCCCCCCACCACTTCCCCTGTGCTCTGGGGGAATTGTCCCTTCCCGGTTCTGTGACGGACTTTATATGAATCTCTTAGAATACACCACTGGTGGTGTGAATTACAGGCCGGTGATCCTTTGATCTAGGTCTAAAATCCATATATGAGTGAGCACCTACTATGGTACTCTTTTTTGTGACTGGGTTACCTCATTCAGGATGGTTTCTTCAAGTGCTATCCACTTGTCTGCGAATTTCCAGATACCACTATTTTTTTTCTGCAGAGTAGTGTTCCATTGTGTAGATGTGCCACATCTTCATTATCCATTCTTCAATTGAGGGACATCTATGTTGCTTCCAGGTTCTTGCTATTACAAATAGTGCTGCTATGAACATAGTTGAACAGATGTCTTTGTTACCTGGGTGTGGATCATTTGGGTATATGCCTAAGAGGGGGATGACTGGGTCCTGTGGTTAACTACTTCCCATTTTCCTGACGAACCGCCATACTGATCTCCAAAATGGCTGTATGAGTTTGTACTCCCACCAGCAGTGGAGGAGTGTTCCCCTTTCTTCACATCCTTTCCAACATGAGTCATCATTGGTATTTCTAATTTTAGCCATCTGGCAGGAGTAAGATAGTATCTCAACATTGTTTTGATTTACATTTCCCATATAGCTAAGGATGTGGAGCACTTAATTAAGTGTCTTTCAGCTTTTTTGATTTCCTCTATTGAGAATTCTTTCTTCAGTTCTGTACCCCATTTTTTAATAGAGATATTTGGTGTTTTGTTGAATGGTTTCATGAGTTCTTTTATATTTTGGAGATCACTCCTTTGTCAGATATAGGATTGGTAAAGATCTTTTCCCTGTCTGTGGGCTTCCCTTTGGTCAGGTGGACTGTGCCCTTTGCCTTACAGAAGCTTCTAAGTTTGAAGAGGTCCCATTTATTAATTGTTGCTCTCAGTGTCTGTGCCCCAGGAAGCGGTCTCCTATACCAATTTCTTCTAGAATACGTCCTACTTTCTCTTCTAAGAGGTTTTATGGGGCTGGATTGATGTTGAAGTCTTTGATCCACTTGGACTTGAGTTTTCTGCATGGTGACAGACATGGGTCTATCTGCAGTCTTCTACACACCCTCATCCAATTGTGCCAGCACCATTTGTTGAAGATGCTGTCCTTGCCCCATTGTATAATTTAGCTGTTTTGTTGAAAATCAGGTGTTCATAGGTGTATGAGTTAATGTAAGTATTTTATATTTGATTCCATTTGTCTATCTGTCTATTTTTATGCAATTACCAGGCTGTTTTCAGAAGTATAGCTCTATAGTAGAGCTTAAAGTCAGGGATGTTGATGCCTCCTGAAGTTCTTTTATTGTATACGGTTGTTTTGGCTATTCAGGGTCTTTTGTTTTTCTATGTACAGTTGATTATTATCCGTTCAAGGTGAGTCAAGAATTGTGGTGGGATTTTAATGGGGATTGCATTGAATCTGTAGATTGCTTTTGGCAAGATTGCCATTTTTACTATATTTATCTTACCTATCGAAGAGCATAGGATATCTTTCCATCTTCTGGTATCTTCTTTTTTTCTTTAGATCATCAAAGTTCTTATTATATAGGTCTTTTACTTGTTTGGTAAGCGTTACACCAAGATACTTTATGTTTCCTGGTGGCTATTGTAAAGGGTGATGTTTCTCTGAATTCTTTCTCTGTCTCTTTGTTGTCTGAAAAAAATTAGGGCTACCGATTTTTTTTTTTTTTTGAGTTTATCTTGTATGCTGCTAGTTTGCTGAAGGTGTTTATCAGATGTAGGAGTTCAATGGTAGATTTTATTGGGTTGCTTATGTAAACCAGCATATCTTCTGCAAATAGAGACAGTTTAACTTCCTCCTTTCCAATTTGGATCCCGTTGATCTCCTTTTGTTGTCTTATAGCATTAGCTAGAACTTCTAGCATGATATTGAAGAGATATGGAGAGAGAGGGCAGCCTTCTCTTGTTCATGAGTTTAGAGGCTTAAGTTTTTTCTCCATTCAGTTTGATGTTGGCTGTTGGTTTGCTGTATATTGTTCTTATTATGTTTAGGTATGTTCCTGTTATCCCTGACCTCTCCAAGACCTTTATCATGAAAGGGTATTGAATTTTGCCGAAGGCTTTTACAGCATCTAGTGAGATAATCATATGGTTTTTCTTTTTCAGTTTGTTTCTATGGTGTCGTGTCCAACCTACCCCTTCAAGGAACACATGACTGAGGCAAGATCTTCTTCAAGCAGTTTATTCAAGATCCTTGAACAGCTTCTTCTTCTGACCCCAGGAAAACACCCACACAGGCTTAAATCCCCATGTGATGACCAACCCCAATGAGCCACATGGACCCTGCAGATAGGCTGCTCTTATAAAGAAACAAGCAAGCTGAACAGTTTAGCCAAATAAGGACTTGTTTACAACAGAGCGCTCACCATTGGGAAGGTGGAAGGCAGAAGCCAGCACCATCTTTAAGGCATGGAACTTTGCAGCTCTCTACAGTTCCCCTTTTTTGTTTTATTAATGCAACAGGCAAGGGTAGTGTTCTGATCTCCAGTAACTTAGTGGACATTGTAAGGACCCTGAATCTTGGTAGTCAGCCAAGTCAGTGGCACACCCATCTGGTATCTTTTTCCTGGAGGTGGGACCTCAGACACCTACCCACATGCAACCATAATTGCCCTTCTCAGAGTTGCTTGCATCCAGAGCCAACTTGGAGTGCAGTGCTAAGCCATACAACCTGAGAGTGAAGGATCAATTCTTACTCATGACAGCAAGCCATGTCTGGGGGACTGCCCTGCCTCAATGGCTGTAAATGGCTGGAAAACCATAGCTGCATGCTGCCTCTGAGCAAGTGTCAGCCTACAAAGGCACTACAGGCCCACAAGGGAGATAAGCAGCAAGAGTATAGCTTTGTCTCCCATTCCCTCCCATTCTTTCAGGTGGTTCATGGCTTAAGTGATCCATGTAGATAGTCCCTCTGCAGCTGAGATGTTGACTCGGGTGTAATACACATGCATGATGGAAAGTCTCAGGTCCTGCATTAACTTATCAAATAGCCTAAAAATACTGAGAAATCTGGTTAGGCATATTGGTAGCCACTGAATACTTTTGATATGGCACAGAAGTCACACATAGCCCTGTCATCTTCCATTCACATCCTATTTGTGCCAACTGCCACAAAGTGTCTATTTGCTCCTGCACCAGATCAATTCTTTGTTTCATGATCATAAGACTTCCTTTTAACTGATCACCAATTGTGGACTGAGCATCCAAGGCGATAGCCACATTCTTGGACAATTCATTTAACTTAGAGGCTGTCTGTACTGATGTGCTCATGGCCATGGCAGCCGTGACTGAACCCACAACTGCAAAAGAGCCCAATATGGCTGCTGTAATGCCAAAATCTCTCTGACATCTAAACACTGTTATAGGACTCGGGGCAAAAACAGGCATGGGAATCCATCTGCTAGCTTGAGGAGGCTTAGGATTGAATCATTCACCAAAATGCTCAGAGGCAGACCAAGCAAATTCAGCCACCCCATGGCCTACGCCCCTTTTCATAAGGAAAGGAGACAAATCTGTGCAGCTGCCATTAATGCCACACAAGAGCCAGAGATCAAAAGGGTTGGAAATATCCACCTGCTGCAGATCCCAATCAGCAAAGTTTCTCCCAGAAAAGTTTTTATTGAAGCTGTTACTAATTCTTGGCAAGAAGATAAAATATCCCTTGCTCGCCCAAACAACCTCTTTTGATTGACATCCGGTCCAGGGAAGGAATCCACCTCCTTGTTTACTCGAACAATGAGGGTCCCACTTAGGCTGATTGGGTGCTGGCTTGTCAAACTCACTTTTAGCAGGCCACCATCCACTTACCCAGGAGGCGTTGACCTACCTAATGGAGCCTCCCGTGGTGGTAACATCAAACCAAGCTGTAGATTGATTAAATAACATAATGCACTGACTCTTATCCTAATATCACATAAAAGCATAGGCTTCCTGTTAAATCAAAACTCCTATTTTCATTTATACTAGTATTCTCACTCTCATAAGGCAAATAAGGTAAATCTAAGCTTCATCTGCACTGGTGGCCAAATCAGGCTGATGATCAACAGCAACAGCAGGCTCTTCATGTTTGTTGCACTTTCTTACAATCCTCTCTGGGACCCACAACAGTTCTTGGCGATCCTGGGGGAAAACACAAACAGACCCTCTCACCCATGCCAACACCAGATCAGGACCATGCCAAAACCCGGTGATCACATCTTTACATTTCACATAGCCTTTTAGGCTTCCTCCTTGCTGCTGATGACGATCAGCAGTGGGAAGGCCATCAACATCCAAAATTAAAAAATTAAGGGTAAAAGGGGCTAAAGATATTCCTTCCTTGGGAGTATGGCCTTGGCCTACTCCCCCTTTTTGTTTTATTAAGCATTCTTTTAGGGTGCGATGAGCTCACTTTACAATCCCTTGTCCTTTGAGGATTGTAGGGTAACCCATGAACAAGCTGAACTTCCATTTGTTTGCAAAAGGAAGTAAATCTCTGAGACATAGAGGCTGGCCCATTATCAGTTTTTAGCTGTTGCAGTTTTCCCCAAGCCGCCCAGCCTTCCAGGCAGTGTCCAATGACATTGTGGACTTTTTCTCCACTTAAAGGCGTAGCATGTACCACACCTGAACAAGTATCCACAGAGAAATGTACATATTTCAAAGCTCTGAATTTCTGAAATTCATCTACCTTATCTTTAGAGGCATTAACCCCCTAGGGTTTACCCCCACACCAAGTGGGTGTTGGTATTTTAAGACCCCCATGAGACCCCAAGAGTTGATAGCCTGTCAGGGGGGAGGGCCCTTGCCCCCAAGAGACGAGACCAGAGCACTGGATGCAAGTGCAAGAAGTTATTTATTGTTTACACTGGTACCTGTGGACGCTTCAGTCTTTCAGAGGACTGAGCATGCCGATGTTAAAACTCAGGCAAGAGTTTCTTGGTAACCACTTTTGCAGTCTCGTGTTTGGTAGGGAATGTTTTCATCCCTTCTGAGAAGGTATCTGTGAAAGCTAGTAAATATTTATAACCATACATTCCACGTTTGACTTCAGTAAAGTCTGTTTTTCAATGGACATCAGGCCTATGGCCACAAAGCCAGATCCCAGAATTCAGTTTGGTTTTTCCTTGGTTGATCTGGGCACAGGCCAGACAGTTAGCAGTTACTTGTTCCAGTAATAAATTCTGATTGGGAAGGTAAGTTCCAATTTCTTGTCTATCTAGCAAAGTTTTCATCTTTTTGGCGCTCAGATGAGTCAGTTTATGGAGGTGGTCTATTAACATTTTTGCCATTTTTATAGGCAGTATAGTCTTTCCTTGGTAGACCCAGCATTGCCGATTGGGGTCATAATCTGTACCTAGTTTTTGAACAATGTCCAAATCCATTTCATCATAGTCCCAATCTGGAGTCTTAGCTGTTTCCTTTTCAGTCAATATGCTTATAGTCAATAGTTGGGGGCCTAAAGCTGTAGTGAGATGGTCCTTCTGTGGCACTGACCACGCCCATTGGGGGCGAGGCAGCGGGCAGAAAAACTGTACTCGTTACAAATGGCGCCCATGTGGCTAGTAAGAACTTCCACTTAAACATTAACAAAAGCTTCAAAAAGGGTTTTAGAAACAAAAGAACAAAGACAAACAAGCTTTCTTGGTAGAAGCATTTTTCTTGGTTGAACTCTACTTGCAAGAGACAAGCAGATTGTGTGGCTCCTTTAAGAGAGGTTTCCTGACTCAGCATAAGCAGCAAAAAACTGCATGGCTTTTAAGAAGCACTACTAACAATTTATTGGTGTGTACGAGAGCATGCAATGGCAGTGACCACATCTCCAATCTGGCAACATGGGGCTGGATGGCAGTGTAGACCAAGGCAGAAAGCACAGCTCTCATTGCTGGAGGTAAAATAGATGCCTCCATGTTTGATAAACTGCCACAGAAACAACTATGAATTTCATTTTAGTAATGTTGTTGTTTAACAGATAAAGACTTGTGGCCAGACGAAGATAAAAATTTACAGTAAAGACAGATCCATATTAAGAATCTAAAAGTTTACAGTGTGTTTTAAAATAAGGAGACATGGAAAAAAATAAAATGGGTTTAAAAAGACAAAGAGGAACTGGGTGTAGTGGCACATGCCTTTAATCCCAGCACTTGAGAGGCAGAGGCAAGCAGATCTTGTGATTTCAAAGATGCACCTGTTGGGGCATCTGCTCTTGACAAATGGAATTTCTGTTGAAGAGTCCTTGCATTTACATGAAATTGCTGATGGAATTGCCTAGCCTGATCTAAAGATGAGCTGTAAAAAATACATTCCACCATTGTCCATTGATCAACAATGTAATTTCCTTCACTTAAGGGCCCAGGCAGGCAAACCCGTATGACCTCTAATATGATGAATATAAAAGCCTTTCTTTCTCAACCTAATTAATCTTTGTAACTCTTGTAAGAGTGAACAAACAACACTACTAATTTTAATAGGACCTGCTAATTCCAAAATTTTTACTGCATTCACCACATATGCTGAATCTGAGATCAAATTAGATGCTAATGGGCAAATTTTGAATACTTCGACTACAATTTTCAATTCCACAATTTGAGGGGAACCTGCCTGAAATTGACACAACACAGGAGGCTTATTTGCAATCATATATGCCCCACAACCAGTCTTTGAACCATCAATAAAAACATTTGTTTGGCACTCCACTAAGTGGGATTGAGGAAGTTACTTTTGGAAAAATCACAGGATGTTCCTTTAAAAATGATATTAAATCATGTTTTTGATAATGATTATCTATCGTTCCTTCAAACCCACATTGCAATTTGGCCCAATTATCAATAGTGCCACACAAGATCTTAACCTGGTGACAGTAGTAAAGCACCACAAGTAGCGCTGGGGGTGGTCCAAAAATTGAATGCTTTGTTGAATTCCACTGTGAGGCAAACTAGCGACTGCTGTGGGATAACGTTCTATTGCTTTCACTGGGGAGATTTTGGGATGAATCCAAAGAAATGATCCGTCCTGACATAACAACCCAGTAGTCTGATTTTAAGTAGGGAGAGTGCAAAATGTGATAGCTTGACCTTCCTTCCATCTAGATAGAAAAGCATTTTGTAGTCTTTCCTCAACTTTACATAAGGCTTCTCTCGCTTCAACAGTCAATTGCCTAGGAGAATCAAGAGCTGGATCCCCTACTAATATATTATATAATGGCTTTAATTCATAATTTGGCAACTTTAAATAACTCCTAATCCAATTAACATCTCCTAATAACTTCTGAAAGTCATTTAACGTTTTCAAATTATCCTTTCTCAACTCAATCTTTTGAGGAACAATTTGTCTTTCATACACTTTGGCTCCTAAATAATTAACAATCTTATCCTTTTGAACCTTTTCAGGAGCTATAAATAACCTTTTCCAATAATTTAACCAAATCTTCATAAGCCTGATCTAAAATTTGTTCATCCTTGGCCGCCAACAATATATCATCCATATAATAGATGCATTTCAAGGCATGAAATTTTCATCTTAACACTAGGAGTCATGCAGTGTCTATTCAAGGCTTCAACTTGGGCTACAGTAAAAGAAGCTGAAATCCCATATGTTCTCATAGACTCAGCCAAAGCCTTGATGACCTTGAAGTCTAAAAGCTCCTCATCTATTGCCTCGGGCATCCTGGAAAACCCGAAAAGCTAGACCAAGGTCAGTTTGCAATGCTCTCCACACCTCAGGGCAAAAGGATTGCCCTGTCCTTCGGCCCCACCCTTCCTCCATCTGATAAGGGGAGCCACCAAAGCTTTATTCCAGGGGGATCCTCCTCCTCCTTACATCACCATTTCTCCTTCCCTTCCCCTCTCCGTTCTCTAAGGGATTGTTTCTGAACCTTTTCTACAAGGGCAAGTCCTCCTCAGAGTCTGTTTCATCCATATCAGACTCCCCTGTGCTCTTAACCTCTTCTGATCTTTCTTCTTGTAGCATTTCTATCACAGCTTGCCCCTTTTCCACTGCCTCTCTACAGCATTTCTGGTTCTCAGTGCAGCTATGCATTAACATCCAAATGGGTCTGACTCCAGGCTTTAGCATCCCTTGTTCCCAAGGGAAGTCAAGATCCCTGCCAAACTTGTCCCAGCACACTAACTTAAGGTCTCCCGAAACTGCGAAACCAAGGTGCAATGGCATCACATTCACCCAGAAACCTCTCTAATGTGCTTTTCTTTAAATTTCTTTGACAAAAGTAGCTCCTGAAGAGCCAGAAAAATTGGATGAGACTGAGATGTCCCCATTTTAAAAAATTTTACTTTCGCTTCACTAGAACCTCTTGCTCAATGCCTGAGACTTTATTGCCACTTATCCATTTGGTCCTTATTATCCCACTCTTCCTAAGGAACCTTATTGCTGCTTATTTCTACAGGCTTTATTGTCCCACCTTACCTTGAAACTTTCCAGTACTGCCCTGACTGCAAGAAGTTCTGATCTTAGTCCTGTTAAGGGCCACCAGCTATTGCTCCCAACCTCAGCCTGCAAGGAAGACACAACTCGGGCAAGATCATCTTCAAGTAGTTAATTCAGGATCCTTGAACATGCTTCTTCTTCTGACTCCAGGGAAATGCCTGCACTGGCTTAAATCCCCTTGCGCTGACAAACCCCATTGAGCCACGGGGACCCTGCAGATAGGCTGCTCTTATAGGGAAGCAAGCAAGCTCAACAACCTTGGCCCAATAAGGACTTTTTTTTTTTTTTTTTTTTTTTTTTTTTTTACCATAGAGAGCGCTCACCATCTGGAAGGTGGAAGCCTGCGCCATCTTAAGGCAAGGCACTTCGTAGCGCTCTACAGCCTCGAAATATAATAATCAAACACCTAGCATACAGAATAGAGAAAGAATATTAAGAGCAATGAAGGAAAAATATAACATATAAAGGTAGACCTATCAAAATTACACCGCAGTTCTCCATGGAAACCATCAATGCCAGAAGGTCCTGGATAGATGTTCTACAAGTATTAAGAGACCACGGAAGTGAGCCCAGGATATATAACTAGAAAAAACTCTCAGTCACTATAGATTGAGAAAACAAGTTATTTAATGACAAACCCAGATTTTCAAAATATGTATCTACAAATCTAGCCCTACAGAAACTATTGGAAGGAAAACTCCAACCCAAGGAAATTAACTATGCCCATGAAGATTGTAGGCAACAGATAATCTCACTACACCATTAAAATCTGACCACAATTCTTCACTGACCTTGAAAGGATCATATTCAACTTTATATGGAAAAACAAAAGACCCAGGATAGCCAAAACAACCCTGTGCAATAAAAAAAAAACTTCAGGAAGCATCACCATCCCTTACTTTAAGCTCTACTACAGAGCTATAGTTCTGAAACAAGCCTGGTATTGGCACAAAAATAGACATTTAGACCAATGAAATAAAATTGAAATTCCTGATATTAACCCACACACCTATGAACACCTGATTTTTGACATAGGTGCTAAATGAATACAATGGGTCGAGGACAGCATCTTCAACAAATTGTGCTGGCACAATTGGATGATGGTGTGTAGAAGCCTGCAGATAGACCCATGGCCATCACCATGCACAAAACACAAGTCCAAATGGATCACAGACCTCAACAGCAAACTAGCCACATTGAACCTCATAGAAGAGAAAGTAGGGGTTACCCTTGAACAAATTGGTATAGGAGACCACTTCCTGAACATAACTCCAGGGGCACAGACACTGACAGCAACAATTAATAAATTGGACCTCTTCAAACTTAGAAGCTTCTGTAAGGCAAAGGACACATTGGAGAAGACCAGAAGGCTGCCCACTGACTGGGAAAAGATTTTCACCAATCCTATATCCGACAAAGGGCTGATCTCCAAAATATACAAAGAACTCAAGAAACTAGTCAACAAAACACCAAATAACACTAGTAAAAATGGGGTACAGAATCAAAGAAAGAACTCTCAATAGATGAAATCAAAAAGGCTGAAACACAACTAAGAAAGTGCTCTAAATACTTAGCTATCAGGGAAATGCAAATCAAAACAACTTTGAGAAACCATCTTTTCCACACTGTGTGACTCTTTCAGAACCACCACTGCCCTGCTAAATTCTTTTATATTTGCATTTTCTTTCCTGTAGATTCAAAAAAAAAAAAATCCCTAAATTATGTAACATCTGTATAACTACAGAGAACAACGATTAAGTATCTTTAGCTACAATGGCAGTCACTTTCACACTTCCTGTGTGACACTTTTTTAAAAACAAGGCCATCAGTGGTCTGGTGCCTCAACCTTGAACTACCTGTAATTCCAATACTAAGGAGCCTAAGGGAAGGAGGCAGGCAGAGTTTGAGTCCAGTCTAGGCAACATAGAAACCTCTTTCTCAAAAAAAAAAAAAAAAAAAAAAAAAAAAAAAGAAAGAAAGAAAGAAAAGAAAAAAAAACACACACACATATTCTGAGAGACAAAGTTGCATACTGTTGTCTTCCAGCACTTAGGAAGTAGAGTCAGGAGAATCAGGACTGCAAGGTCCTTTATGGTACATAGAGAGCTAAAGATGAATGTGGACTGTATGAAACCTTGTATAAGGAAGGAAGACACCCAAAGACTGACACAAAAACTTCACCAAGAAAAAAAAATCAAATCAAATCCTTACCATCTTTCATATCTATTCTTAGTCAACAAAGTATTGCAAACAATATCCTCATTATTTTAAAAACATTTTAATATTGGGAGTATTTTGTGAACTGAAAAAATAAAAACCTCACAAGGACAACATTGAACAGCAACAAAAACAGACGTAGGATACATACACACTCACATACATAGGACACCTCTAAAAAGAAATATCAATCCCTAACCCTAACAGGTAGATATCAAGTATCATTCTTTCTCCACGTGCACTTTAAAGATGAGTAGTGAGGTACCTGCAACCATGATATAGCAATCCTAGCTATCCCAGAATGTGAGACAGTAAAGTAGGCTACCATATAGCCATATATTCAGGAGTTCCACACCAGCCATGGCATCACCACAGAAATGAAAACAAAATTTAAAGACTTAGGTAAGTACTTTGCTGTCAGTCAGGCAAAGAATGGAACTGTTGATCCTCCATTTACTCACAATTACTTTGAGACAAATGCAGAAAAGTAAGAGAAATATATTACACCATATGCATTCCACTTTCATGAATCCACTTTTTAGCTGATCCTCCAGTGCTTAAATTCAGTGATGAATACTCAGTTAATTACAGACTAGTAAGCGGTAACATCTCTAATACGAAAAGGAACTACTGCACTTCCCCAGGTATAAATCTCAAGTCAAATTCTAAAGTGCTGCAAAATAAGTATAAACTTTAGTCCCAAAAATGACAGCAGTGGTTGCTGTGGTGGAACCAGGTGTACACACTCTAGTACCTGAGAGACAGTCAGCTGTGTCTTCTGTTGCTAATAGTAAGGGAGATGACAGCTGAAACCCATCATTGAACTCAGCAGCTTGCTCTGAGATCAATGAGGACTTGGATAAAGTGCTTCAGAGTGGTGGCTTGGAGTGTGTTCCAGAGAGTATTGTTGGAAAAGAATTGGAGACAGGTGGCACCTGCAGAGCGGTTGGCTTTTTAGGACACCAGAGATTATCTGGCTGGTACACAGAAGGGAGAAAATCAACTAGAAACCACAATACAAGGGGAAACCTCTCCTGGAGTTGGAGGGCTGGATTCCTTTGAATTTAATAAAATGGAGAGGTCAAGGTGTCCATGGAGGAACAGGAATTCTGTGCAGGGCCAGGGGAAGCCCCATTCATTTCATCCTCTCATTTCAACCCAAAGGGAGATGAGTCTTTGTGTGGGGATGAGGAAATGGGGCAGGTGTTACTGGAGAATCTTGGAGTCTACTGCTCATGTCTAATGTTTTTTGGCCATGCATGGTATTTTGGTGACTATTTTCTTGAATTCTTTGTATATTTTGGACATCAGCCCTTTGTCAGATGTAGGGGTGTGAAGATCAATTTCCAGTCTGTGGGCTGCCGTTTGGTCTTGTCCACTGTGTCCTTTGCCTTACAGAACCTATTCAGTTTGAAGGAGTCCCACTTATTGTTGATCTCATTGTATGTACTCTTGGAGTTATGTTCAGAAAGTGGTCTCCTCTACCAGTTGTTCAATGGTACCCCCCTTTCTATTCTAAGAAGTTCCATCTGGTTGGAAATATGTTGAGCTCTTTGATCCAGTTGGACTTGAGTTTTGTGCATGGCTATAGACATGGGTCTATCTGCACTCTTATACAAACCATCATCCAGTTGTGCTAGAAACATTTGTTGAAGATGCTTTCCTCCCTCCCTTTTATACTTTCAGTGTTTTGTCAAAAATCAGGTGTTTGTAGGTGTTAGGGTTAATATCAGGATTTTTTATTTGATTAAATTGGTATACCTGTCTATTTTTGTGCCAATACCAAGTGGTTATCAGCCCTATAGCTCTAGAGTAGAGCATGAAGTTGAGGATGGCGATGCCTCCTGAAGAACCTTTATTGCACAGGATTGTTTTGGCTATCCTGGGTCTTTTGCTTTTTTCACATAATGTTGAGTATTATCCTTTGAAGGTCAGTGAAGAATCTTACTGGGATTTTATGGGGAATGCATTGAATATGCAGATTGCATATTCACAAGAACACATAAATATTAGGTTTTATAACAACAATTACTAATAAAAGAGATAATAAAAGTGCAAGTATAGGAATATGCGAAGCTATAGTAGCATATTTGAATCTTTTTACTGAAGTTATAGTTTATCTAGACAAAAAGAATGCATCAATAACAAATAGTCCTAAGCTTTAGGAAAATTATTTCTCAGTCTCTACATCCCTAAGTTAATTCTAGAACTTTTTGTACTTTGGTTGCCTCTTGTTGTCTCCCATCTATGTTTTGGAACAGTCATTGTAAGATGTTGAAGTTTCCATTGAAGCTATCCTACTCAGTTTTACACTGGTATAGTAGATACATTTCATTAGATTGCAGAAATTAAAGAGTGTTAATTAGGACATACTTGTAATGAGTAATCAATGGGGAAATAAATATATTCTGTCTCTAGATTTAAAAAGCCTATAAATTTGAGGAAAATATTTAACTCCATGGTCAGAGGCTGTAGCTTCCACTGTATAGAAAAACATGAAACCATAAATGAATATTTATCCAAGAAATTGCTTTAAAACAGGGGGCCCCTTGAGGAACACTATGGGCCAGGTCAATCCCCAGAGGATATTTAAAATAAGTAGTCAAACAAAGGTGGGGCAATGGAAGGGGTATGTATGAATGGAAAACAGAAATTACTTCCTCTAATGCCAAAGTCACTTCATAACTGCACATACTATCTGCCTTCCTGCTCCCCATAACTGCACTTACTCCCTTCTTTCAGGGTGCATGCAAACCTGTCTAGGCCAAATCTATTGTTATTTAGATAGGAGAAAATCATCATCAAGACACAGGCATCCTGTAGCAGGAAAGGTAATATCTTAAGGACAAAAGGAGTTATTGGAGCTCAATGAACTCATGAAAATTTGGAATGCATACCAATATACCAGTTGAGAAAAGTCAGACTGGCAGACTAAATTCCAGGACGGCCAAAGCACACAGAAGCCATGTAAGGATATAGATGATGAGATCTACTTTTAACTGCTTGGTGACAGTGAACATGTTTGATCCCAGGACAAAGGAGGCAGCCTGATTTTCTGAGGATGAGGCCAGCCTCAGAGTTCCAGGGCTGCACTGTCAAACCTGTTTTGACAACAAAAAACAAAACAAAATAAAACAACACAAATCTAATAAAGGAAGAATCAGATCCACCTTCTAGTGGTAGCCAGCATGTATACAGGGTATTGAAGGAGGAAGCTCTCCCTCTTTAGCTGCTAACCCTTGCTCTGGCTACCAAATATATTCATTTACTACCATCAGAGCCCATGTCTTTGTAATTTTGGTATATAATGACCAGCTGAGACATCCATCCTGATAAACTAAAAAACTTCTGTACTCCTAAGATTCCCATTGGTAGGCAACCGTTGTTGGACTAACTAGATCACAGCATGTGAGACATTATAATAAATCCACTTTCTACATATATGGTAAGATTCATCATACATTCCATTTCTTGTAGAGAACATTGAATAATGCACTTGGTTTTTGTTGGGAGCCGGCCTTGAGTCACATCCTCTTGCAGAATTACTTACACCTTAAAACTCTAATTGAGCCTTCTCTTGGTAAAACAGAAAACTTCTTAAACAAGCATTCTGTGTCATTAACCCCAGGAACTGAGGTGAATCAGACAGCAGGAATTGAGATAAGCAGACATTTACAGTCTGTGGTTTATGGCCTGGGACATTACCAGAGCCCCCGATTGGGCACAGTTACCCCTCCCCACTTCCTCCCTGCTTTGCTTTAAAAGCCTCTCTTTGGCCTAATAAAATTGAGACCATGACAAACCATTGCTTGGTCTCATTCCTTCTTTCTCACCCATTTATTTTCAGGTTCTAGCCCACCTCGACCCACGAATAACATGGTTCATCTGGTGGGGTAGGTTTTTGTTTTGTTTTCTTTTTTATCTTATCAGTGAAGATGTATTGGCTTACAATAGTGCTCACAAATACATACTTCCTAGTTCAATTCCTCTCCAAATATTCAATTTTCCATGAAGACTACTCTTCTCATTATTATGCATTTGCCAAGTGTTTGCTCTCAGTTTCAGGGATAAAACTCTACATCTATGGAGCCATCATCCAGCTATCTGACAGGAGAAAGACATATTATCTTTTTTTTTTTTTTAAATCTGGTTCCTTCTTTTCTTTCCTGATTGTCTGAAGTTCCCAAGACAACCGGGTAAAAAAGTTACTTTAGTTCACATAAATTCAGTGTTAAACCAAATAACAAATATCAATTTTTGTATCCCTAAATCTCTGTGTAGTAAATAAATATTCTGAGCTCCCATCCAACTTGTTCACCAAGAATAACTTAACCCACTTAAGTAAGTATAGTTAGCTAGCCACACTGTGTCTAGGAGGAAGAAAGGAAAATTCCTGTGAACTGCAGGAAGATAGCAGGGGTCAGCTATAGAACAAGTGTTATAGAAATGCACATCTCTGCTGACATAGAAAAGTCTTTGTCTGTGATAGAAGGCAATCAGGACCCATTGTAATGTGTCCTTAAGCACTCTGCATCCAGCTGTGAGGTACTCTTATCAATAAGGCCTTACTAGCCAATCGGACCCCAAGGTGACCTGCCTGTCAGAAGAAGTACAGAGCCATTCTGGCCTGGATTTGAAGAGAAACTGGCGGCAGTGGTTTTGTGTACTGTGCTGTTAGGAAGGGCAAATTGGAAAACCACAGCATGGTGAGTGAGGGTCTGCTGTCCTCAGATGGGTAGTGGGAGATGGTGAGGTATGTGATCCAGTGTGGAGGGTATTTCATGAGTTGTCATACAGTCCATAAAATTCCCAGAAGTGAGAGGCAGGCCTCTAAATAAATGTTCTGTGGGCTGTATCTGCTCTGATCACTGGGAGCAGGGAAGTGGGTATAGAAACATCTATTTAGTCAACTTCTACATACTTTTGGTACACCCACTGAAAGCATGGCAACAAACTTCCAGAGGCCTTTTAGGTAAGTATCTTTTAGAAGGTCAGCACTTTGCATTTTACTTTTATGTGTAAGATCCATTTATTGTTAATTTTCTGCACGTTGTAAAAGACATCTCATGTAAGGGTAGCACTTCACTATTTAGCAGTGATCTACAGGAGTAAATTTGTAACACAAAGGATTTACAAATGCTTTGGAGATAGTATGTCTCACAATGTAGAATTTAACTGAGGTAGGACTGCCTCTAAAACACACAAAGCTAAGTGTTTGTTGACCAGACCTGATAGAATTTTGAATCCCAAATACACATTTGTTCACCATGATTTTCCAGACATTTGACTCCAAACCATAACAAAGAAGCCACTCCTGTTTTATAACAGAATGTAGTCCCTTACTGATATCAAAAAAACAAAACAAAACAAAACAAAACAAAAACAAAACAAAACACACACACACACACACATACACGCACAAACTGGCCCATAACCAGCTGCTCACAGAGATATTAAATGTCCACAAGCAACCTTTAGGCCCAGTATGCCATATAGTTGCAGTTTTCTTCTCCAGAAAAGCATAGTTCTACCAGATTGGCAATAGGACACCAGATTTTAAAAAGTAAACCAATGATGTATGAGTGGCCAGATAAAGCACAGCTTTCATTTAGGCTCTCATGCGGGCATGACGAACATTCTTTTGTCTAGGCCTTGGGAGCTTTCCCTAAGGCCCTGGTGTATTAACCATAAAACAGAGTACCTTGTCCAAAATCAGGTATTTGATGGGGAGAGCTGGTATTTGTTTGGAACAAAGCCTTAGTGGACAGGTTATTTCAGGTCTGTAGATCTAAACTACATAGAAATATGTTTCTCAGTCCCAAGGCCACTGTGGGCTTAGTCAGTAATAATCAGGAGATACCCTGTGTTCCCCTTGTGTGGCATTGTTTTAGTGGTCTTCTCCTGAGTTTGTCCCATTGAATGACTTCAAGGAATTCTCCTGTTTCCTTCCCTTTCCTTCCTGGAAGTAGTGTACAACAGTCTATTCTCGTTAAGAAGCTTACTTGGCATGGGGAAATTCTCCCCATCCCAGCATGTTTTTGTTTTGTTTTGTTTTGTTTTTAATATTTTCTACCTTCTACATTCCCCATTACCTTTACCTCAGGATCCTACATGTGAAGCAGGTCCATCAGTTTCAGGTATCTGATGTCCTTAAGAAACAGTATTTGGAACACATTTGCTGTATAATCCTCTCATCTTCCTTAGAAGCTAGACATTGCAATTGTTCAATGTCTAAAATGGAGCTTGAACTTAAAAAGCTATTTAAGAAGGATAGAATATATGAAATGCAAAAATATGTCTAGGCTGCCTCCTGTTTGAGTATTTTCTAAGATGGATACATGTTATGTTAGATGTATTTGTTTTTATAGATCTCCTCTCTGGGTGAAGTGATTTTTCCCTGGGAAGGCATATCAAGGCTAGAACAGATGCATTTTCATCCTGTTAGAAGAATGTTTATGAGGCAAGCTGTTATGTTGATGCAGGTGGCATTAGTTGCAGTCTGTTGCTCTCCAAATAATGGCCTTGCTGTGTTCTGTACTATACTTTTAAATTTCTTAAATTACTGTAACACCTCAGAGATGTAAAATTTCCATTAGGGTCAGGTATTGAACTATCCAGTGCAGTCACAGGAAATGGATTCACATGTGGAGAATTGCCTCTGCCTTTAGATCAGAATAAGCAAAATTCTTTACACTGAAGGAAGATTCAGGTTAAGCAACCAGGTGCTAGAGTCACCACTATGAAAAAAGGACCTGACTGTGGTAGGGGGAGTGATTTTGTAATTTCCCATCATGTTTGAATCCATGCCATGTGTATGAATCCATACCCACATACACAGACCAGTGTATGTGGGTAAACAGTTTGGGAAACTAGTTCTGAGCCAATGAATGTTGAATTTGACAATAGGTAACACTCTGTGTACAGAAATGTTCAATCCTGCATTACACAGTAATATCAGCTCAGAGGTTTGAGAAGGAGATCATTGACTATGTGTCAGGATACCACGCTCAATACAAAATAACAGCATATGGGCAGCAGCAGTCTCTTCTTAATTACTGCACTATTTTGATTGTGATCTATCAAGTTTTTGAAGATCAGATTACTAAGCTGAGTCACTATTTAGCTACACACTTGGTTAAGTGTAAGTCACTAGTTAGCCACAAACTAACCCACTAGCTAGCCACACATACTAACACACTAGTTAACCACATACACTATGTCACCTGTTAGCCACATACATAAGTCACTTGTTTGTAACACACATGAAGTCACTAGTTAGGCAAACACCTAAATCAATAGTCAGCCACATGCCTATGTCACTAGTTAGTCACAAAAACTAAGTCATATGCTACCAGATAAATAAGGTCGTACTTAGCCACACACACTAAGATAGTAGTTAGTCATACAACTAAGTCACTAGTCAGCTACATGCCTAAGCAGTAGTTAACCACATTGACTAAGTCACTAGGTAGACAAAATTATAAGTTACTAGTTAGCCACAGGCACTATGTCACTAGTTAACCACACACACTATACCACTGCTTACCCACACATACTAAGTCACTAGTCAGCCACATATCTAATTCACTAGCTAGCCACAGACACCAAGAAAGTAGTCAGCCACACACACTATATTACTTATACAAAATAAGAGAGTAGTTAACCATTCACCTATGTATTTAGTCAGCTACACACCTAAGTCACTTGTTAGCTACATACACTAAGTCACTAGTTATCCACACACACTAAATCAGTAGTTAGGTACACATACTATGTTACTAGTTAGACACATACTAAGTCACTAGTAAGCCACACAACAAAGACAGTAGTTAGTCATACTCATCTAGGATACTAGTTAGACACGTACACAAAGTCAATAATTAGCCAAACACAGTAAATTACTACTTAGCCACAGACACTATGCCACTAGTTAGCCACACACACTAAGTCACTAGATACCTACACACATTAAATCACTAGTACCCAGAAAAACTAAATCACTTGTTATCTACTGCACACCTCTGTGTGGGCAATGGTCTGTGAGGAGACCAAGACTCTGATTAACAGGTCAGGAGTTGCTTTGGCTTGACAGACAGACACAAACACACTCAAGGATCTTTGCAACAGCAGCAAGTTTTACTTCAGACCATTGGGTTTTTATGCAGAAAGTTCAAAGAACAGATCTTTGGCCACAGTTTAAAATTCACAGACATACTATAAAAATGTCAGCAATTACTTTAAAGCATGAGATTGTAAACACATCTAAGCAAGTGTGTAGCTGGGAAACTCTTTCTTTCTTTTTTTTTTTTTTTTTTTTGGCCTGCTTGTGGTCAGCATACCAGTGATTTGATTTACCCAGTTTAGAGAATAATCATTGTCTCTGGTCCGTAAACTTTTAATATTGGTAAGAACTCTTGTACTGTTGTATTGATTCAGGGGCCCTAAGACTGCAAGTTAGAGTATTGTTTTAAATCCCACAACAGCTTTGCTAAGGGCAGGCTAATTACAGGAAGGGTCATCTTGTGGGCAAATTCCTACAGCTTTAGGTATGTTAATTTATTAGGCCTTGTGCTGACACCTGAAGTCTCAACTGGCTAAGTGGGATTTGTAGTTCAGGGCACAGAGGATAGCATCCATCTGCTGTTTGCTGGTCTGTATCTCTTTCAGTTTCTGAAAATATATCTAAGTGTTTTCTGGGCTTCTCTGAATTAACAGTGGAGCTACAGGCCAAAACACCCATGATCAAAAGCATTATAGATATCATAGCACAAAATACTCCAAGCACCTGTTCCAATCTGCCAGTCAGACAAGCACCTGCAGGAACGTGGACCACTTTTCCCCAGGAAGCATAACTACATGTGGTACGAACCTCTGGACAGGTAGCCATTGAGATTTCTCTCAGCCATTGCTACACTGTCTCCACTGGGGCTGCTGTGGCAGATAACCACACATTAAGTCACTAGTCAGCCAGGTACCTAAGTCACTAGTTAGCCAGAAACATAAGTTACAATTTAGCCACTCTTGCTAAGTTACTAGTTTGCCACACAAACTAAGTTACTAGTCAGCTACAGAGCTATGTCACTAGGTTCCACATACACTAAGTCACTAGTTAGCTACAGTCACTAACACAGTAACTACTCACCTCTAGTTAGCCACACACTTGAGGCACTTTTCAGACACATGCACTACGTCACTAGTTAGTCACAGTCAATATGTCACTTGTCAGCCACTCCTAAGTCACTAGTTAACCACACACACTATGTCACTAGTTGGGCACACACCTAAGTTTCTAGTTTGCCACATAAGCTAAGTCACTAGTCAGTAACATTTAAGTCAGTAATTAGGCCAACACTCTAGTTACTAGTAGACCACACCATAAGTCAATAGTTGGCCACACAATTAGGTTACTAGTTAGATACACTAACTCACAGGTTAGCCACATACACTAAGTCACTAGTTAGTCATACACACTAAGTCACTAGTCAGACACATACCTAACTCATTTGTTAGCCATGCATGTAAGTCACTAGCTAGCTACACACCCAAGCCACTATTTTGTCATAGAGGCCAATATCTTCCCTAACAGAGCAGGGTATGGGCATAGCTTTCATACCAGCCCATGGGAAAGAGGAAGATGGAAGTGTGTGAGTTCAAGGCCAGTCCTGGCTATTAGAGAGATGGAGAGAGACAGAGTGAGAGAGAGGGGGGAGAGAGGGAGAAAAAAAGTCTGTCTAAAAGAAAAACAGCTCACACTAATTTGATCCCAGGACATAGGATTTCAGGCCATTAATCCCAGCAGTAGGGACTTGGAGATAAAGTGACATGGCTGGACAGAAAGAGGAAGAAAAAGGTAGAGGAGACAGAAGAGCATTAAGTGTGATGATTTTGTTTGAGTAGTTAGTCTGAGGGATCAAAGAGATAGCAGTCAATCTGAGGAAGCAGTATGAGGACAGGATCACATCGTTTGTCTGATAATAGGTAGAGATAAGAACTCTAGTAGCCAGATGCTCTGAGTCTGTGATCCTTCCATTTTCACCCTCCCACTCTCTGTGAGTTTGTATTAATAAGATCTATTAGAACTTGCTCTTCTGCCAGCCATTGCCTAGAGGTGGTGAGTATGGGCCAAATTGGGGCAGCCTCTCCCCTGCAACCTCTCCCCCCAACTTCCTGTGTTGGCCCCCCTCATCCTGCTGCTCCTGTGTCCTTTCCCTATAGAGAGCACACTTGGAGCTCTGATACAACCCCACACATCCCCACCGCCAGCCAGCCCCCACTACCCTGTGCCCTAACCTGTACCTTGTCCTGCTGCTCTGGTTGAGCACTGGGAAAGAGGGTGGAGCAAACAGTCCACACTACTTTGGGGACTTATCGGAGCAACTCTGAACAAAGGAGACCTGCCTATCCACGTGGGTCCACCCATTTCCACCTGGTTGGTCTCTGACCCCCACCTCCAGTCCTCTGCTGAAGTCCGGGATATCTGCCTATCTCTACGGGTCCACTCTGAGTTCCCTCCAGCAAATCCTTGACCCCCAAAGCAGAGCTTCTGCTATAGAAAGAAGCCTCAGGTGGAGAGTGCCAGTTCCATGAGAGATTGGACTATTGGTGCAGAAACATCCCGAGTATCAGCCCAGCCTTAGTCCTCTTCTGCCAACCATTGGCTAGAGACTACACTACTTTGTGGGAAATCTTGGAGCAAATATGAACACAGGAGACCGGCCTATCCACACAGGACCAATTGTAATTCTCAACTGCTTCGCCTCTGACCGCCATCTACAGTCCTCTGCTGAAGACTCAGGCCCCTCCCAGAGACCTGCCTATCTCTGCGGGACCACTCTGAGTTTCTGCAGGCATCTTCTACTGGATCCTCATCCCTGACCCCATCCCTGGGTCCCTATTTGTGGAGAGGCAACCTATAGAGCTTGGACTACCAAGAGCTACAGATATTGAAACTCTGACCCACATAAGCCCACCCGGGAAGCACCATAGAGAGAGGGAGAGACAACACAAACACCTATTGAAAGAAGCTATGGAAAGACAACAATACAAGAAAATAACTAACAACAGAAGGCAATCATTAAACCACCAGAATCTAAGGAATCTACACCAACTAGAATGGAACACAACAAAGCAGAGGAAGCAGAAGGGAACGACTTAAAAATTACTGTCAAAAAAATGATAGAGGCCTTCAAAGAAGATGTGAGAAAATCCCTTAAAGAAATGGGAGAAAAAATAAACAAAAAAGTGGAAGAAATGAACAAATTCCTTAAGGAAAGAAAAGAAAGTACAAAAACTAAGAAACAAGAGAATCAAGTAGGTGAAGGAAACAGTTCAAGACTATAAAACTCAAATAGAGAAAATAAAGGCAACACAAACCCAAGGAATGCTGGAAATAGAAAAACTGGGCAAAAGATTGGGAACTGCAGATGCAAGCATAACCAACAGAATTCAAGAGATGGAAAAGAGAATCTCAGGTGCAGAAGATAAACTAGGAGAAATAGATTCATCAACCAAAGAAAATCATAAACCCAACAAATCCTTAACACAAAATATCCAGGAAGTGTGGGACACAGTGAAAAGGCCAAACCTAAGAATAATAGGCATAGAGGAAGGTGAGGAAGACCAGGTCAAAAGTGTTGAAAACATATTCAACAAAATCATTGAGGAAAAATTTTCCCAATCTGAAGAAGCACATGCCCATGAAAGTACACGAAGGATACAGAACCCCAATAGGCTCGACCAAAGAAAAAAGACCCCTCGACATATAATAATCAATACATCTAGCATTCTGAATAAAGAAAGAATATTAAGAGCAGTGAACGAAAAAGTACAGGTAAAATATAAAGGCAGAACTATCAAAATTACACCTGATTTCTCCGTGGAAACCCTCAATGCCAGAAAGTACTGGATAGATGTTGATGGCCAGATGGCGTCAGTGCAGAATTCTACCAGATATACAAGGAAGAAATAATACCACTTCTCCTCAAATTGTTCCACAAATTAAAAACAGAAGTTTCACTGCAAAACTCTTTTATGATGCCACAATAACCTTGGTACCCAAACCTCACAAAGACATAACTAAGAAAGAAAACTACAGACCAATATCCCTGATGAACATCTATGCAAAAATACTCAATAAAATAATGACAAACCGAATTCAAGAATACATCAGAGAAATCATCCACCATCACCAAATAGGTGTCATCCTTCAATTACAGGGATGGTTTAACGTACAAAAATCTATCAACATGACCTACCATATAAAAACCTGAAAAAGAAAAACCATATGATTATCTCTCTAGATGCTGAAAAAGCCCTCCACAAAATTCAACACCCTTTCATGATAAAGGTCTTGGGGAGATCAGGGATAACAGGAACATACATAAACATAATAAGAGCAATATAGATCAAACCAACTGCCACCATCAAACTGAATGAAGAGAAACTTTAGCCAATTCCTCTAAAATCAGGAACAAGACAATGCTGCCCTCTCTCTTCATATCTCTTCAATATCAAACTGGAAGTTCTAGATAAAGCTACAATACAACAAAAGGAGATCAAGGGGATCCAAATTGGAAAGGAAGAAGTCAAACTGTCTCTATTTGCAGATGATATGATAGTTTACATAAGCAACCCAATAAAGTCTACGAGGGAACTCCTACAGATGATAAACACCTTCAGAAAACTAGCAGGATGCAAGATAAATGTAAAAAAAAAAAATCAGTAGTCCTACTTTTTTATGAAGACAATGAGACAGAGAAAGAAATCAGAGAAACATCACCCTTTATAATAGCTACCAAGCAACATAAAGTACCTTTGTGTAACACGTACCAAAGAAGTAAAAGACCTATATAATACCAACTTTGTGGCTCCAAATTAAAGAAGACACCAGAAAATCAAAAGATCTCCCATGCTCTTGGATAGGTAGGATAAACATAGTAAAAATGGCAATCTTGCCAAAACCTAACTACAGATTCAATGCAATCCCCATTAAAATCCCACCACAATTCTTCACTGACCTTGAAAGGATAATAATGGAAATATGAAAAAACAAAAGACCCAGGATATTCAAAACAACCCTATACAATAAAAGAACTTCAGAAGGCATCAGCATTCCTGACTTTAAGTTCTACTACTGAGCTATAGTTCTGAAAACATCCTGGTATTGGCACATAAATACACAGGTGGACCAATGGAATCGAATTGAAAATCCTGATATTAACCCACACAACTAGGAATGCCTGATTTTCGAAAAGCAGCTAATGTTATACAATGGCGCAAGGACAGCATCTTCAACAAATGGTGCTGGCACAATTGGATGAGGGTGTGTAGAAGACTGCAGATAGACCCATGTCTGTCGCCATGCACAAAACTCAAATACAAATGGATCAAAGACTTCAACATCAATCCAGACACATTGAACCTCTTGGAAGAGTAAGTAGGAGATGCCATTGAACAAATAGGTATAGGAGACCTCTTCTTGAACATAACTCCAGGGGCACAGACACTGACAGCAACCATTAATAAATGCGAGCTCTTCAAACTTAGAAGCTTCTGTAAGGCAAAGCAGACAGTGGACAAGACCAAACTGCCACCCACAGACTGGGAAAAGAATTTCACCAATCTTATATCAGACAAAGGTTTGATCTCCAAAAATACAAAGAACTCAAGAAACTAGTCAACAAAACACCAAATAACCCTATTTAAAAAATGGGATACAGAACTTAAGATAGAATTCTCAATAGAGGAAATCAAAATGGCTGAAAGACACTTAAGGAAGTGCTCAAAATCTTTAGCTATCAGGGAAATGCAAATCAAAACAACTTTGAGATAATATTTTAATCCTGCCAGAATGGTTAAAATTAGAAACACCAATGACTACTCATACTAGACAGGATATGGAGAAAGGGGAACACTCCTCCACTGCTGGTGGGAGTGCAAACTCATACAGCCATTTTGGAGATCAGTATGGTGGTTCCTCAGGAAAATGGGAATTAGTTTACCACAGGACCCGGCCATCCACCTCTTAGGCATATACCCAAGTGATCCACATCCATGCCACAAAGACATCTGTTCAATTATGTTCTTAGCAGCACTATTTGTAGACGCCCCTCAATTGAAGAATGGTTAATGAAGATGTGGCACGTCTACACAATGGAATACTATTCTGCAGAAAAAAGCAATGGTATCTTGAAAGTCACAGGCAAGTGAATGACACTTGAAGAAACCATCAAGAATGAGGAAACCCAGACACAAAAAGAGGAAAATAGTATGTACTCACTCATATATGGATTTTAGACCTAGAGCAAAGGATCACAAGCTCTTAATTCACACCAGCAGAGGAACTAGGATACATGGTGTATTCTCAGAGATCAATATAAAGTCACTCACAGAAGCGGAAAGGGACAAGTCCCTGAGAGCACAGGGGAAGTGGGGGGGGCGCGAATGGAGAGAAAAGTAGGAGAATGCGAGTGGGAGGAGAGGAAAATATGTGCGACTAGGAAGATTTAGCCCTGTTAGGAATAGAAGACAGGAGAGAGAGAGAGAGAGAGAGAGAGAGAGAGAGAGAGAGAGAGAGAGAGAGAGAGAGAGAGAGAGAGAGAGACAGACAGACAGACAGACAGACAGACAGACAGACAGAGGACATATAATAGGAAGCCAGTATTGGTTTGAGGATAAAATTGCACACAAAGAAAGGCCTAGAGAACTACAAGTTTGCCACCCTCTAACAGTTTGAAATTCCTTTGAAAGGCTCCCATAAATGCCCTTCCTGGATATATAGATTAACAACTAACTTATGCATGGAGCCCTCATCTAATTCCTGTTGGAAACAGGAGCAAACACTTATACATAAACACTGAGTCGAACTAGAACCCAGATGCAGATGGAGAGGAGACCAGACTGCACAAACACATAGAGACAGCTTACCTTAACAGGGAGGAGCTCATGGGCCAACTGACTTACAGCTGGGAAGCCAGCATGGGACTGACTCAAGCACTCCTGAATATGGGTCTCAGCCAGAAGGACTGAGCAGTCTAAAGGACCTCAGACAGTGGAGACAGGATATATCCCTGGTGCACAAAAGGACCTTGAGAGCACATCCCCATTGAGGAATAACTGCCTTAACCTTGAGACAGGAGAGAAGCCCTAGTCCCTACTTCACATGACCTGTCAGATCTACATGACCCCAACTGGATGGCATTCCCCTACATATGGAATTGGGGTGGGGAATGGGAGGTTATGGTGGTTAGAGTGCATGTGAGAGGGCAGAGAGTGTTAAATTGAGGGAAGGAGGGAGGGAGGAAGAGACACAGGGAGGGAAGGAGAGGAAACTGTGATCGACATGTAAAATAATAAATTAAATAAAAAATGATCACTATTACAAATATGTCCAACAATTTCTCTTAAATTATCTAGTACAAATCACTTATTCAATTTTAATAGGAATTTTTGGGGTTACTGGATTGTCTTAACCATAGTGTAATTAATTTTTCAATTGAAACTTTAAAGGAATTTCAAATTTAAAACAGCATTGTGCAGTGAGTTGACTTGTCTCAAACCCTATTAAAAAGGCATTTCAAATTAAATAAGGAAGTCTCTTGCACTCTAAACATGTCTTTTCTAATGCCTCACACCCTGCATTTACAGAGAACATACTATGTACTTTGCTTATCATGAATTAACATTTACTTTTAGTTAGCCAGCAGGTGGAGCCATAACATGCCTAAAACAGAAATCATACTGCAAATGTCTTTCCTCAGACACCAAGTATGTTTTAATTTCTTCGCTAAACTCTATAAATAAAGGAAATAACACCTTCAAAAATAAAAAAAGAAAAAGAACTTTACTGAAATCAAAGCAAAAATATCTGTTATATGTGTGTTTCTGTAATGTAACTGCAGGTTTTCAGACAATGCATTTGTCTGTAGACTGGACGTCAACTTTGTGCGATCTATTTTGGTCTGCAAATAGTGAAACACGGGAATCATGAAATTCTAATTTTCTCAGGAAACTCATTGTGGAAAAAGACTCATGTCTTCCTAATGAGAACGTCTGTAATAAAGAAACATTGACTTCTTATCTGACCACATTATAGGAAAAACAGGAACTGAGAATGTGGGAGGGTTTTAAATATGGGGAATATTCACTATTTGGCTTACTTAGATTATTTAGTTTTGCATATATTTGTCTTCTTTCAAAGTCTGTTTGGACCCTTTGGATGCATTATTAAACATATATTTTCTTTATTGTTCCAAATTAGTCAAACAAAATAAATATGATTTAAAATTTTATAATTCTTTCATTTTCCTTTTTGTATTAATTATTCTCTTCTTTTTAAGAATAGTGTTACTGTGACTCCCTACATGGCCCAGAACACACCAATATAGATGGAAGTTTTCCTAGGACATCAGAGAGATCTGCCGATATTGACTACAGAGTGCATGTCACTACATAAGTTGATTTAATTAATTGGCTTACTGAGGATGAGTGCCTGACCCTCACCAGTTAGGGTAACTAGGACACAGGCTCTGGTGGTCACTCCAGCAACAGAAAAAATTTCTTATCAAATACATCATTTTTGCCTCAAAGTTCAGTGATTGCCATATATGAGAAATATTATCTTGCTCACCGTTGAGTCTGTTTTAACTCATCAAAGATCCTGGGAAAAATACTGCATCGTCCTGCAAATATTGAAACCAAGGCTGACAGAAATAAATGGATTTTGAGTATTGTTAACTGTAATTCCTCATCCCATCATTCTAATGTCTCTCTATGGGAATCTGAAGCCACCTTAACCAGGCATGGTGGCAGAGGCCTGTAATCATGATTCTTAGAAAGTAGAGGTGGGTGTTTCAGGATTTCGAAGTCATCCAAGATAAAAATGGTTCATGGGGTATAGTGGGAGGACCAAAGAACAAAGATTGACTATGCTTGGTTCAGGACACTGTACATAATCTTCCCCAAAGATCTAGGATTTCAGGGCCTTGTCACTAGCAATTGTTAGCTAAGCTATTTAACACGCTTCTACTTATTCTTGTTAATGTTTCCTGAATACGGTAGCCCAGATCATTTTGTGTTCAGATGCCTAGTGCTCATAGAGAGGAATTATCCTGTATTTGGAAGAATTAGCCACAGGTAAGGATGAGCACCCTAATTTCAAATGCAAATCCACATGTTCAGTCCTCAAACCATATATACATAACCAAGAGAAGTGAACTCTATTGATTTTATTTGTATGTTTGTGCATATATATTCACAAGTGCTTAACAAGAAAGAAATTTAAAGGGAAGAACATGTGAAGGGATAGAGAAAAGGCAGGAAGGAGTAAATTGGTGACATACATTTTAAATAAAAGTTATGAGAATATATTTTAAATAATGAAGATGACTAGAAATATAGCTTAGCACTCAAGAGAACTAGGTGTTATTACAAAGGACACATGTACCATTCCCAGAAACCATAGCAGATAACCATTTTCTGTAACTTGACTTCCAAGGGAGATGGTACCCTATACCAGCCTTTGCATGTACTGTGCCCAGGTGGCTGGAGGAAAACAGCCATATACATTAAATAAACCAAAAGTAAAAATGGAATTCTCTACAGTGGTGTCACAGCCCTGTCATAGACATCAGGTAGACCTAGTTAAGATGACCTTCTGGTCCTGCATGGAAGCATCCATGCTGTTCCTGTGAGGTATCATGCTCAGAGATTAATATAAGCCATATTCTGAGGTTAAAAGTGCTCAAAAGGACTGCTTATCTAAGAACAGCATTCAGGGAGAGATATGTGAATTTTCCTTGATGTTTTCTGTATTTGTGTCTTCTGCCCTTTGTATGTGTGAGATTCATAGACTCTGATACATCCTTAAAATATATTGAGACAACATTATAATGCAGGTTGTAACTTCTGGTCTAAAAGATAGATTTTCCTCTTTAAATCTTCATCTGTCTCAGTGGCTGCACTTGCATTCTGTTGTCCCTGTTTAAATTGTTTGATGTAGGTGCTGGGGCCTGTAAGAGACTTAAGGGTGATATCATACATAGGTTGGAAAATCTCTTCTAGATTGCCTTTTATTGTACATATTTACAATTTGGTCTTTAGGGCATGTTCCCCACCCTGCTCCCAAATAAATCACACACAGCGGCTTATTCTTATTTGGGAATTCCCGCCCTTCCTTAACTTGGCTTCTTTCCTGCTAGCTTTTCTTATCTTTAAATGATCCCGTCTATCTTTAGCCTCTGGGATTTTTCCATTCCTTAATTCTGTGCATCTTACTTTCACTCTTGCTCTATTTTAGAATATCTGGATGTGCCCTGATTTTCTTGCTCCTTTATCTCCACTGCTGGATTTCTCATATTTATTCTCTCTGCCTTCCAACCTTGCCTATCATTTCTTCTGCCTTGATATTGGTCAGTCAGGATTTTATTAGACCTTCCGGTGCTCCAGACAGGCAAATTACCACAGCTTAATAGAGCTAAACCAACTCCACAGTAAAGAATTCAAGGCGTGTTTCCCAACATCATTTAATATATGTTCCATGGCATAAATGAACTAATATATCTTAAAATAAATTTCCACAACATCACCTCTTAGTGATTAGCCAGAGTTTAATGCACACAGTCCTTAAAGGTACTTGGTTTATTAATCATTAAATATGTGGAGTGAATTCTTCCTGGGAAGACATATTAAGGCTATAGCAGTTGTATCTCTACAATTACAGGACATGGTTCTGAGACAGCACTGTTTTATTGACTCAGGTGTCTTTGGTTCCTAGCTGTATGTTTCCCAGGGCAATGAAATTACTTACCACTTAATTGAAAATTAAACCCATACATTAATGGGTTGTACCACCTCTGCATTTTCAAATTACAATTTAGAGTCCTGTAGTCAACTATCCATTGCAGTTACCACATAAGGAATTCTGGTGGAGAATGTCTCCTGCATTCAAATCCAAATAGGAAGACTACTTTCTTGTGTACACTACAGGGGGAAATGGTAGGCAATCAGCAACTGGATTTACCATGATGGAAAAGGTCCAGAATGTGGCAGGGTTAGTAACTTCATGATAGCCCAAGTTTGGGATTGTGGATGTCAGTCGTGAAGGCCCTGTGGATTTCGTTCACAATGTTCTTGAGTTACCCTGTATTCCTCTTGTGCATTATTGTCTGATTAGCCTCCTTCAACATTTGTATACATCCTTTAATAACCAAATCCATTGGTTATTGTTAACAAGGGACTTGCTGTTGAATGTGACACAATGCTGCAACCAATCTGGGATATATCTGGGATAAATCTCTTCTTCACATGTAAGACAGGTTTTGAAACATGCTATCATGTACTTTATGCTCACCATGTCCTGTCCCTCATGTCTCAGGAAGATCTGTTAACTGAAGGAAGGATTATTCTAGGAGCCAGGGTTCTGCCTTGATTCCACTGGTGAAGAATTCTAAAGTTGTATTGTGCACTTTCTTTGGGCTCTGATGTGGGTTGTGTGCTTGAAATCCCCACAGCCTCCTATGGTATTATACTATTTGTTCCTAGAAGGGAAAGAGTGGCTTGGGAAGGTGTGTGAGATTCCCATGTTCCCAGATTGAGAGTTGCAGCAGCTGTTGCTGAGACCAGGGAGGTATTCCTCCCCCAACTGGGTGGGAACCAGCAGCCAGAAACTGGTTGAGCTTGCTTCTTGCCTGGCGCTATGTGTCCTATAACTGATTGTCCTTTGTATTCCTTGAAATTCCATTTGGCATGGCAGCAGCCTTTGATCTCATCACATTGTGAAATTTGCCGGTTCATAATGTCATAGCAGAGCATCTGGAGCCAGATTGTGCTGAGAATATCCCTGATATTGACATTCCTTTGAATTGCTGATACCTGTTGTTCTTGGGTTGTCATCATGGAAGACATATGTGCCAAATTCAAAGAGCCCTCATCTATCTAGTATGTTCCGGAAGTTCTGCACTTTTAATATTGAACATTTACGTTCAGGATTTATCTGGAGTTAATTGTATCGAGCTTGTAACTGGTATCTCATGTGTACAGTAGTAATCCATTACCAAAGTGTTTTGTAGAGAGTATAACTGATGTCATAAAACCTTACCATATCTTAGGAGACATTAAGTCACACAAAGCAGAGTTTAGATAATTTATGTCTCCTTCCAAAATAGCCCAGAATTATTTGACATATATGCTAACCACACCTGTTAGAAATTGATTTGGCAAGATGTGAATGTTTGTTCATCAGGATTAGCAGCATTTAAGCTGCATGTCCATAATGAAAGAGAAAATCCTGATTTTAAAACCAGTGAAATGTAAACAGAACATAAAAGAACAGTCCTCTAAATTTCTGTTCAAGGTTCAAAACTGGGTCGAACCAAACAATAAATCCTGGTGTAAATTAAAGTTTTATTTATTCTAGAAGAGTTTATCTCCAGCTTTTTGAAAAATGGATTTGAGGAAAGATAAGATATGTTGATTGACGTTCCTTGAACTCTATCTGTAGCAGAACACGACATTGCCCTCATTATCTTCTTGACAAAACAACCACAATTCTTGGATTGCAAGTCCATAGTACCCCAGAGTTCTAAAATTACCAGTCTATGCCACTTCAGGCTATGTCCAAGCTCTAAAAAAAATAAAATAAAATAAAAAATGACTTGCATGTGGAGCCTGGCTTCTCCCTTTAGACCATAATAGGAGTAATAGTGCACTGCATACACTTCAGGGAAAAACACTCTAGGCAATGGTGAGATTACAACTTGTAGTTTAAGGCAGTCAGATGCATGGGTTTCAATCAAAAGAAGGGCATGATGGTGCAGTTTAAGAGGATTTCTGTGTTATTTTTCCACATGTATTCATTACTTCCATGTGAATGAAAATACAGAATTGGTGTGTGCACAGTGTAAGGAGGGAAGCTTGAAATACTCAATGTTCAGTTTCCAATTAGGGTGGCCTCCTGTATAGATGTTTAGAATCAGAAAACACAGATATTTATGACTCATAACAGTAAAAATTATAGTTATGAGGTAGTAGTGAAAGCAATATAATAGTTGTGATGTTGCCAGAACTGGAAGAACTAATATTACAATGACACATCATTAGGAAACTTGGGAACCAGAAGTTTAGATTAATGAGTCCTAGGGCCCAGGCTTGTTAAATAAGGAGTTGTTTGTAATGTTATGTAGCTGCTTATTCCTGGGAAGGCAGTTTTGCATCCAGGCAGGACATTGATTAGTCTGTGAAAAGAAGAAATACCACAGTGAATCTGTTTCTTCCAATTCCTGCAGCATTTATGGTGGACTTATCCATGAAGAGGGGCCTGTGTATGAAGAGAATTCACTGACTAACTATAAACAGTGGTGGACACAGAAGTAAAAGGAAGGGGCAAGAAGGAGTTTTGATTCCCTGCTTTTATGGTATCTGACATTAGCACTGAGACCTGAGAAAATCCCCCTTTTTTTTTCATGCCAGATATTTTACAGTTGACTAAATATCAAATTGTGTAAATGCACCTCATTTCTTTTACAATCAGTTCTCCAGTTCATGGAATTCTTGGCTCTTTCCAGTCATGGTTATAATGAATAAAGCCTTAATGATCATTGTGGTAGAATGGAACAACCTTTGGGTTTATGAATAAGGGTGGTATAGCTGGTCATTGACATAGACTCTCAGTTTTCTGAAGAATGATGATACTTATGTCCATAAAGGCTGTGTTAAATTGCACTTTTACAAGTGCATCCCTACCTTACCAGCATGAGCTGTCCTTTACATGTTTAATATTTGTCATTCTCAACGTTCTAAGAATGAATCAAAAAGTAGCTTTGATTTGGAGTTCTCTGGTGGCTAATGGTATCAAACATTCCTTTAAGTGTTTCACAACTACTTGACATATATCTGCTGAGAAATTGTGACTTATATACATACCCCACTTTTTATTTAGATTATTTAGATTTTCAAATGTAGGCAGGTATTTTGTTCTACCTGCAGCTCTCCAATAAACACACTGAGGCTTATATCAACCAATAGCTCTGCCTTATTACTAACTAGCTCTTACAAATTAAATTAACCCATTTCTATTAGTTGCTGTGTTGCCCAAGGTTCGTGACGTTAGCCTATTCATCTTCTCTTCCTTCCTTTCTGTCTGGTTCATGACTTCACTGACTCCACCCTTTTCCCTGAATTATCCTAGTTTGATCCAGCCACCCAACTCCGCATGCCCTGCTATAGTATTTTGAGATTGATGATAATGGCTAGGAGTAAAACAAATTCATATTATACAGGAGAGGTTTTCCACGGCATACAACATCTAGATATTTTTTTAATTTTTCATATACATTTAATTTAGCCTCTATGGTATGTGGAGTTGTTAAATATCTAACCCCATTTCTTAAGCTGACACTTTGCCTGATTGACAATGTCCTTGGACTTAGTGTATCATTGCAGTTTCATGGGGTCCCATTTATTAATTGATTTTCTATTCAGAAAGTTGTCCCCTGTGCCAGTGTATGCAAGGCTTTTACACACTTGGTCTTGTTTCTGCTTCAGTGTGTCTGATTTCTGTTGGGGACTTTGACACACTGGGCTTGAGTGTTGTACAGGGGATCTATATGAAGCTATTTCAATTTTTCATGCAAAAATTTCGTTTCACTGGTACCATTTGTTTAAGTTGCTGTGTTTTTTTCCCATTTTGTATTTATGAATTTCCTTATCAGAAATAAAGTGTCCACCTGTGTTTTGTTTGATGTCGGGGCTTTTCATTCATTCCACTGTTGCACTTGTCTGTTTTCCTGGCAGTGCCATGCTATTCTTTTACTGTTGAGTTGTTTTACCTAACTTTTTTTTTTTATTCATATGAAGTTACAAACCGTACTTTCTCAGTCTTTGAAGAAGTGTGTTGTAACTTTTATGGGTATTGTGGTGGATCTGTAAATTGTTGTCAGGAAAGAGAAAAAAAAATCCCAATATTATTGTGCATGACAGACACAATGCAAACATGTTTTTCACTAGTAAAAAAATGCAAAAGAATTTCTTAGGGTAAGGCTTAAAGAGTAGAAAGAAAATTAAGACACATGACATATTTTATTTATCATTTCAAGGGATAAATAAAAACATATTTGCTGGAGTGGTCTTTTGTGTGCTTTTCCAGAATTTGTTTCACTGCGAATCCCAGGCTGTCCTGGAGATGATTTTGTAGACCCAACTACATTCAAACAGAAAGAATTCCCTCTGCCTCCTGAATGTTGAGATTAAAAGGCCTTTGTCACAGACTTACAGCTAGTGTCCTTTATAACATTTTTATAACATTAATGTTCTGTAATTAACAAGGGAAATAATAGCACCCAGTAAACCATGTGCTACCTAATAGTAATAATTGATTTATTGGATTCACCCTCATCCTAGGCAACCTGGCCCTGTTCCTACTCCCAAAGACTCCTCTTCCTGCCTTGGTGGTTTCTCCTCAGCACGTGACTGTCACTCCACACATGTCCTCTCCAGGGCCTGTTTCTTCTTAGGGAACCTTTCCAGATCACAGGCCTCTCTAATGCTCAAGTTCTTTCCAAGCCCTGGAGTAGATCTTCTCTGCTTTCCACAGATAACCTTCACTTCCCTCCTGGATTTGTTTTTCAGAGATTATCACTCTACACTGACATCTCAAAAGCTGTCAAAGTTGGAAGGCTAAGCCTTGCATTCATTAAGTGACTCCATAAGACAGTGCATGCAAAGGCCATGAGGAGCTGGGCCAATGGAACCCCCATGTCCCCAGTTGAAAGGGCCGCAACTGCAGAGCCTGGTTCTAAACTTCTTCCCTTCTCTTTATTAGCAAGCAACTGACAAATTTCTCTTTCTTTCTGTTTCTGCTCCCAATTGGTTGACATCTACCACTGCCTTCACTCCCATTCCCAATAACCTCCTGTAGGTTTGTTGAGTTTGTTGGATCCAGTATCATCACTCAATGCTGCAGCAAAGAATGATATTAACAATTAATAATAATAACAATAATAATAATAATCTGTAGAAGAACTAACTGTTAGTAGTGAATCTCTTTGGCTAGCAACATTGTCCAGGTTAGGAGCATTTCTTCCTCTTCCAGAGGACTGGACTTCTATTTCTAACACCCAAACCTGGTGTCTCAAAACCACCAGTAAAGAAAGCTCCTGGTGATGATGATTTCTCTTTATCTCCATGGACACTTGGATGTGTATGTACATAATTCAGGGGAGCACACACACACACACACACACACACACACACACACACACACACACACACACAGGGTTTCTCTTTGTATCCTTGATGTTCTTCAACTCAGAGATCTACCCGCTTCTATATCCAGAGTGCTGAGTTTACAGTCTTGAAACATCATTGCTTGGCTAAATTCTCTCTCTCTCTCTGTCTCTCTCTCCCTCTCTATCTTTCTCTCTCTCTGTTGTTTTATTTTTTTTTTTGTTCGATTCTTTGTTTTTGTTTTATTTTGTGTTGTTTTAGGTTTTTGATATAGGGTTTTGCTGTGGCTTTGGAACGTGTCCAGAAATTACTGTGAAGACCAGACTGGCTTCAAACTGACAGAAATCCAACTGTCTCTACTTCCCAAGTACTGGGATTCAAGGTGAGTGGCATCAATGCCTAGATGTTAAAGTCTTTCTTTTTTTTTTCAATTCATTTGCTTTTCTGATGATTGAAAAGGAATTTGCCAATTAAGTAACTTCAATAAAGTTTCAGCGGGAAAGTGGTAAGTATCTTTGTCTAGACTGGAGGTCATTGCCACACTTCCTCTGGGATGCCTAGTTTAAAAACTTGGCCATCTGTGGGGTCTCATAGATCCAGCTTGAAGTTCCTGTAACTCCAGGACTCAGAAAGCTAATGTGGGGAGACAGCCATAGTTTGAGGCCAGTCTAAGCAACATAGAAAGACTCTGTCTCAAAAAGAAAAAAAAAACAACTAAAATCAAAAACCAAAACCAAATACATGACAGGCACAGTGACACACACTTGCAGTTTGATAAAATGTAAAGTAAGGTCTTTTTATTTGTTTATTTTTTCACAAAAGAAATGTTATTTTGATGGCAAAAACAAAATAATAATAACTCTGAATGGATGTGACCCCTAAACTTTAGATGTTAAAAGCAGGACTGCTGGAAGGCACTGAAGTAACCAAACCTCTCCTTCTTTGGTAAATAGCCATCCCTGCACACCAAAACCATAATGGAGCTGACTACACAGAATTTTATTCATAATGCTACCAGATCAAAATCCTTTCCTCAGAAACAGCACACATGGAGAAGTATTCATAGGCCACAACGTGGTCAGGGAAGCTGCTGGACCACCAGGGGCCTAACTGAATACTGAATATGGCAGCACATTCCAGTCCAGCCTCCTGCTGGAGGGCCTGCCAAAAAGAATTTCATTACTCCCCATCCCACCCTCCCACATCCCCTCACTCACCATGCTTCAGCTTCTCTGTTGATCAATGGTCCTCCCAGAATTCCCCACAGCACCACTCATAGAGCAGCAATCAATCCTCTGGCTCCTGTTCTGATACAAAACCAAGCCTGCAGCATGGCTCCAGGAAGTCTCTTCCAGACCTCAGACTAGAGGGTTGGCTCAGTGTCCCTGATTGGCTAGTGAGGCTTGAGTGACAAGAGCAGTTCCCCAAGGGTTAGACTGTTCTTAAAGACACAGCAAGCCCAGTACCTCCTTTGGCCCTGGTTTCTACTCCAGACCTAGAAATTTTAGAGATCTGCACAAACAGGAACTTATTTTTTTTTTTTTTTTTGTTTTGTTTTGAGAGAGAATTTCCCTGTGTGGCGCCTGTTCTCCTAGAACTTGCTCATTAAACTGAGCTGGTCAATTCCTTCCTAATTATTATTATTAATCTTGTTGTTGTTGCATTCTAGTAGATTTTTCTCATTACTTGTTTAATATTAATTAATTATTTGATTATTTGATTAATTCATTCATTTCTTTTGGTGTTTGAAACAGAGTTTCCCTGTGTGGCCCTACTGTCCTGGAACTTACTCTGTAGACCAGAGTCTACTCACAGAAATCTACTTGCCTCTACTTCCTGAGTGCTGGAATCAAAGACAACACCCAACACAACATAGCCAGACACAAATTTCAATGTCGCTTAACCATGTCACCAATAAACAGTCCAGCTCACTTCCTGCAGTGCACAGGTTCTATCTCTCTTTCGTGCAGAGCTTGCTCAGACCATTACACAATACAGACTGAAATGATTCTCTTATTAAATGGATGGAAGGCTTCCCAGAATATTAAAGGTATTGAGAAATTTTTTAGGACACAAGCGATGTTTGTTCTGTGCTGTCTTATTGAGGTCTGGAGACCTGAGGGGACTTTTTACCTGGTTGTCTCAGGCCTCTCAGATAACCATGAGAGAAAAGCAGGAGCCATATTACAAACAAGATGATATATCTTTTCCTCACAGAAGCCATTGATATAGGTCTATTTTATTGGAGTTTTATTCCTGATATTTGAGTCAAATTCTTGACATATGAATAATAATAAAAAGTGTCATCTGCAAGGTAAGCTGAATACTCAAAGACAATGGTGCTGGGAAGAACACCTTTATCTATGAGTATTAGGCTGAACCAGCACAGGTTCCTCAGTAGGAAGATGAGGAAACAGCTGCATTATTCAATGTTCTCTGTTTGAACAGGATTGGTAGAACATATCTCTCTGTGTCTGTAGAAAGTGGGTTTATTGGAATGTCTCACAGGGTGTGGGCTAGCTAGTATATCAGTCATGATGACCAATGGAAATTTGAAGAATTTGGTATGTGTTTGGTTCATGGGTGTGGGTGTCTCAGCTGGTCTTCAGTACTCATGAGTATGTCAAAGAAATAGGCTTTAAATCTATAAAGTGATAAACTCAGCAGGATCCACACGCCATTAAATTTGTGGGGTCCATAAAGGTTTTCTCCTTTATGGTGGCATTGTGGATTTTGTTTTGCTTTAGCAAATAAAGCCTGCCAGGTGGTGGTGGCATATGCCTTTAACTCCAGTGCTTGAGAGGGAGAAGCTGGTAAATCTTCGTGTGTTTGATTGAGTTAGAAATGTGCACAGGGAAACCCTGTCTGAAAATAACACCAAACAAAAAGAATACACAAATCTAAACAAATAAACAAACAACAACCACAAAAAAATTGCTTTAAGAAGAGAGTGTGGAGCTAGGCTGTAGTTATCCATAAAGGACAGGCCATGGTGGAGCACACCTTTAATCCCAGAATTTGGGAGACATAATGAGGTGGTATCTGTAATTTCATGGTCGCCCCAAGCTACAACAGATTGACCCAGTCTAAAAGAGAAAGAGAGACAGGTGGTGGCTCATTCCTTTATCCCTGTACTTGGGAGGTAGATATGGCTGTGAGGAGAAATATTAAGTGGAAGAAGACAGAAGTTTGTTCCATTCTAATGGAAGACTCGTAGGATCAGAATTGCCCACCCATTGGGTCTGAGGATTCAGTAGAAGTAAGACCTAGGGGTGGGCTGCACTGCTTCTCTGATTTTTCATCATTAATCACATATCTGAATTCAGGTTTTAACTATTAAGACCAAGTACAATTAGCTTTACAATTTCCAGTGTAGTGTGTCAAAGCTAAATTGTGGTGTCAATACTAGAATTGATGGTAATAGAATTGGTGTAATAAATATTTATCAATTTTCCAAGTTTATTACTATCTATTATATTATTGAGCATGAGAGAAAATTGTATGAGTATACATGTTATGGGATGTAATTAATTATGTGAAGTCATGTGTCAGTATCTGACCTCTGTTCATCCCCCAAAAGATGTACTGAGTCTCTTGCCAAGATACACAACATGTTTTATCTGATGAGCCAAACACTTCCACAGATTAGCAATAAAACAAAAATAAAGAACTAAATAATGGTCTTTTGGAGCATGAAGCATCAGAATTAAGACCCTATACATGGTAAGTTTGCAACATGAAATGAATACAACCCTATGACAATGAACAACAATTTATAACAACATGCTGATTACAAAGGCACATTAACAATTATTTTTGGAAATACTCGGAAAGTTCAATATAATTATGAAAACATCAATGATAGCATCCCATCACTCACCATGTTGTGGCTTCTGTACTCAACCATGTTCCAATCACAATTTACTACAGTAGCACTCCCACAAAAGCAATCAGTCCACGGGCACTAGTTCTGCTTAAAACCAAAACTGCATCAAGAACAAAAGCCTACAGTATGGCTATAGGAAGTGTCCTGAAATGCCTGTGACTCGCAGGTTGGCCTGATGTTGCTGATTGGCTAGTAAGGCTTGATCAACAAGATCACTTCCTTAAGGGTTAAAGTGTGCTTAAAGACACACCATGGGTACCTTGGGTCTGGCTTCTACTCAAGATCCAGACCTAATAGCCAACTGTAGAGACACAAATCTCAATGTCACTTACCCTGTCTAAAATAGACAACTCACTCTCTTCAAGCAGTGTGAAAGATCATCCCCTCCTTCCTCAAAAAAATGTGCAGATGTTGCAGATAAAATTACAAAATGCAGATGGGAATGAATATTTTAGTCAACAGAGGGAAGGGTGCCTAGAATATTAAAAACTTGAGAGAGATTTTAGGGCATATGGCAAAAAAAGAAGATGTTTGTTCTGGGCTTTTTGCTGAGGTCAAGGAAAGTGAGTGTACATTTTATCTAGTGGTCACAGACAATTTAGAAACCATGAGAGAAGGGAAGGCACAATATCAGAAAGAAGATAATATAACTTTCTCCTGTCAGATGCGTGGGGTGATAGCTCCAATGCATTGGGAGTTTTATTCCGGAAATTCTTGAAAAATGAATAATAATAAAAAAACTGTTGTCTTCAGGGTAATTTGAATACTCTGAGAGAATTGGGCTGGGAAGCTTGCTTCTACAAGCACTGTGGTGACCGAGCAGAGCTTCCTCGGGGTACAGTGAGAAAATAGCAGCATTATTCAATGTTCTCTTCTTGAATAGGACTGTTGTCAGGTTTTTAAATCAGTGGATCCATCATCCAGCCTTGAGAATGCAGAAAGACTTCTTCTTTCTTGTTTGAGATCTGGTTCCTATTTTCTTTACTTTTTTTCCCCCTGGTTTTCTGAATTCCCAGTGACAACCATGAAATAAGTGGTTTCAGTACCTCTGACATCAGTGGGAAACTACAGGACATCTCATTTTCTGTGCCAAAATGTCTCTCATTAGTAGTTAGGACAGGGAATAATCACATCACGTGTTTGTGTAGTGGCCTGTGAAAGCTAGAGAGCCACCTTGTTTTCAGGAGAAAGGAGTGGGTGCAGGAAGAGAGCAGTATTTGCTATTGGAGTCAAAGCCAGTGCAGTAGAAATGTGTATCTCTGCTCACCTAGAACTGGTTTTTGTCTGGGTTGAAAGTCCAGGTCAGGAATCATTGTGCTGTGTCTTTAAGAAGGTGATCTTGTTACTCAGTCATCACTAGCCAACCAGACCCTCCTCAAGATCTGTTAATAATAAAAGGTACAGGGACCTTCTTAATGCCAGATTCAGGCTTTTCTCTAAAGGAGAGCTGGCACCTTTTTTTGTGTGTGCTGTTCTTCGATTATTGCTGCAGTAAGGTCAATGGAGAGCTTGGGAGAGCTCAGTAATCACATTGTGAGTGAGGGGTCGCTGTCCCCAGGATGGAGGAGTGCATTGTGTAGTATATGAATCATGTGTTGGGTCCTCCCAAAATCTGAGTGGGAACATGAAGACAGATTTTACTTCCTGTGGGTTTTCATGAGATACGTGAATCTCCCTGGAATCAATTATATGATTCTGACTAAAACTTTGTGGGTTGAATCTCTTCAGAGTATTGGGAGCAGGGAGCCCTGTGTAAAAACATCTTTTTAGTCAACTTCAATGAGCTTTTTGTGCATCCTTGGAAAGACTACAGTTCTTGGAGACATTTAACAATTTATATTTTACTTTATGTGATGTGAAGAAAAATTTAAAAATTAGGGTTAATGGCAAGAAGGAAAAACTACAAAGAACAAGAATCTCTTCTAGTGGATAACTTCCTGATTTCAGAGTACAGACCTAACATGTTATTTTCATGAGATACAGGAAAAAGAAAAAGAAAACCTTGCAGGTGTGCTAATCAATCTTGATGCCCTGGCAAGCAAACTTTGTACTCTATGAAATGCTGTAACCTTGAAAACCCTATGAGCTGAGACTAGTGGTGTCAAGCCTCCATTTCACTTTTGTTGCTAGGTAACTTAGCCTTCCAATAGAGTAAACTCCCAGACTGTTTTGCTCTTCCCAATTAAAACCTTTTGCTTTCACATTTGGGAATAACTTCATTGGTCTTGAGGAAACCCAGGAGGTACAAAGTTTGTGGGCTCATCCCAGATTTCCTCCAACCACCCAGGACTTTTAACCCTGAAAGACTAAAATAGAGAAAGTAAAGAAAAAAAAAAAAACCGAAGGAATGCTGGAAATAGAAAAACTGCGCAAATGATTGTGAACTACAGACACAACATGACCAACAGAAAAAAAGAGAGAATCTCAGGCATGGAAGATAAAGTATAGGAAATAGATTCATCTACCAAAGAAAATCATAAATCCAACAAATCCTTAACACAAAACATCCAAGAAATCTGGGACACCATGAAAAGTCCAAACCTAGGAATAATATGCAGCGAGGAAGGTGAGGAAGACCAGCTCAAAGGTGTCAAAAACATACTAAAAAAAATCATCGAGGACAACTTTCCCAATCTGAAGAAGGACACGCACACGCACATGAAAGTACAAGAAGTATACTGAACACCAATTAGGCTGGACCAAAGTAAAAAAAAAAAAAAAAAAAACCCTAGAAATATAATAAGGAAAACATCTAAAGCACAGAATAAAGAATACTAAGTGCAGCAAAGGAGAAAGGACAGGTAACATATAAATGCAAACCAATCAAAATTACAACTGATTTTTCCATGGAATCCCTCAAGGCCAAAAAGGTCCTGGATAGATGTTCTACAAATACTAAGAGTCCACAGATGCTAGCCCAGGCTATTATACCCAGCAAAACACTCAATCATTATAGTTGGAGAAAACAATATATTTAATGACAAAGACAGACTTTTTTCCAATACTTACCTACAAATACAGCACTACAGAAAGATATGGAAGGAAAACTCCAACCCACTGAAGTTAACTATGCACACAAAATGTAGGCAAAAGATAATCTCCCTATACAAGAAACCAAGGGTAATGGAGGTCAAATATATTCACAATACCACTGCCAAAATCAAATCTAAAACAAACAAGCATCACTAATCAATGGCCTTTACTCACCCCCAATATTAATGGTCTTAACTCACCTATAAAAAGACACAGGCTAACAGAATGGATATGAAGAAAGAATGCATCCTTCTGCTACATACAAGAAACACATCTAAGTTTCAAAGATAGACATTACTTCAGGGTAAAATGTTGGGGAATATCTTCCAATCAAATGCACACAAGAAGGAAGCAGGCATGGCTATCCTAATATCTAACAAGCTAGACTTCAAACCAAAATTAAAAAGAGATGAAGATGCTCATTCAGTATTCATTGCAGGAGAAATCCTTCATCACAAGTCTCAATTCTGAAAATTTATGCCCGAAATACAAAGGAACCCAGAGCAAACCAACCGCCAACATCAAAATGAAAGGAGAGAAGCTTAAGGTGATTATTCTAAAATCACAAGCAAGACAAGGCTGCGCTGTCTCTCAATATCTCTTCAATATTGTACGTGAAATTCTAGCTAAAGCTATAAGACAAGAAAAGGAGATAAAAGGGATCCATATTGGAAAGGAAGAAGTCAAACTATCACTATTTGAAGATGATATGATAGCTTAATATAGCTTAATAAGCAACCCAATAAACTCTACCAAGGAACTCCTATAGCTGATAAACATCTTCAGCAAACTAGCAGGGTACAAGATAAACTCAAAAAAATCAGTAGCCCTACTTTTTTCAGACAACAATAAATTGAGAAGGAAATCAGAGAAACATATCACGTTACAATAGCCAGAAACAACATAAAGTATCTTGGAGGAACACTTCCCAAACAAATAAAAGACTCATATAATAAAGATTTGTGGCTTTAAAGAAAGAAATTAAAGAAGAAACCAGAATATGGAAAGATCTCCCATGCTCTTGAATAGGTAGGATAAATATAGTAAAAATGGCAATCTTGCCAAAAGCAATCTAGAGATTCAATGCAATCTCCATTAATAACCCACCACAATTCATCACTGACCTTGAAAGGATAATATTCAACTTTTTATGGAAAAACAAAAGACCCAGCATAGCCAAAAGAGCCCTGTGCAATAAAAGAATTTCAAAGGCATCACCATCCCTGACTTTAAGCCCTACTACAGAGCTATACTCCTGAAAACAGCCTGGAATTGCCACAAAAAAAAAAAAAAAAAAAAAAAACAGGTAGAACATGGAATGGATTTCAAATCCTGATACAAACCCACATACGTATGAAAACCTGATTTTCTACAAAACATATAAAATAATACAATGGGATGAGGAAATCATCTTCAACAAATGGTGCTGGCACATTTGGATGATGATGTTTAGAAGACTGTAGATAGACCCAAGTCTGTAGTCATACACAAAACTATGGTCCAAATGGATCAAAGTCCTCAACATCAATCCAACCACACTGAACCTCTTAGAAGAGAAAGTAGGAGGTACCCTTGAACAAATTGTTATAGGAGACCACTTCCTGAACATAACTCCAGGGGCACAGACACTGAGAGCAACAATTAATAAATGGGACCTCTTCAAACTTAGAAGGTTCTGTAAGGCAAAGGACACAGTGGAAAGACAAAATGACAGGCCACAGACTGGGAAAATATTTTATGTAAGGAGTAAGGTTTTTCTGCCCGCCACGGGTCTGGTCCTGCCATCACGCCAGCACCAATTAACACACAGAGACTCTGTATTTGACATAATGCTATTGGCCTGGTACTAGTTTCTTATCTGCTAGCTCTGTCTTAAGCATTAACCCATTTCTGCTGATCTATGTATGTTCATGTGGTCTTCTTACTGAGGAGCATACCGGCATTCTGTTTTCTCCAGACTCTCCATGCTGACTCCTCCTTCCAACTTCCTCTTTCCTCCTTGTCTCTTAGTCCCTCCTATCTTCCTTTCCTATTGCCCAACATTTACAGAATGGCATCTCCCATCAATTTTCACCAATACTACATCAGACAATGGGCTGATCTCCAAAATATACAAACAACTCAAAAAACTAATCAACAAAACACCAAACAGCCCTATTAAAAATGGGGTATAGACCAGCAGAGGAACTAGGATACAAGGTGTATTCTAAGAGATTCATATAAAGTCCCTCACAGAACCAGGAAGGGACAAGTCCCCCAGAGCTCAGGGGAAGTGGAGGGGCAACAAATGGAGAGAGTAGTAGGAGCAAACGAGGGGGAGGAAAGGAAAACATGTGCGACCAGGAAGATTGAGCCTGGTTTGGAATAGAAGACAGGAAAGAGAGACACAAAGAGAGAGAGAGAACATAAAAGAGGGAGCCAATATTGGTTTGAAGATAAAATTGAACACAAAGAAAAGTCTAGAGAACTACAAGACTGCTCCCAACTAACAATTTGAGCTTCCTTGGAAAGGCTACCATAAATGCCCTTCCCAGAGGGTGAGGGAGTGTGAGAGCAACAACTAACTTATCCATGGAGCCCTCAATTAATGCCTGTTGGAAACAGGAGCAAATACCCATACATAAAAACTAAGTCAACGTAGAACCCAGATGCATGTCTAGAGGACAAGACCAGGTGGTAGAAACACATAGAGACAGCTTACATGAACAAGGAGCAGCTAACGGGCCACCAGACTGATAGCTGGGAAGCCAGCATGGCCGCCCTGAATATGGGTCTCAGCCAGAAGGACTGAGCAGTCTAAGGAACCTCAGACAGCGGAGCCAGGATGTATCCCTGGGACACAAAAGGACTTTGTGAACACATTCCCCAATGGAGTGATAACTGCCTTAATCTAGAGACAGGAGAGAAGCACTGGTCCCTACTTCACATGACCTGTCAGCTCTACATGATGCCAACTGGATGGCATTCCCCTACATATGGAATTGGGGTGGGGGGATGGGAGGGTAGGGTAGTTAGAATGCATGTGAGAAGGCAGCGAGGGTTAAAATGAGGGAAGGAGGGTGGCGGAAGAAAGGGAGGGGGGAGGGAGAGGGAACTGGGATTGACATGTAAAATAATAAATTAAATTTAAAAAAAAAATGCTTTGACTCCAAAATTTAAGTTGAAGGACAAGTTATTGGGGAAAAGGATTTCTATTTGTGTTTCTACAGAAAATGAAAAGATGTGGGTTCCTTCCATACTAATGTGGTTTGATCAAGCCAGACCACCTGAAAGAGAATACCAGGTGATCCTACATTCAAAACAGGTGGACAAAGCAGCCTTACAGACTACATGCAGGATTTCTGCCTCTTCATAGAATCCCCCATGACAGTACCTCTTACCAGCAGGAAGTAGTTTGGAAAGAACGACACCCAAATCCCCAAATATTGTCTATAAATATTTGTTATTATTTAAATGGACTTGGTTATATAAAATGAAAAAAAAAAGAATAGAAGCGTTGATTGAAAAAAAAAAACTTTATAAAATCAAAAATAAAAATGGGGTACAGAACAAAAGAAATAATTCTCAATAGAGGAAACCAAAAAAGCTGAAAAATACTTAAGAAAATGTTCAACATCTTTAGCTATCAGGGAAATGCCAATCAAAACAACTTTGAGATACTATCTTACTACTGCCAGGATGGCTAAAATTAAAAACACCAAATGAAAACTTATAACAAAGAAGATGTGGAGAAAGGGAACATTCCTCCATTGCTGGTGGGAGTTCAAATTCATACAGCCATGTTGGAGATAAGTATGGTGGTTCCTCAGGAAAATGGGAATTAGTTTACCACGTGACCCAGCAATCCCCCCCCCTTAGACATATACCCAAATTATCCATATCCCAGCAACAAAGACATCTGCTCAACGATGTTGATAGCAGCAACCTAGATGATCCTCAATTGACGAATGGATAAGAAGATAGGATAAGGATACGAAAGAAATTGTGACTAGGAAGATTGAGACAGGGTAGGAATACAAGACAGAAAAGGGAGAGAGAGAGACTGAGAGTGAATGAAAGAGAGAGAGGGAGACAGAAAGAGAGAGAGAATAAAATAAGGAGCCAGTATTGGTTTGAAGAGAAAAGTGAATCTAAAGAAAGGTCTAGAGACCTACAAGACTGTTGCCAACTAACAATTTGAGCAACTGTGAAAAGGCTACCATAAAATGCCCTTCCTGGATAGTGAGATCAACAACTAACTTATTCACCATCATGGAGCCCTCCTATAGTGCTGTTGGAAACAGAAGCAAACACCCAAACCTAAACACTGAGTTTGACGAGAATCCAGATGCAGATGGACAGAAGAAGACCAGGTTGTAGAAACAGACAGAGACAGCTGACCTGAACAAGGAGCAAATAACAGGCACCCAGACTGATAACTTGGAATCCAGAATGGTACTGACTCAGTCTTCTCTAAATATGGGTCTCAGCCAGAAGGACTGAGCAGTCTTAGGGACTGCAGACAGTGGAACCAGGATGTATTTCTCATGCACAAAAGGTCATTGCAGATACATCCCCCATGGAGGGTACAACCTTAACCTAGAAACAGGAGAGAAGTCCTAGTCCCTACTTCAAATGACTTGACAGATCTACATGACTACACCAGGATGGCATTGTCATACATTTGGAATTGGGTTGGGAGCTGGGAGCAGAGGGTGGTAAGGTTGCATGTGGGGGGAATAGCGTGTAAATGGATGGGAGGGAGGGAGAGAGAGGGAAATGGGATTGACATGTGAAATAAAAAATAAATAAGTAAATAAAAAATAAAATAAAATAAGTACCCCCAGGCCAGAATCTTACAGGTTGCTGGTAATACAGAACACCAGTGTAAAAAACACCAGGCTCCTCCTGGTACAGAAGTCCTAAGCCATGCTCATCCTGGATACATGCTGGGTTTCTGAAGGCCTAGGTGCATTGGGCACCTGCTGGGCAGTCAGAGAGGAGAGGAGTTCTGAATCCCTAGGGGATAAAGACAGAACCAGACCCTCGCCCAGCCCTCCTCTCCTCAGGTGGCAGTGACTGTGACCTTAGGGAAAGGGGTGAGGGTGAGAGTGGGGAGGAGGAGGATGAGGGGTGTTGGGGAGAACAGCTTTGGTAAAGATTTTTGTGTCAACTAAAAAAATAAAAATTACAAAATATATGGTAATTACAAGTGACGGCTATGTGCAGACTTGTTACAATCAGTCTGAAGCAAAGAAGACAAAATAAGATAACAGTGGTCTAGTAGACAGGTCAAGTGGTCTGCAGATTTATAGGTCAATGCAATTTATCAAAGCAGAACAGAGTACATCAGAAGGAACTTCAGGTGTTACGAGTATGATTCCATTTCTCTGGGCAATAAAAGGTAGAACAGGAAAAAGGATTGGCAAGATCCAGAAGAGTGGAAAAGAGATAAAAATAAAATTATAATACTGAAAGATAACATAAAAGAAGATCTTGTGTAACCCACAAAATTCATAAAAGGAGCTAACACTTAAGAGAGCAGAGGGTGCAAAGAGGCTCAGGGGAAAGCACCAATGTAAGAAGGTAGAGTCAGGAATTAAATAAATAAATAAGATTTCACTTCAGGCATGCATATCTGGGTAAGAGTCACTAATAAGAAAAAAGAAAAAGAGAAAAGGAGAGACATTTCTACGCTAGGGATGTCTGAGAAAATCGAGAGAGACTAAAGGTAATGTAAAAAGTTATGGAGGTTCAAAGAAAAGGTGCCAAATGTCGAGAAAGATGTAAACTGTTTGCTGTGGGCTCTCATATCTACAAATACAAACTTAAGATTAGTAATATGAGTTAAAATGTTTGACCATACCAGGTTAATGGTTTAAAAGTTCTGTTTATTTCTCTCAAGAAAAATATATGTACTTGCTAAAAATTTCTATCAGTGTTTCCTGTTAGAAACCTGTTTATTGCAAGAATAGAGCTAAAACAAAAATGGTTTAAACATTTTTGCTGTCTAATGATAACAGCCCCCAGCTAAAAATTTACCTCTGAGCACTGGTCATTAAATTCAGATTATCAGAAAATCAGATGCCCTTTTAATGTAGATGACATTAATTCTGTTTTATGTCGAAAGCTGTTAAAAATTGAAACTGGTTAAAACGTTACAATTATAAACACTGGAAATTAACATAAACTTAACAGGCACCAAGGTGACAATGGGTTTAAAGACATAAAGGGTGCTAAAATCATTTGATATTATAAGATGCCATTACAGGATGTTTAATTGTTTTATAAAACACTTTTTAAATGTTTAAATTCAGAAGGTTGCATTATATTTGTGCTTTATTACATTGTTAATATTTGTACTTAAATTAAAGGGCTAAAATTTAAGATCAAAGCCATAAACTGTATATACTAACCAAAAGTTGAGAAGCTCATTTTTTTTATGATACAGTGTGCAATCCATCCTTGTTTTTGCTAAATTTGGTAAGCATAAGGTATTTAGATAAACTGAATCACAAACCTGTTTTATGTTTCCATAAAAGGAGTTTCAAATTAAAATCAGTATTTTTAAAGCTAAAACTGACAATGCAAAGTTCTAGTTTTATAAAATCTGGTAACTATTATAAAATGTTAAGAAACACAAGTTATCAGCCATCCTTAGATTAACTTTTGTTATATTCAAACTAAGTATTAATGATTAATAATAGGAATAAACCTCACTCTGTCTCCTATACATATTCTAAAAGTTTAAGCTTAAATCGAGTAACTGAAAACCAAGTGGTCTATTAAGATCTACCTAGAAAGACTTCTAATACTACAGAGATCTGTAGAATGAGACATTTAAATATTAACTAAAAAACTGTAATAATTTCAGACAAATAATCACAGAACCTAACAATGACCAAAGAAAGGTTTCTAAAGAACATTGTGGGGCAGCATGGATTGTGATAACACTGACCAGGGAGCAAGATGCTGAAACACAATGCCTGCAGCATGATAGGACCCAGCTCGGGCTGTGTAGAGGCTGCAGGGAATTGGAAAATTGTCTGCACCTTTGTCGGAACAAAATAAGTTCAGACTTTTACAATTCCAGGTTCCACAGGGGAAAAAAAAACCTCTCACATTATGTAAAAAATTACTCCCCTCAATGCCATAGAAAATTGGATATGGCTAATAATATAAGGAATGGTCCCTGTGATTTTTTTAAAAGATTCAAAAGTAACATATAGTTTATCCTTCTCAGATCTCTAATTCTATTGATGGCTTGTCTAACCAAAACTTTGTGAGCTTCGCAGTAAAGGCAGCCTTGATATGGATCCTAAATAAGAATTTAAAAATATAAAGATATATAAGTCTTTTTTTGAACATTTATTTATTAATTATGCATACAGTGTTCAGCCTGCATACATGTCTGCACACCCAAAGAGGATACCACATCACATTACAAATGTTTGTGAGCCACAATGTAGTTGCTGGGGATTGAACTCAGGACTTCTAGAAGAGCAGCCAGTAATCTTAACCTCTGCCACATCTCTCTAGCCCAAGACATATACTTCTTAAATATATAGAAAATTAATTTACAATATAAAAATTCAGAGTTTAACTTTTAATCAAGTTCTGATAAGCTAATATAGCAGGGACTCCCAGCTGTTTAGTCACAAACTCAAAGTTTTATTATTTATATTGGGTGTCATTGAAGTGTAAATATGAAGGATGTTTCATTAGGCCTAAGGCACCACTGACCAATCTATACATGGATCGCTCTTGACAGAAGAAAAAGCTTCTAACCCAAATCTGTAAATTTTGCTAGGACTCAAAGGCATAAGTTCATTCCTGTTGTTTTATAGATACCCAAAATCTACTTTTTTTACAATTTGGATTTCAGCACAGATTGGTGATGATAATATATCTAAAACTTTTATGTCCTTTTATATAACACAGTTCATATAGGCTTCAGAGGATCAAATGTCATAAAGCTTTTATCCAATTCTTACAGATCAAAAATGACTGCAGATAAATACAGCTTTCCTGAGGATGGAATTTTCTCCCTGGTCTTGCTGTCTTTCTTGATCACCAAAGGTAAGGAACTAAGAGTTCCAATTAAATATATACATTTTAACCTTTGTTCCCAGTTTAAACATGTCTCAGGCGATTTGTGCTTCTGGCAGATGAGTATCAGTTGCTGACTACAGCCTGCTCCTCTATAGTGCTCTCCCAACTTACTATGAACCAGCCCAGCCAAGGTGAATCTTCAACAGGGTCTACAAACTGATGCCTCTGATAAATGGTCCATTTCCTGAATCCCACTTCCTTTTGTTGGTATTGTCTAGCATTTTAGCCTACTTGCAACTCAGAAAACACTGCAAAATTAAGCAGGAAGTAGTACAGGCATGTCGCTGGCACAACAGTGTTTTGATTTTCAAATAGTTGTCACCTGGAGTTCTATAGCCTATAAAGCCTCCTTGAGCAGCTTCTTACTATTATGCCTACAGGTTTCCTCAATTTCCGAGGAAGTGACTCCTGGCTGCAAAAGCAAATGGTTTTTACTGGTAAAAATCAAACCAGCTGGGACCTCACTGTGTCAGAAAAGTAAGGTAGTGGCTTAAAATTGTTAGGGGTTTATAACAGGGTAAACAGAAAGGGAAACTTGAGACCACTAATCTCAGTTCACAAGGTTTCCAAGATACAGGCAGTTCATAGAGTACAAATATATTTACAAGATCATCATGGAACTAAGTTAATATTATCCATCATTTGTTTAGGCAAGATTTATAAGCACACCTGAAAGGTTGGGTTTTTTTCTTTGGTTTTACTTCTTCTCCTGAAAACAGGATGTGGATTCTGTACTCTGTAGTCAGGGATTTATCTATCGGCAGAAATTCTTGTTCTCATTATTTTTTCCTTCTTGCAATAAGCCCTAATTGTATAAATTTTAGTTATTAATTTTTCCATCACATTACCTCTTTGCAACAAACATTAGAGGCCCAATTTTTGGGCCTCCAATACGTAAAAGACTTCTGGTGTTTTTTGGTGTACATGTTACTCACATTGCCTCCTATGTTTAGGAGTTTAATTTTGTTTACTTTTGATATAGCATCTCAACCAGGGAAAAGGTAAAATATATTCTTTTCCTGTACTACTTTCTGCTTAACTGTGCTGTGTTTTTTTGGGCATGAGATGGCTAAAATGCTATATAAAACCAAACAAAAAAAAAAAAAAAAAGGAGAAAAAGGAGGGGGACTTGAGCAAATTGCACATTTATCAGAGACATTAGTTTATAGACCCTGTTGAAGATTCACATTGGCTGTGCTGGTTCACAGTAAGAGCAGTATTTAGGAGCAGAATGTAATCAGTAACTGATGCTCATCTGCCAGAAGCACAAATCTGCTGAGACATGCTTAATTTGGGAACATAAGTTTGAGATATATTATAATCACCACTCTGTACTTAAATATATATATTAGAAAAATTAGATATTGGGTATCTGTAAAACAGCAGGAATGTACTTATGCCTTTGAGTCTAGAAAAAACTACAGATTTGGGTTACAAACTTGTACATTTTTTTTTATGTCAAGAGAGATCCATGTATAGATAGGTCAGTGGTGCCTTAGACCTGATGAAATATCCTTCATATTTACACTTCGATGACACCCAACATAAATCATAAAACATTGAGTTTGTGACAAAACAGCTGGGAAACCCTGCTAGATTAGCTTATCAGAACTTGATTAAAAGTTAAGCTCTGAATTTTTATATGGTAAATTAATTTTTATATATTTTAAGACATATATGTCTTGGGCTAGAGAGATGTGGCAGAGGTTAAGAGTACTGGCTGCTCTTCTAGAAGTCTGAGTTCAATCCCCAGCAACTACATTGTGGCTCACAAACATCAGTAATGAGATGTGACTCCCTCTTCTTGCCTGCAGATATATGAAGTCAGAGCACTGTATGCATAATTAATAAATAAATGTTCAAAAATGACTTTTATTATTTTAGATCCTTATTTAGGAGCCATATTATTGCTGCCTAATATTGCCAAACTGCAAAGTTATGGTTAGCCCAGCCATCAAAACTATCATATGTGAGAAGGATATAGTTAATTACCTGTTCAATCTATTTAAAAAAATGACAGGGACCATTCCTCCTGGCCCTGGCCCCGGCCCCGGCCCCGGCCCTATTCCCGGCCTGGATCCACCATGTTTGTTTTAAATTGTCTCTTGTGATTTCTTTCTTTCTTTCTTTCTTTCTTTTTTTCTTTCTTTAAATCTATGTTGATATCGATTTGTTATCTCTCTAGGGGTTAATTATGAGAAATTATGTCTTTATTCATTCATTTTTTTGGTCATATCTATGATTAAGAACTCAATGACCCTTCAGTATTGAGCAATCATTTAGGCTTCACGCATAAAACACCATTCACTGGTTTAAAGTTTTTGGATTTAATTATGAAAATCTGTCATTATGTATTCAGTGATCACAGGAGTTTTGAGCCTCCTTAGGGGAGTCCCTCGTGCCAGACCATCACATCATCGAATACCACACTTACTCCCTTAAATGTTAAGCTATGAAATTAAATGATAATTCATCACTTAATTAATGAATTTAAAATACAGGTAATGTTATGGACCATAAGTCCCTTTTGGAGTCAGATTTTGGGAGTTGATGTAACATCATCTCATTACTTCATCATTTAGCTATATAAAGAGATCTTTACATCAGAGATATGTTTAGGAGTTTGGTGCCATTTGGTTAATATAATATAATATAAAAGGTCTACTAAATTATTATCAATTTAAATTATTATCAATTTAATTTATTATCAATTTAATTTTGGCCCTGGACCTGGCCCTGCCACTGGCCCTAGCCCTGCTCCTGCCCCTGGCCCTGGCCCTGCCCCTGGACCTGGCCCAGGCACTGGCCCTGCCCCGGGCCCTGCCCCTGCCCCTGGCCCTGCCCCTGGCCCTGCCCCTGGTCCTGCACCTGGCCATGGCCCTGCAACTGGCCCTGGCCCTGGCCCTGCACCTGGCACTGGCCCTGGCCATGGCCCTGGACCTGCATCTGTCCCTGCACCTCTCCCTGCACCTGGCCCTGGCCCTGAACCTGGCCCTGTCCATGCACCTTGCCCTGCACATGGCCCTGGCACTGGCCCTGTCCCTACACCTGGCCCTGCACCTGGCCCTGCACCTGGCGCTGGCCCTGCACCTGGCCATGCACCTGGCCCTGGCCCTGCACCTGGCCCTGCACCTGGCCCTGGCCCTGCACCTGGATTGGCCATGCACTTGGCCCTGGCCCTGCACCTGGCCCTGGCCCTGCACCTGGCTTGGCCATGCACCTGGACCTGGCCCTGCACCTGACGCTGGCCCTGCACCTGGCCATGCACCTGGCCCTGGCCCTGCACCTGGCCCTGGCCCTACACCTGGCCCTTCACCTGGCCCTGGCCCTGTAACTGGCCCTGGCCCTGCACCTGGCCCTGGCTGGGATCCTCAATGTTGGTTTTAAATTGTCTCTTGTGGTTTCTTTCTTTCTTTCTTTAAATCAATGTTGATATCGATTTGTTATCTCTCTATGGGTTAATTATGAGAAATTATCTCCTTATTCATTCATTATTTTGTTCATATCTATGATTAAGAACTCAATGACACTTCAGTATTGAACAATCATTTAGGCTTCACGCATAAAACACCATTCACTGGTTTAAAGTTTTTTGATTTAATTATGAAAATCTGTCATTATGTATTCAGTGATCACTAGAGTTTTGAGCCTCCTTAGGGCAGTCCATCGTGCCAGACAATCACATCTTCGAATACTACACTTACTTCCTTAACTGCTAAGCTAGGAAATTAAATTATAATTCATCATTTATTAATGAATTTAAAATACAAGTAATGTTATGAATCATAAGTCCCATTTGGATTCAGATTTTGGGAGTTGATGTAACATCATCTCATTACTTCATCATTTAGCTATATAAAGAGATCTTTACATCAGTGATATGTTTAGGACTTTGTAGCAATTTCGTCAGTGTTAATATAAAATACCTCCTAATTTATTATCAATTTAATTTATTATCAATTTAATTTTGGCCCTGGCCCTGGCCCTGGCTCTGGCCTTGGCCCTGGCTCTGGCCCTGCACCTGGCCCTGGCCCTTCACTTGTCCCTTGCCATGCTCCTGGCCCTGGCCCTGTACCTGGACCTGGCCATGCACCTGGACCTGGCCCTGCACCTGTCCCTGCACCTGGCCCTGCACCTGGCTCTGCACCTGGCCCTGGCCCGACACCTGGCCATACACCTGGCCCATCCCGGCACCTGGCCCTGGCCCTGAACCTGTACCTGGCCCTGGCTCTGCACCTGGGCCTGGCCATGCACCTGGACATGGCCATGCACCTGGCCCTGCAACTGGCCCTGGCCCTGCACCTGGCCCTGGCCCTGCAGCAGGCCCTGGCCCTGCAACTGGCCCTGGCCCTGTACCTGGCCCTGACCCTGCACCTGGCCCTGGCCCTGCACTTGGCCCTGGCCCTGCACCTGGCCCTGGCCCTGTACCTGGCCCTGACCCTGCACCTGGCCCTGGCCCTGCACTTGGCCCTGGCCCTGCACCTGGCCCTGGCCGGGATCCTCAATGTTGGTTTTAAATTGTCTCTTGTGGTTTCTTTCTTTCTTTCTTTGTTTCATTCATTCTTTCTTTCTTTCTTTCTTTAACGCAATGTTGATATTGATTTGTTATCTAGCTAGGGGTTAATTATGAGAAATTATCTCCTTATTCATTCATTATTTTGTTCATATCTATGAATAAGTACTCAATGACCCTTCAGTATTGAGCAATCATTTAGGCTTCAAGCATAAAACACCATTCACTGGTTTAAAGATTGTTGATTTAATTAAGAAAATCTGTCATTATGTATTCAGTGATCACTGGAGTTTTCAGCATCCTTAGGGGAGTCCTTCGTGCCAGACCATCACATCATCGAATACTACACTTACTTCCTTAACTGTTAAGCTAGGAAATTAAATGATAATTCATCATTTAATTAATGAATTTAAAACACAAGTAATGTTATTAACCGTAAGTCCCTTTTGGAGTCAGAATATGGGAGTTGATGTAACATCATCTCATTACTTCATCATTTAGCTATATAAAGAGATCTTTACATCAGCTATATGTTTAAGACTTTGGTGCAATTTCGTCAGTGTTAATATAAAATAAATCCTAAATTATTATCAATTTAATTTATTATCAATTTAATTTTGGCCCTGGCCCTGGCCCTGGTCCTGACCCTGGCCTTGGCCCTGTCTTTGGCCCTGCACCTGGACCTGGCCCTTCACCTAGTCCTTGCCATGTACCTGGCCCTGGCCCTGAACCTGGACCTGGCCATGCACATGGACCTGGCCCTGAACCTGGCCCTGCACCTGGCCATGGCCCTGCAGCTGGCCCTGGCCCTGCAGCAGGCCCTGGCCTTGCACCTGGCCCTGGCCCTGCACCTGGCCCTGGCCCTGCATCTGAACTTGCCCTCCACCTGGCCCTGGCCCTGCACCTGGCCCTGGCCGTGGCCCTGGTCTTGACCCTGGCTCTGGCCCTTCACCTGGCCCTGCCCTGCACCTGGACCTGGCCCTGCACCTGGCCCTAGCCCTGAACCTGGACTTGGCCATGCACCTGGACTTGGCCCTGCACCTGGCCCTGGCCCTGAACCTTGCCCTGCATGTTGCCCTGGCCCTGGACCTGTCCATGCACCTGTCCCTGGCCCTGCACCTAGCCTTGGCCCTTCACCTGGCCCTGGCCCTGCACCTGGCCCTGGCCCTGCACCTGGCCCTGGCCCTGCACCTGACCCTGGCCCTGCACCTGGCCCTGGCCCTGACATGGCCCTGGCCCTGGCCCTGGCCTGGATCCAACATGTTGGTTTTAATTTGTCTCTTGTGATTTCTTTCTTTCTTTTATTCTTTAAATCAATGTTGATATCGATTTGTTATCTCTCTAGGGCTTAATTATGAGAAATTATCTCTTTATTCATTCATTTTTTTGTTTATATCTATGATTAAGAACTTAATGACCCTTCAGTATTGAGCAATCATTTAGGATTCACGCATATAACACCACTCACTGGTTTAAACTTTCTTGGTTTAATTATGAAAATCTGTCATTATGTATTCAGTGATCACTGGAGTTTTGAGCCTCCTTAGGGCAGTCCATCGTGCCAGACCATCATATCATCGAATACTACACTTACTTCCTTAACTGTTAAGCTGGGAAATTAAATGATAATTCATCCATTAATTAATGAATTTAAAATACACGTAATGTTATGGACCATAAGTCCCTTTTGGAGTCAGATTTTGGGAGTTGATGTAACATCATCTCATTACTTCATCATTTAGCTATATAAAGAGATCTTTACATCAGCGATATGTTTAGGACTTTGGTGCCATTTGGTCAGTGTTAATATAAAAGGTCTACTAATTTATTATAATTTAAATTATTATCAATTTAATTTATTATCGATTTAATTTTGGCCCTGGCCCTGGCCCTGCCTCTGGCCCTGGCCCTGCTCCTGCCCCTGGCCCTGGCCCTGCCCCTGGCCCTGCACCTGGCCATGGCCATGCACCTGGCCCTGGCCCTGGCCCTGCACCTGGCCCTGGCCCTGCACCTGGCCCTGGCCCTGCACCTGGCCCTGGCCCTGGCCCTGCACCTGGCCCTGGCCGTGGCCATGCAACTGGCACTGGCTCTGGGCCTGGACCTGTACATGTCTCTGCACCTCTCCCTGCACCTCTCCCTGCACCTGGTCCTGGCCCTGAACCTTGCCCTGGCCCTGGCCCTGCACCTTGCCCTGCACCTTGCCCTGCACCTGGCCCTGGCCCTGCACCTGAACCTGCACCTGGCCTTGCACCTGGCCCTTGCTCGGCACCTGGCCATGCACCTGGCCCAACCTGGCACCTGGCCCTGGCCCTGCTCCTTGCCCTGCACCTTGCCCTGCACCTGGCCCTGGCCCTGCACCTGCCTGGCCCTGAACCTGGCCCTGGCCCTGTACCTGGCCCTGGCCCTGCACCTGGCCATGGCCCCGCACCTGGCCCTGGCCATGTACCTGGCCCTGGCCGGGATCCACAATGTTGGTTTTAATTTGTCTCTTGTGATTTCTTTCTTTCTTACTTCCTTTCTTTCTTTCTTCCTTTATTTCTCTAAATCAATGTTGATATCGATTTGTTATCTCTCTATGGGTTAATTGTGAGAAATTATCTCCTTATTCATTCATTATTTTGTTCATATCTATGATTAAGAACTCAATGACCCTTCAGTATTGAGCAATCATTTAGGCTCCAAGCATAAAACACCATTCACTGGTTTAAAGTTTATTGATTTAATTATAAAAATCTGCCATTATGTATTCAGTGATCACTGGAGTTTTCAGCATCCTTAGGGGAGTCCTTCATGCCAGACCATCACATCATCGAATACTACACTTTCTTCCTTAACTGTTAAGCTAGGAAATTAAATGATAACTCATCATTTAATTAATGAATTTAAAATACAAATAATGTTATGAACCATAAGTCCCTTTTGGAGTTAGAATTTGAGAGTTGATGTAACACCATCTCATTACTTCATCATTTAGCTATATAAAGATATCTTTACACCAGCGATCTGTTTAGGACTTTGGTGCAATTTTGTCAGTGTTCACATAAAATACCTCCTAATTTATTATCAATTTAATTTATAATCAATTTAATTTTGGCCCTGGACCTGGCCCTGGCCTTGGCTCTAGCTCTGGCCCTGGCCCTTCACCTGTCCCTTGCCATGCACCTGGCCCTGGCCCAGAACCCGGACCTGGCCATGGACCTGGACCTGGACCTGCACCTGGCCCTGCACCTGGCCCTGCACCTGGCCCTGCTCCTGGCCCTGGACAGGCACATGTCCATGCACCTGGCCCAACCCGGCACCTGGCTCTGGCCCTGGACCTGGCCCTGGCCCTGCACCTGGACCTGGCCATGCACATTGCCCTGTAACTGGCCCTTGCTCTGCACCTGGCCCTGGCCCTGCACCTGGACCTGGCCATGCACATTGCCCTGTAACTGGCCCTTGCCCTACACCTGGCCCTGGCCTTGCACCTGGCCCTGGCCCTGCACCTGGCCCTGGCCCTGCACCTAGCCCTGCACCTGGCCCTGGCCCTGTACCTGGCCCTGACCCTGCACCTGGCCCTGCACCTGGCCTTGCACATGGCCCTGGCCCTGCACCTGGCCCTGGCCGGGATCCTCAATGTTAGTTTTAAATTGTCTCTTTTGATTTCTTTCTTTCTTCCTTCCTTTCTTTCTTTCTTTAAATCAATGTTGATATCGATTTGTTATCTCTCTATGGGTTAATTAAGAGAAATTATCTCCTTATTCATTCATTATTTTGTTCATATCTATGATTAAGTATTCAATGACCCTTCAGTATTGAGCAATCATTTAGGCTCCAAGTATAAAACACCATTCATTGGTTTAAAGTTTATTCATTTAATTATGAAAATCTGTCATTATGTATTCAGTGATCATTGGAGTTTTCAGCATCCTTAGGGGAGTCCGTCGTGCCAGACCATCACATCATCGAGAACTACACTTACTTCCTTAACTGTTAAGCTAAGAAATTAAATGATAACTCATCATTTAATTAATGAATTTAAAATACAAATAATGTTATGAACCATAAGTCCCTTTTGGAGTTAGAATTTGAGAGTTGATGCAACACCATCTCATTACTTCATCATTTAGCTATATAAAGATATCTTTACACCAGCGATCTGTTTAGGACTTTGGTGCAATTTCGTCAGTGTTCACATAAAATACCTCCTAATTTATTATCAATTTAATTTATAATCAATTTAATTTTGGCCCTGGCCCTGGCCCTGGCCCTGGCCCTGGCCTTGGCTCCGGGTCTGGCCCTGCACTTGGCCCTGGCCCTTCACCTGGCACTTGCCATGCACCTGGCCTTGGCCCTGAACCTGGACCTGGCCATGCACCTGGACCTGGCCCTGCACCTTGCCCTGCACCTGGCCCTGGCCCTGCACCTGGCCCTGGCCCTGCAGGTGGCCCTGGCCTTGCACCTGGCCCTGGCCCTGCACCTAGGCCTGGCCCTGCACCTGGACCTTGCCCTCCACCTGGCCCTGGCCCTGGCCCTGCACCTGGCCCTGGCCCTGGCCCTGCACCTGTCCCTGGCCCTGCACCTGGCCCTGCAGCAGGCCCTGGCCTTGCACCTGGCCCTGCACCTGGCCATGGCCCTGGCCCTGGCCCTGAACATGGCCCTGGCCCTGCACCTGGACCTGGCCCTCACCTGGCCCTGGCCCTGCACCTGGCCTTGGCCCTGCACCTGGCCCTGGCCCTGCACCTGGCCCTGGCCCTGCACCTGGCCGTGGCCCTGCACCTGGCCCTGGCACTGGCCCTGGCCTGGATCCACCATATTGGTTTTAAATTGTCTCTTGTTATTTCTTTCTTTCTTTCATTCTTTAAATCAATGTTGATATCGATTTGTTATCTCTCTAGGGGTTAATTATTAGAAATTATCTCTTTATTCATTTATTATATTATTATATATTCATTATATTATTATATTAGAAATTATCTCTATATTCATTCATTATTTTGTTCATATCTATGATTAAGAACTCAATGACCCTTCAGTATTGAGCAATCATTTAGGCTCCAAGCATAAAACACCATTCACTGGTTTAAAGTTTATTGATTTAATTATGAAAATCTGTCATTATATATTCAGTGATCACTGGAGTTTTCAGCCTCCATACGGGAGTCCGTCATGCCAGACCATCACATCATCAAATATTAACCTACTTCTTTAACTGTTAAGCTAAGAAATTAAATGATAATTCATCATTTAATTCATGAATTTAAAATACAAGTAATGTAATGAACCATAAGTCCCTATTGGAGTCAGAATTTGGGAGTTGATGTAACATCATCTCATTACTTCATCATTTAGCTATATAAAGCGATCTTTACATCAGCAATATGTTTAGGACTTTGGAGCAATTTCGTCAGTGTTAATATAATATACCTCCTAATTTATTATCAATTTAATTTATTATCAATTTAATTTTGGCCCTGGCCCTGGCCCTGGCACAGGCTCTGGCCCTACTCTCTCTCCTAAGAAGTGAAACTATGGAATAAAAGAAAATAAGACTCACAATTATTCATCAAATGTGATTTTGCCATTGTTGATTTCCTTCAGTAAGGTGATAATCTATTTGTTAGAGTAGACTTAGGTATTGTTGGATTTCAGTCCACCTCTTTTGAGGCAGCCGCCCAACATTAAATATGTGATTTCTTCTAAAAACGCTGCATACACAATGACAGTTCAGCATTTAAACATGTTACTACCCAACTCTGCGATTAACTAAGGGATGAACCTGGGAGTTTCCAACAATCATGTGGGAATCAACTGAGACAAAATTGTGTGGAGTATGGCAGACCATTTCATCCTCTGATTATATTGTTATTTGATTATTTAAATAGGACATTAGATAATCCATAATTAGTGGATTGTGGTAACGTGATGTGGGAGGCAATTATTATAAACCATCTTAATGTCAATTATGTAGTGAAAATATTTAAATTAATCACGGCAGCATCGTTCATGAGCCTGGTTTGGAGCCACCTTAGGGAAGAGGATGATGTTACATGAACTCATTATTTGATTATTTAATTATATAAAACAATGATTATATGTCCATGACACCTGGAATCTGGTGCCACAGGTCATCTAATTACATAATTAATGTATTTAAATTGACAAACTGTGTTAATCCCCAAGATAATGTAAATATTTGTGTAGTAATGTAAACAACAATCCACCATTCCATGAAGAGACCTGTAAAGCTCCCTCTGTGGAGTTAATGTGCAATATCATCACATTTTATTATTCATTTTTTTCAATTGATGATGATGACATCCTTCATGCCTGCATTCTGACCATGCTTCCCTGCCAGTAAAATGCTACATCAACTATTTATTGTGACAGGTAGGTAATACTGACTTATTAAATTCATTAAATTATGTAAATGACCAACAATGACATCACCGTTTACGGTTAGGGTGCAAATATCTGTCACGGACAAGGTTAGGAAAGTTGTAGACATGGGCAGAGCATTTTCTGAATGATCTATGCATCTCCCAGAGTCCGAGGGATGCTGGATAATTGAGTCTAGAAGGTTGCACGGTGCCAACCGAGAAGTACAAGGACTTCACCAAGGCCAGCAAGGTGCTCTGGGTGTTCACTACCTGTTCTTCCTCCACATCTACACATCGGTTGTGATCTACCATGAGAAGAAGGAGTGTCACTGGTAGGTCGACACCATCACCAATACCTGGCAAAAGGAAGACGACTCAGAACACGGAAGAATATCTCTCAGCTATGCTGGTGATACCCCTGCTGCGGGCATCTTTTCAGCTGTTATCAACATTTTGGCTACTACTGCTACGCCATTATTTGGCCCATTATCTCACGTCCTGCCGCACCACAACAGAGATTCAGGTGCTTGTCATGATGTCAGGCCAACAGAATTCATCAGACAAGACTGTATGATTATCTTACGATAAACTGATGGCATTTTAAAGTAGGTTTATTTGAATGTCTCCCAGGCTCTGGGCCACCTAGTACATCAATGGTGATGACAAATAGAAATTTGAAGAATTCGGTATTTGTTTGGTTTATGGGTGTGGGTGTCTCAGCTGGTCTTCAGTACACATGAGTATTTCAAAGAAATGGGCTTTAAAGCTATAAATCCATAAACTCAGCAGGATTCACATGCCATTAAATTTGTGGGGTCCATAAAGGTTTTCTCCTTTATGGTGGTGTTGTGGTATTTTATTTTGCCAGGTGGTGGTGGCACATGCCTTTAATTCCAGTGCTTGAGAGTCAGAGGCTGGAAAATCTCCATGTGTTTGATTGAGTTAGAAATGTACACAGGGAAACCCTTTCTGAAAACAACACCAAACAAACAATACACAAATCTAAACAATTAAACAAACAACAACAACAACAAACTTGCTTTAAGAAGAGAGTGTGGAGCTAGGCAGTAGTTAGGCATATAGGACAGGTCATGGTGGAGCACACCTTTAATCTAAGCATTTGGGAGACATAATGAGGTGGATCTCTGTAATTTCGTGGTCACCCCAGACTACACCCTATTGACCCATTCTAAAAGAGAAACAGAGACAGGTAGTGGTCCATTCCTTTATCCCTGTACTTGGGAGGTAGATATGGCTGGGAGGAGAGAGAAATATAAAGTGGAAGAAGACAAAAGTTTATTGCATTGTAATGGAAGACCATAGGATAAGAATTTCCCACCACTTTCGTCTGAGGATTCAGTAGAAGTAAGACCTAGGGGTGGGCTGCTCTGCTTCTCTGATTTTTCCACATATCTGAATCCAGGTTTTAACTATTAAGACCAAGTAGAATTAGCCTTACAATTTCCAGTGTAGTGTGTCAAATCTAAATTGTGGTGTACAAGACTAGAATTCATGGTAATAGAATTGATGGAATAAATATTTATCAATTTTACAAGTCTATTACTATCTACTGTATGATTGAACATGAGAGAAAATGGTTTGTATGAGTATACATGTTATGGGATGTAGATAATTATGTGAAGTTGTGCATCATTATCTGACCTCTGGTCATCTCCCAAAAGAAGATGTACTGAGTCTCATGCCAAGATACACAACATGTATGATGAGCCATACACTTCCACAGATTACCAATATAACCAAAATAAAGAACTAAATAATGGTCTTTTGAAGCATGAAGCATCAGAATTACAATCATACACATGATAAGTTTGCAACATGAAATGAATGCAATCCTATGAAAATGAACAATTTATAACAACATGCTGATTACAAAGGCACATTAACAATTATTTTTGGAAATACTCAGAATGCTCAATGTAATTATGAAACATATTATGATATTATCCCATCACTCACCATGTTGTGGCTTCTGTACTCAACCATGCTCCACTCACAATTTACTACAGTATCACTCCCAGATTATCAATCAATTCACTGGCGCTTGTTCTGCCTAAAACCAAACCTGCATCAAGAACAAAAGCAAACAGTATGGCTACAGAAAGTGTTCTGCAATGCCTGTGACTCGCTGGTGTTGCTGATTGGCTAGTAAGGCTTGATCAACAAGAGCACTTCCTTAAGGGTTAAAGTGTGCTTAAAGACACACCACAGGGTACCTTGGGTCTGGCTTCTACTCAAGACCCAGACCTTATAGACAACTGTAGAGACACAAATCTCAATGTCACTTACCCTGTCTAAAATAGACAACCCACTCTCTTCCAGCTGTGCGAAAGGTCATCCCCTCCTTCCTCGAATCGATGTGCAGATGTTGCACATAAAATTACAAAATGCAGATTGGAATGAATTTTTTATTCAACACAGGGAAGGGCGCCTAGAATATTAAAAACTTAAGAGAGATTTTAGTTCATATGGCAAAAAAAGAAGATGTTTGTTCTGTGTATTTTGCTGAGGTCAGGGGAACTGGGTGTATATTTCATCTAGTGGTCACAGACAATTTAGAAACCATGAGAGAAGGGAAGGAGCAATATCAGAAAGAACATGATATATCTTTCTCCTGTCAGATGCTTTGGTGATAGCTCCAATGCATTGGGAATTTTATTCCTGAAATTCTTGAAAAATGTATAATAATAAAAACTGTTGTCTTCAGGTTAATTTGAATACTCTGAGAGAATTGGGCTGGGAAGCTTGCTTCTACAAGCACTGTGATGACCGAGCAGAGCTTCCTCAGGGTACAGTGAGAAAATAGCTGCATTATTCAATGTTCTCTTCTTGAACAGGACGATTGTCAGGTTTCTAAATCAGTGGATCCATCATCCAGCCTTGAGATTGCAGAAAGACTTATTTTCTTGTTTGAGATCTGGTTCCTGTTTTCTTTACTTTTTTTCCCCCCTGCTTTTCTGAAGTCCCAGTGACAACCATGAAATAAGTGGTTTCAGTTCATCTGACATCAGTGGGAAACTACAGAACATCTCGTTTTCTGTGCCAAAATCTCTCATAGTAGTTAGGACAGGGAATAATCACATCATATGATTGTGTAGTGGCCTGTGAAAGCTAGAGAGCCACCTTGTTTTCTGGAGAAAGGAGTGGGTGCAGGAAGACAGCAGTATTTACTATTGGAGTCAAAGCCAGTGCAGTAGAAATGTTTATCTCTGCTGACCTAGAAAAGGTTTTTGTCTGAGTTGGAAGGCCAGGTCAGGAATCATTGCGCTGTGTCTTTAAGAAGGTGATCTTGTTACTCAGTCATCACTTGCCAACCAGACCCTCCTCAAGATCTGTTAATAATAAAAGGTACAGGGACCTTCTTAATGCCAGATTCAGGCTTTTCTCTAAAGGAGAGCTGGCACTTTTTTTGTGTGTGCTCTTCTTCGATTATTGCTGCAGTAAGTTCAATGGAGAGCTTGGGAGAGCTCAGTAATCACATGGTGAGTGAGGGGCCACTGTCCCCAGGATGGAGGAGTACATTGTGTAGAATATGAATCATGTGTTGGGTCCTCCCAACATCTGAGTGGGAACATGAAGACAGATTTTCCTTCCTGTGGGTTTTCATGAGATACGTGAATCTCGCTGGAATCAATTATATGACTCTGAGTAAAACTTTGTGGGTTGAATCTCTTCAGAGTATTGGGAGCAGTGAGCCCTGTGTAAAAACATCTTTTTAGTCAACTTCAATGAGCTTTTTGTGCATCCTTGGAAAGACTACAGTTCTTGGAGACATTTAACAATTTATATTTTACTTTATGTGATGTGATGGAAAAATTAAAAATTAGGGTTAATGGTTAAGAAGCAAAAACTACAAAGAACAAGAATCTCTTGTAGTGGATAACTTCCTGATTTCAGAGTACAGCCCCGACATGTTATTTTCATAAGATACAGGAAAAAAGAAAAAAGAAAAAGAAAACCTTGAAGATGTGCTAATCAATCTTGATGCCCTTGTAATCAAACTTTGTACTATATGAAATGCTGTAACCTTGAAAACCCTATGAGCTGAGACTAGGGGTGTCAAGCCTCCATTTCACTTTTGTTGCTAGGTAACTTAGCCTTCCAATAGAGTGAACTCCCAGACTGTTTTGTTCTTCCCAATTAAAACCTTTTGCATTCACGTTTGGGAATAATTTCATTGGACTTGAGGAAACCCCGGAGGTACAAAGTTTGTGGGCTCATCCCAGTTTTCCTCCAACCACCCAGGACCTTTAACACTGAAAGATTGAAATAGAGAAAATAAAGAAAACAAAAACCAGAGGAATGATGGAAATAGAAAAACTGCGCAAAAATTGTGAACTACAGACACAAAATGACCAACAGAAAAAAAAGAGATGGAAGAGAGAATCTCAGGCATGGAAGATAAACTAGAGGATATAGATTCATTTACTAAAGAAAATCATAAATCCTTCAAATCCTTAACACAAAACATCCAAGAAATCTGGGACACCATGAAAAGGCCAAACATAGGAATAATAGGCAGCAAGGAAAGTGAGGAAGACCAGCTCAAAGGTGTCAAAAACATACTAAACAAAATCATCGAGGACAACTTTCCCAATCTGAAGAAGGACATGCACATGAAAGTAGAAGAAGTATACTGAACACCAATTATGCTGGACCAAATTAAAAAAAAAAAAAAAAAAAAAAAAAAAAAAAAACTAGAAATATAATAAGGAAAACATCTAAAACACAAAAACACAGAATAAATATACTAAGTGCAACAAAGGAGAAAGGACAGGTAACATATAAAGGCAAACCGATCAAAATTACAACTGACATTTCCAAGGAATCCCTCAAGGCCAAAAGGTCCTGGATAGATGTTCTACAAATACTAAGAGTCCACAGATGCTAGCCCAGGCTACTATACCCAGCAAAACACTCAAACATTATAGATGGAGAAAACAAGATATTTAATGACAAAGACAGATTTTTTTTCCTAATACTTACCTACAAATCCAGCACTCCAGAAAGATTTGGAAGGAAAATTCCCACCCTCGGAAGTTAACTATGCATACAAAATGTAGGCAACAGATAATCTCCCTATACAAGAAACCAAGGGTAATGGAGGTCAAATATATTCACAATACCACTGCCAACCACAAATCTAAAACAAACAAGCATCAAAAATCAATGGCCTTTACTCACCCCCAATATTAATGGTCTTAACTAACCTATAAAAAGACACAGGCTAACAGAACGGATACGAAGAAAGAATGCATTCTTCTGCTACATACAAGAAACACATCTAAGTTTCAAAGGTAGACATTACTTCAGGGTAAAAGGTTGGGGAATATCTTCCAATCCAATGTCCACAAGAAGCAAGCAGGCATGGCTATCCTAATATCTAACAAGTTAGACTTCAAACCAAAATTAATCGAAAGAGATGAAGATGCTCATTCAGTATTCATTGCAGGAGAATTCCTTCAACACAAAGTCTCAATTCTGAAAATTTATGCCCGCAATACAAAGGAACCCAGAGTAAACCAACTGCCAACATCAGACTGAAAGGAGAGAACCTTAAGGTGATTCTTCTAAAATCACGAACAAGACAAGGCTGCCCTCTCTCTCAATATCTCTTCAATAGTGTACATGAAGTTCTAGCTAAAGCTATAAGACGAGAAAAGAAGATAAAAGGGATCCATATTTGAAAGGAAGAAGTCAAACTATCACTATTTGAAGATGATATGATAGCTTAATAGGCATCCCAATAAACTCTACCAAGGAACTCCAATAGCTGATAAACACCTTCAGCAAACTAGCAGGGTACAAGATAAACTCAAAATAATCTGTAGCCCTACTTTTTTCAGACAACAATGAGATTGAGAAAGAAATCAGAGAAACATAACAATTTACAATAGCCAGAAAGAACATAAAGTATCTTGGAGGAACACTTCCCAAACAAATGAAAGTCCTATATAATAAAAATCTGTGGCTCTAAAGAAAGAAATTAAAGAAGATACCAGAATATGGAAAGATCTCTCATGTTCTTGAATAGGTAGGATAAATATAGTAAAAATGGCAATCTTGCCAAAAAGCAATCTAGAGATGCAATGCAATCTCCATTAAAAACCCACCACAATTCATCACTGACATTGAAAGGATAATAATCAACTTTTTATGGAAAAACAAAAGACCCAGCATAGCCAAAACAACCCTGTAAAATAAAAGAACTTGAAAGGCATCACCATCTGTGACTTTAAGATCTACTACAGAGCTATACTCCTGAAAACAGCCTGAAATTGCAACAAAAACAAAACAAAACAAAAAAACAAAACAAAACAACAACAACAAAAAAATAAAACAGGTAGAACATGGAATGGATTTCAAAAACCTGATACAAACCCACATAGGTATGAACACCTGATTTTCTACAAAACATATAAAACAATACAATGGGATGAGGAAATCATCTTCAACAAATGGTGCTGGCCCATTTGGATGATGGTGTTTAGAAGAGTGCAGATAGACCCAAGTCTGTAGCCATACACAAAATTATGGTCCAAATGGATCAAAGACCTCAACATCAATCCAACCACACTGAACATCTTAGAGGAGAACTTAGGAGGTGCCCTTGAACAAATTGGTATAGGAGACCACTTCCTGAACGTAACTCCAGGGGCACAGAAACTGAGAGAAACAATAAATGGGACCTCTTCAAACTTAGAAGGTTCTGTAAGGCAAAGGACACAGTGGAAAGACAAAATGGCAGCCCACAGACTGGGAAAAGATTTTATGTAAGGAATAAGGTTTTTCCGCCTGCCACAGGTCTGGTCCTGCCATCACGCCAGCCCCAATTAACACAGAGACTCTATATTTGACATAATGCTATTGGCCTGGTACTAGTTTCTTATCTGCTAGTTCTGTCTTAAGTATTAACCCATTTCTGCTGATCTATGTATGTTCATGTGGTCTTCTTACTGAGGAGCATACCGGTATTCTGCTTTCTCCAGACTCTCCATGCTCACTCCTCCTTCCAACTTCCTCTTTCCTCCTTGTCTCTTAGTCCCTCCTATCTTCCTTTCCTATTGCCCAACATTTACAGAAGGGCAACTCACATCAATTTTCACCAATACTACATAAGATAATAGGCTGATCTCCAAAATATTCAAACAACTCAAAAAACTAATCAACAAAACACCAAACAACCCCAATAAAAAATGGGGTACAGACCAGCAGAGGAACTAGGATACAAGGTGTATAATAAGAGATTCATATAAACTCCCTCACAGAACCAGGAAGGGACAAGCCCCCCAGAGCTCAGGGGAAGTTTGGGGGGGGAAGCGAATGGAGAGAGTAGTAGGAGAAAACGAGGGGGAGGAAAGGAAAACATGTGCAACCAGGAAGATTGAGACTGATTAGGAATAGAAGACAGGAAAGAGAGACACAAAGAGAGAGAGAGAACATAAAAGAGGGAGCCAATATTGGTTTGAAGATAAAATTGAACACAAAGAAAGGTCTAGAGAACTACAAGACTTCTCCCAACTAACAATTTGAGCTTCCGTGGAAATTCTACCATAAATGCCCTTCCCGGAGAGTGAGATCAACCACTAACTTATCCATGGAGACCTCAATTAATGCCTGTTGGAAACAGGAGCAAATACCTATACATAAACACTAAGTCAAAGTAGAACACAGATGCATGTTGAGAGGACAAGACCAGGTGACAGAAACACATAGAGACAGCTTACTTGAACAAGGAGTAGCTAACAGACCACCAGACTGATAGCTGGGAAGCCAGCATGGGACTGAATCCGGCCCCCCTGAATATGGGTCTCAGCCAGAAGGACTGAGCAGTCTAAGGAACCTCAGACAGTGGAGCCAGGATATATCCCTGGTACACAAAAGGACTTTGCGAACACATTCCCCATGGAGGAATAACTGCCTTAATCTAGAGACAGGAGAGACGCCCTAGTCCCTGCTTCACATGACCTGTCAGATCTACAGGACCCCAACTGGATGGCATTCCCCTACACATGGAATTGGGGTGGGGGGATGGGAGGGGAGGGTGGTTAGAGTGCATGTGAGAGGGCAGAGTGAGTAAAAGGTAGGGAAGGGGGAGGGGAAAGGAAGGGATGGAGGGAGGGAGGAAGAGGGAACTGGGATCAACATGTAAAATAATAAATTAAATTTAAAAAAATGCTTTGACTCCAAAACGAAGTTCAAGGACATGTTACTGGAGAAAAAGATTTCTATTATTGTTTCCACAGAAAATGAAAAGATGTGGATTCCTTCCAGACTAATGTGATTTGATCAAGCCAGACCACCTGATAGAGAATACCAGGTGATCCTACATTCAAAACAGGAGAACAAAGCAGCCTCACAGACTACAGGCAGGATTTCTGCACCTTCATAGAATCCCCTATGACAGCGCCTCTTACCAGCAGGAAGTAGTTTGGAAAGAACGACACCCAAATCCCCAAATATTGTCTATAAATGCTTGTTATTATTTAAATGGACTTGGTTATACAAAATGAAAAAAAAAGAATAGAAGCGTTCATTGAAAACAAAACTTTATAAAATCAAAAATAAAAATGGGGTACAGAACAGAAGAAATAATTCTCAATAGAGGAAACAAAATAAGCTGAAAAACACTTAAGAAAATGTTCAACTTCTTTAGCTATCAGGGAAATGCAAATCAAAACAACTTTGAGATACTATCTTACTCCTGCCAGGATGGCTAAAATTAAAACCACCAAATGACAATTTATAACAAAGAAGATGTGGAGAAAGGGAACATTCCTCCACTGCTGGTGGGAGTGCAAACTCGTACACCCATTTTGGAGATAAGTATGTTGTTTCCTCAGGATAATGGAAATTAGTTTATCACGCGACCCAGCAATCCCCCCTTAGACATATACCCAAATGATCCATATCCCGGCAACAAACACATCTGCACAACTATGTTGATAGCAGCATTATTTGTAATAGAAAGAAACTGGAAACAACCTAGATGATCCTCAATTGATATGGCACATCTACACAATGGAATGCTACTCTGCAGAAAAAAAATAAATAATGGAAACTTGAAATTCGCAGGCAAGTGAATGGCTCTTGAAACAAGCATCCTGAATGAGGTAGGCCAGTCACAAAAACATGAACATAGGATGTACTCGCTCATATATGGGTTTTAGACCTAGAGCAAAGGATCACCAGCCTATAATTCACACCACTAGAGGAATTAGGATACAAGGTGTATTCTAAGAGATTCATATAAAGTCGTTCAAAGAAGGTTGACTGGACAAGTCCCCCAGAGCACATGGGAGGTGGGGGGGTCAATGAATGTAGAGAGAACTAGGAGAAAGAGAAGGGAAGGAGAGGAAAATAATTGCGACTAGGAAGATTGAGTCAGGGTTGGAATATAAGACAGAAGAGAGAGAGAGAGATTGAGAGTGAGTGAAAGAGAGAGAGGGAGACAGAAAGAGAGAGAGAGAGCAAGAGAGAGAGAGAGAGAGAGAGAGAGAGAGAGAGAGAGAGAGAATAAAAGAGGGAGCCAGTATAGGTTTTAGGAGAAAAGTGAATCTACAGAAAGGTCTAGAGACCTACAAGACTGTTGCCAACTAACAATTTGAGCAACTGTAAAAAGGCTACCATAAATACCCTTCCTGGATAGTGAGATCAACAACTAACTTATTTACCATCATAGAGCCCATTTATAGTGCTGTTGGAAACAGAAGCAAACACCCAAACCTAAACACTGAGTTTAACGAGAATCCAGATGCAGATGGACAGAACAAGACCAGGTTGTAGAAACACACAGAGACAGCTGACCTGAACAAGGAGCAAATAACAGGCAACCAGACTGATAGCTTGGAATCCAGCATGGTACTGACTCAGTCTTCTCTAAATATGGGTCTCAGCCAAAATGACTGAGCAGTCTTAGGGACTGCAGACAGTGGAACCAGGATGTGTTCCTCATGCACAAAAGGTCATTGCACACACATCCCCCATGGAGGGTACTCACTTAACCTAGAAACAGGAGAGAAGCCCTACTCCCTACTTCAAATGACTTGACAGATCTACATGACTACACCTGGATGGCATTTTCATACATGTGGAATTGGGCTGGGAGTTGGGAGCAGAGGGTGGTAACTGCGCATGTGAGGGGGAATAGCGTGTAAATGGGTGGGTGGGAGGGAGGGAGAGGGAAATGGGATCGACATGTGAAATAAAAAATAAATAAGTAAATTAAAAAATAAAATAAAATAAATACTCCCAGGCCAGAATCTTACAAGCTGCTGGTAATACAGAACACCAGTGTAAACAGCACAAGGCTCCTCCTGGTACAGAAGTCCTAAGCCATGCTCATCCAGGATCCATTCTGGGTTTCTGAAGGCCTAGGTGCATTGGGCCACCTGGTGGGTAGTCAGAGAGGAGAGGGGTTCTGAATCCCTGGGGGCTAATGACAGAACCAGCCACTCGCCCAGACCTCCTCTCCTCAGGTGGCAGTGACTGTGACCACAGGGAAAGGGGTGAGGGTGAGAGTGGGGAGGAGGAGGATTAGGGGTGTTGGGGAGAAAACTTTGATAAAGATTTTTGTGTCAACTAAAAAAAATAAAAATAACAAAATATATGGTAATTAGAAGTGATGGCTATGTGCAGACTTGTTACAATCAGTCTGAAGCAAAGAAGACAGAATAAGATAACAGTGGTCTAGTAGACAAGTCAAGTGGCCTGCAGATTTATAGGTCAACGCAACTCATCAAAGCAGAACAGAAAACATCAGAAGGAACTTCAGGTGTTATGAGTATGATTCAATTTCTCTGGGCAATAAAAGTAGAACAGGAAAAAGGATTGGCAAGATCCAGAAGAGTGGAAAAGAGATAAAAATAAAATTATAATACTGAAAGATAACATAAAAGAAGATCTGGTGTAACCCACAAAATCCATAAAAGGGGCCAACAGTTAAGAGAGCAGAGGGTGCAGAGAGGCTAAGGGGAAAGCACCAATGTAAGAAGGTAGAGTCAGGAATTAAATAAATAAATAAGATTTCACTTCAGGCATGCATATCTGGGTAAGAGTCACTGATAAGAAAAAAGAAAAAGAGAAAAGAAGAGACATTTCTACGCTAGGAATGTCTGAGAAAATCGAGAGAGACTAAAGGTAATGTAAAAAGTTATGGAGGTTCAAAGAAAAGTCGTCAAATGTCGAGAAAGATGTAAACTGTTTACTGTGGGCTCTCATATCTACAAATATAAATTTAAGATTAGTAGTATGAGTTAAAATTTTTGATTATACCAGGTTAATGGTTTAAAAGTTCTGTTTATTTCTCTCAAGAAAAATATATGTACTTGCTAAAAAGTTCTATCAGTGTTTCTTGTTAGAAACTGGTTTGTTGCAAGAATAGAGCTAAAACAAAAATGGTTTAAACATTTTTGCTGTCTAATGATAACAGCCCCCAGCTCAAAATTTACCTCTGAGCACTGGTCATTAAATTCAGATTATCAGAAAATCAGATGGCCTTTTAATGTAGATGACATTAATTCTGATTTATGTCGAAAGCTGTTAAAAATTGAAACTAGTAAAAAAGTTACAATTATTAACACTGGAAATTAACATAAACTTAACAGGCACCAAGGTGACAATGGGTTTAAAGACATAAAGGATGCTAAAATTATTTGATATTATAAGAAGTCAGTACAGGATGTGTAATTGTTTTATCAAACAGTTTTTTTATATGTTTAAATTCAGAAGGTTACATTATATTTGTGCTTTATTATATTATTAATATTTGTACTTAAATTAAAGGGCTAAAATTTAAGATCATAGCCATAAACTGTATATACTAACCAAAAGTTGAGAAGCTCATTTTTTAATTATACAGATGGCAATCCATCCTTGTTTTTGCTAAATTTGGTAAGCATAAGTTATTTAGATAAACTGAATCACATAGCTGTTTTATGTTTTCCAAAAAAGAAGTTTCAAATTAAAATCAGTATTTTTAAAGCTAAACTGACAATGCATAGTTCTAGTTTTATAAAATCTGGTAACTATTATAAAATGTTAATAAACAGAAGTTACCAACCATCCTTATAGATTAACTTTTGGTTATAGTCAAACTAATATTAATGATTAATAACAGGAATAAACCTCACTCTGTCTCCTATACATATTCTAAAAGTTTAAGCTTAAATCGAGTAACTGAAAACCAAGTTGTCTATTAAGATCTACCTAGAAAGACTTCTAATACTACAGAGATCTGTATAATAAGACATTTAAATATTAACTAAAAAAGTGTAATAATGTAAGACAAAGAATCACAGAACCTAACAATGACCAAAGAAAGGTCTCTAAAGAACATTGTGGGGCAGCATGGATTGTGATGACACTGACCAGGGAGCAAGATGCTGAAACACAATGCCTACAGCATGATAGGACCCAGCTCGGACTGTGTAGAGGCTGCAGGGTACTGGAAAATTGTCTGCACATTTGCCTAGACAAAATAAGTTCAGACTTTTCCAATTCCAGGTTCCATAGGGGAAAAAAAACACCTCTCACATTATATACTTGGTGAAAAATTTCTCCCGTCAATGCCATAGAAAATTGGATATGGCTAAGAATATAAAAATGGTCCCTGTGATTTTTTTTAATAGATTCAAAAGTAACACATAGTTTATCCTTCTCAGATCTCTAATTCTATTGATGGCTTGGCTAACCAAATCTTTGTGAGCTTGGCAATAAAGGCAGCCTTGATATGGCTCCTAAATAAGAATTTAAAAATATAAAGATATATGTCTTTTTTGAACATTTATTTATTAATTATGCATACAGTGTTCTGCCTGCACACATGTCTGCATATCCAAACAGGGTACCATATCACATTATAAATGTTTGTGAGCCACAATGTAGTTGCTGGAGATTGAACTCAGGACTTCTAGAAGAGCAGCCAGTAATCTAAACCTCTGCCACATCTCTCTAGCCCAAGACATATACTTCTTAAAATATAAAAATTAATTTACAATATAAAAATTCAGAGCTTAACTTTTAATCAAGTTCTGATAAGCTAATAGAGCAGGGACTCCCAGCTGTTTAGTCACAAACTCAAAGTTTTATGATTTTTATTGGGTGTTATCGAAGTGTAAATATGAAGGATGTTTCAATAGGCCTAAGGCACTACTGACTAATCTATACATGGATCGCTCTTGACAGAAGAAAAAGATTCTACCCCAAATCTGTAAATTTTGCTAGGACTCAAAGGCATAAGTACATTCCTGCTGTTTTATAGATACCCAAAACCTGCTTTTTGTACAATTTGGATTTCAGCACAGATTGGTGATGATGATATATCTAAAACTTTTATGTCCTTTTATATAACATAGTTCATATAGGCTTCAGAGGGTCAAATGTCATAAAGCTTTTATCCACTTCTTACAGGTCAAAAGGACTGCAGATTAATACAGCTATCCTGAGGATGGAAATTTCTCCCTGGTTTTTCTGTCTTTCTTGATCACCAAAGGTAAGGAAGAAAGAGTTCCAATTAAATATATACATTTTAACCTTTGTTCCCAGTTTAAACATGTCTCAGACGATTTGTGCTTCTGGCAGATGAGTATCAGTTGCTGACTACAGCCTGCTCCTCTATAGTGCTCTCCCTACTTACTGTGAACCAGCCCAGCCAAAGTGATTCTTCAACAGTGTCTACAAACTGATGCCTCTGATAAATGGTCAATTTCCTGAATCCCACTTCCTTTTGTTGGATTTGTCTAGCATTTTAGCCTACTTGCAGCTAAGAAAACACTGCAAAAGTAAGTAGGAAGTAGTACTGGCATGTCGCTGGCACAACAGTGTTTTGATTTTCAAATAGCTGTCACCTGGAGTTCTATAGCCTATAAAGCCTCCTTGAGCAGCTTGTTACTATTATGCCTACTGGTTTAATCAACTTCTAAGGAAGTGACTCCTGGCTGCAAAAGCAAATGGTTTTTACTGGAAAAATCAATCCAGCTGGGACCTCACTCTGTCAGAAAAGTAAGGTAGTGCCTTAAAATTGTGAGGGTTTTATAACATGGTAAAGAGAAAGGGAAATTTGAGACCACTACTCTCAGTTCACAAGGTTTCCAAGATACAGGCAGTTGATAGAGTACAAATTAATTTACAAGGTCAACATGGAACTAAGTTAATATTATCTATCATTTGTTTAGGCAAGATTGATGAGCACACCTGACAGGTTGGTGTTTTCTTTCTTTTTAATTCTTCTCCTGAGAACATGATGTGGGTTCTGTACTCTGTAGTCAGGGATTTATCTATTGGCAGAAATTCTTGTTGTCATTATTTTTTCCTTGGCCCTGGCCCTGGCCCTGGCTCTAGCCCTGGGCTCTGGCCCTGGCCCTGGCCCTGGCCCTGGCCCTGGGCCCTGGCCCTGGCCCTGGGCCCTGGCCCTGGCCCTGGGCCCTGGTCCTGGCTGTTCTTTACGAATGAAAATCTAAACAATGCCGAGAAACCATGGGATCAAGCTCCTCTAAAGGGGAGAGAATGAAGAGTGATTATTTTATTTTCAAAAAAGAGAAAAGGTTTATGGTAGAGGTGATTAATTGTATTGTATCCATTCTAGGAATTAGAAAATTGACGCATAGAAAAACTGTTTAAAATACTCATCATTGTACTTGAATGGCATTATGATGCTTTCGTTTTCATGCTTATGGCACTATAGACATGTTGTAGCTTGAGAGACGGATAAATATGTAGAACCCAAAAGAAAGACCCATGCTTTGTTTTTGTGAGAAACTCAGTGAGGCTGTAAGGTTACTTCATCTTTATGTATGCTCCTTTTAGCATTTGGGAGGGGCACTAGAATATGACAGAATATTGGTTCATAAATGTTGCCTCGTAACCCTGCTTGCATTCTGTATTCTGTTATCATGGGCCAAGGACCAGAGAGCAGTTTCGAGAAAGTGTTATCATGGGACATTACAGTCTCCCAAGGTAACATCTATTCCCGGGCAGACTTGCCAGGTATGAAATTGCATGCTGTCATCACGCATTTTTAAAATGCCATCAGTTAATTGCCAGATAATCATACTGTCTTGCCTGATGAATTCTGTTGTCCTGACATCATCACAAGCACCTGAATCTCTGTTGTGGTGTGGCAGGAAGTGAGATAATGGGCCCAATCCTGGTGTAGCAGTAGTAGCCCCAGTGTTAATATCAGCTGAAAAGATGGCTGCAGCAGGGGCATCACCAGCATAGCTGAGAGAGAGATGTTCTTCCGTGTTCTGAGTCGTCATCCTTTTGCCAGGTCTCCTTAATGGTGCCGACCTCCTAGTGCCACTCCTTCTTCTCATGGTAGATCACAACCGATGTGAAGATGTGGAGGAAGAACAGGTAGACAACACCCAGACTACCTTGCCGGCCTTGGTGAAGTCCTTGTACTTCTCGGTTGGCACCGTGCAACCTTCTGGACTCAATCATCCAGCATCCCTCGTACTCTGGGAGATGCATAGATCATTCAGAAAATGCTCTGTCCATGTCTACATCATTCCTAACCTTGTCCGTGACAGATATTTGCACGCTAACCATAAACTGTGATGTCATTGTCGGTCGTTTACATAATTTAAAGATTTTAATAAGTCAGTAATAGCTAACTGTCACAATAAATAGGTGATGTAGCATTTTACTGGCAGGGAAGCATGGTCAGAATCCAGGCATGAAGGACGTCATCATCATTAATTGAAAAAATGAATCTTAAGATGTGATGATATTGCACATTAACTCCACAAGAGGGAGCTTTACAGGTCTCTTCATGGAATGGTGGATTGTTGTTTACATTACTATAAAAATATTTACATTATCTTGGTGATTAACACAGATTGTCAATTAAATACGTTATTTATGTAATTAGATGATCTGTGGCACCAAATTCCAGGTGGCATGGACAATATAATCATTGTTTTATATAATTAAATATTCAAATAATGAGTTCATGTAATACCATCCACTTCCCTAAGGTGGCTCCAAACCAGGCTCATGAACGATGCTGTCGTGATTAATTTAAATATTTTAACTACATAATTGACAATAAGATGGTCTATAATAATTGCCTCCCACATCACATCACCACAATCCACTGATCATGGATTATCCAATGTCCTATTTTAATAATCAAATAACAATATAATCAGAGGATGAAATGGTCTGCCATACCCCACACAATTGACTCTCAATTGACTCCCACATGATTGTGGGAAACTCCCAGGTTCATTCCTTATTTAATCGCAGAGTTGGGTAGTAACATATTTAAATGCTGGACTGTCATTGTATATGCAGCATTTTTAAAGATAACACATATTTAATGTTGGACGGCTGCCTCAAAAGAGATGGACTGAAATCCAACAATCCCTAAGTCTACTCTAACAAATGGATTATCACCTTCCTGAAGGAAGTCAACAATGGCAAACTCACCTTCTGATGAATAATTGTGAGTCTTTTGTTCCATAGATTCACTTCTTAGGAGAGAGAGTATTCATAAACAGAAGACTTTGAACTGTTTCTCCACAGACTACGTTCTCTGATGATTAGGTATTCTTGGATTTGGTGACCAGTAAATCTGTAGGCACACTTCCAGAAGTGTGGATATGACTTTTTTAGGCGAATCAAATGCTGTCATGAAAAGTTTTAGGAGATAGTTATCTTGGGAGACTGTAATGTCCCATGATAAATCTTTCTCGAAGCTGCTCTCTCGTCCTTGGCCCATGCTACCAGGATACAGAATGCAAGCAGGGTTGCCAGGCTACATTTATGAACCAACATTCTGTCACATTCTAGTGCCCCTCCCACAGGCTTATAGGAGAATACCCACCAATGAAATAACCTTACAGCCTCACTGAGTTTCTCACAATAACAAAGCAGGGCACTTTCTTTTGAGTTGTACATATTTACCAGTCTCTCAAGCTACAACATGCCTATAGTGACATAAGCATGAAAACGAAAGCATCATTGTGCCATTCAAGTACAATGATGAATATTTTAAACCTGTTATCTATGCTTCAATTTGCTAATTTCTAGAATGGAAATAATACAGTTAATCGCCTCTACCATAATCCTTTTCTCTTTATTGAAAATAAAATAAACTCCTCTTCATCCTCTTACCTCCTCAAGAAGAGCTTGATCCCATGGTTTCTCAGAGTTGTGTAGATTTGCATTAGGCTGATGATTAAGGATTTTAGCAGTGTCTTATGTTTCTTTCAGTCATCTTGGATTCCTCAATTCACTGTTCTATATAAAGTCCTGTACCCCTCTTTCTAAGATGGTTATTTAGAGTTATTTATTGTTGGTGGTGTGTCATGTTATCAGCCCTACAGAGTTCATTAGAAGAGATTCCCTGATCAGGAGATTATACAGTTATTCCGTTTTTAAAATCGGTTGTCACTGTTTCCTTCATGGGTCAGTTCCGTTGCAACCTCGCAGTAACTGATGATGCGAAACAGTACAATTTTTATTTAAAATCGTGTAATCATTCGATTGTTAAAAATGTACTACTACGTAATCAGTAATCACTGTATGAGGCAGTGTCCCCCATTCTCTGGGCACTGCTTCTGGTACCGATCTGCTGCTGTGTCAGTGCCACAGCAGCCACATGACAGATGACACCATCATTACTTACGCAATCAAGTAAGTTAATAATCGGATGGTCCTCCATACTTAACTTTCATAAGATGGAACCAAACTCCAGTGATTGTCAAGGAAGGAGTACTTAGATGATTAAATACTGCCAAGTCATTAACTCCCATGGAGGATTGGCCCTAGTCCAGTCAAGAAGAACAACATCTTCATCGACTCAAATAATGAATATATAATGAAAAATGATTGAGTAATGTCATGGTGGTGCATACTTAAATCCCACATGGAGTAGTCAGACTGGTCTCTACCTGGAATAATGATTTATTTATAAAATTAAATTGATAACTAATTAGCTGGCGTTTTATACTAACACTGACGAGATGGCACCAAAGTCTTAAACTATCGCTGATGTGATGACCTATTTACAGAGCTAAATGATGAAGTAATGAGATGATGTTACATCGTCTACTCACAAAATCTGACTCCAAAAGGGACTTAGGGTCCATAACATTACCTGTATTTCAAACATGTTAATTAAGTGATGAATTATTATTTAATTTCCTAGTTTAACCGGTAAATAAGTAAGTGTACTATTAGATGATGCGATGTTCTGGCACGATGGACTCCCCTAAGGAGGCTAATAACTTTAGTGGTCACTGAATACATAATGACCGATTTTCATAATTCAGTGAATAAATATTAAACTAGTGGATGGTGTTATATGCATGAAACCTAAAGATTGACCAATACTGAGGAGTCATTGAGATCTTAATCATAGATTTGAACAATAAAATGAATGAATGGAGAGATAGTTTCTCATAATTCACCCCTAGAGAGATAACAAAATGATATCAACATTGATTTAAATAAATAAATAATGAAACCACAAGAGACATTTTAACACCAACAAGGGGGCTCCAGACTCCACTCTTCCTGGAGTAGAAAAAGACAGATTTAAATAATGGAAGCATCAGATTGTTAGATCGTCTGTCACACTTGAGTCACACAAGGTGGCACCACACTTCAGGGTTCACAGATTATATAATGAAACAATTTAATAATTTCATCTTTACATAGCTAAGTCGTTGAACTTTTTCGTATCATCAATTCCTGGCCAGACTTGCAAGATATGAAAACGGATGCTGTCATCACGGATTTTTAATATTCCATCAGTTAATCGTGAGACAATCATACTTTCTTGCCTGGTGAATTCTGTTGGCCTGACAACCTAACCGGTGCCTGAATCTCTGTTGTGTTGCAGCAGGACCTGAGGTAATTGGCCCATTCCTGGCATACCAGTAGTAGCCAAAATATTGATATCATCTGAAAAGGTGGCTGCAGCAGGGGCATCAACAGCATAGCTGAGAGAGAGATGTTCTTCCGTGTTCTGAGTCGTCATCCTTTTGCCAGGTCTCTGTGATGGTGCCGAACTCCTAGTGCCACTACATCTTCTAGACTTAGACCACAACCGATGTGAAGATGTGGAGGAAGAGCAAGTAGTCAACACCCAGACCACCATGCAGACCTTGGTAAAGTTCTTTTACTTCTCGGAGGGCACCATGCAATCTTCTGGACTCTATTGTCCAGCATTCCTAGTGGTCTGGAAGATGCATAGACATTCACACCATGCTCTGCCCATGTCTACATGTTTCCTAATTTGTCACTGCTAGATATTTGCAACGTAAAAATAATCGGTGTTGGCATTTTCTGTCGTTTAAGTAATTTAAAGAACTAAATATGTCAGTGATAGCTAACTGTCCCAATAAAGAGGTGATGTAGCATTTAAATGGCAGGGAGGTATGGCCAGACTCCAGTCATGAAGAATGTCATCATCATCCACTGAAACCATGAATCATAAACTGTAATGATATTGCACATTAATGCCACAAGAAGGAGCTTTACGGGTCTCTTCATGGAATGGACAATTTTTGGTTTACATAATTACACACATATTTACATTATCTTGGGGATTAACACAGATTGTCAATTTAAATACATTAATTATGTAATTAGGTGATCTGTGGCACAAGATACCATGTGTCATGGACGATATAATCATTGTTTTATATAACTAAATAATCAAATAATGAGTTCATGTAACACCATCCACTTCCCTAAGGTGGCTCCAAACCAGGCTCATGAACGATGCTGTCGTGATTAATTTAAATATTTTAACTATATAATTGTTATTAAGATGGTCTATGATACTTGCCTCCCACATCGTGTAACCACAATCCACTGATCATGGATTATCTAATGTCCTAATTTAATAATCAAATAACAATATAATCAGAGGATGAAAAGGTTTGCCATTCTCCACACAATTAAGTCTCAGTTGACTCCCACATGATTGTGGGAAATTCACAGGTTCATCCCTTATTTAATCGAAGAGCAGAGTAGTAACATGTTTAAATGCTGAACTCTCATTGTGTATGCAGGGTTTTTAGAAGATATCACACACACATTTAATGTTGGGCGGCTGCCTCAAAAGAGATGGACTGAAATCTAATAATCGCTAGGTCTACTCTAACAAACGGATGGTCACCTTCCTGAAGGAAATCAACAATGTCAAACTCACCTTTTTGATGAATAATCATATGTCTTATTATCTTTTGCTCCATAGTTTTACTTCTGAGGAGAGAGAGTATTCATAAACAGAAGACTCTAAACTATTTCTCCACAGCCTATGTCCTCTGATCATTAGGTAGTCTTGCATTTGGGAACCAGTAAATGCTGTAGGCACACTTCCAGAGGTGTGGCTATGACTTGGTTAGGCAAATCAAATGCTGTCATGAAAAGTTTTAGGAGATAGTTATCTTGGCAGACTGTATTGTCCCATGATAACACTATCTCGAAGCTGCTCTCTCGTCCTTGGCCCATGATACCAGGATACAGAATGCAAGGAGAGTTGCCAGGCAACATTTATGAACCAATATTCTGTCACATTCTAGTGCCCCTCGCACAGGCTTAAAGGAGTATACCCACCGATGAACTAACCCTACAGCCTCACTGATTTTCTCACAAAAAAAAAATCAGGGCTCTTTCTTTTGAGTTCTACATATTTACCCGTCTCTCAAGCTACAACATGCCTATAGTGACATAAACATGAAAACGAAAGCATCATTGTGCCATTCAAGTACAATGATTAGTATTTTTAACCTGTTTTCTATGCTTCAATTTGCTAATTTCTAGAATGGAAACAATACAGTTAATCGCCTCTATCATAATCCTTTTCTCTTTATTGAAAATAAAATAAACTCTAATGGTAAGAGTACCATTAGAGGAGCTTGATCCCATGGTTTCTCAGAGTTGTGTAGATTTGCATTAGGCTGATGATTAAGGATTTTGAGCAGTGTCTTCTGGTTCTTTCAGTCATTTTGGATTCCTCAATTGCCTGTTCTCTATTAAGTCCTTTACCCTGCTTTCTACGATGGTTGTTTAGAGTTATTTATTGTTGTTGGTGTGTCATGTTATCAGCCCGACAGAGTTCATTAGATGAGATTCCCTGATCAGGAGATTATACAGTTATTCCATTTTTGAAATCGGTGTTCACTGTGTCCTTCATGGGTCAGTTCTGTTGCAAACTCTCAGAAACTGATGATGCGAAACCGTACAGTTTTTTTTTTTTTAAATCGTGTAATCATTTGATTGTTACAAATCTACTAGTATGTAATCAGTAATCACTGTATAAGGCAGTGTCCCCCATTCTCTGGGCACTGCTTCTGGGACCGATCTCCTGCTGTGTCAGTCCCACATCAGCCAAATGACGGATGACACCATCAATACTTATGCAAACACAATAAGATAATAACTTGATAGTCCTGCTTAATTAATGTTCATAAGATGGAACCAAACTCCAGTGATTGTCAAGGAAGCAGTACTTAGATAATTAAATAATGCTACACGATTAACTCTGTGGAAGAATGGCCAGACCCCTGTCAAGAATAACAACTTCTTCATTGATTTAAATAATTAATGTACAATGAATAATTTTTGAATAATGACATGGTGGGGCATACGTAAATCCCACATGGAGTAGTCAGACTGATCTCTTCCTGGAATAATGATGTGTTTAAAAAATTAAATTGACAATTACTTAGTATGCATTTTATTTTAACACTGACGAAGTGGCACCAAATTCCTAAACCTATCACTGATGTAAAGATCTATTTACATAGCTAAATGATGAAGTAATGAAATGATGTTACATCAACTCCCAAAATCTGACTCCCAAAGGGACTTATGGTTCATAACATCACCTGTATTTTAAATTCGTTAATTAAATGATGAGTTATCATTCAATTTCCTAGTTTAACAGCTAAGGAAGTGTAAGGAGGCCCAAACTCCAGGGATCACTGAATACATAATGACAGATATTCATAATTAAATGAATAAACATTAAACATTGGGTGGTGTTTTATCTGTGAAGCCTAAATGATTGCTCCATACTGATGGGTCATTGAGTTCTTAATCATAGAGATGAACAAAAAAATGAATGAATAAAGAGATAATTTCTGATAATTCACCCCTAGAGAGATTACAAATTGATATCAACTTTGATTTAAAGAAAGAAAATGAGAAAGAAAGTAATGAAGGAAGGAAGAAAGAACAAAATCATAAGAGTCAATTTAACACCAACAAGGTGGATCCAGAATCCACTATACCTGGATTAGAAAAAGACATATTTGAATAATGAAATAATCAGATAGTTAGATCGTCTATCACAGTTCAGTCAGCTCCTCCACTGAAGCTCAGATTGTTAGTTGGGAGCAGTCTTGTAGTTCTCTACCATAAATGCCCTTTCCAGAGAGTGAGATCAACAACTAACTTATCCATGGAGCTCTCAACTAATGCCTGTTGGAAACAGGAGCAAACACCCATACATAAACACTGAGTCGAACTGGAACCCAGATGCAGATGGAGAGGATAAGACCATGCGGCAGAAACACATACAGACAGCTTACCTGAACAAGGAGGAGTTAACGGCCACTAGACTGATAACTGGGAAGCCAGCATGGGACTGACTCAGGCCCCCCTGAATATGGGTCTCAGCCAGAAGGACTGAGCATTCTAAGGGACCTCAGACTGTGGAGCCAGGATGTATCCCTGGTGCACAACAGGACTTTGCTAACACATCCCCCATGGAGGGATAACTGCCTTAATCTAGAGACAGGAGAGAAGCCCTAGTCCCTACTTCACATGACCTGTCAGATCTACATGACCCCAACTGGATGGCATTCCCCTACATATGGAATTGGGGTGGGGGGGATGGAAGGGAGGGTGGTTAGAGTGCACGTGAGAGGGCAGAGAGGATAAAAGGGAGGGGAGGAGGGATGGAGAGAGGAAAGAGGGAGGGAAAGAGGGAGGGAGGGACGAGAGGGAACTGGGATCAACATGTAAAATAATAAATTAAATTAAAAAAATGCTTTGTCTCCAAAATTTAATTTGAAGGACATGTTACTGGGGAAAAGGATTTCTATTTTTGTTTCCACAGAAAATGAAAAGATGTGGATTTCTTCCAGACTAATGTTGTTTAATCATTCCAGACTGCCTGAATCAGAGTACAAGTTGATCCTACATTCAAAACAGCTGGACAAAGCAGCCTTACAGACTACAGCCAGGATTTCTGAATCTTCTTTGAATCCCCTTGACAGTGCCCCTTACCACCTGGAAGTAGTTTGGAAAGAATGACGCCCAAATTCCCAAATATTGTGTATAAATGTTTGTTTTCATTTAATTGGACTTTGTTATATAAAATAAAATAATATAAAATAAAATAATTTAGGACTATCGTCTAAAATTAATAAAGCAATGCAAATGTTCTTTTCAATGCTGTTAACAGTTCACTGATCAGAGACAATGACTTTTATCTAAACTCAGTAAACCAAATCTCTGGTGCACTGACCACAGGCAGGTCAGAATAAGTGTTTTTTGATCTCATGCTTCAAAAGAATTACTGGCATTTTATAATATGTCTGTAAATTTTGACCAAAATGTGTTCCTTGTAATTTCTGTATAAAAACCTAATACTCTAAATTAAAAATCGCAGCAGGTGCAAACCTCCTCCAGTGTGTTTGTGTCTGTCTGTCAAGCCAAAGCCACTCCTGACCTGGTCATCGAGTTTTGGTACCCATGGAGACCCATCACCCACTGAGCAGTGTGCAGCATGAGGTGTTATTGGCCTGGGTGTATAGGAACTTCCAACTGTCAGGAAATAATAGCAGGAACCACTTCCAAAAGATGATAATTTGTCTTTCTCTCATAAGAAAGCTTGATGATTTTTCTATCACTGTAGGTGTTTTATTCATGAATTTCAGAAAAACCGCTTGACAAATGCAAAATCATAAAAAGAGCATTCTTCATGGAAAGTTGAAAATTTAGAGAGGAATGGAGCTAGGAATATTTTTGTTTATGAACACTACTGTTAGCCAGCACAACTTAGTCAGTGAGCAGTTTTAAACTATCTGCATTATTCATGGATTCATGCTTCTCTACATACACAGGACTGGTAGGATTAATCTCTCCAAGCAGATGTTCTAGAATGTCTCAAAAGTTCTTTCTCTGTAGTTCAGCAATGCCTGCCTACCATGTGAAATCTTAAGAGTACAGTAGTTGTCTAGTTCATCAGGCTGGATGTCTCAACTTTTCTTTAATATATACTAAATTTTTCAAAGAATGTGGCTCTATTGCTAGTATAGGAATGAAATTGTAGCCAGAATTAGGAGAAGTAGCCAAAAAGAGAGCTTCCTCATTTACCTATGCAGGCAAACACCAGATGATTCGATCCATATTAAAGGTACATCGGATTCTTTCTTGATTTGTGTAGATTTGCATTGCTGTTTTCAAGAAAGGCTTTATCTTTGTAGTCCTGGAACTCATTCAGTAGACCTGGATGTCTTCAAATCATGAAAATCAGACAGCCTCAGCCTCAGGAGATTTGGGCTTAAGCATGTGCACTGCCACCAAACAGCTAATGGTGGATTTCATCAACTTTTCCACAACAGGGTTCCTCTCTGTGTCTTGAGTTGTCCTAGAACTTATTCTGCATGCCTGACTTTAAGCTCAAAGAATTCTGCCTGCCTCTGCAGGTGCTTCAGCTCTTTGGTTGGTCTTCCATGTTGAAATGCTGGATCTTTGTCCAGTAGCAATGGCACCAATGTACTACACACCATTATTTCACAACATAGCTTCATGTGCTCTTAATATGTAGAGATGGCTCAGCTGTTAAAGGCTAGGCTCACAACCAAAAACATAAGAGTTTGGTTCCCAGCAACCAGGAATATCTAGACCCTGCTGGTCAGGGCAAGTGGTGCCCTACATGATGCTCTCTTCATTTAAATTTTTGGAATGTGGAAGCCTATGAGCAATCTGTCGCAGACAGATTCTGATATGATGAAACTCAAGAGACATTTACTCAAGTCAAATTGAAAGATCCATGTCTGAGACTATGGAAAGGGCCCAACTTTCTCCTAATAGGGGGTTGAGGGGGGTGAGGGCATGTTTGTGTTTTCTTGCAGGAAGAAGATGAGGTCCAGTGGCTGCCAGACCATTTGGTGGAGATGTGAGGAACAGGAAAACTGGACCTGAGACTTCAGAAGTGTAATACCTCCTCTCCTCTCTCTCTCTCTCTCTCTCTCTCTCTCTCTCTCTCTCTCTCTCTGTCTGTCTCTCTCAAGGGTCATTCTCTAGAACAGTCAAGGCTTAAACCTATTGTTTTTACAACAAGGAGGAATTTGTGCAATAATCAAAGAGGAATGTTGCTTTTATGCTGATAAGACTGGCTTAATGGAAGACAGCTTAGATAGAATGCAGAAAAGTCTTGCTGAACGTAAATGGCAGTGGGAACAGGCCGAGTCCTAGTATAAAAATTCCTTTCCACCTCCCCTTGGCTTTCTACCTTGCTTCCTTCTTTCCTGGGACCATTTATGGGATTGCTAATGATGATGACTTTTGGGCTTTGGGCATTCCAGAAATTAACTCAATTGATCAGAACTCAAACTGATTTCATGCTATTTCTGTACACTACCATCAGCTTTTGGAAAGGGAACAGGGCTCTTCTGAGAAACCTGATGAGGATGATGACAGTGCCAGTCCTGAACCACCTAGACAAGGACTCGATTTCACAGGACTCAAACAACAGAGGACCTGGTTCTCTCAAATATGAAGACGTCAATGACGGGAATATCTCAGTGCCACAAAATGTAGGCAGACACTTCTCTTTGGCTATAAGTCGCTCAATGACAGCAGTAGCATAGGACCATCTCTCAGAAGCCCACTCATCTTGCCCGAGTTTCTTGCCCAATTTTTGGCCATGTCCTTGAGTGCTGAGTGAGGATGCACCCTATGTAGATTAAGACAGGGGTCCTACCATTTGTCCCATAATGACAAGCCCATCCCCAGGGCCCGATTTTGGGAGCCCACTACGTAGCCTAAGATAGACGCTCCATAAAAAAAGAATAAAATAGGGGGAGATGTTGGGATCCAGCCTTGAGTCACATACTCTTGCAGAATCACTTACACCTTAAAATTCTAATAGAGCTTTATCTTGGTAAAACAGAAATCTGCTAAAAAGTGGTCTGTTCCACTCCTTCCAGGAACTGAGATGAACCAGACACCAGGAACTGAGATAATTAGACGTTTATGGTCTGATGTTTATGGTGTGGGACCTTACCAGAGCCCCAGAGTCAGCAAAGCTACCCCTACCCACTTCCTCCCCGCTTTGCTTTAAAAACCCCTCTTTGTGCCTAATAAAGTGAGACCCTGACAAGCATTGCTTGGTCTCATTCCTTCTTTCTCTCCCATTATTTTCAGGTTGTAGCCCACCTCAACCCAGCAATAACTAGGCACTGCTGGTCAGAGAAATTATTATTTGAAATTCCATGATTCTTCATGTCCCCGTGATTTTTCCATGGGACACTTCATCGTGAAGTACTTCCTTCAAAGGGGATCACAAAGATAGTCTTTATAATGTAAGGGTAAAGATATTTACTGATTGTTTCAGTAGAGGAATAGAAGACAGAAAAGAGAGAGTGAGAGACAGAGAGAGAACTTAAAAGAGGGAGCCTTTATAGGATTGAAGAGAAAACTGAACCTACAGAAATGTCGAGAGAAATACAATACTGACCCCAAATAACAATTTGACCAACAGTGGAAAGGCTACCATAAATGCACTTCTCTGATAGTGAGATCGATGACTAACTTATCCACCACATAGAGCCCTCATCTAGTAACTGATGGAAACAGAAGCAAAAAGCCACAAATAAACACTGACCTGAAAAAGAATCCAGATGCAAAGAGACAGGACAAAACCGGTTTGCAGAAACGCATAGAGACAGCTGAACTCAACAAGGAGAAGCTAACTGGCCCCCATACTGATAGCTTGGAATCCATCATGGGACTGACTCAAACCCCCCTGAATATGGGTCTCAACTAGAAGGCCTGAGCAGTCTAAGGAATTCCAGGCAGTGGAACCAGAATGTAATTCCTGGTACACAAAAGGGACTTGTGGGCACATGCCCCATGGAGTTGTACTCCTATAACCTAGTGACAGGAGAGAAGTACTTTTCCCCACTTCAAATGACTTGACAGATTTAGATTACCCCTCCTAGATGGCATCATCCTACATGTAGAGTGAGGGGGGATGGGAGGGGAGGTTGGTCAGGGTGCATGTGAAGGGGTAGAAAGGCATAGCGGGAGGGAGAGAGGGAGGAAGGGAGAGGGAACTTGGATACTTTTATCGATATGTAAAATAAAAATTAAAAAAAAAAAGCTCATGTAGAGTTTGTTTCTTTTTTAGGGGAAAGGAAATGGGAAATGGGGGAAGGGAGGGGGAAAATTGAACTATGGGGACAGGAGTAGCAGAAAAGGAAAGGGCAGGAATGAGGGTAGACTGAGAGACAGGAAGAGAAGCAGAAAGAGAGAGAGGAAGAGAGAGAGAGAGAGGTAGGCAGGACCCTTTAAAAAGGGAACATAGAGAATGTGCACAGGTGGTGCTCTTAGTGTCTGTAGCTGTGCACATAGCATGTCAGAACCTCAAGGGCAGTTCAGTAAAAATGCCCAAATACTAACACTTACAGAAAAAGTGCTTAAAAGCTAAAAATTAAAACTGGAATATGAACTTAGGCACACAGATCAGTCAGTAAATGTCTTCTTGTAGAAGCATGTGGATCTAAGTACAATCCCATTTATGCAGTCACACAGAAAAGCAGGAATGGTATTGCATATGTGTAATCCTGCACTTGGTAGGTAGAGATGGTTGGGGCCTGCTGGCCAGCCAGCCACTGCCTCTAGGCTGGTTGTTTCTTTTTGAGGCTATGTGCCTAGTAAGTTAGGTGATAGATGTTAGATGATTGATTGATAAATACATAGATAGATAGATACATACATACATGCATACATAGGTACATAGATTGATAATTGATTACTATAGCCAGATAAGTGATAGGAGACGATAGATAGATAGATAGATAGATAGATAGATAGATAGATAGAAGATGAGAAATAGTTATGGGGCAGACAAGATAGCTGCATGAGTAAAAATGTTGACATAGAAACCTGACAGCTTGAGTTAGAGTTCCAGAAATCCTGTGAACATGAGAGGAGAGACTGACTCTTCATAACTCTCCCCTCACCTCCACATGTACCTCCCTACCTACACACACCCCAGTCACAGGGGAGCAATGTTTTAGGAAAAGAAAGTGATGGCCCTGGCCTAACACACACACACACACACACACACACACACACACACACACACACACACACACCAAATAAACCTGTTAAAAGTTGAATTTAAAAAAAAACTGAGGAGAGAATTCTCAATAGAGGAATCCAAAATGGCTGGAAAAAAACTAAAGAAATTGCTCACAATCCTTGGGTATAAGGGAAATGCAAATCAAAACAACTCTGAGATATATTACTCCAGCCAGAATGGCTAAAATTAGAAACACCAATGACAACTTGTGCTGGAGAGGATGTGGGGAAAGGGGAACACTCCTCCACTGCAGGTGGGAAAGCAAACATGTACAACCATTTTGGCGATCAGTGTGGCAGTTCTTCAGGAAAATGGGAATCACTCTACCACATTACCTAGCAATCCCCCAGTTAGGAATATAGCCAAATAATCCACATCTATGCAACAAAGACATGTTTATGTTCAGAGCAGCATTATTTGTAATAGCAAGAACATTGAAGTAACCTAAATTCACTTCAACTGAATAATGGATAAAGAAGATGGTGCACATTTCCACAATGGAAAACTATACTGCGAACACACACACACTCACACACTGGAATCTTGAAATCTAGAGGCAAATGGATGGAACTTGAAGAATCCATCCTGAATGAGGTAATCCAGTCAGATAAAGGGTAAAATGGTATGAATTTCTGGCCCTGGCCTATCTGGACTTAGCCTGGCTGATGCCCTGGCCCTGGCCCTGGCCCTGGCCTTGGGCCTGACCCTGGGCCTGGCCCTGGCCCTGGCCCTGGCCCTGGCCCTGGCTCTGGCTGTTCTGTCCTTGGCCCTCACACTGGCCCTGGCCATGTACCTGAACCTGGCCATTCTGACCCTTACCCAGGACATTATGGCTCTTGCCGTACTGGCCCTGTCCGTTCTGGTCCTGGCCCTGGTCATACAAGCCATGGCCATTCTGGCACTTGCCCTGGTCATTATAGCACTGGCCTATCGGGCTCTGGCTTTTCATGTCCTGACCTTGGTCGTTCAGGTCCTGGTTTCTGATACAGGACTTTCTGGCCCTGGCCATTGCCGTTCTGGCCCTGGCCTTTCTGGCCTTTGCCCTTGGATTTCTGTCCCTGGCCATTCTGGACTTAGCCCTGGCTGATCTGGACTTAGCCCTGGCTGATTTGGCCCTGGCCCTGGCCCTGGCCCTTTCCTTTCCTGCTCTGGCCCAAGCACTTGCTCTGGAACTGGGTCTGGTTGTTCTATCCTTGAACCTGGCCTTTCTGTCCCTTCCTGTTCTGGCCCAGCCTTGAACGATCTGGCCATGGTAGTTATGGCCCTGGACATTCTGGCCCTGGCCATGGCAATTCTGGACATGGCCGTTCTGTCCCTGACCATTCTGTCCCTGGCCTTGAATGATCTGGCCCTGGCAGTTATGGCCCTGGCCATTCAGGCCCTGGCCTTTCTCACCCTGGCTCTGTCCCTGGCCATTCTGTCACTGGCCCTGAACCTGGTCCTGGCCTTTGCCCTGTCACTGGCCCTATCCCTGGCTCTTCTGTCCCTGGCCAGAGCACTGGACCTGGCCCTGATATTGGCCCTGGCCCTGGCCAATCTGGCCATTACCCTGGTCGTTCTGCCCCTGGCCAATTTGGACCTGGCCCTGGCTGTCCTGGCCCTGGCCCTGGCCCTTGCCCTGGCCCTGTACCTGGCTGTTTTGTCCTTGGCCCTGGCACTGGCCCTGGCCATGGTCATGATGCTGGCCGTTCTGACCCTTACCCAGGTCGTTCTGGCTCTTGCCGTACTGGCCCTGGCCGTTCTGGGCCTGGCCCTGGTCATACAAGCCATGGCAATTCTGGCACTTGCCCTGGATATTCTAGCAATGGCCTTTCTGGCTCTGGCTTTTCTTGCTCTGACCTGGTCGTTCAGGTCCTAGGTTCAGGTACAGGTCTTTCTGGCCCTGGTTATTGCCATTCTGACCCTGGCCTTTCTGGTCTTTGCCCATGGATTTCTGGCCATGTATGATCTGGACTTAGACCTGGCCTATGCCCTGTCCTTGGCCCTGGCCCCAGCCCCGGCCCCGGCCCCGGCCCTGGCCCTGGCCCTGTCCCTGTCCCTGGCCCTGGCTGTTCTGTTCTTGGCCCTCAAACTGACCCTGGCTGTTCTGTCCTTGGCCCTCACACTGGCGCTGGCCATGTTCCTGACCCTGGCCATTCTGACCCTTACCCAGGTCATTCTGGCTCTTGCCTTACTGGCCCTGGCCGTTCTGGGTCTGGCCTGGTCATACAATCCATGGCCATTCTGGCACTTGCCCTGGACATTCTAGCACTGGCCTTTCTGGCTCTGACTTTTCTTGCCCTGACCCTGGTCGTTCAGGTCTTGGGTTCTGGTACAGGACTTTCTGGCCCTGGCCCTGGCCCTTGCCGTTCTGGCCCTGGCCTTTCTGGTTTTGCCCATGGATTTCTGGCCCTGGCCGTTCTGAACTTAGCCCTGGCTGATCTGGACTTAGCCCTGGCTGATTTGGCCCTAGCCCTGGCCCTGGCCCTTGCCCTGGCCCTGGACCTTTCCTTTCTTGCTGTGTCCCAAGCACTTGCTCTGGAACTGGGTCTGGTTGTTCTATCCTTGAACCTGGCCGGTCTGTCCCTGGCCCTGGCCTTTCTGTCCCTTGCTGTTCTGGCCTAGCCTTGAACGATCTGGCCATGGTAGTTATGGCCCTGGACGTTTTGGCCCTGGCCATGGCAATTCTGGACATGGCCATTTTGGCTGTTGCCGTGAACGATCTGGGCCTGGCAGTTATTGCCTTGGCCATACTGGCCCTGGATTTTCTTGCCCTAGTTCTGTCACTGGCCATTCTGTACCTGGCCCTGAACCTGGCCCTGGCCCTGGCCCTTGCCTTTGCCCATTCACTGGCCCTGTCCCTGGCTGATCTGTCCCTGGCCCTGGCACTGGACCTGACCCTGATATAGGCCCTGGCCCTGGCAGTTCTGGCCATTACCAGGTACAGGGCCAGGGCCAGGTGCAGGGCCAGGGCCAGAGCCAGGTGCAGGGCCATGGCCAGTGACAGGTGCAGGGCCAGGGCCAGGTGCAAGGCCAGGGACAGGTCCAGGGGCAGGGCCAGGGCCAGGGCCATGGCGAATGCCAGTTAGAGGGCTAGGGCCAGGTGCAGTGCCAGGGCCAGGTACAGGGCCAGGGCTAGGTGCAGGGCCAGGGCCAGGGCCAGGTGCAGGGCCTGAGCCAGGTGCAGGGCCAGGGCCAGGTGCAGGGCCAGGGCCAGGTGCAGGGCCAGTGCCAGGGGCAGGTTTAGGGCCAGGCTAGGGCCAGGTGCAGGGCCAGTGTCAGTGCCAGGTGCAGGGCCAGGGTCAGGGCCAGTTCTAGGGCCAGGGCCAGGTGCAAGGCAAGGGCCATGGCAAAATGCAGGGCCAGGGACAGTGCCAAGGCCAGGTGAAGGGCTAGTGCCAGGGCCAGGTGCTGAACCAGGGTCATGGCCAGGTACAGGGCCAGGGACAGGTGCAGGGCCAGGGCCGGTGCCAGGTGCAGGGCCATGGCCAGGTAGAGGGCCAGGGTCATGGCCAGATACAGGGCCTGGGCCAGGTGCAGGGCCAGGGCCAGGGCCAGGTGCAGGGCCAGGGCCAGGGCCAGGGCCAGGTGCAGGGAAGGGCCAAGTGCAGGGCCAGGGCCAGGGCCAGGTGCAGGGCCAGGGCCTGGGCCAGGTGCAGGGCCAGGGACAGGTGCAGTGCCAGGGCCAGATGCAGGGCTAGGGACAGGGCCAGGTGCAGGGCCAGGGCCAGGGCCAAGTGCATGGCCAGGGCCAGGTGCAGGGCCAGGGCCAGGGCCAGGTGCAGGGCCAGGGCCAGGGCCAGGGCCAGGGCCAGGGCCAGGGCCAGGGCCAGGTGCAGGGCCAGGGCCAAGTGCAGGGCCAGGGCCAGTTGTAGGGCCAGGGCAGTGCCAGGTGCAGGCTAGGGCCAGGTGCAGGGCCAGGGCCAGGGCCAGGGCCAGGTGCAGGGCCAGGTGCAGGGCCAGGGGCTGGGCCAGGGGCAGGGCCAGGGCCAGGTGCAGGGACAGCAGGGCCAGGCACCAGGGCCAGGTGCAGGGCCAGGGCCAGGGGCAGGGCCAGGGCAGGGTAGGTCCAGGGCCAGGGCCAGGTGCAGGGCCAGGTCCAGGACAAGGTGCAGGGCCAGGGCCAGGGCCAGGTGCAGGGCCAGGGCCAGGTGCAGAGCCAGGGCCAGGTGCAGGGCCAGGGCCAGGTACAGGGCCAGGGACAGGTCCAGGGCCAGGGCAATGTGCAGGGCCAAGGCCAGGGCCAGGGCCAGGTGCTTGGCCAGAGCCAGGTACAAGGCCAGGGCCAGGTGTAGGGCCAGGACCAGGGCCAGGTTCAGGGCAAGGGCCAGGTGTAGGGCCAGGGCTAGGGGCAGGTCCAGGGCCAGGTGCAGGGTCAGTGAAAGGGCCAGGTTCAGGGTCAGGTCCATGGCCAGGTTCAGGGCCATGTCCAGGGCAAGGTGCAGGGCCAGGGGCAGGTGCAGTGCCAGGGCCAGGTGCAGGGCCAGGGCCAGTTCCAGGGACAGAGCCAGGTAGAGGGCCAGAGCCATGGCCAGTTGCAGAGCCAGGGCCATGGCCAGGTGCAGGGCCAGGACCAGGTGCAGGGCCATTTCCAGGGCCAGGTTCAGGTCCAGGGCCAGTGACAGGTGCATGGCCAGGGCCAGGTGCAGGGCCAGGGCCAGGACCAGGGCCAGGGCCAGGTGCAGGCCCAGGGCCAGGGTCAGGAGCATGGCCAGAGCTAGGTTCAGGGCCAGGGTCAGGGCCAGGGCCAGTGCCAGTGCCAAGTGCATGGCCATGGCCAGGTGCAGGGCCAGGGCCAGGACCAGGGCCAGGGCCAGGGGCAGGGCCAGGGCCAGGTGCAGGGCCAGGGCCAGGGCCAAGTGCAGGGCCAGGGCCAGGGCCAGGGGGCAGGGCCAGGGGCAGGTGCAGGGCCAGGGCCAGGGCCAGGTGCAGGGAAGGGCCAAGTGCAGGTCCAGGGCCAGGGCCAGGTGCAGGGCCAGGACCAGGGCCAGGGCCAGGTACAGGGAAGGGCCAAGTGCAGGGCCAGGGCCAGGTGCAGGGCCAGGGCCAGGGCCAGGTGCAGGGACAGGTGCAGGGACAGGGCCAGTTGCTGGGCCAGGTGCAGGGCCAGGTACAAGACCAGGTGCAGGGCCAGGTACAGGGCCAGGTGCAGGGCCAGGGCCAGGTGCAGGGACAGGGCTAAGTCCAGGGCCAGGGCCAGGTGCAGGGCCAGGTGCAGGGTCAGGGCCAGGGCCAGGTGTAGGGCCAGGTACAGGGCCAGGGCAAGGTGCAGGGCCAGGTACAGGGCCAGGGACAGGGACAGGGACAGGGACAGGGCCCGGTTCAGGGACAGGGCCAGGTGCAGGTCCAGTGCCAGGGCCAGGGCCAGGTGCAGGGCCAGGTGCAGGGCCAGGGCCATGGCCAAGTTCAGCGCCAGGGCCAGGTGCAGGGCTAGGGCCAGGGACAGGTCCAGGGTCAGGGCAATGTGCATGGCCAAGGCCAGGCCCAGGGCCAGGTGCTGGGCCAGAGCCAGGTACAAGGCCAGGGCTAGGTGTAGGGCCAGGACCAGGGCCAGGTGCAGGGCAAGGGCCAGGTGTAGGGCCAGGGCTAGGTGCAGGGCCAGGGCCAGGTGCAGGGTCAGTGACAAGGCCAGATTCAGGGTCAGGTCCATGGCCAGGTTCAGGGCCATGTCCAGGGCAAGGTGCAGGGCCAGGGCCAGGTGCAGTGCCAGGGCCAGGTGCAGGGCCAGGGCCAGGGCCAGGGCCAGGGCCAGGCTCAGGGCCAGGGCCAAGGCAATGTGCAGGGCCAGGGACAGGTGCAGGGTCAGGGCCAGTGAAAGGGCCAGGGCCAGGTAGAGGGCCAGAGCCATGGCCAGTTGCAGAGCCAGGGCCATGGCCAGTTGCAGGGCCAGGGCCAGGTGCAGGGCCATTTCCAGGGCCAGGTGCAGGGCCAGGGCCAGTGACAGGTGCATGGCCAGGGCCAGGTGCAGGGCCAGGGTCAGGGCCAGGGCCAGGGCCAGGGCCAGGGCCAGGGCTAGGGCCAGGTGCTGGGAAGGGCCAGGTGCAGGCCCAGGGCCCTGTGCAGGGCCCGGTGCAGGGCCAGGGCCAGGGCCAGGGTCAGGTGCATGGCCAGAGCTAAGGTGCAAGGCCAGGGTCAGGGCCAGGGCCAGTGGCAGTGCCAGTGCCAGGTGCAGGGCCTGGACCAGGTGCAGGGCCAGAGCCAGGTGCAGGGCCAGGTGCAGGGCCAGGGCAAGGGCCAGGGCCAGTGCCAGTTCCAGGGCCAGGCTCAGGGCCAGGGCCGTGTCCACGTGCAGGGCAAGGGCCAGGTGCAGGAACAGGGCCAGTTAAATGGCCAGGGCCAGGTAGAGGGCCAGAGCCATGGCCAGTTGCAGAGCCAGGGCCATGGCCAAGTGCAGGGCCAGGGCCAGGTGCAGGGCCATTTCCAGGGCCAGGTTCAGGGCCAGGGCCAGTGACAGGTGCATGGCCAGGGCCAGGTGCAGGGCCAGGGCCAGGGTCAGGAGCATGGCCAGAGCTAGGTTGCACCAGGCCAGGGCCAGGGTCAGGGCCAGGGCCAGGGCCAGGCCAGGGCCAGGTGCAGGGCCAGGGCCAGGTGCAGGGGGCCAGGGCCAGGAGCCAGGGCCAGGGCCAGGGCCAGGTGCAGGGCCAGGGCCAGGTGCAGGGCCAGGGCCAGGTGCAGGGCCAGGGTCAGGGCCAGGTGCAGGGCCAGGGCCAGGTGCAGGGCCAGGGCCAGGGCCAGGTGCAGGGACAGGTGCAGGGACAGGGCCAGTTGCTGGGCCAGGTGCAGGGCCAGGTACAGGGCCAGGTGCAGGGCCAGGGCCAGGTGCAGGGACAGGGCTAAGTCCAGGGCCAGGGCCAGGTGCAGGGCCAGGTGCAGGGTCAGGGCCAGGGCCAGGTGTAGGGCCAGGTACAGGGCCAGGGCAAGGTGCAGGGCCAGGGCCAGGGACAGGGCCAGGGACAGGGACAGGGACAGGGACAGGGACAGGGCCCGGTTCAGGGACAGGGCCAGGTGCAAGTCCAGTGCCAGGGCCAGGGCCAGGTGCAGGGCCAGGTGCAGGGCCAGGGCCATGGCCAAGTTCAGCGCCAGGGCCAGGTGCAGGGCTAGGACCAGGGACAGGTCCAGGGTCAGGGCAATGTGCATGGCCAAGGCCAGGCCCAGGGCCAGGTGCTGGGCCAGAGCCAGGTACAAGGCCAGGGCTAGGTGTAGGGCCAGGACCAGGGCCAGGTGCAGGGCAAGGGCCAGGTGTAGGGCCAGGGCTAGGTGCAGGGCCAGGGCCAGGTGCAGGGTCAGTGACAAGGCCAGATTCAGGGTCAGGTCCATGGCCAGGTTCAGGGCCATGTCCAGGGCAAGGTGCAGGGCCAGGGCCAGGTGCAGTGCCAGGGCCAGGTGCAGGGCCAGGGCCAGGGCAGGTTCCAGGGCCAGGCTCAGGGCCAGGGCCAAGGCAATGTGCAGGGCCAGGGACAGGTTCAGGGTCAGGGCCAGTGAAAGGTCCAGGGCCAGGTAGAGGGCCAGAGCCATGGCCAGTTGCAGAGCCAGGGCCATGGCCAGTATGCAGGGCCAGGGCCAGGTGCAGGGCCATTTCCAGGGCCAGGTGCAGGGCCAGGGCCAGTGACAGGTGCATGGCCAGGGCCAGGTGCAGGGCCAGGGTCAGGGTCAGGGCCAGGGCCAGGGCCAGGGTAGGGCTAGGGCCAGGTGCTGGGAAGGGCCAGGTGCAGGCCCAGGGCCCTGTGCAGGGCCCGGTGCAGGGCCAGGGCCAGGGCCAGGGCCAGGGTCTAGTGCATGGCCAGAGCTAGGTGCAAGGCCAGGGTCAGGGCCAGGGCCAGTGGCAGTGGCAGTGCCAGGTGCAGGGCCTGGACCAGGTGCAGGGCCAGAGCCAGGTGCAGGGCCAGGTGCAGGGCCAGGGCAAGGGCCAGGGCCAGTGCCAGTTCCAGGGCCAGGCTCAGGGCCAGGGCCGTGTCCATGTGCAGGGCAAGGGCCAGGTGCAGGAACAGGGCCAGTTAAATGGCCAGGGCCAGGTAGAGGGCCAGAGCCATGGCCAGTTGCAGAGCCAGGGCCATGGCCATGTGCAGGGCCAGGGCCAGGTGCAGGGCCATGGCCAGGGCCAGGTTCAGGGCCAGGGCCAGTGACAGGTGCATGGCCAGGGCCAGGTGCAGGGCCAGGGCCAGGGTCAGGAGCATGGCCAGAGCTAGGTTCAGGGCCAGGGTCAGGGCCAGGGCCAGTGCCAGTGCCAAGTGCATGGCCAGGGCCAGGTGCAGGGCCAGGGCCAGGACCAGGGCCAGGGCCAGGTGCAGGCCCAGGGCCAGGTGCAGGGCCAGGGCCAGGGCCAAGTGCATGGCCAGGGTCAGGGCCAGGTGCAGGGCCAGGGGCAGGTGCAGGGCCAGGGCCAGGGCCAGGTGCAGGGAAGGGCCAGAGTGCAGGGCCAGGGCCAGGGCCAGGGCCAGGCCAGGACCAGGGCCAGGGCCAGGTACAGGGAAGGGCCAAGTGCAGGGCCAGGGCCAGGTGCAGGGCCAGGGCCAGGTGCAGGGACAGGTGCAGGGACAGGTACAGGGCCAGTTGCTGGGCCAGGTGCAGGGCCAGGTACAAGGCCAGGTGCAGGGCCAGGTGCAGGGCCAGGTGCAGTGCCAGGGCCAGGTGCAGGGACAGGGCTAAGTCCAGGGCCAGGGCCAGGTGCAGGGCCAGGTGCAGGGTCAGGGCCAGGGCCAGGTGTAGGGCCAGGTACAGGGCCAGGGCAAGGTGCAGGGCCAGGTACAGGGCCAGGGACAGGGACAGGGACAGGGCGGGACAGGGCCCGGTTCAGGGACAGGGCCAGGTGCAGGTCCAGTGCCAGGGCCAGGGCCAGGTGCAGGGCCAGGTGCAGGGCCAGGGCCATGGCCAAGTTCAGCGCCAGGGCCAGGTGCAGGGCTAGGACCAGGGACAGGTCCAGGGTCAGGGCAATGTGCATGGCCAAGGCCAGGCCCAGGGCCAGGTGCTGGGCCAGAGCCAGGTACAAGGCCAGGGCTAGGTGTAGGGCCAGGACCAGGGCCAGGTGCAGGGCAAGGGCCAGGTGTAGGGCCAGGGCTAGGTGCAGGGCCAGGGCCAGGTGCAGGGTCAGTGACAAGGCCAGATTCAGGGTCAGGTCCATGGCCAGGTTCAGGGCCATGTCCAGGGCAAGGTGCAGGGCCAGGGCCAGGTGCAGTGCCAGGGCCAGGTGCAGGGCCAGGGCCAGGGCAGGTTCCAGGGCCAGGCTCAGGGCCAGGGCCAAGGCAATGTGCAGGGCCAGGGACAGGTTCAGGGTCAGGGCCAGTGAAAGGGCCAGGGCCAGGTAGAGGGCCAGAGCCATGGCCAGTTGCAGAGCCAGGGCCATGGCCAGTTGCAGGGCCAGGGCCAGGTGCAGGGCCATTTCCAGGGCCAGGTGCAGGGCCAGGGCCAGTGACAGGTGCATGGCCAGGGCCAGGTGCAGGGCCAGGGTCAGGGTCAGGGCCAGGGCCAGGGCCAGGGTAGGGCTAGGGCCAGGTGCTGGGAAGGGCCAGGTGCAGGCCCAGGGCCCTGTGCAGGGCCCGGTGCAGGGCCAGGGCCAGGGCCAGGGTCAGGTGCATGGCCAGAGCTAGGTGCAGGGCCAGGGTCAGGGCCAGGGCCAGTGGCAGTGCCAATGCCAGGTGCAGGGCCTGGACCAGGTGCAGGGCCAGAGCCAGGTGCAGGGCCAGGTGCAGGGCCAGGGCAAGGGCCAGGGCCAGTGCCAGTTCCAGGGCCAGGCTCAGGGCCAGGGCCGTGTCCATGTGCAGGGCCAGGGCCAGGTGCAGGAACAGGGCCAGTTAAATGGCCAGGGCCAGGACAGGGAGGGCCAGAGCCATGGGCCAGTTGCAGAGCCAGGGCCATGGCCAAGTGCAGGGCCAGGGCCAGGGGCAGGGCCATTTCCAGGGCCAGGTCCAGGGCCAGGGCCAGGGACAGGTGCAGGGCCAGGGCCAGGTGCAGGGCCAGGGCCAGGGCCAGGAGGCCAGGGGCCAGGGCCAGGGGTCAGGGCCAGGGCCAGGGCCAGGGCCAGGTGCAGGGCCAGGGCCAGGTGCAGGGCCAGGGCCAGGGCCAGGGCCAGGTACAGGGCCAGTGCAGGGCCAGGGCCAGGTGCCAGGGCCAGGGCCAGGGCCAGGTGCAGGGCCAGGGATAGGGCCAGGTGCAGGGCCAGGGCCAGGGCCAGGTGCAGGGCCAGGGCCAGGGTCAGGTCCAGGGCCAAGGCCAAGTCCAGGGCCAGGGCCAGGTGCAGGGCCAGGTGCAGGGTCAGGGCCAGGGCCAGGTGTAGGGCCAGGTACAGGGCCAGGGCAGGTCAGGGCCAGGTGCAGGGCCAGGTACAGGGCCAGGGACAGGGACAGGGACAGGGACAGGGCCCGGTTCAGGGACAGGGCCAGGTGCAGGTCCAGGGCCAGGGCCAGGGCCAGGTGCAGGGCCAGGTGCAGGGCCAGGGCCATGGCCAAGTTCAGCGCCAGGGCCAGGTGCAGGGCTAGGGCCAGGGACAGGTCCAGGGTCAGGGCAATGTGCATGGCCAAGGCCAGGCCCAGGGCCAGGTGCTGGGCCAGAGCCAGGTACAAGGCCAGGGCTAGGTGTAGGGCCAGGACCAGGGCCAGGTGCAGGGCAAGGGCCAGGTGTAGGGCCAGGGCTAGGTGCAGGGCCAGGGCCAGGTGCAGGGTCAGTGACAAGGCCAGATTCAGGGTCAGGTCCATGGCCAGGTTCAGGGCCATGTCCAGGGCAAGGTGCAGGGCCAGGGCCAGGTGCAGTGCCAGGGCCAGGTGCAGGGCCAGGGCCAGGGCAGGTTCCAGGGCCAGGCTCAGGGCCAGGGCCAAGGCAATGTGCAGGGCCAGGGACAGGTTCAGGGTCAGGGCCAGTGAAAGGGCCAGGGCCAGGTAGAGGGCCAGAGCCATGGCCAGTTGCAGAGCCAGGGCTATGGCCAGTTGCAGGGCCAGGGCCAGGTGCAGGGCCATTTCCAGGGCCAGGTGCAGGGCCAGGGCCAGTGACAGGTGCATGGCCAGGGCCAGGTGCAGGGCCAGGGTCAGGGTCAGGGCCAGGGCCAGGGCTAGGTCTAGGGCCAGGTGCTGGGAAGGGCCAGGTGCAGGCCCAGGGCCCTGTGCAGGGCCCGGTGCAGGGCCAGGGCCAGGGCCAGGGTCAGGTGCATGGCCAGAGCTAAGTGCAGGGCCAGGGTCAGGGCCAGGGCCAGTGGCAGTGCCAATGCCAGGTGCAGGGCCTGGACCAGGTGCAATGCCAGAGCCAGGTGCAGGGCCAGGTGCAGGGCCAGGGCAAGGGCCAGGGCCAGTGCCAGTTCCAGGGCCAGGCTCAGGGCCAGGGCCGTGTCCATGTGCAGGGCAAGGGCCAGGTGCAGGAACAGGGCCAGTTAAATGGCCAGGGCCAGGTAGAGGGCCAGAGCCATGGCCAGTTGCAGAGCCAGGGCCATGGCCAAGTGCAGGGCCAGGGCCAGGTGCAGGGCCATTTCCAGGGCCAGGTTCAGGGCCAGGGCCAGTGACAGGTGCATGGCCAGGGCCAGGTGCAGGGCCAGGGCCAGGGTCAGGAGAATGGCCAGAGCTAGGTTAAGGGCCAGGGTCAGGGCCAGGGCCAGTGCCAGGGCCAAGTGCAGGGCCAGGGCCAGGTGCAGGGCCAGGACCAGGGCCAGGGCCAGGTACAGGGAAGGGCCAAGTGCAGGGCCAGGGCCAGGTGCATGGCCAGGACCAGGGCCAGGTGCAGGGACAGGTGCAGGGACAGGGCCAGTTGCTGGGCCAGGTGCAGGGCTATTTCCAGGGCCAGGTGCAGGGCCAGGGCCAGGGACAGGTGCATGGCCAGGGCCAGGTGCAGGGCCAGGGTCAGGGTCAGGGCCAGGGCCAGGGCCAGTGCTAGGGCTAGGGCCAGGTGCTGGGAAGGGCCAGGTGCAGTCCCAGGGCCTTGTGCAGGGCCCGGTGCAGGGCCAGGGCCAGGGCCAGGGTCAGGTGCATGGCCAGAGCTAGGTGCAAGGCCAGGGTCAGGGCCAGGGCCAGTGGCAGTGGCAGTGCCAGGTGCAGTGCCTGGACCAGGTGCAGGGCCATAGCCAAGTGCAGGGCCAGGTGCAGGGCCAGGGCCAGGGCCAGGGCCAGTGCCAGTTCCAGGGCCAGGCTCAGGGCCAGGGCCGAGTCCATGTGCAGGGCAAGGGCCAGGTGCAGGGCCAGGGCCAGTTAAATGGCCAGGGCCAGGTAGAGGGCCAGAGACATGGCTAGTTGCAGTGCCAGGGCCATGGCCAGGTGCAGGGCCAGGGCCAGGTGCAGGGCCATTGCAGGGCCAGGTTCAGGGCCAGGGCCAGTGCAGGTGCATGGCCAGGGCCAGGTGCAGGGCCAGGGCCAGGGTCAGGAGCATGGCCAGAGCTAGGTTCAGGGCCAGGGCCAGGGCGGGGGCAGGGCCAGGGCCAGTGCCAGTGCCAGGGCAGGGCCAGGGCCAGGTGCAGGGCCAGGGCCAGGACCAGGGCCAGGGCCAGGTGCAGGGCCAGGGCCAGGGGCAGGGCCAGGGCCAGGGCCAAGTGCATGGCCAGGGTCAGGGCCAGGTGCAGGGCCAGGGGCAGGTGCAGGGCCAGGGCCAGGGCCAGTTACAGGGCCAGGGCCAGGTGCAGGGCTAGGGCCAGGGCCAGGGCCAGGGCAATGTGCAGGGCCAAGGCCAGGGCCAGGGTCAGGTGCAGGGCCAGGTGCAGCGCCAGGGCCATGGCCAAGTTCAGCCCCAGGGCCAGGTGCAGGGCTAGGCCCAGGGACAGGTCCAGGGTCAGGGCAATGTGCATGGCCAAGGCCAGGGCCAGGGCCAGGTGCTGGGCCAGAGCCAGGTACAAGGCCAGGGCCAGGTGTAGGGCCAGGACCAGGGCCAGGTGCAGGGCAAGGGCCAGGTGTAGGGCCAGGGCTAGGTGCAGGGCCAGGGCCAGGTGCAGGGTCAGTGACAGGGCCAGATTCAGGGTCAGGTCCATGGCCAGGTTCAGGGCCATGTCCAGGGCAAGGTGCAGGGCCAGGGCCAGGTGCAGTGCCAGGTGCAGGGCCAGGGCCAGGGCCAGGGCCAGTTCCAGGGCCAGGCTCAGGGCCAGGGCCAAGGCAATGTGCAGGGCCAGGGCCAGGTTCAGGGTCAGGGCCAGTGAAAGGGCCAGGGCCAGGTAGAGGGCCAGAGCCATGGCCAGTTGCAGAGCCAGGGCTATGGCCAGGTTGCAGGGCCAGGGCCAGGTGCAGGGCCATTTCCAGGGCCAGGTGCAGGGCCAGGGCCAGTGACAGGTGCATGGCCAGGGCCAGGTGCAGGGCCAGGGTCAGGGTCAGGGCCAGGGCCAGGGCTAGGTCTAGGGCCAGGTGCTGGGAAGGGCCAGGTGCAGGCCCAGGGCCCTGTGCAGGGCCCGGTGCAGGGCCAGGGCCAGGGCCAGGGCCAGTGGCAGTGCCAATGCCAGGTGCAGGGCCAGGGCCAGGACCAGGCCAGGGCCAGGGCCAGGGCCAGGTGCAGGGCCAGGGCCAGGGCCAGGGCCAGGGCCAGGGCCAGGTGCCAGGGCCAGGGCCAGGGCCAGGGCCAGGGCCAGGGCCAGGCGGCAGGGCCAGGGCCAGGTGCAGGGACAGGGCCAGGTGCAGGGCCAGGGCCAGGAGGGCCAGGGCCAGGTAGAGGGCCAGAGCCATGGCCAGTTGCAGAGCCAGGGCCATGGCCAAGTGCAGGGCCAGGGCCAGGTGCAGGGCCATTTCCAGGGCCAGGTTCAGGGCCAGGGCCAGTGACAGGTGCATGGCCAGGGCCAGGTGCAGGGCCAGGGCCAGGGTCAGGAGCATGGCCAGAGCTAGGTTCAGGGCCAGGGTCAGGGCCAGGGCCAGTGCCAGTGCCAAGTGCATGGCCAGGGCCAGGTGCAGGGCCAGGACCAGGGCCAGGGCCAGGTGCAGGCCCAGGGCCAGGTGCAGGGCCAGGGCCAAGTGCATGGCCAGGGTCAGGGCCAGGTGCAGGGCCAGGGGCAGGTGCAGGGCCAGGGCCAGGGCCAGGTGCAGGGCAGGGCCAGGGGGAGGTGCAGGTCAGGGCCAGGGCCAGGGCCAGGGCCAGGGCCAGGGCCAGGTGCAGGGCCAGGACCAGGGCCAGGGCCAGGTACAGGGAAGGGCCAAGTGCAGGGCCAGGGCCAGGTGCAGGGCCAGGGCCAGGGCCAGGGCCAGGGCCAGGGCCAGGTGCAGGGCCAGGTGCAGGGCCAGGTGCAGGGCCAGGGCCAGGGCCAGGTGCAGGGCCTGGGCCAGGTGCAGGGCAAGGGCTAGGGCCAGGTGCATGGCCAGGGCCAGGTGTAGGGCCAGTGCCAGGGCCAGGTGAAAGGCCAGGTGTAGGGCCAGGGCTAGGTGCAGGGCCAGGGCCAGGTGCAGGGTCAGTGACAAGGCCAGATTCAGGGTCAGGTCCATGGCCAGGTTCAGGGCCATGTCCAGGGCAAGGTGCAGGGCCAGGGCCAGGTGCAGTGCCAGGGCCAGGTGCAGGGCCAGGGCCAGGGCAGGTTCCAGGGCCAGGCTCAGGGCCAGGGCCAAGGCAATGTGCAGGGCCAGGGACAGGTTCAGGGTCAGGGCCAGTGGACAGGGCCAGGGCCAGGTAGAGGGCCAGAGCCATGGCCAGTTGCAGAGCCAGGGCTATGGCCAGTTGCAGGGCCAGGGCCAGGTGCAGGGCCATTTCCAGGGCCAGGTGCAGGGCCAGGGCCAGTGACAGGTGCATGGCCAGGGCCAGGTGCAGGGCCAGGGTCAGGGTCAGGGCCAGGGCCAGGGCTAGGTCTAGGGCCAGGTGCTGGGAAGGGCCAGGTGCAGGCCCAGGGCCCTGTGCAGGGCCCGGTGCAGGGCCAGGGCCATTGCCAGGGCCAGAGCTAAGTGCAGGGCCAGGGTCAGGGCCAGGGCCAGTGGCAGTGCCAATGCCAGGTGCAGGGCCTGGACCAGGTGCAGGGCCAGAGCCAGGTGCAGGGCCAGGTGCAGGGCAGGGCCAGGGCAAGGGCCAGGGCCAGGCCAGTGCCAGGTCCAGGGCCAGGCTCAGGGCCAGGGCCGTGTCCATGTGCAGGGCCAGGGCCAGGTGCAGGAACAGGGCCAGTTAATGGCCAGGGCCAGGTAGAGGGCCAGAGCCATGGCCAGTGCAGAGCCAGGGCCATGGCCAAGTGCAGGGCCAGGGCCAGGTGCAGGGCCAGGTCCAGGGCCAGGTTCAGGGCCAGGGCCAGGGCCAGGTGCAGGGCCAGGGCCAGGATCAGGAGCATGGCCAGAGCTAGGTTCAGGGCCAGGGTCAGGGCCAGGGCCAGTGCCAGTGCCAAGTGCATGGCCAGGGCCAGGTGCAGGGCCAGGGCCAGGACCAGGGCCAGGGCCAGGTGCAGGCCCAGGGCCAGGGGCAGGGCCAGGGCCAGGGCCAAGTGCAGGGCCAGGGCCAGGGCCAGGTGCAGGGAAGGGCCAAGTGCAGGGCCAGGGCCAGGGCCAGGTGCAGGGCCAGGACCAGGGCCAGGGCCAGGTACAGGGAAGGGCCAAGTGCAGGGCCAGTGCCAGGTGCAGGGCCAGGACCAGGGCCAGGTGCAGGGAGAGGGCTAGGGCCAAGTGCAGGGCAAGGGCCAGGTGCAGGGCCAGGGCCAGGGCCAGGTGCAGGGCCAGGGCCAGGTGCAGGGCCAGGTGCAAGTCCTGGGCCAGGTGCAGGGCCAGGGCCAGGGGCAGGCCAGGGCCAGGGCCTGGGCCAGGTTCAGGGCAAGGGCTAGGGCCAGGTGCATGGCCAGGGCCAGGTGTAGGGCCAGTGCCAGGGCCAGGTGAAAGGCCAGGTGTAGGACCAGGGCTATGGCCCGTTGCAGGGCCAGGGCCAGGTGCAGGGCCAGGGCTAGTTAAAGGGCCAAGGCCAGGTAGAGGGCCAAAGCTATGTCCAGTGGCAGAGCCAGGGCCATGGCCAGGTGCAGGGCCAGGGCCAGGTGTAGGGCCATTGCCAGGGCCAGGTTCAGGGCCAGGTGCAGGGCCTGGGCCAGGGCCAGGGCCAGGGCCAGGGCCAAGGCCAGGTGCTGGGAAGGGCCAGGTGCAGGGCCACAGCCAGGTGCAGGGCCAGGGCCAGGTGCAGGGCCAGGGCCAGTGTCAGGTGCATGGCCAGAGCTAGGTGCAGGGCCAGGGTCATAGCCAGGGCCAGTGCCAGTGCCAGTGCCATGTGCAGGGCCAGGAGCAAGTGCAGGGCCAGGCCCAGGTGCAGGGCCAGGGGCGGGCCAGGGCCAGGGCCAGGGCCAGGTGCAGGGCCAGGGCCATGGCCAGGTGCAGGGCCAGGGCCAGGTGCAGGGCCAGGGCCAGGTGCAGGGCCAGGTGCAGGGCCAGGGCCAGGTACAGGGCCAGGGCCAGGTTAAATCCAGGGCCAGGGCCAGGTGCAAGGCCAGGTACAGGGCCAGGTGCAGGGCCAGGGCCAGGGCCAGTTGCAGGGCCAGGTGCAGGGCCAGGTGCAGGGCCAGGGCCAGGTGCAGGGCCAGGTGCAGGGCCAGGGCCAGGGCCAGTTGCAGGGCCAGGTGCAAGGCCAGGTTAAGGGTCAGGGCCAGGTGCAGGGCCAGGGCCAGTTGCAGGGCCAGGTGCAAGGCCAGGTTAAGGGTCAGGGCCAGGTGCATCGCCAGGGCCAGGGCCAGTTGCAGGGCCAGGGCCATGTGCAGGGCCAGGGCCATGTGCAGGGCCAGGGCGAGGGCCAGGGTCATGTTGTGGGCCAGTGCCAGGTGCAGGGCCAGGGCCAGGTGTAGGGCCAGGGCCAGGTGCAGGGCCAGTACCAGGTGCAGTGCCAGGTGCAGGGCCAGGGTCAGGGTCCAGGGCCAGGTGCCAGGGCCAGGGCCAGGGCCTGGCCCAGGTTCAGGGCTATGTCCAATGCAAGGTGCAGTGCCAGGGCCTGGTGCAGGGCAGGGCCAGGTCCAGCTGCAGGGACAGGGCCAGGGCCAGTTGCAGGTCCAGGTCCAGGTCCAGGTGCAGGGCTAGGATCAGGGCCAGTTCCAGTGCCAGGGCCAGGGCCAAGGCCAGGTCCATGGCCAGTCCAGGTGCAGGGCCAGGGCAGGTGCAGGGCCAGGGCCAGGGCCAGTTTCAGGACCAGGTGCAAGGCCAGGTGAAGGGTCAGGGCCAGGTGCAGCGCCAGGGCCAAGGCCAGTTGCAGGGCCTGGGCCATGTGCAGGGCCAGGGCCATGTGCAAGGCAAAGGCGAGGGCCAGGGTCAGGTTGTAGGCCAGTGCCAGGTGCAGGGCCAGGTGCAGGATAGGGTCAGGTCCAGGGCCTGGTGCGGGGCCAGGGCCTGGGCCAGGTTCAGTGCTATGTCCGGGGCAAGGTGCAGGGCCAGGGCCAGGTGCAGGGCCAGGGCCAGGGCCAGGTGCAGGGACAGGGCCATATGCAGGGCCAGGGCCATGTGCAGGGCCAAGGCGAGGGCCTGGGTCAGGTTGTGGGCCAGTGCCAGGTGCAGGGCCAGGGCCAGGTGTAGGGCCAGGGCCAGGTGCAGTGCCAGTGCCAGGTGCAGGGTAGGGTCAGGTCCAGGGCCAGGTTCAGGGCTATGTCCAGGGTAAGGTGCAGGGCCAGGGCCAGGTGCAGAGCCAGGGCCAGGGACAGGTGCAGGGCCAGGGCCAGGGCCAGGTGCAGGTCCAGGTCCAGGTCCAGGTCCAGGTGCAGGGCTAGGACCAGGGCCAGTTCCAGTGCCAGGGCCAGGCTCAGAGCCAGGGCCAAGACCAGGGCCATGGCCAGGGCCTAGTGCAGGGCCAGGGCCAGCTGCAGGGCCAGGGCCAGGGCCAAGTGCAGGGCCATGGCCAGTGACAGGTGCAGGGCCAGGGACAGGTGCAGGGACAGGAACAGGGCCAGGGGCAGGGCCAGGGGCAGGGCCAGGGCCAGGTGCAGGGCCAGGTGCAGGTGCAGGTCCAGGTGCAGGGCCAGGTGCAGGGCCAGGTGCAGGGCCTGGGCCAGGTGCAGGGCCAGGGCCAGGGCCAGGTGCAGGGCCAGGGCCAGGTGCAGGGCCTGGGCCAGGTGCAGGGCAAGGGCTAGGGCCATTTGCATGGCCAGGGCCACATGCAGGGCCAGTGCCAGGGCCAGGTGTAAGGCCAGGTGTAGGACCAGGGCTAGGGCCAGGTGCAGGGCCAGGGCCAGGTGCAGGGCCAGGGCCAGGGCCAGTTACAGGGCCAGGGCCAGGTGCAGGGCCAGGGCCAGGTGCAGGGCCAGGGCCAGGTACAGGGCCAGGGCCAGGGCCAGGGCCAGGGCAATGTGCAGGGCCAAGGCCAGGGCCAGGGCCAGGTGCAGGGCCAGGTGCAGGGCCAGGGCCATGGCCAAGTTCAGCGCCAGGGCCAGGTGCAGGGCTAGGGCCAGGGACAGGTCCAGGGTCAGGGCAATGTGCATGGCCAAGGCCAGGCCCAGGGCCAGGTGCTGGGCCAGAGCCAGGTACAAGGCCAGGGCTAGTTGTAGGGCCAGGACCAGGGCCAGGTGCAGGGCAAGGGCCAGGTGCAGGGCCAGGGCCAGGTGCAGGGTCAGTGACAAGGCCAGATTCAGGGTCAGGTCCATGGCCAGGTTCAGGGCCATGTCCAGGGCAAGGTGCAGGGCCAGGGCCAGGTGCAGTGCCAGGGCCAGGTGCAGGGCCAGGGCCAGGGCCAGGGCAGGTTCCAGGGCCAGGCTCAGGGCCAGGGCCAAGGCAATTTGCAGGGCCAGGGACAGGTTCAGGGTCAGGGCCAGGGCCAGGTCCAGGTGCAGGGCCAGGGCCAGGGCCTAGTGCATGGCCAGGGCCAGGTGCAGGGCTAGGGCCAGGTGCAGGGCCAGGGCCAGGTTCAGGGAAGGGCCAAGTGCAGGGCCAGGGCCAGGGCCAGGTGCATGGCCAGGGCCAGGTGCAGGGCCAGGGCCAGGGCCAGGGCCAGGGCCAGGGCCAGGGCCAGGGCCAGGGCCAGGTGCAGGGCCAGGGCCAGGGCCAGGTGCAGGGAAGGGCCAAGTGCAGGGCCAGGGCCAGGGCCAGGTGCAGGGCCAGGGCCAGTTGTAGGGCCTGGCATTGCCAGGTGCAGGCTAGGACCAGGTGCAGGGCCAGGGCCAGGAGCAGGGCCAGGGCCAGGTGCAGGGCCAGGTGCAGGGCCAGAGCCAGGGCCAGGTGCAGGGCCAGGTGCAGGGCCAGGTGCAGGGACAAGGCCAGGTGCAGGGCCTGGTGCAGGACCAGGGCCAGGTGCAGAGACTGGGCTAGGTCCAGGGCCAGTGCCAGGTGCAGGGCCAGGTCCAGTACCAGGTGGAGTGTCAGGCCAGGGCCAGTTGCAGGGCCAGGGCCAGATGCAGGGCCAGGTGCAGGGCCAGGAGCAGGGCCAGGGACAGGGCCAGGGCCAGGGCCAGGGCCAGGGCCAGGGGCAGGGCCAGGGCCAGGGCCAGGGCCAGGTGCAGGGCCAGGTGCCAGGCCAGGGCCATGGCCAGGTGCAGCGCCAGGGCCAGGTGCAGGGCTAGGGCCAGGGACAGGGCCAGGGCCAGGTGCTGGGCCAGAGCCAAGTACAAGGCCAGGGCCAGGTGTAGGGCCAGGACCAGGGCCGGTTGCAGGGCAAGGGCCAGGTGTAGGGCCAGGGCTAGGTGCAGGGCCAGGGCCAGGTGCAGGGTCAGGGACAGGGCCAGGTTCAGGGTCAGGGCCATGGCCAGGTTCAGGGCCTGGGCCAGGACCAGGGCAGCAGGTGCAGGGCCAGGGCCAGGTGAGGCGGGAGTGCCAGGGCCAGGTGCAGGGCCAGGGCCAGTTCCAGGGCCAGGCTCAGGGCCAGGGCCAAGGCCATGTGCAGGGCCAGGGCCAGGTGCAGGTGCAGGTCCAGGTCCAGGTGCAGGGCTAGGACCAGGGCCAGGGCCAGGTGCAGGGCCAGGGCCAGGCTCAGGGCCAGGGCCAGGGCCAGGGCCAGGGCCAGGGCCAAATGCAGGGCCAGGGCCAGGTGCAGGACCAGGGCCAGTGACAGGTGCAGGGCCAGGGCCAGGTGCAGGGCCAGGAACAGGGCCAGGGCAGGCTAGGGCCATGGCCAGGGCCAGGTGCAGGGCAAGGGCCAGGTGTAGGGCCAGGGCTAGGTGCAGGGCCAGGGCCTGGTGCAGGGTCAGTGACAGGGCCAGGTTCAGGGTCAGGTCCATGGCCAGGTTCAGGGCCATGTCCAGGGCAAGGTGCAGGTCCAGGTCCAGGTGGAGTGCCAGGGCCAGGGGCAGGGCCAGGGCCAGTTCCAGGGCCAGGCTAGGCCAGGGCCAGGGCCAAGGCCATGTGCAGGGCCAGGGCCAGGTGCAGGTCCAGGTCCAGGTCCAGGTGCAGGGCTAGGACCAGGGCCAGTTCCAGTGCCAGGGCCAGGCTCAGAGCCAGGGCCAAGACCAGGGCCATGGCCAGGGCCAATTGCATGGCCAGGGCCAGGTGCAGGACCATGGCCAGTGACAGGTGCAGGGCCAGGGCCAGGTGCAGGGCCAGGGCCAGGGCCAGGGCCAGGGCTAGGGCCAGGTCCAGGGCCAGGGCCAGGGCCAGGTGCAGGGCCAGGGCCAGGGCCAGGTGCAGGGCCAGGGCCAGGGCCAGGTGCAGGGCCAGGTGCAAGGCCTGGGCCAGGTGCAGGGCCAGGGCCAGGGCCAGGTGCAGGGCCTGGGCCAGGTGCAGGGCAAGGGTCTGGCCAGGTGCAGGGCCAGGGCCAGGTGCAGGGCCAGGGCTAGTTAAAGGGCCAAGGCCAGGTAGAGGGCCAAAGCCATGTCCAGTGGCAGGGCCAGGGCCAGGGCCAGGTGCAGGGCCAGGGCCAGGTGTAGGGCCATGGCCAGGGCCAGGTTCAGGGCCAGGTGCAGGGCCAGGGCCAGGGCCAGGGCCAGGTGCTGGGCCAGAGCCAGGTACAAGGCCAGGGCCAGGTGTAGGGCCAGGACCAGGGCCGGTTGCAGGGCAAGGGCCAGGTGTAGGGCCAGGGCTAGGTGCAGGGCCAGGGCCTGGTGCAGGGTCAGTGACAGGGCCAGGTTCAGGGTCAGGTACATGGCCAGGTTCAGGGCCATGTCCAGGGCAAGGTGCAGGTCCAGGTCCAGGTGGAGTGCCAGGGCCAGGTGCAGGGCCAGGGCCAGTTCCAGGGCCAGGGCCAGGGCCAGGGCCAGGGCCGGCCAGGCAGTGCAGGGACAGGGCCAGGTGCAGGTCCAGGTCCAGGTCCAGGTGCAGGGCTAGGACCAGGGCCAGTTCCATTGCCAGGGCCAGGCTCAGAGCCAGGGCCAAGACCAGGGCCATGGCCAGGGCCAAATGCAGGGCCAGGGCCAGGTGCAGGACCATGGCCAGTGACAGGTGCAGGGCCAGGGCCAGGTGCAGGGCCAGGAACAGGGCCAGGGCTAGGGCCAGGTCCAGGGCCAGGTGCAGGGCAAGGGCCAGGTGTAGGGCCAGGGCTAGGTGCAGGTCCAGGGCCTGGTGCAGGGTCAGTGACAGGGCCAGGTTCAGGGTCAGGTTCATGGCCAGGTTCAGGGCCATGTCCAGGGCAAGGTGCAGGTCCAGGTCCAGGTGGAGTGCCAGGGCCAGGTGCAGGGCCAGGGCCAGTTCCAGGGCCAGGCTCAGGGCCAGGGCCAAGGCCATGTGCAGGGCCAGGGCCAGGTGCAGGTCCAGGTCCAGGTCCAGGTGCAGGGCTAGGACCAGGGCCAGTTCCAGTGCCAGGGCCAGGCTCAAAGCCAGGGCCAAGACCAGGGCCATGGCCAGGGCCAAATGCAGGGCCAGGGCCAGGTGCAGGACAATGGCCAGTGACAGGTGCAGGGCCAGGGCCAGGTGCAGGGCCAGGAACAGGGCCAGGGCTAGGGCCAGGTCCAGGGCCAGGTGCAGGGCCAGGGCCAGGTGCAGGGCCAGGGCCAGGGCCAGGTGCAGGGCCAGGTGCAAGGCCTGGGCCAGGTGCAGGGCCAGGGCCAGGGCCAGGTGCAGGGCCTGGGCCAGGTGCAGGGCAAGGGCTAGGGCCAGGTGCAGGGCCAGGGCCAGGTGCAGGGCCAGGGCTAGTTAAAGGGCCAAGGCCAGGTAGAGGGCCAAAGCCATGTCCAGTGGCAGAGCCAGGGCCATGGCCAGGTGCAGGGCCAGGGCCAGGTGTAGGGCCAGGGCCATGGCCAGGGCCAGGGCCAGGGCCAGGTGCAGGGCCAGGGCCAGGGCCAGGGCCAGGGCCAAGGCCAGGTCCTGGGAAGGGCCAGGTGCAGGGCCACAGCCAGGTGCAGGGCCAGGGCCAGGTGCAGGGCCAGGGCCAGTGTCAGGTGCATGGCCAGAGCTAGGTTTAGGGCCAGGGTCAGAGCCAGGGCCAGTGCCAGTGCCAGTGCCATGTGCAGGGCCAGGAGCAAGTGCAGGGCCAGGCCCAGGTGCAGGGCCAGGTGCAGGGCCAGGGCCATGGCTAGGTGCAGGGCCAGGGCCAGGGCCAGGTGCAGGGCCTGGTGCAGGGCCAGGTACAGGGCCAGGGCCAGGTTAAATCAAGGGCCAGGGCCAGGTGCAAGGCCAGGTACAGGGCCAGGTGCAGGGCCAGGGCCAGGGCCAGTTGCAGGGCCAGGTACAGGGCCAGGTGCAGGGCCAGGGCCAGTTGCAGGGCCAGGTGCAGGGCCAGAGCCAGAGCCAGTTGCAGGGCCAGGTGCAAGGCCAGTTTAAGGGTCAGGGCCAGGTGCATCGCCAGGGCCAGGGCCAGTTGCAGGGCCAGGGCCATGTGCAGGCCAGGGCCATGTGCAGGGCCAAGGCGAGGGCCAGGGTCATGTTGTGGGCCAGTGCCAGGTGCAGGGCCAGGGCCAGGTGTAGGGCCAGGGCCAGGTGCAGGGCCAGTACCAGATGCAGTGCCAGGTGCAGGGTAGGGTAAGGTCCAGGGCCAGGTGCGCGTCCAGGGCCTGGCCCAGGTTCAGGGCTATGTCCAGTGCAAGGTGCAGTGCCAGGGCCTGGTGCAGGGCAGGGCCAGGTCCAGGTGCAGGGACAGGGACAGGGCCAGTTGCAGGTCCAGGTCCAGGTCCAGGTGCAGGGCTAGGATCAGGGCCAGTTCCAGTGCCAGGGCCAGGCTCAGGGCCAGGGGCAAGGCCAGGTCCATGGCCAGTCCAGGTGCAGGGCCAGGGCAGGTGCAGGGCCAGGTGCAGGGCCAGGGCAAGGTCAGGGCCAGGGACAGGGGCAAGGGCCCATTATGGTTTGGCCACTGTGTGATTGACACAGCAGGAGACGTGTACCAGAAGCAGTACACAGAGAATGAGGAACACTGGGTTATGCAGTGATTACTGATTATGTAATAATAGATTTTCAAAGATCGAATGATTAAGCGATTGAAGAAAAATTGTATTACTTCGCATCATCAGTTTCTGAGAGGTTGCGATAGAGCTGACCTATGAAGGACACAGTCAACACCGATTTTAAAAACTGAATAATTTAATAATCTCCTGAGCAGAGAATCTTATCTAATGAACTCTGTCGGGCTGATAACATGACACACCTCCAACTCCAAATAACTGTAAATAACCATATTAGAAATTGGGATAAAGCTCTCAATAGAGAATTATCAATTGAGGAATCTAAAGTGATTTAAAGGACCATAAGACAGTACTCAACATCCTTAATCATCAGCCAAGTGCAAATAAAACAACTCTGAGAAACAATGAGAACAAGATGCTCTAAAGGAAGAGAAATTTAATTTATTTTCAACACTTAGGAAAGGATTCTGGTAGAGGCGATTAATGGTATTGTTTGCATTCTGGAAATGAGAAAATTGAAGCATGGAAAATAATTTGAAATACTCATCATTGTGCTTGAATGGCATAATGATGCTTTCGTTTTCATGCTTATATCATTATAGGGATGTTGTAGCTTAAGAGACTGGTAAATATGTACAACTCAAAAAAAAAAAAAACAAAGATCCCTCTTTTGTTTTTGTGAGAAAATCAGTGAGGCTGCAAGGTTAGTCGATGGGTGGGTATGCTAATTTTATCATGTGGGAGGTGCACTAGATTGTGACAGAATATTGGATCATAAATGTTGCCGGGCAACCCTGCTTGCATTCTGTATCCTGATATCATGGGCCAAGGACCAGAGAGCAGCTTCGATAAAGTGTTATCATAGGACATCACAATCTCCCAAGATAACTATCTCCTAAAACTTTTAATGGCAGCATTTGATTCCCCTAACCAAGTCATAACCAAATCTCTGGAAGTTGGCCTAGAGCTATTACTGGTTACCCAATTCAACATTACCTAATATCAGAGAATACAGTCTGTGGATGAACTGTTCAAAGACTTCTGTTTATGGATGCTCTCTCTTCTAAGAAGTAAAACTATGGATTAAAAGATAATAAGACTCACAATTACTCATCAAAAGTTGAGTGTTCCTTTGGTAACTTCCATCAGGTTGGTGATAATCCATGTGTTAGGGTAGACATAGGTATTATTGGAATGCAGTTCATCTCTTTTGAGTCAGCTGTCCAACATGAAACGTGTGATATGTTCTAAAACCCTGCATACACAATGACATTTCAGCATATACACATTTTACTACTCAATTCTGTGAGTAAATAAGCCATGAACTGGGGAGTTTCACACAAACTTGTGGGAGTCAAGTTGGAGAAATCTTGTGTCGAGTATGGCAGACCATTTCATCCTCTGATTATGTTATTATTTAATTATTAAAATAGGACATTAGATTATCCATGATCAGTGGATTATTGTTCCACAATGTGGGAATCAAGTACTTTAGACCATCTAAATATTAATTATGTAATTAAAATATTTAAATTAATGATGACATCATTGTTCACAAGTCTGGTTTGGAGCCACCTTAGGGAAGTGGATGGTGTCACATCAGCTCATTATTTGATTATTTAGTTATATATAGCAATGATGATATCATCCGTGACACCTGGAATTTGGTGCCACCTTGTGGGGTCAAGTGTGACAGATCATCTAATTACATAATTAAAGTATTTGAATTGACCGTTCGTGTTAAGACCCAAGATAATGTACATATTTGTATAGTCATGTAAACCAGTAATCCTCTATTCCGTGAAGAGTCATGTAAAATTCCCTCTTGTGGAGTTAATATGCCATATCATCACATTTTATGATTAATTGTTTCAATTGACAATGATGACATCCTTCATGACTGGAGTCTGGCCATTCTCCCCTGCCACTTAACTGCTACATCACCTCTTTATTGTGACAGTTAGCTATTACTGACTTATTTAATTATTTAAATCATTTAAACGGCAGACAATGACATCATCGATTATTACGATTAGTGTGCAAATATCTGTCCGGGACTAGGTTAGGAACGTCGTGGACATAGATAGAGCAGATTCTTGATGATCTCTGCATCACCCAGAGTACTAGGGATGCTGGATGATTGAGTCCAGAAGATTCCATGGTGCCCTCCGAGAAGTACAAAGACTTCACCAAGGCAGGCATGGTGGAGAAGAGTCTGACTTCTCCATGTGGGATTTAAGTATGCACCACCATGTCATTGTTCAATTATTTTTCCTTATATATTAATCATTTAAATCGATGAAGATGTTGTACTTCATGACTGGAGTCTGGCCATCCTCCCTGGGAGTTAATCTTGTGGCATTATTTAATTATCTTAGTAATACTTCCTTGACCGTCGCTGGAGTTTGGCTCCATCTTATGAAAGTTAAGTATGCAGGACTATGCAATTCTTTACTTATTTTGTTACATAAATAATGATGGTGTCATCCATTGTGGGTTTGGCTGGTGTGTGATTGACACATACAGGAGATTGGTACCAGAAGCAGTGCCCAGAGAATGAGGGAGACTGGGTTATCTAGTGATTACTGATTATGTAATAATAATTTTTTAACGATCGAATGATTAAACGATTTTAAAAAATGTAATATTTCACATCCTAATTTTCTGAGAGGTTGCAACAGAAGTGACCCATGAAGGACACTGTCAACACCGATTTTAAAAACTGAATCATTTGATAATCTCATGATCAGAGAATCTTATCTAAAGAACTAGGGCGTACTGATAACATGGCACACCAACAGCAATAAATAACTCTAAATAACCATATTACAAAGCAGGGTACAGGACTAAATATAGAACTATCAATTGAGGAATCCAAACTGACTGAAAGAATAATAAGACAGTGCTCACAATCCTTAGTCATCAGCCAAATGCAAATCTAAACAACTCTGAGAAACCATGGGATCAACCTGTGTTTCCATTCTGGAAATGAGAAAATTGAAGCATAAAATATAGGTGGAAATACTCATCAATGTACTAGAATGGCATAATGATGCTTTCGTTTTTATGCTTATATTACTATAGGCATGTTGTACCTTAAGAGACTCGTAAATATGTGTAATTCAAAAAAAAAAAAAAAAAAAAAAAAACAGGGCCCTGCTTTTTTTTTTTTTTTTTTTTTTTGTGAGAAAATCAGTAATCACTGAGGTTAAGGTTAGTCGATGGGTGGGTATGCTAATTTTAGCATGTAGAAGGTGCTCTAGAATGTGACATAATGTTGGATCATAAATATTTCCTGGAAACCCTGATTGCATTCTATATCCTGGTATCATGGGCCAAGGACCAGAGAGCAGTTTCGATAAAGTGTTATCGTGGCATACTACAATCTCCCAACAACACTATCCCCTAAAATTTTTAATGATATCATGTAATTCGCCTCAGTAAGTCATAGCCATATCACTGGAAGTTTGCCGACAGCTTTTACTGGTTACCCAATTCAAGATTACCTAATATGAGAGAACATAGTCCGTGGCGAAACAGTTCAAAGACTTCTGTTTATGAATGGTCTCTCTCTCTCCTAAGAAGTAATATAATGGTTTAAATGATAATAAGACTCACAATTACTCATCCAAAGGTGAGTTTGTCATTGTTAACTTCCTTTAGGAAAGTGATAATCCATTTGTTAGAGTAGACTTAGGGATGATTGGATTGCAGTCCATCTCTTTTGAGGCAGCGATGTTCCCGAGAATGGTTTGGAGCCACCTTAGGAATGTTAATGATGTTACATCAACTCACTGTTTGATGGTTTAGTTATAGAAAACAATGATTATATCATCCATGACACATGGAGATTGTTGCCACCTAGTGGGGTCAATTCTGGCAGATCATCTAATTACATAATTAATGTATTTAAATTGACAAATACTATTAATACCCAAGATAATATAAAGATTTGTATATTTATGTAAACCAATAATCCTCTATTCCATAAAGAGTCCTATAAAGCTCCCTCTTCGGGAGTTATAATGCAATATCATTATATTTTATGACTGATTGTTTGAATTGATGAAGATGACATTTTTCATGACTGGAGTCTGGCCAGTCTTCTAGTTAAAGCTCATCACCTCTTTATGGTGACAGTTATCTATTACTGGCTTATTTAATTATTTAATTCATTTAATTGATGGACAATGACATCATTGATTCTGTTTAGGGTGCAAATTTGTATCAGGGACAAGGGTAGGAAGGTTGTAGACATGGACACAGCAGTTTCTGGATGATCTATGCAGGACCCAGAGTACTAGGGATGCTGCTGTGCCAGGTGTGAGCCCATCATCTCAGGTCCTGCCGCACCACAACAGAGATTCAGGAGCTGGTGATGATGTCAGGCCAACAGAGTTCATCAGGGAAGACAGTACAATTATCTCTTTATTGACTTATGGAATTTTAAAAATCAATGAAGACAGCATACTTTATCATGTCCGGCACGCCTGCCAGGAATTGATGAGACAAAAAAGTTCAACGACTTACACCTTTAAATATGTAATTATTAAATCGTTTCCTCATATAATCTGTGAACCCTGAAGTTTGGTACCACCTTGTGTGACTCAGGTGTGACAGACTGTCTAACTATCTGATTATTTCTTTATTCAAATCTGCCTTTTTCCTCTCCAGGAAGAGTGGAGTCTTGATCCACCTTTTTTGTGGTAATTGTCCCTTTTGGTGATTTCATTATTTAGTTATGTATTTATTTTAGTGAATGGTGATAGCATTTTTTTAGCTCTCTGGGGGTGAATTTGAGTAATTATCTTATTATTCATTCAATTTTTGTTCAAATCTATGATCAAAACCTCAATTTTCATTTCAGTTTTGTGCTATCTTGTAGGAGTCACGTATAAATCACCATTCACTAGTTTGATTTTTATTCATTTAATTATCTAAGTATTACTTCCTTGACAATCACTGAACTCTGGTTCCATCTTATGGTATAGAAAACCGCTTCATGAACATAACTCCAGGGGCACAGACACTGAGAGAAACAATTAATAAATAGGACCTCTTCAAACTTAGAAGCTTCTGTAAGGCAAAGGACACAGTAGACAAGACCAAATGACAGCCCACAGAATGGGAAAAGATTTTCATCAATCCTAAATCTGACAAAGGGCTGAACTCCAAAATATACAAAGAATTCAAGAAGCTAGTCAACCAAACACCAAATAACCCTATTAAAAAACCGGGTACAGAACAGAAGAAAGAATTCTCAATAGAGGAAATCAAAAAGGCTGAAAGACACTTAAGAAAATGCTCCACATCCATAACTATCAGGGAAATGCAAATCAAAACAACTTTAAGATACCATCTTACTCCTGCCAGAATGGCTAAAATTTGAAACACCAATGATGACTCATGTTGGAGGGGATGTGGAGAAAGGGGAACACTCCTCCACTGCTGGTGGGAGTGCAAACTCATACAGCCATTTTGGAGATCAGTATGGCGGTTCCTCAGGAAAATGGGAATTAGTGTACCACAGGACCTAACAACCCCACTCTTAGGCATATACCCAAAGGATTCACATCCATGAAACAAAGATATCTGTTCAACTATGTTCATAGCAGGACTCTTTGTAATAGCAAGAACCTGGAAGCAACCTAGATGCCCCTCAATTGAAGAATGGTTAATGAAGATGTGGCACATCTACACAATGGAATACTACTCTGCAGAAAAAACTAATGGAATCTTGAAATTCGCAGGCAAGTGGATGGCACTTGAAGAAAACATCCTAAATAAGGTAACTCAGTCACAAAAAGAGGAACACAGTATGTACTCACTCATATATGGATTTTAGACCTGGATCAAAGATCACCAGCCTATAATTCACATCACCAGAGGAACTTTGATACAAGGTGTATTCTAAGTGATTCACATAAAGTCCCTCACAGAACTGGGAAGGGACAAGTCCCCCAGAGCTCAGGAGAAGTGGGGGGGAGCAAATGGAGAGAGAAGTAGGAGAAAATGAGGGGGAGGAAAGGAAAACATGTTCGACCAGGAAGATTGAGCCAGGTTAGGAATAGAAGATAGGAAAAAGAGAGACAGAGACAGAGACAGAGAACATACAAGAGGGAGCTTATATTGGTTTGAAGATAAAATTGAACACAAAGAGAGGTCTAGAGAACTACAAGTCTGCTCCAACTAACAATCTGTGCTTCCGTGGAAAGGCTATCATAAATGCCCTTCCCGGATAGTGAGATCAACAACTAACTTCTCCATGGAGCCCTCAACTAATGCCTGTTGAAAACAGGATCAAACACCCATACATTAACACTGAGTCGAACTAGAACCCAGATGCAGATGGAGAGGACAAACCATGCTGCAGAAACACATACAGACAGATTACCTGAACAAGGAGGAGCTAACGGCCACTAGACAGATAGCTGGGAAGCCAGCATGGGACTGACTCAGGCCCCCCTGAATATGGGTCTCAGCCAGAAGGACTGAGCAGTCTAAGAGACCTCAGACAGGGGAGCCAGGATGTATCCCTGGTGCGCAAAAGGATTCTGCGAACATATCCCCCATGGAGGGATAACTGCCTTAATCTAGAGACAGGAGAGAAGCCCTAGTCCCTATTTCATGATCTGTCAGATCTACATGACCCCAACTGGATGGCATTCCCCTACATATGGAATTGGGGTGGGGGGATGGGAGGGGAGGGTGGTTAGAGTGCATGTGAGAGGGAAGACAGGGTAAAAAGGAGGGAAGGAGGGAGAGAGGGATGGAGGGAGGGAGAGCAAAGTGGGATCGACATGTAAAATAATAAATTAAATTTAAAAAATGCTTTGACTCAAAAATTAAGTTCAAGGACATGTTAATGGTAAAAGGATTTCTATTATTTTTTCCACAGAAAATGAAAAGATGTGCATTCCTTCCAGACTAATGTGGTTTGATCAAGCCAGACCCACCTGATAGAAAATACCAGGTGATCCTACATTCAAAACAGGTGGACAAAGCAGCCTTACAGACTACAGCCAGGATTTCTGCATCTTCATAGAATCCCCATGACAGCGCACCTTACCAGCAGGAAGTAGTTTGGAAAGATCGACACCTAAATCCCCAAATATTGTCTATAAATGTTTGTTATTATTTAAATGGACTTGGTTATATAAAATGAAAAAAAAAAAGAATAGAAGTGTTGATTGAAAAAAAACTTTATAAAATCAAAAATAAAAATGGGGTATAGAACAGAAGAAATAATTCTCAATAGAGGAAACCAAAAAAGCTGAAAAACACTTAAGAAAATGTTCAACATCTTTAGCTATCAGGGAAATGCAAATCAAAACAACTTTGAGATAACATCTTACTCCTGCCAGGATGGCTAAAATTAAAAACACCAATGACAACTTATACCAAAGAAGATGTGGAGAAAGGGAACATTCCACCACTGCTGGTGGGAGTGCAAATTCGTGCAGCCATTTTGGAGATAAGTATGGTGGTTCCTCAGGAAAATGGGAATTAGTTTACCATGCAACCCAGCAATCCCCCCTTAGACATATACCAAAATGATCCATATCCCGGCAACAAAGACATCTGTTCAACTATGTTGATAGCAGCAAGAAACTGGAAACAACCTAGATGATCCTCATTTGAAGAATGGATAAGAAGATGTGGCACATCTACACAATGTAATACTACTATGCAGAAAAAAATAATGGAATCTTGAAATTCGCAGGGAAGTCAATGGCTCTTGAAACAACCATCCTGAATGAGGTAACCAGTCACAAAAAGATGAACATAGGATGTACTCACTCATATATGGATTTTAGACCTAGAGCAAAGGATCACCAGCCTATAATTCACACAACCAGAGGAACTAGGATACAAGGTGTATTCTAAGAGATTCATATATAGTCGCCCACAGAAGGTTGATGGAACAAGTCCCCCAGAGCACATGGGAGGTGCGGGGGGGGTCAATGAATGTAGAGAGAACTAGGAGAAAGGGAAGGAGAGAAAAGAAATTGCGACTAGGAAGATTGAGTCAGGGTAGGAATACAAGACAGAAGAGAGAGAGAGAGACTGAGAGTGAGTGAAAGAGAGAGAGGGAGACAGAAAGAGAGAGAGAATAAAAGAAGGAGCCAGTATTGGTTTGAAGAGAAAAGTGAATCTAAAGAAAAGTCCAGAGACCTACAAGACTGTTGCCAACTAACAATTTGAGCAACTGTGAAAAGGCTACCATAAATGCCCTTCCTGGATAGTGAGAGCAACAACTAACGTATTCACCATCATGGAGCCCTCCTATAGTGCTGTTGGAAACAGAAGCAAACAACCAAACCTAAACACTGAGTTTAACTAGAATCCAGATGCAGATGGACAGAACAAGACCAGGTTGTAGAAACACACAGAGACAGCTGACCTGAACAAGGTGCAAATAACAGGCAACCAGACTGATAGCTTGGAATCCAGCATGGTACTGACTCAGTCTTCTCTAAATATGGGTCTCAGCCAGAAGGAATGAGCAGTCCTAGGGACTGCAGACAGTGCAACCAGGATGTATTCCTCGTGCACCAAAGGTCATTGCAGACACATCCCCCATGGAGGGTACTCCCTTAACCTAGAAACAGGAGAGAAGTCCTAGTTCCTACTTCAAATGACTTGACAGATCTACATGACTACACCTGGATGGCATTGTCATACATGTGGAATTGGCTTGGGAGCTGGGAGTGGAGGGTGGTAAGGGTGCATGTGAGGGGGCATAGCGTGTAAATGGTGGGAGGGAAGGAGGGAGAGGGAAATGGGATCGACATGTGAAATAAAAAATAAATAAGAAAATTAAAAAATAAAATAAAATAAATACTCCCAGGCCAGAATCTTACAGGCTGCTTGTAATACAGAACACCAGTGTAAACAGCACCAGGCTCCTCCTGGTACAGAAGCCCTAAGCCATGCTCATCCAGGATCCATGCTGGGTTGGTGAAGGTCTAGGTGCATTGGGCCACGTGTTGGGCAGTCAGAGAGGAGAGGAGTTCTTAATCCGTAGGGGCTAATGACAGAACCAGCCCCTCGCCCAGCCCTCCTCTCCTCAGGTGGCATGACTGTGACCTTAGGGAAAGGGGTGAGTGTGAGAGTGGGGAGGAGGATGATGAGGGGTGTTGGGGAGAACAACTTTGGTAAAGATTTTTGTGTCAACTAAAAAAAATAAAAATAACAAAATATATGGTAATTAGAAGTGATAGCTATATGCAGACTTGTTACAATCAGTCTGAAGCAAAGAAGACAAAATAAGATAACAGTGGTCAAGTAGACAGGTCAAGTGGCCTGCAGATTTATAGGTCGATGCAACTCATCAAAGCAGAACAGAGAACATCAGAAGGAACTTCAGGTGTTACGAGTATGATTCCATTTCTCTGGGCAATAAAATGTAGAACAGGAAAAAGGATTGACAAGATCCAGAAGAGTGGAAAAGAGATAAAAATAAAATTATAATACTGAAAGATAACATAAAAGAAGATCTGGTGTAACCCACAAAATCCATAAAAGGAGCCAACAGTTAAGAGAGCAGAGTTTACAGAGAGGCTCAGGGGAAAGCACCAATGTAAGACGGTAGAGTCAGGAATTAAATAAATAAATAAGATTTCACTTCAGGCATGCATATCTGGGTAAGAGTCACTGATAAGAAAAAAGAAAAAGAGAAAAGGAGAGACATTTCTATGCTAGGGATGTCTGAGAAAATCGAGAGAGACTAAAGGTAATGTAAAAAGTTATGGAGGTTCAAAGAAAAGTCGTCAAATGTCGAGAAAGATGTAAACTGTTTGCTGTGGGCTCTCATATCTACAAATAAAAATTTAAGATTAGTAATATGAGTTAAAATTTTTGATTATACCAGGTTAATGGTTTAAAAGTTCTGTTTATTTCTCTCAAGAAAAATATATGTACTTGCTAAAAAGTTCTGTCAGTGTTTCCTGTTAGAAACCTGTTTGTTGCAAGAATAGAGCTAAAACAAAAATGGTTTAAACATTTTTGCTGTCTAATGATAACAGCCCCCAGCTCAAAATTTACCTCTGAGCACTGGCCATTAAATTCAGATTATCAGAAAATCAGATGTCCTTTTAATGTAGATGACATTAATTCTGTTTTATGTCGAAAGCTGTTAAAAATTGAAACTAGTTAAAAAGGTTACAATTATTAACACTGTAAATTAACATAAACTTAACAGGCACTAAGGTGACAATGGGTTTAACGACATAAAGGATGCTAAAATTATTTGATATTATAAGAAGTCAGTACAGGATGTTTAATTGGTTTATCAAACAGTTTTTTATATGTTTAAATTCAGAAGGTTACATTATATTTGTGCTTTATTACATTGTTAATATTTGTACTTAAATTAAAGGGCTAAAATTTAAGATCATAGCCATACACTGTATATACTAAGCAAAAGTTGAGAAGCCCATTTTTTTTATGATACAGATGGCAATCCATCCTTGTTTTTGCTAAATTTGGTAAGCATAAGTTATTTAGATAAACTGAATCACATAGCTGTTTTATGTTTTCCTAAAAGGAGTTTCAAATTAAAATCCGTATTTTTAAAGCTAAAACTGACAATGCAAAGTTCTAGTTTTATAAAATCTGGTAACTATTATAAAATGTTAAGAAACACAAGTTACCAGCCATCCTTATAGATTAACTTTTCGTTATAGTCAAAATAAGTATTAATGATTAATAACAGGAATAAACCTCACTCTGTCTCCTATACATATTCTAAAAGTTTAAGCTTAAATCGAGTAATTGAAAACCAAGTTGTCTATTAAGATCTACCTAGAAAGACTACTAATACTACAGAGATCTGTGGAATAAGACATTTAAATATTAACTAAAAAACTGTAATAATTTCAGACAAAGAATCACAAAAACTAACAATGACCAAAGAAAGGTCTCTAAAGAACATTGTGGGGCTGCATGGATTGTGATGACACTGACCAGAGAGCAAGATGCTAAAACACAATACCTGCAGCACGATAGGACCCAACTCGGACTGTGTAGCAGCTGCAGGGTACTGGAAAATTTTCTAAACCTTTGCCTGGACAAAATAAGTTCAGACTTTTCCAATTACAGGTTCCACAGTGGGGGGGGGGAAACACCTCTCACATTATGTACTTGGTGAAAAATTTCTCCCGTCAATGCCATAGAAAATTGGATATGGCTAAGAATATAAGAAATGGTCCCTGTGATTTTTTTAATAGATTAAAAAGTAACATATAGTTTATCCTTCTCAGATCTCTAATTCTATTGATGGCTTGGCTAACAAAACTTTGTAAGCTTGACAATAAAGGCCGACTTGATATGGCTCCTAAATAAGAATTTAAAAATATAAAGATATATAAGTCTTTTTTGAACATTTATTTATTAATTATGCATACAGTGTTCTGCCTGCATACATGTCTGCTCATCCAAAGAGGATACCACATCACATTATAAATGTTTGTGAGCCATAATGTAGTTGCTGGGGATTGAACTCAGGACTTCTAGAAGAGCAGCCAGTAATCTTAACCTCTGCCACATCTCTCTAGCCCAAGACATATACTTCTTAAAGATATAAAAAATCAATTTACAATATAAAAATTCAGAGCTTAACTTTTAATCAAGTTCTGATAAGCTAATAGAGCAGGGACTCCCAGCTGTTTAGTCACAAACTCAACTTTTTATGATTTATATTGGGTGTCATCGAAGTGTAAATATGAAGGATGTTTCATTAGGCCTAAGGCACCACTGACTAATCTATACATGGATCACTCTTGACAGAAGAAAAACCTTCTACCCCAAATCTGTAAATTTTGCTAGGACTCAAAGGCATAAGTTCATTGCTGCTGTTTTATAGATACCCAAAACCTACTTTTTCTACAAATTGGATTTCAGCACAGATTGGTGATGATAATATATCTAAAACTTTTATGTCCTTTTATATAACACAGTTCATATAGGCTTCAGAGGGTCAAATGTCATAAAGCTTTTATCCACTTCTTACAGGTCAAAAGGACTGCAGATTAATACAGCTATCCTGAGGATGGAATTTTCTCCCTGGTCTTGCTGTCTTTCTTGATCACCAAAGGTAAGGAAGAAAGAGTTCCAATTAAATATATACATTTTAACCTTTGTTCCCAGTTTAAACATGTCTCAGACGATTTGTGCTTCTGGCAGATGAGTATCAGTTGCTGACTACAGCCTGCTCCTCTATAGTGCTCTCCCTCCTTACTGTGAACCAGCCCAGTCAAAGTGAATCTTCAACAGTGTCTACAAACCGATGCCTCTGATAAATGGTCCATTTCCTGAATCCCACTTCCTTTTGTTGGTATTGTCTAGCATTTCAGCCTACTTGCAGCTAAGAAAACTCTGCAAAAGTAAGCAGGAAGTAGTGCAGGCATGTTGCTGGCACAACAGTGTTTTGATTTTCAAATAGCTGTCACCTGGAGTTCTATAGCCTATAAAGCCTCCTTGAGCAGCTTGTTACTATTATGCCTACTGGTTTCCTCAACTTCCAAGGAAGTGACTCCTGGCTGCAAAAGCAAATGGTTTTTACTGGTAAAAATCAAACCAGATGGGACCTCACTCTGTCAGAAAAGTAAGGTAGTGGCTTAAAATTGTGAGGGGTTTATAACAGGGTAAACAGAAAGGGAAACTTGAGACCACTAGTCTCAGTTCACAAGGTTTCCAAGATACAGGCAGTCCATAGAGTTCAAATTTATTTACAATGTCAACATGGAACTAAGTTAATATTTTCCATCATTTGTTTAGGCAAGATTGATGAGCACACCTGAAAGGTTCGTGTTTTTTCTTTGTTTTTACTTCTTCTCCTGAGGATGTGGGTTCTGTACACTGTAGTCAGGGATTTATCTATTGGCAGAAATTCTTGTTCCCATTATTTTTTCCTTCTTGCAATAAGCCGTAATTTTATAACATTTAGTTATTAATTTTTCCATCACATTTCCTCTTTGCAACAAACATTAGAGGCCCATTTTTTGGGCCTCCAATAGGTAAAAGAGTTCTGGTGTTTTTTTTGGTGTACAGGTTACACACATTGCCTCCTATGTATATTAGTTTACTTTTGTTTACTTTTGATATAGCATCTCAACCAGGGAAAAGGTGAAATGTATTCTTTTCCTGTACTACTTCCTGCTTACATTTGCAGTGTTTTCTTGGGCATGAGATGGCTAAAATGCTATATAAAACCAATAAAAAAAGTATTAAAAGGAGGGGGGCTTCAGCAAATTGCACATTTATCAGAGGCATTAGTTTATAGACCCTGTTGAAGATTCACATTGGCTGTGCTGTGGTGGGTAAATGTATGGTTTAGATGGGATATAAGTAGATTAGCCTATTTCCTTGAGAATTTGAGTATGAATGAGATAGTATTTTACAGCTTACATTGTTATGTATTCCTATGTAGTAAGCTATGTAAAATTAAGATTATATTTTGTTATATTGTGTTAAATGTTTCCACTTATAATATTTTATGCACATTATTTTTTACCATATTCTATGTATGTATACTTTTCCTGTATTCAAGATATTTTGTATATTGAAACAATTTGGGATATTTATCTTGCTGCCCTTTATAGTTCTACCTCTTGTCTTGACACTTATACTCTACCTCTATTTTAGGGATTTACATGTAGGTATATGTAAATAGTTATATTGTTTAAGTATTTGTTCCTGCTTTACTCAGGAAAGTTTTAATCAGTCTTTTTAGCTAAGTTCCCGAGTATTACAGATTATCTTCACTCACATTTCCTGTACCTATGAGATTAGTCAGATATAGATGCTTAATCTTCAATCACTTCATAGACATGCAGAACATGGCATTTAAATGTTTTAATATTAGTACTCCATTGACATGAGACACTGTTGCTCCTGACAGCACCGTGCACTTTCCCGAAAATATGTTGGACACTGTTGTTGCTCCTGCTGGAGTTCAATCTCGCCTCAGCTAATGGCCTGTTGGGCATAGAATTGCCCCCACCTTGACCACTGATTTGGACATGCAGTCTATGTGCTTGCAGGAGACAAATATAGAAGACTGCTTGACCTTGCCAAGTCAGGGTAAGACAGCCATTCTATTTCCCTGCTGTTGTTGTGGTCTGTCAAGTTCTCTTGGCCTTAGCCAAATCTGGGTGTACCAATGTCGCTGTGAGACCTAGGGTGACTGTTCAGGTGGCTTGCTGTTTCTGTCCTTGCTGCACCTTTTGGAAGTTGTCCATCCGCATTTCCTGTCTACTCTAGTATTGTTATTTTCCTTCTCAGGTCTTGATGAGGTTGAAGATTAAACTATCACAACTATTATTCTCTCTTCCTAGTTAGATATATTAGGTACTAGACTTATGTTTTCCAGCTTAGGACAACTCTATTGTAAACTCCATTATGCCCTCACCCTAGGACTAGATATGTAGGTCATTTTGTTCTCGATTTTCTTTTTCTTAGAGCACACTTGTTATTCACTGTTTTGTATATAGTTTTGTATTAAGCCTAAATCTTTTCTTTAGACTAAGGGGAATTGTAGTGAGGTAGTCCTTCTGTAGCACTGACCACGCCCATTGGGGGGTGGAGCGATGGGCGGAGGTGACCTGAGGAAGGAGGTCTGAGGGGGCCAGGAAGGCACTCTCTTTTTCTGGCGTGACTCGGAGAGGAGAGGATCGAGTTGAATTTCCTGGTGTTCATCTGTCTAGGTTGTAAGTTATTTCTCCCTGATTAAACATCTATTCGGCCTATTTGTTTATCCTGATCCTTATTTACCGCAATAGTGCTGGTTCACAGTAAGTCCAGAGCAGTATTTAGAGCAGAATGTAGTCAGTAACTGATGCTCATCTGCCAGAAGCACAAATCTGCTGAGACATAGTTAAACTTAGAACATAAGTTTGAGATATATTATAATCACCACTCTGTTCTGAAATCTATACTGTAGAAAAAGTAGATATTGGGTGTCTGCAAAACAGCAGGAATGTACTTATGCCTTTGAGTCCTAGCAAAAACTACAGATTTGGGATACTTTTATCTTCTGTCAAGAGAGATTGATGTATAGACTGGTCAGTGGTGCCTTAGGCATGAGGAAATATCCTTCATATTTACACTTCGATAACACCCAATATAAATCATAAAACATTGAGTTTGTGACTAAACAGCTGGGAGTCCCTGCTAGATTAGCTTAACAGAACTTGATTAAAAGTTAAGCTATGAATTTTTATATTGTAAATTAATTTTATATATTTTAAGACATATATTTCTTGGGCAAGAGAGATGGCTCATTGGTTAAGAGTACTGGCTGATCTTCTAGAAGTCCTGAGTTCAATCAACAGCAACTACATTGTGGCTCACAAACATCAGTAATGAGATCTGACTACCTCTTCTTGCCTGCAGACACATGAAGGCAGAACACTGTATGCAATATTAATAAATAAATGTTCAAAAATGACTTTTATGATTTTAGATCCATATTTAGACCCATATCAATGCTGCCTGATACTGCCAAGCTGACAAAGTTATGGTTAGCCCAGCCATCAAAACTATCAGATGTGAGAAAAATATAGTTAATTAACTGTTCAATCTATTAAAAAATGACAGGGACCATTCCTTACATTCCTAGCCATAACCAATTGTGTATGGGATTGAGGACAGAAGTTCTTCACCCACTAAATAATGTGGGGCTTTTTGTTAGTTTGTTTGTATTTTCTCTGTGGAAGACAGACATGGAGAAGAATGACCTGTTGTCTAGGCAAAGAAGGTGCAAATAATTTTTCAGCATCTACAAAGACTAAGCTGGGTCCATTGTATTTGATCATCTTGCTCCTTGGTCAGTGTCATAACAATCTGGCCCTGGCCCTGGCCCTGGCCCTAGCCCTGGCCCTGGCCCTGGCTGTTCTGGACCAATGCAAATCTAAACAATTCTGAGAAAACACGGGATCAAGCTCCTCTAAACGTAAGAGGATGAAGAGGAGTTAATTTTATTTTCAATAAAGGGAAAAGGATTATGGTACATGCGATTAACTGTATTCTTTACATTCTAGAAATTAGAAAACTGAAGCTTACAAAACAGGTTTAAAATACTCATCATTGTACTTGAATGGCACAATGATGCTTTCGTTTTCTGCTTATGTCACTATAGGCAAGTTGTAGCTTGAGAGACTGGTAAATATGTAAAACTCAAAAGAAAGAGCCCTGCTTTGTTTTTGTGAGAAACTCAGTGAGGCTGTAAGGTTAGCTCATCGGTGTGTATACTCCTTTAAGCATGTGGGAGGGGCACTAGAATGTGTCAGAATGTTGGTTCATAAATGTTGCCTGGCAACCCTGTTGCATTCTCTATCCTGGTATCATGGGCCAAGGAAGAGAAAGCAGCTTCGAGAAAGTGTTATCATGGGCCATTACAGTCTCCCAAGGTAACTATCTAATAAAACTTTTAAAGACAACATTTGATTCGCCTCAACAAGTCATAGCCACACCTCTGGAAGTGTGCCTACAGCTTTTACTGGTTACCAAATTCAAGATTACCTAATCATCACAGAACGTAGTCTGTGAAGAAACAGTTCAAAGTCTTCTGTTTATGAATACTCTCCTAAGAAGTCACACTATGGAACAAAAGACAAATAAGACTCACAATTATTCATCAAAAGGTGAGTTTGCCATTGATGACTTCCTTCATGAAGGTGATAATCCATTTGTTAGAGTTGACTTTGTGATTATTGGATTTCAATCCATCTCTTTTGAGGCAGCCACCTAACATTAAACATGTGATATCTTTTAAAAAGCCTGCATCCACAATGACAGTTCAGCATTTAAACATGTTACTACTCTGCTCTGTGATTAAATAACTGATGAACCTGGGAGTTTCCCACAATCATGTGGGAGTCAACAGAGAGTCAATTGTGTGGAGTATGGCAGACCATTTCATCCTCAGATTATGTTGTTATTTGATTGTCTAAATAGGGCATTAGATAATCCATGATCAGTGGATTCCACGATGTCGGAAACAATTATTATAGACAATCTAAATATCAATTTTGATGATTAAGTATTTTGAGCAGTGTCTTCTGTTTCTTTCAGTCATTTTTGATTCCTCAATTGACTGTTCTCTATTAAGTCCTGTACCCTGCTTTCTAATATATTTATTTACAGTTATTTATTGTTGGTGGTGTGTCATGTTAACAGCCCGACAGAGTACATTAGATGAGATTCCATGATCAGGAGATTATTCACTTCTTCCATTTTTAAAATCGGTGGTCACTGTGTCCTTCATGGGTCAGTTCTGTTGCAACCTCTCAGAAACTGATGATGTGAAACAGTACAGTTTTTTTAAAAATCGTGTAATCATTCGATTGTTAAAAACCTACTATTGTGTAATCAATAATCACTGTATAAGGCAGTGTCTCCCATTCTCTGGCCACTGCTTCTGGTACCGATCTCATGCTGTGTCAATGCCCCAGCAGCCAAATGACGGATAACACCATCATTACTTATGCAATCAAATAAGTTAATAATTGGATAGTCCTCCATATATAACTTTCAAAAGATGGTACCAAACTCCAGTGATTGTCATGGAAGTAGTACTTAGATAATTAAATAATGCCACGTGATTAACTCCCGTGGAGGTTTGGCCCGACTCCAGTCAAGAAGAACAACATCTTCATCGATTTTAATAATTAATATATAATGAAAAATGTTTGACAAATGACATGGTGCATACTTAAATCCCACATAGAGTAGTCAGACTGATCTCTTACTGGAATAATGATGTTTTTAAAAAATTAAATTGAAAATTAATTAGTGGGCCATTCATATTAACACTGTTGAGATGGCACCAAAGTCCTAAACCTATTGCTGATGTATAGCTCTATTTACATAGCTAATGAGATGATATTACATCATCAACTCCCAAAATCTGACACCAAATGGCACTTACGGTCCATAACGTTACCTGTACTTGAAATACGTAAATTAAATGATGAATTATTACTTAATTTCCTAGTTTAACAGTTAAAGAAGTAAGTGTAGTATCAGATGACGTGATGGTCTGGCACAACGGTCTCCACAAAGGAGGCTCAAAACTCCAGTGACCACTGAATACATAATGACAGAATTCATAATTGAAGGAATAAACATTAAACAAGTGGATGGTGTTTTTTGCGTGAAGACTAAATGATTGCTCAATACTGAAGAGACATTGAGTTCTTAATCATAGATTTGAAGAAAAAAATGAATGAATAGAGATAGTTTCTCATAATTCACCCCTAGAGACATAACAAAATGATATCAACATTGATTTAAATAAAGAAAGGAAGAAAGAAAGAAAGAAAGAAAGAAAGAATTCACAAGATACAATTTAACACCAACAAGGTGGATCCCAGACTCCACTCTTCCTGGAGTAGAAAAAGACAGATTTGAATAATGAAATAATCAGATAGTTAGATGGTCTGTCACACTTGAGTCACACAAGGTGGCGCCAAACTTCAGGGATCACAGATAATATAATGAAAGAATTTAATAATTACATCTTTAAATAAGTAAGCCATTGACATTTTTTTTCTATCATCAATTCCTGGGCAGTCTTGCCAGGTATGAAACTGTATGCTGTCATCACGCATTTTTAACATTCCATCAGTCAATCTTCAGATAATCATACTGTCTTGCCTGATGAATTCTGTTGGCCTGACCTCATCACAAGCGCCTGAATGTCTGTTGTGGTGCGGCAGGACATGAAATAATGGGCCCAATCCTGGCATAGGGGTAGTAGCGACAATTTTGATAAAAGCTGAAAAGATGGATGCAGCAGGGGCATCAATAGCATAGCTGAGAGAGAGATGTTCTTCTGTGTTCTGAGTCGTCATCCTTTTGCCAGGTCTCGGTGATGGTGCCGACCTCCTAGTGCCACTCCTTCTTATCATGGTAGATCACAACCGATGTGAAGATGTGGAGGAAGAACAGGTAGTCAACTGCCAGACCACCGTGCCGGCCTTGGTGAAGTCCTTGTACTTCTCAGAGGGCACCGTGCAACTTTCAGGACTCGATCAACCAGCATCCCTCGTACTCTGTAAGATGCATAGATCATTCAGAAAATGCTCTGCCCAGGTCTACAACTTTCCTATCCTTGTCCCTGACAGATTTTTGCACCCTAATCATAATCGGTGATAGCAATGTCTTTTGTTTACCTAATTTAAAGAATTAAATAAGTCACTAATAGCTAACTGTCACAATAAATAGGGGATGTAGCATTCTATTGGCAGGGAAGAATGGCCAGACTCCAGTCATGAAGGATGTCATCATCATCAATTGAGTCAATGAATCATACAATGTGAAGATATTGCACATTATCTCCACAAGAGGGAGCTTTACAGGTGTCTTCATGGAAAGGAGGATTGTTGTTTACATAACTATACAAATATTTATATTATCTTGGGGATTCACACAGAATGTCGATTTAAATTCATTAATTATGTAATTAGATGATCTGTGGCACCAGATTCCAGGTGTCATGGACGATATAATCATTGTTTTATATAACTAAATAATCAAATAATGAGTTCATGCAACATCATCCACTTCCCTAAGGTGGCTCCCAACCAGGCTCATGAACGATGCTGTCGTGATAAATTGATGTATTTTAACTACATAAATGATATTAGAATGGTCTATAACACTCGCCTCCCACATCGCGTCAACACAATCCACTGATCATGGATTATCTAATGTCCTATTTTAATAATCAAATAACAACATAATCAGGGGATGAAATGATCTGCCATACTCCACACATTTGACTCTCTGTTGACTCCCACATGATTGTGGGAAACTCCCAGGTTCATCAGTTATTTAATCACAGAGCAGAGTAGTAACATGTTTAAATGCTGAACTGCCATTGTGGATGTAGAGTTTTTAGAAGATATCACATATTTAATATTGGGCATTTGCCTCAAAAGCGATGGACTGAAATCCATTAATCACAAAGTCTACTCTAACAAATAGATTATCACCTTCCTGAAGGAAGTCATCAATGGCAAACTCACCTTTTGATGAATAATTGTGAGTCTTATTTGTCTTTTGTTCCATAGAGTGACTTCTTAGGAGAGAGAGTATTCATAAACAGAAGACTTTGAACTGTTTCTTCCCAGACTACGTTCTCTGATAATTAGGTCATCTTGAATTTGGTAACCAGTAAAAGCTGTAGGCACACTTCCAGAGGTGTGGCTCTGTCTTGGTTAGGCGAATCAAATGCTGTCATGAAAAGGTTTAGGAGATAGTTATCTTGGCAGACTGTAATGTCCCATGATAACACTTTCTCGAAGCTGCTCTCTCGTCCTTGGCCCATGATACCAGGATACAGAATGCAAGGAGGGTTGCCAGGCAATATATATGAACCAACATTCTGTCACATTCTAGTGCCCCTCGCACAGGCTAAAAGGAGTATAACCACCGGTGAACTAACTTTACAACCTCACTGAGTTTCTCACAAAAACAAAGCAGGGCTCTTTCTTTTGAGTTCTACATAGTTACCCGTCTCTCAAGCTACAACATGCCTATAGTGACATAAGCATGAAAACGAAAGAATCGTTGTGCCATTCAAGTACAATGATGAGAATTTTACTCTTGTTTTCAATTCTTCAATTTGCTAATTTCTAGAATGGAAACAATACAGTTAATCGCCTCTACCATAATCCTTTTCTCTTTATTGAAAATAAAATAAACTCCTCTTCATCCTCTTACCATTAGAGGAGCTTGATCCCATGGTTTCTCAGAGTTGTTTAGATTTGCATTAGGCTGATGATTAAGGATTTTGAGCAGTGTCTTATGTTTCTTTCATTCATTTTGGATACCTCAATTGACTTTTCTCTATTATGTCCTGTACCCCGCTTTCTAAGATAGTTATTTAGAGTTATTTATTGTTGGTGGTGTGTCATGTTATCAGCCCGACAGAGTGCATGAGATGAGATTCCATGATCAGGAGATTATACAGTTTTTCCGTTTTTAAAATCGGTGGTACTGTGTTCTTCATGGGTCAGTTATGTTGCAACCTCGCAGAAACTGATGATGCGAAACAGTACAGTTTTTTTAAAATCGTGTAATCATTCGATTGTTAAAAACGTACTACTACGCAATCAGTAATCACTGTATGAGGCAGTGTCTCCCATTCTCTGGGCACTGCTTCTGGTACCGATATCCTGCTGTGTCAATCCCACAGCAGCCACATGACGGATGACACCATCATTACTTACGCAATCAAGTAAGTTAATAATGGGATGGTCCTCCATACTTAACTTTCATAGGATGGAACCAAACTCCAGCGATTGTCAAGGAGGGAGGATTTAGATGATTAAATACTGCCACGTGATTAACTTCCATGGAGGAATGGCCCTACTCCAGTCAAGAACAACATCTTCATCGATTCAAATAAGGAATATATAATGAAAAAGGATTGAGTAATGTCATGGTGGTGCATACTTAAATCCCACATGGAGTAGTCAGACTGGTCTCTTCCTGGAATAATGATTTTTTTATAAAATTAAATTGATAATTATTTAGCTGGCGTTGTATACTAACACTGACGAGATGGCACCAAAGTCCTAAAACTATCGCTGATGTAATGACCTATTTACAGAGCTAAATGATGACGTAATGAGATGAGATTACATCGTCTTCTCACAAAATCTGACTCCAAAAGGGACTTAGGGTCCATAACATTACCTGTATTTCAAATACGTTAATTAAGTGATGAATTATTATTTAATTTCCTAGTTTAACCGGTAAATAAGTAAGTGTACTATTAGATGATGCGATGTTCTGGCACGATGGACTCCCCTAAGGAGGCTAAAAACTTTAGTGGTCACTGAATACATAATGACAGATTTTCATAATTCAATGAATAAATATTAATCTAGAGGATGGTGTTATATGCGCGAAACCTTAAGATTGATCAATACTGAAGAGTCATTGAGTTCTTAATCATAGATTTGAACAATAAAATGAATGAATGAAGAGATAATTTCTCGTAATTCACCCCTAGACAGATAACAAAATGAGATCAACATTGATTTAAATAAATAAATAATGAAATCACAGGAGACATTTTAACACCAACAAGGGGGCTCCAGACTCCACTCTTCCTGGAGTAGAAAAAGACAGATTTAAATAATGAAAGCATAAGATTGTTAGATCGTCTGTCACACTTGAGTCACACCAGGTGGCACCACACTTCAGGGTTCACAGATTATAAAATGAAACAATTTAATAATTACATCTTTACATATCTATGTCGTTGAAATTTTTCGTATCATTGATTCTTGGGCAGATTTGCCAGATATGAAAACGGATGCTGTCATAACTGATTTTTTAATATCCCATCAGTTAATCATCAGATAATAATACTTTCTTGCCTGGTGAATTCTGTTGGCCGGACATCCTCACCGGTGCCTGAAACTCTCTTGTGATGTGGCAGGACCTGAGGTAATTGGCCCATTACTGGCATACCAAGAGTAGCCAAAATGTTGATATCAGCTGAAAAGGTGGCTGCAGAAGGGGCATCAACAGCATAGATGAGAGTGAGATGTTCTTCCGTGTTCTGAGTCGTCATCCTTTTGCCAGGTCTCGGTGATGGTGCCGACCTCCAGGTGCTGCTACATCTTCTAGACGTAGACCACAACCGAAGTGAAGATGTGGAGGAAGAGCAAGTAGTCAACACCCAGACCACCATGCAGACCTTGGTAAAGTTCTTGTTATTCTCGGGGGGCACCGTGCAATCTTCTGGATTCTAGTCTCCAGCATTCCTAGTGGTCTGGAAGACACATAGACATTCAGAAAATGCTCTGCCCATGTCTACAAGTTTCCTAATTTGTCGCTGACAGATATCTGCAACCTAAAAATAATCGGTGTTGGCATTGTCCGTCATTTAAGTAATTTAAAGAACTAAATAAGTCAGTGATAGTTAACGGTCCCAATAAAGAGGTGATGTAGCATTTAACTGGCAGGGAGGTATGGCCAGACTCCAGTCATGAAGAATGTCATCATCATCCATTGAAACCATGAATCATAAACTGTGATGATATTGCACATTAACGCCACAAGAGGGAGCTTGACGGGTCTCTTCATGGAATGGACAATTTTTGGTTTATATAATTACACACATATTTACCTTATCTTGGGGATTAACACAGATTGTCAATTTAAATACATCAATTATGTAATTAGGTGGTCTGTGGCACCAGATTCCAAGTGTCATGGACGATATAATCATTGTTTTATATAACTAAATAATCAACTAATGAGTTCATGTAACATCATCCACTTCCCTAAGGTGGCTCCAAGCCAAGCTCATGAACAATGCTGTCGTGATTAATTTAAATATTTTAACTACATAATTGATATTAAGATGGTCTATAATAATTGCCTCCCATATCGCGTCACCACAATCTACTGATCATGGATTATCTAATGTCCTATTTTAATAATCAAATAACAACATAATGAGAGGATGAAATGGTCTGCTATGCTCCACACAATTGAGTCACAGTTGACTCCCACATGATTGTGGGAAACTCCCAGGTTCATCCCTTATTTAATCGCAGAGCAGAGTAGTACCATGTTTAAATGCTGAACTCTCATTGTGTATGCCGGGTTTTTAGAAGATATCACATATTTAATGTTGGACGGCTGCCTCAAAAGAGATGGACTGAAATCTAAGAATCGCTAAGTCTACTCTAACAAACGTATTATCACCTTCCTTAAGGAATTCAATAATGTCAAACTCACCTTTTTGATGAATAATCATGAGCCTTATTATCTTTTGTTCCATAGTTTTACTTCTGAGGAGAGAGAGTATTCATAAACAGAAGACTCTGAACTGTTTCTCCACTGACTATGTTCTCTGATGATTAGGTAATCTTGCATTTGGTAACCAGTAAAACCTGTAGGCAAACTTCCACAAGTGTGGCTATGACTTGGTTAGACGAATCAAATGCTATCATGAAAAGTTTTATGAGATAGTTATCTTGGCAGACTGTAATGTCCCATGATAACACTTTCTCGAAGCTGCTCTCTCATCCTTGGCCTATGATACCAGGATACAGAATGCAAGGAGTGTTTCCAGGCAACATTTATGAACCAACATTCTGTCACATTCTAGTACCCCTCCCACAGGCTTAAAGGAGTATACCCACCGATGAACTAACCCTACAGCCTCATGAGTTTCTGACAAAAACAAATCAGGGCTCTTTCTTTTGAGTTCTACATATTTACCCGTCTTTCAAGCTACAACATGCCTATAGTGACATAAATATGAAAACGAAAGCATCATTGTGCCATTCAAGTACAATGATGAGTATTTTAAACCTGTTTTCTATGCTTCAATTTGCTAATTTCTAGAATGGAAACAATATAGTTAATCGCCTCTACCATAATCCTTTTCTCTTTATTGAAAATAAAATAAACTCCTCTTCATGCTCTTACCATTAGAGGAGCTTGATCCCATGGTTTCTCAGAGTTGTGTAGATTTGCATTAGGCTGATGATTAAGGATTTTGAACAGTGTCTTATGTTTCTTTCAGTCATTTGGATTTCTCAATAGACTGTTCTCTATTAATTCCTGTACCCCGCTTTCTAAGATGGTTATTTAGAGTTATTTATTGTTGGTGGTGTGTCATATTATCAGCCCGACAGAGTTCATTAGATGAGATTCCTTGATCAGGAGATTATACAGTTATTCCATTTTGAAAATCTGGGGTCACTGTGTCCTTCATGGTTCAGTTCTGTTGCAACCTCGCAGAAACTGATAATGCGAAACAGTACAGTTTTTTAAAATCGTGTAATCATTCGATTGTTAAAAATGTACTACTACGTAATCAGTAATCACTGTATGAGGCCGTGTCCCACATTCTCTGGGCACTGCTTATGGTACCGATATCCTGCTATGTCAATCCCTCAGCAGACACATGACGGATGACACCATCATTACTTACACAAACAAGTAAGTTAATAATTGGATAGTCCTCCATATTAACTGTCATAAGATGGAACCAAACCCCAGTGATTGTCGAGGAAGTAGTACTTAGATGATTAAATACTGCCACGTGATTAACTCCCATGGAGGAATGGCACTACTCCAGTCAAGAAGAACATCTTCATCGATTCAAATAATTAATATATAATGAAAAATAATTAAATAATATCATGGTGGTGCATACTTAAATCCCACATGGAGTAGTCAGACTGATCTCTTCCTGGAATAATGATTTATTTATAAAATTAAATTGATAATTAATTAGCTGGCATTTTACATTAACACTCACGAGATGGCACCAAAGTCCTAAAACTATCGCTGATGTAATGACCTACTTACAGAGCTAAATGACGAAGTAATGAGATGATGTTCCATCGTCTACTCACAAAATCTGACTCCAAAACGAACTTAGGGTCCATAACATTACCTGTATTTCAAATACGTTAATTAAATGATGAATTATTATTTAATTTCCTAGTTTAACAGGTAAATAAGTAAGTGTACTATTAGATGATGCTATGTTCTGGCACGATGGACTCCCCTAAGGAGGCTTAAATCTTCACTGGTAACTGAATAAATAATGACAGATTTTCATAATTCAAGGAATAAACATTATACTAGTGGATGGTTTTTTATGCGCGAAACCTAAAGATTGATCAATACTGAAGAGTCATTGAGTTCTTAATCATAGATTTGAACAATAAAATGAATGAATGAAGAGATAATTTCTCATAATTCACCCCTAGAGAGATAACAAAATGATATCCACATTGATTTAAATAAATAAATAATGAAATCACAAGAGACATTTTAACACCAACAAAGGCGCTCATGACTCCACTCTTCCGGGAGTAGAAAAGACAGATTTAAATAATGAAAGCATCAGATTGTTAGATCGTCTGTCACACTTGAGTCACACAAGGTGGCACCGCACTTCAGGGTTCACAGATTATATAATGAAGCAATTTAATAATTACTTCTTTACATATCTAAGTGGTTGAAATTTTTCATATCATCAATTCCTGGGCAAACATGCCAGATATGAAAACGGATGCTGTCATAACTGATTTTTAAATTCCATCAGTTATTCGTCAGATAATCATACTTTCTTGCCTGGTGAATTCTGTAGGTCTGACATCCTCAACGGTGCCTGAATCTCTGTTGAGTTGCTGCAGGACCTGAGGTAATTGGCCCATTCCTGGCATACCAGTAGTAGCCAAAATGTTGATATCAGCTGAAAAGGTGGCTGCAGCAGGGGCATCAACAGCATAGCTGAGAGAGAGATGTTCTTCCATGTTCTGAGTCGTCATCCTTTTGCCAGGTCTCAGTGATGGTGCCAAACTCCTAGTGCCACTACATCTTCTAGACGTAGACCACAACCGATGTGAAGATGTGGAGGAAGAGCAAGTAGTCAACACCCAGACCACCATGCAGACCTTGGTAAACTTCTTGTTCTTCTCGGGGGGCACCGTGCAATCTTCTGGACTCTATTCTCCAGCATTCCTAGTGGTCTGGAAGACGCATAGACATTCAGAAAATGCTCTGCCCATGTCTACAAGTTTCCTAATTTGTCGCAAACTGATATCTGCAACCTAATAATAATCGGTGTTGGCATTGTCTGTCGTTTAAGTAATTTAAATAATTAAATAAGTCAGTGATAGCTAACTGTCCCAATAAAGAGGTGTTGTAGCGTTTAACTGGCAGGGAAGTATGGCCAGACTCCAGTCATGAAGAATGTCATCATCATCCATTGAAACCATGAATCATAAACTATGATGATATTGCACATTAACGCCACAAGAGGGAGCTTGACGGGTCTCTTCATGGAGTGGACAATTTTTAGTTTACATAATTACACACAGATTTACATTATCTTGGGGATTAACACAGATTGTCAATTTAAATACATCAATTATGCAATTAGATGATCTGTGGCACCAGATTCCAGGTGTCATGGACGATATAATCATTGTTTTGTATAATTAAATAATCAAATAATGAGTTCATGTAACATCATCCACTTCCCTAAGGTGGCTCCAAACCAGGTTCATGAACGATGCTGTCGTGATTAATTTAAATATTTTAAATATATATTTGATATTAAGATGGTCTATGCTAATTGTCTCCACATCGCGTAACCACAATCCTCTGATCATGGATTGTCTAATGTCCTATTTTAATAATCAAATAACAACATAATCAGAGGATGAAATGGTCTGCCATTCTCCACACAATTTTCTCTCAGTTGACTCCCACATGATTGTTGGAAACTCCCAGGTTCATCCCTTATTTAATCGCAGAGCACAGTAGTAACATGTTTAAATACTGAACTGTCATTGTGTATGCAGTGTTTTTCGAATATATCACATATTTAATGTTGGACGGCTGCCTCAAAAGAGATGGACTGAAATCTAATAATCGCTAAGTCTACTCTAACAAACGGATTATCACCTTCCTGAAGGAAGTCAACAATGTCAAACTCACCTGTTTGATGAATAATCGTAGTCTTATTACGTTTTGCTCCATACTTTTAGTTCTGAGGAGAGAGAGTATTCATAAACAGAAGACTCTGAACTGTTTCTCCACAGATTATGTTCTCTGATGATTAGGTAATCTTGAATTTGGTAACCAGGAAAAGCTGTAGGCACACTTCCAGAGGTGTGGCTCTGACTTGGTTATGCGAATCAAATGCTGTCATGAAAAGGTTTAGGAGATAGTTATCTTGGCAGACTGTAATGTCCCATGATAACACTTTCTCAAAGCTGCTCTCTCGTCCTTGGCCCATGATACCAGGATACAGAATGCAAGGAGGGTTGCCAGGCAACATTTATGAACCAACATTCTGTCACATTCTAGTGCCCCTCCCACAGGCTAAAAATAGTATACCCACCGGTGAACTAACCCTACAGCCTCACTGAGTTTCTCACAAAAAAAAAAAGCAGGGCTCTTTCATTTGAGTTCTACATATTTACCGTCTCTCAAGCTACAACATGCCTATAGTGACATAAGCATGAAAACGAAAGCATCATTGTGCCATTCAAGTACAATGATGAGTATTTTACTCTTGTTTTCCATGCTTCAATTTTCTAATTTCTAGAATGGAAACAATACATTTAATCGCCTCTACCATAATCCTTTTCTCTTTATTGAAAATAAAGCATACTCCTCTTCATCCTCTTACCATTAGAGGAGCTTGATCCCATGGTTTCTGAGAATTGTTTAGATTTTCATTAGGCTGTATTAAGGATTTTGAGCAGTGTCTTATGTTTTTTCAGTCAATTTGGGTTCCTCAATTGACTGTTCTCCATTAAGTCCTGTACCCTGCTTTCTAAGATGGTTATTTAGAGTTATTTATTCTTGGTGGTGTGTCATGTTATCAGCCCGACAGAGTTCATTAGATGAGATTACCTGATCAGGAGATTATTCAGTTATTCCTTTTTTAAAATCGGTGGTCACTGTCTCCTTCATGGGTCAGTTCTGTTGTAACCTCGCAGAAACTGATGATGCGAAACAGTACAGTTTTTTAAAATCGTGTAATCATTCGATTGTTAAAAATGTACTACTACATAATCAGTAATCCCTGTATGAGGCCGTGTCCCCCATTCTCTGGGCACTGCTTCTGGTACCGATCTGCTGCTGTGTCAATCCCACAGCAGCCACATGACGGATGACACCATCATTACTTACGCAATCAAGTAAGTTAATAATGGGATGGTCCTCCATACTTAACTTTCATAAGATGGAACCAAACTCCAGTGATTGTCAAGGAAGGAGTACTTAGATGATTAAATACTGCCACGTGATTAACTCCCATGGAGGAATGGCCCTACTCCAGTCAAGAAGAACAACATCTTCACCGATTCAAATAATGAATATATAATGAAAAATGATTGAGTAATGTCATGGTGGTGCATATTTAAATCCCACATGGAGTAGTCAGACTGGTCTCTTCCTGGAATAATGATTTATTTATAAAATTAAATTGATAATTAATTAGCTGGCGTTTGATACTATCACTGAAGAGATGGCACCAAAGTCCTAAAACTATCGCTGATGTAATGACCTACTTACAGAGCTAAATGATGAAGTAATGAGATGATGTTACTTCGTCTACTCACAAAATCTGACTCCAAAAGGGACTTAGGGTCCATAACATTACCTGTATTTCAAACACGTTAATTAAGTGATGAATTATTATTTAATTTCCTAGTTTAACCGGTAAATAAGGAAGTGTACTAGTTGATGATGCGATGCTCTGGCACGATGGACTCCCCTAAGGAGGCTAAAAACTTTAGTGGTCACTGAATACATAATGACAGATTTTCATAATCCAATGAATAAATATTAAACTAGTGCATGGTGTTATATGCACGAAACCTAAAGATTGACCAATACTGAAGTGTCATTGAGTTCTTCATCATAGATTTGAACAATAAAATGAATGAATGAAGGGATAATTTCTCATTATTCACCCGTAGAGAGATAACAAAATAATATCAACATTGATTTTAATAAATAAATAATGAAATCACAAGAGACATTTTAACACCAACAAGGGGGCTCCAGACTCCACTCTTCCTGGAGTAGAAAAAGAAAGATTTAAATAATGAAAGCATCAGATTGTTAGATCGTCTGTCATACTTGAGTCACTCAAGGTGGCACCACACTTCAGGATTCACAGATTATATAATGAAACAATTTAATAATTACATCTTTACATATCTATGTCGTTGAAATTTTTCATATCATCAATACCTGGGCAGACTTGCCAGATATGAAAACGGATGCTGTCATCACGGATTTTTAATATTCCATCAGTTTATCGTCAGATAATCATACTTTCTTGCCTGGTGAATTCTATCGGCCTGACATACTCACCGGTGCCTGAATCTCTGTTGTGTTGCAGCATGACCTTAGGTAATTGGCCCATTCCTGGCATAACATTAGTAGTCAAAATGTTGATATCAGCTGAAAAGGTGGCTGCAGCAGGGTCATCAACAGCATAGCTGAGAGAGAGATGTTCTTCCGTGTTCTGAGTCGTCATCCTTTTGCCAGGTATCGGTGATGGTGCCGACCTCCTTTTACCACTACATCTTTTAGACGTAGACCACAACCGATGTGAAGATGTGGAGGAAGAGCATGTAGTCAACACCCAGACCACCATGCAGACCTTGGTAAAGTTCTTTTACTTCTCACAGGGCACCATGCAATCTTCTGGACTCTATTCTCCAGCATTCCTAGTGGTCTGGAAGATGCATAGACATTCAGAACATGCTCTGCCCATGACTACAAGTTTCCTAATTTGTCGCTGACAGATATTTGCAACCTAAAAATAATCGGTGTTGGCATTGTCTGTCGTTTAAGTAATTTAAAGAATTAAATAAATCAGTGATAGCTAACTGTCACAATAAAGAGGTGATGTAGCATTTAACTGGCAGGGAGGTATGGCCCGACTCCAGTCATGAAGGATGTCATCATCATGGAGTCTATGAATCATAAAATGTGTAGATATTGCACATTATCTCCACAAGAGGGAGCTTTACAGGTCTCTTCATGGAATGAAGGATTGTAGTCTACATAAGTATACAAATATTTACAATATCTTAGCGCTTAACACAGATTGTCAATTTAAATTCCTTAATTATGTAATTAGATGATCTCTGGCACCAAATCAGGTGTCATGGACGATATAATCATTATTTTATCTAATTAAATTATCAAATAATGAGTTCATGAAACATCATCCACTTTCCTAAAGTGGCTCCAAACCAGGCTCATGAAGGATGGTGTTGTGATTAATTTAAATATTTTAACTACATAATTGATATTAAGATGGTCTATAATAATTGCCTTCCACATCGCATTACCACAATCCACTGATCATGGATTATCTAATGTCCTATTTTAATAATCAAATAACAACATAATCAGAGGATGAAATGGTCTGCCATGCTCCACACAATTGCCTCTCAGTTGCCTCCCACATGATTGTGGGAAACTCCCAGTTTCATCCCTTATTTAATCGCAGAGAAGAGTAGAGACATGCTTAAATGCTGAACTGTCATTGTGTATGCAGGTTTTTTAGAAGATATCACATATTTAAAGTTGGGCGGCTGCCTCAAAAGAGATGGTCTGAAATCCAATAATCACTAAGTCTACTCTAAAAAATGGATTATCACAATCCTGAATGAAGTGAACAATGGCAAACCCACCTTTTGATGAATAAATGTGAGTCTTTTTATCTTTGTGTCCATAATATTAATTGTTAGGAGAGAGAATTCATAAACAGAAGACTTTGAACTGTTTGTCCACAGACGATATTCTCTCAGTATTAGGTAATCTTGAATTTGGAAACCGGTAAAAGCTGTAGGGAAACTTCCAGAGATTTGGCTGTGACTTGGTTAGGCGAATCAAATGCTGTCATTGAAAGTTTTTGGAGATAGTTATCTTGGTAGACTGTAATGTCCCATGATAACTTTCTCGAAGCTGCTCTCTGATCCTTGGACCATGTTACCAGGATAAAGAATGCAAGCAGGGTTGACAGGCAACATTTATGAACCAACATTCTGTCACATTCTAGTGCCCCTCCCACAGGCTTAAAGGAGAATACCCACCAATGAACTAAACTTACAGCCTCACTGAGTTTCTCACAAAAACAAAGCAGGGCTCTTTCTTTTGAGTTCTACATATTTACCCGTCTCTCAAGCTAAAACATGCCTATAGTGACATAAGCATGAAAACGAAAGCATCATTGTGCCATTAAAGTACAATGATGAGTATTTTAAACCTGTTTTCTATGCTTCAATTTGCTAATTTCTAGAATGGAAACAATACAGTTAATCGCCTGTACCATAATCCTTTTCTCTTTATTGAAAATAAAATAAACTGCTCTTCATCCTCTTACCTTTAGAGGAGCTTGATCCCACGGTTTCTCAGAGTTGTGTAGATTTGCATTAGGCTGATGATTAAGGATTTTGAGCAGTGTCTTATGTTTCTTTCAGTCATTTTGGATTCCTCAATTGACTGTTCTCTATTAAGTCCTGTACCCCTCTTTCTAAGATGGTTATTTAGAGTGATTTATTGTTGGTGGTGTGTCATGTTACCAGGCCGACAGAGTTCATTAGATGAGATTCCCTGATCAGGAGATTATACAGTTATTCCATTTTTAAAATCGGTGGTCACTGTGTCCTTCATGAGTCAGTTCTGTTGCAACCTCTCAGAAACCGATGATGTGAAACAGTACAGTTTTTTAAAATCGTGTAATCATTCGATTGTTGAAAATCTACTATTAAACCCTATACAATAAAAGAACTTCAGGAGGCATCACCATACCTGATTTTAAGCTCTACTACAGAGCTATAGTTCTGAAAACAGCCTGGTATTGGCATAAAAATAGACAGGTAGAACAATGGAATCGAATTGAAAATCCTGATATTAATCCACGCACCTATGAACACCTGATTTTCGACAAAACAGCTAAAATTATACAATGGGGCAAGGACAGCATCTTCAACAAATGGTGCTGGCACAATTGGATGAGGGTGTGTAGAAAACTGCAGATAGACCCATGTCTGTCGCCATGCACAAAACTCAAGTCCAAATGGATCAAAGACCACAACATCAATCCAGCCACTTTGAACCTCTTAGAAGAGAAAGTAGGAGGTACCCTCGAACAAATTGGTATAGGAGACTGCTTCTTGAACATAACTCCAGGGGCACAGACACTGAAAGAAACAATTAATAAATGGGACCTCTTCAAACTTAGAAGCTTCTGTAAGGCAAAGGACACAGTCGACAAGACCAAAAGGCAGCCCACAGACTGGGAAAAGATTTTCACCAATCCTATATCTGACAAAGGGCTGATCTCCAAAATATACAAAGAACTCAAGAAACTAGTCAACAAAACACCAAATAACCCCATTAAAAAATGGGGTACAGAACTGAAGAAAGAATTCTCAATGGAGGAAATCAAAAAGGCTGAAAGACACTTAAGAAAATGCTCCACATCCTTAGCTATCAGGGAACTGCAAATCAAAACAACTTTGAGATACCATCTTACCCCTGCCAGAATAGGTAAAATTAGAAACACCAGTGATGACTTATGTTGGAGAGGATGTGGAGAAAGTGGAACACTCCTCCACTGCTGGTGGGAGTGCAAACTCATACAGCCATTTTGGAGATCAGTATGGCTGTTCCTCAGGAAAATGGGAATTAGTTTTCCACAGGACCTAGCAATCCCCCTCTTAGGCATATACCCAAAGGATTCACATCCATGCAACAAAGACATCTGTTCAACTATGTTCATAGCAGCACTATTTGTAATAGCAAGAACCTGGAAGCAACCTAGATGACCCTCAATTGAAGAATGGTTAATGAAGATGTGGCACATCTATACAATGGAATACTACTTTGCAGAAAAAAATAATGGTATCTTGAAATTCGCAGGCAAGTGGATGGCACTTGAAGAAACCATCCTGAATGAGGTAACCCAGTCACAAAAAGAGGAACACAGTATGTACTCACTCATATATGGATTTTAGAAATAGATCAAAGGATCACCAGCCTATAATTCACATCACCAGAGGAATTAGGATACAAGGTGTATTCTAAGAGATTCATATAAAGTCCCTCACAGAACTTGGCAGGGACAAGTCCCCCAGTGCTCAGGTGAAGTTGGGGGGGACAGCGAATGGAGAGAGAAGTAGGAGACAATGAGGGATAGGAAAGGATAACATGTGCGACCAGGAAGATTGAGACTGGTTAGGAATAGAAGATAGGAAAGAGAGAGAGAGAGAGACAGAGACAGAGAGAGAGAGAACATAATTGAGGGAGCCAATATTGGTTTGAAGATAAAATTGAACACAAAGAAAGGTCGAGAGAACTATAAGACTGCTCCCAACTAACAAGTTGAGCTTCCGTGGAAAGGCTATCATAAATGCCCTTCCCGGAGAGTGAGATCAACAACTAACTTCTCCATGGAGCCCTCACCTAATGCCTGTTGAAATCAGGATCAATCACCCATACGTAAACACTGAGTCGAACTAGAACCCAGATGCAGATGGAGAGGACAAGACCTTCTGGCAGAAACACATAGAGAAAGCTTACCTCAACAAGGAGGAGCTAAAGGCCACTAGAATGATAGCTGGGAAGCCAGCATGGGACTGACTCAGGCCCCCCTGATTATGGGTCTCAGCCAGAAGGACTGAGCAGTCTAAGAGACCTCAGACAGTGGAGCCAGGATGTATCCCTGGTGCACGAAAGAACTTTGCGGACATATCCCCCATGGAGGGAAAACTGCCTTAATCTAGAGACATGAGAGAAGCCCTAGTCCCTACTTCACAGGACTTGTCAGATCTACATGACCCCAACTGGATGGCATTCCCCTACATATGGAATTGGGGTGGGGGGAGATGGGAGGGGAGGGTGTTTAGAGTGCATGGGAGAGGGCAGAGAGGGCAAAAGGGAGGGAAAGAGGGAGGAAGGGTTAGGGGGAGGGAGGGATGGAGGGAGAGGGAACTGGGATCTACATGTAAAATAATATATTAAACTAAAAAAAAAATGCCTTGACTCCAAAATTTAAGTTCAAGGACAAGTTACTGGGGAAAAGGATTTCTATTTTTGTTTCCACAGAAAATGAAAAGATATGGATTCCTTCCAGACTAATGTGGTTTGATCATGCCAGACCGCCTGAAACAGAGTACAAGCTGATCCTACATTCAAAACAGCTGGACAAAACAACCCTACAGACTACAGCCAGGATATCTGAATCTTCTTCGAATCCCCCAAGACAGCGCCCCTTACCAGCAGGACGTATTTTGGAAAGAATGACGCCCAAATTCCCAAATATTGTGTATAAATGTTTGTTTTCATTTAATTGGACTATTATATAAAATTTAAAAAAAAAGAAAAAGAAAAAAAGGAAATGAAATGCTGTGGATTCCCTCCAGACTAATGTGGTTTGATCAAGGTTTTCAATTTGATTCCGATTGCCTTCTGTATACTTTTGTGCCAATACAAACTGTTTTCAGGACTATAGTTCTCTAATAGAGCTTGACATTTGGGATTGTGATGCCTCCTTAAGTTTGTTTATTGCACAGGGTTGTTTTCGCTGTCTTGTGTCTTTTGTATTTCTAAATAAAGTTGAGCATGAGCAGCATTGGAGGGAGCAGCTTTGCCATCAGATGCCTGTGATGGACATGGACAGGTGACATTTGGTGCAGGGTCAGGGGAGGCCCCATCCCCTGCCAGCACTCTTATTTGCATATTCAAATGCTGCCTGGAGACTCAGAAGACATCAAGTACAGAAACTGCCTGGGTTAATTTGCATAGCCACACCTCCAAATGAGATAACCTGCATATATGTGCATGTCAAAATCCCATACAGATGGGATAACTTGCATGCATTTGCATAGCAAAAGCATGTAAAGCACCATTCATTTGCATATTAAAGTGCATTCCCACAACTCGGATTTTCTAATTTGCATATCCAAATGTGAACCCCAAATCAGTCTCACAGATTTTCATGTACCATGCTCATTTGTATAATCTCAGTTACTAGTGCCTCCTTTGCATAACACTTCAGTCTCATTTACATATTTAAATGGGCGACAGGGTTTAAGTTGATCCAGACTGCTCAGCATCAGGCTCACCCATTAGCTGCAGCCCTGCCAGAGCTCGCCTGCCCCCTGCAGGTCCAAGGTCACAGTAAATGACCCTCTCTGGTCCTCACCCTCACCTACAGCAGTGCCAGCCCCTCCTTCCTGTCCTCCAGCCAGGTCAAGGCAGCTCCCAGGTAAGGAGGTGCAAGAGCTGGAAGCACAGATTCAGGATGGGCAGGCCCCCGAGTGTGTGGCCAGAGTATGGGTGTGGCCTCTGTGGCAGACAAGTCTTGGTCAGGGACGGTATACTCACAGGAAATGGTGACTGGGAGCAGGAAGTGCCCTCCCGCCCTCCCCTCACCATCTTCGTCCCCAGGTGGACGTGGCAGAAGTCTCCTACCATAGTCTGAGGTCAACAAGTAGCAATGCTAGGGCCCACAGGGCAGCGGCCCTGGCGATCCTGGCAGTGCAGGTCATGACAGTAAAACTCCTGGGGATGCAGGGTGTGGCCCCAGTGAAATCACAGACCTTGGCCAGGTCTCCCCCCTCCTGATCTTTCTGCTGTCAATCACTGCACGCCACGCCCCTCTCTGTCAATCACTGCAGGCCCCGCCCCCTCCCAGGAGGAGTGCAGGTAAACTGAGCTGGGGCCTTGACTGCCATCTTCATAGCTGGAGAATGGGGGGCCCCAAGCCAATGGCAGAACTTCCTGGCAAGGGAAACCCACGCCAATCATCGTGGGTGGGTCAGGACTTCCACTCGCAGATTGCAGCCAAGGTCGACCTGAGCCAAGGCCATCAGGAACTTTTGTAACTGCTGTGGCCAGGACTGCATTACCCAGCATCCTGTGCGGCCGCTCTCTGCTTCACTGCCCAGAGACTTCTGGGTCAGACATTCAGGCCAGGGACTGCAATTCCTGGCATCCTGTGGGGTCGATTGCTGCCAATAAGCCCAGGAACTTCCGGTTTTGTTGTGTTGTGGCACGAGACTGCATTTCCCAAGGTGCTCTGCAGAGGTTTCCTGTTTTTCACCAATGAAACTTCTGGTTTTTATTTTGTGGAGGCTGCCCAGAGACTTCCGGGTTTGGACGTTCAGGCCAGGGACTGCATTTCCCAGCATCCTCTGTGGCTGCTTCCTGCTTATCTGCCCAGGGACTTGTTTTCATCTTTGGTGGTCCAGGACTGCATTTCTCAGGATGCTTTGAGGCTGCCTCCTGATTTTCTACCAACGGACTTCCTGTTGCAATCTTTGAGGGTACGGGATTGCAGTACCCAGCATGCTGTGTGGCCACTTCTTTCTTTTCACCCTTGGACTTCTGGTTCTGGATTTCAAGGCCTCCGAACTACAGTTACCATCATGAACCAGGCTTGTTTCCATTTTTTCAGTTCCTAAACTTCTTCTGTGCTCCGAGGATCGAGGTCTCCATTTCCCAGCATCCTGTGTAGGCACGTCCTGCTTTTCTGCAAGGGACTTCCGGTTTTGCGCTCTGAGCGGCCAGGACTCCATTTCCCAGGATCCCCCAAGTCCTCGTCCTGCTTTTGTGCCCCAGAATTTCCAGTGTTAAAAACCGCTTATTATTATTAATATTAATAGTGAAAGACCAAAAAGTGAAGTTAAATGAAGGACAGTCTTACCTGGAAAGCTAACCAATATCTGTTCCTTGGAATTTGCTAACTTCATCTCACCATGCCCTGAGATGACAAGAATTCACACTGCCCCTCCTTTCTGCCCCTCCTTTCCTGTGAGTCAACAGGTGGTAAATAGGGTCCTTAGGAAACAAAGAGATAGCTGTAACTCTGGTTTGCCTAGACAAGATTAATTAGCACACCCTGAGGCCCTAAGGTCTGCTGACCCTAATAGCAGACCATCAGGCCTCCAAGGGTCACGAACTCAATGGACAGAGGGTCCCACCCCCTCCCTAAGCTTGTGGGTTTGCCTTTAAAAACACCTGGGCCCAGGGGAGGGGGCTTCTCTCTAGCCTGCATGCTGGAGGAGCCCATTTGTGCAAACGTTTCCTGTTCATTAAAGCCTCTTGCGTTTTGCAGCAACTGGACTGGACATTGAGTACTTGGGGTATCGACCGAACCTGGAAGACTCCTCATTCTGAGGGTCTTACAATAATATTGTTATTATTATTACTATTATTATTATTGTTATCGTTCTTTTTAGTATTATATCATTGCTGCTATTATTATTATTACCATTATTATTATTGCTATCATTATTTTTAGTATTATATCATTGCTGCAGAGAGAGAGAGAGAAACAGAGATCAAGAGGGGAGCAGAGAGAGAGAGACACCAGAGAGAGGGGTGTGCTTGCTTTTAAAGGGGGGGCTTGCACATGCATAAGTGAGTCTTCTGGCAGCTAGGTAAAGCTTGACATAGTCATGACAAGGCCATGAGTGTCCCGCCCATCCTTGGGGGCAGGGGGCAGCTGGCTGCTAGTTCCTAACAATCCCACCTCTTATTGTTATTAATAAGGTGGGAGTTGGGTGTGGCAGGGAAGGGAGTAAGGACTTTGAGTTTTCAAGACTTCTCCCTGCTGACTTGGGGGCATAGATCATCTTTGGGGGATCCGAGAAAGCTGGGGTGCTGACACGGCCTGGTAGCTGGTTGTTTCATCGCAGTCCTGAATGTATGGAGCTCTGGCATCTCTTTGAGACCTGGCAAGATGTTAACAGAGCAGAGGACAAGGTTAAGTTTCTGTCTCTTAGGTCTTAGTACTTAATGGGAGAAGGTGGGGGAGGGGCTTCCAAGGGGGTCCCAGGACCATGTTAGGAAGACACACGGCCAAGAAAAAGTTGAGTAATAATTATTTGGAGTGAATCTGACCTGTAAACGGATCCAATTCTGCTCCCGGGAATACAAAGAATCTTTGGGATTGTGAAACATAAATATTAGACACTTTATCAGCATACACATGTTAATATGATTTGGCTGAAAGAATTAACACAACTGGCAGATTCTTAGCACAATGAAAAGAACCTTAATTGTGAGCTTATAGTTATAGTTATGATCGAATAATGGCATAGTATGATGTTCAATACTCCCTCAGAATTGGATTGATAGCTTATTAAAACTTTATTGATTAATGTTAAGGCTATGAATACTAGCAACCTTAAGGTTTCCAGTTTTGAAATCAGTTTTGTAACAATTTGAGCCTTGGATGCTGCTGTAAGCTGACAAAGCTACCAGTCATCAAAAACATAAGAGTTCTTGAGATGGATAAAATTTTACCTGAATGATTAGGGAGTAACAGGGACTTACTAGCTGGCAGCATGGACAGCCACCCTGAGGTCCTCCACAGTTGTTGAGCTTAGTGGCTTTAAAGATGTCTGCCTTCCACTGATAGCATGAGACCTGTGGATTAGGAGCTTTTGAAAGACTTACCTACCATTGGCCCAAGCGACGTGGAGAAGATCGACTCCACTGCCCTTTTGTCCACACTTCTTAGTGCCCTTTGCAGCAGTTGAGATGCAAGGCAGGATTGTTCAGTGGCTAGTTCACTTTTATGGGTGGCTTCTTCAGTGTCTATCACTCTTCTTGGAGAAAATGGGTGGTGCCAGCAACTGGCCTGTCTCTCTGTTATAAAAGCTTTTTAATGAAACATTTTAAATGCCATATTCTCTAGATCTCTGAGCATGTTAGGGCTGTCTGACTGTTTAGCATACTTTAGTATACCAAATATTCTTTAGTTACTTGCCTTAAGCACATAGGTAGCTAGGTATGGCTTTATCCCTGTAATTAATTAATCTGTCTGGAAAACTGGATCTAAGCTGAGAGTCTGTTGGGGGATGTTTTACTCAGAGCCATGCAGCCTGAGTGTAAATGGTTTTAACTTAGTAGGTTAGACATATACATGTAAAGGACAAAGAGGTAGAGAAATATTCCCTTTGATAATAGAGGCTTAACATTTATATACAGCTTATAGGACAGACTGGTTGGCATAAATATTTTCTTAGCTTGAAATGGACATTTATAACCTTAAGTGTTTACCACCATTTAAAGGCACATAATAATTTAGAAATATTTGAGACTTAGAACAGTTGAATTTAAGTTGTATGAAGTTAGCTTACATTTACATAAAGTTAAGTTGAAATCAAGTGTACAGATATATTATACAGGACTGGGTAAATTGAGAAGGACTAGAGTATGAAGCTATGTATAACATAGTCAGAGAATAAATATATTACAGACAAAGAATAAAAGACAAAAGGTAAATGAATTACAGGTTTTGTGGCGGCAGAAGCTGGCTAGACTTCTTCTGCCTAGATGGCTGATGAAGCAGAAAGAAGAACCATGGTGGGTAAAGCTAGGCCACATGGTCAAGATGGTGGCTGCCATAAACATATTCCCAACAGCTGGCAGAAATCGTAAAGTTTTGAGATGTAATTTTGTCTAAAGCAGATGCTGCCTCAGCTCAGACCACCTCACTGAGACAGGTTGCAGCTGGGGCAGGCAGGAGAATTTGAGTGTGGTGGGAAGAAAACCGAAACAAATTTAGGGAAAGATTGTTTAGCAGAATAGAATGTTTAACAGAGATATAGAAAAAACTCCTTCCATCGACCTGTTTGCTGGCAGTTATTTGAAAGATCCTGTAAAATATTGGGATCTAGAGAGCCGTTTACGTGGCCAATTTGAATTATTTTCTAGGGGAATCTAGGCTACTTTTCAGTACAAAAGTAAATAAGTCTGGGTACCTTTACAAGTGGCATTAAGTGAAAGGGTTTTAAATTTTCTATCAGGCATCCCAGTGGAGTGGTGGGGTGTATTTTCTTGGCTGGTTTATTCCCAATGGGTAGAGAGAAAGTGACCATGCAGACTTGGAACTCAAGAGTGTGGCCAGACCATAAGCAAGAATGGCAGAGCGTTATTCAAACCCATCAGCCCGAAAATGTTGCCAGGGCCAACAGAGGCTGGAAGGACTTAGCAGTCCAAGAGCAGAGTAGATATACCGCCCTGGGCGGTATGTCTTCCACCCTTGAGGAATGTACCCGACCTTAAGGAAATGGGTTAAAATTTAAAAGGGTACCTTACCTAATTGAAGCCAGTGTGGGGTGGTATTTCCAGTGAACGGGGGATTGAGGCAACCCCTGGTATCAGTAACAGGATCTCAAGTATCTCTGGCTGGCTGCCCATCAGCAGACAGCTGCCAGTGACCCTCAAGGAGAGCCTGCCTGGGTTTCGGCACTAATGTTGTGCTTTTGCTGCAGCTAATGCCTAAGAAACACAAATATGAGACTCAGTGCCCACGTGGAGTTTATTGAGAGAAGGGAGAGAAAGAGGAGGTAGCTGGTGGCCAACCGAAAGCAGGATTGAGAGAGACAGAGGCCTGAGAGGGAGACCAAGTGGGAGAGCAAGAGTGAGAGGCACCCTTTGAGCACTTGCTTTAAAAGGGTGGCTTGCGAATGCATAATTGTGTCCTCTGGCAGCCAGGTAAATTTTGAGCCACCAGGTTAGGCTGACATAGCGATGACATGGCCATGAGCATCCCGCCCATAGTCATGGGCAAGGGGGGGGTGTGGTCAGCTGGCTGCTAGTTCCTGACATTTCTACCTCTTATTGTTATTAAAATGGTGGGGGTTGGGCGTGGCAGGTTAGGGAATAAAGACATTGAGTTCTTGAGACTACTTCCTGCTGACTTGGGGGCTTAGATCATCTTTGGGTGATCCAAGAAAGCTGGGATGTTGCCATGTCCTGGTAGCTGGTTGTTTCATCAGAGTTCTGACAGTATGGAGCTCTGGCATCTCTTTGAGATCTGACAAGATGTTAGCAGAGCAGAGAACAAGGTTAAGTTTTTGTACATTAGGTCTAAGTACTTAATGGGAGAAGTAAGGTGGGGGAGGGGATCCCAAGGAGGTCCCAGGACAAGGTTAGGAAGTCCCAAGGCCAGGAAACAGTTGACTAATAATTATTTGGAGTGGATCTGACGTGTAAATGGATCCAATTCAGCTCCCTGGAACTTAAAAGAATCCTTTGATTTTGCAAAAACATAAATATTAAGACACACTAGCAGCATACTCATGTTATAAATGATTTGGCTGAAAGAATTAACACATACAACTGGCAAATTTTTAGCACAATGAAAAGCACCTTAATTGTAAGTTTATACTTAGTTCTGATCATATAGTGGCATAATATGGTGTTTAATACTGTTAAAACTTTATTGATTATTGTTAAGTCTATAAACACTAGCAACCTTAAGATTTCCATTTTTGAAATCTGTTTTGTAACACTTGGAGCCTTGGCTGCTGCTTTAAGCTGACAAAGCTACCATCCGTCAAAAGCATCAGAGTTCTTGAGAAGGATAATATTTTACCTGAATGATTAGAGTAACAGGGACTTACTAGCTGGCAGTATGGACAGCCACCCCAGGTCCTCCACAGTTGTTGAAGTCAGAGGATTTAAAGACGTCTGCCTTCTGCTGATTGCATGAAACCTGTGGATTAGGAGCTTTTGGAAGACTTACCTAGCATTGGCCCAAGCAATGTGGAGAAATTCGATTCCATTGCCCTCTTGTCCACGGTCCTTAGAGCCCTTTGCAGCAGTTGAGATGCAAGGCAGGATTGCCAAGTGGCTAGCATTGCCACTTTTGTGGGTGGAGCTTCTTCAGTGTTCTTCAGTCTTCTTGGAGGAAATGGGTGGTACCAGCAGCTGGCCTGTCTCTCATTGGGTGTGGTGGAAGGACCAAAGAACAAAGACGGATTGTGACTGGATCAGGACAGTATCCATAGTCTTCCCCAAAGCTCTAGGAATTCAGGGCCTTGTCACAAGCAATTGTTAGCTAAGCTAATTACCACCCCATCTTTCTTATTCTTGATACTGATTCCTGACTAAGGTAGCCCAGATCACTTTGTGTCCATACCCTTACTCCTGAAAGTATTAGCTTCTGGAAAAGAGGAGCTCCCTGATTGCATATCCAATACCACATGTTCAGTGCTCAACCACATATACACAACAAGCAGAATTGTACTCAATTGATTTTATTGGCATGTTTGTGCATACAAATTCATTCATACATGCTTAACAAGAAAGGAATTTCAAGGGAAGAATATGTGAAGGAATGGAGAAAAGACATGAAGGGGTAAATTGGTGAAATACAGTTTAAATAAAAGGCATGAGAATAAATTTTAAATAATGAAGCTGACTAGAAATATAGCTTAGAAGTCAACAGCACTGGTTGTTGTTGCAGAGGACACATGTTCCATTACCAGAAACCATGACAGCCAGCCATCTTCTGTAACTTGAGTTAAAGGGAGATGGTACCCTGTCCTACCCTTTGCAGGTACTTTGCTTAGGTGGCTTCAGACAAACATCCTGTTATGAGTGGTTTTCCTGTTCTCACTGCTGCACCAGCCCCCAAGTAACACACAGAGGTGTTGTATTACATATAAAGTTGTTAGCCTGTTACAAGCATTTCTTATTGGTTAGCTGTGTCTTAATATTCAACCATTTCTATTAATCTAAGTATTTCCATGTGGCCTTATCTTAGCCGAGTGAGGGGCCAGCACTCTGCTCTCTTTGTATTTTACATCTTGAATCTCCTCCCTACTTCTCCCTTTGTCCTCCTAGTCTCCAATCTCACCTATCTTGCTTTGCTATTGGCCAACAGTGCTTTATTCATTAAACAATTACAACAGAACCATATTTACAGAATGACATCGTCCACCACTTCTTTGCACGTACTGTGCACAAATGCATGGGAGCAGACAGTCATATACATTACATAAACTATATGCACTTCCATATAGATGTTTAGAATCAGAAAACACAGATATATATGATTCATAATAGTAGCAGTTATGAGGTAGTAGTAAAAGCAATTTTATAGTTGTGTTGTTGCCAGAACAGGAAGAACCAACTGTATTACAGTGACACAGCATTAGGAAACTTAGGAACAAGTTGTTTATACTAATGAGTCCTGTGGCTCAGGCTTGCCTGACACTATTTAATTGATGAGTTATTTGTAATTTTAATCCAGACTCTGGTGGTTTGTCCTGGGTAGACAGTTTTGCATTGCTTCCAGGCAGGACACTCATTGTTTTGTGAAATAGATACCACAGGAGATGTGTTTCTTCTAATCCCTCTGATTTTGTGAGGGACTTACCCATGAACAGGGACCTGTGTATGAACTGAGTTCACAGACCAATGCAATGGTGGTCACAGTACAAAAAGGGAGGGGGGAAAGATGGAGTTTTGTTCCATGCTTTTATTGTAGTTGACATTAGCACTAGGAACTGCGGAAATCAATATTTTTTTATGATGTCATTGCTTTCACAGTTAAGTGTCCTTGGTCTTACACAATCCTTGCAGTTTTATGAGGTCCCATTTATTAATTGTTGGTCTGTTCAGGAAGTTGTCTCCTTTGCCAGTTTTCCACACTTGGTCTTGTTTTTGTTTTAGTTTGTCTGATTTTGTGTTGGGAAAATTAACACACTTGGCCTTGAGTCTTGTGCAGGTGGATGTAAATGAATCTATTTCAATTCATATAAAAATTCAGTTTTACCTGCACCATTTTTGAAGGTGCTATTGTTTTGGTTTTCCATTTTTTATTTCTGAATTTCCTCATCAGAATTCAAATGTCCACCTGTGTTTTGATTATATGCCGTGGTCTTTAATTCATTCCATTGTTGAACATGTTTGTTTTTCTGGACAGAGCCATGCTATTCTTTTACTGTTGAGTTGTTTTACCTATGCTTTTTGGTTTTCATATGAAAATACAAACTGTATTTTCTAAGTTTTTAATGAAGTTTGTTGTAATTTTTATGGGTATTGTGGTGAATCTGTAAATTGTTGTTAGAGGGATGGCCTTTTGACTGGGTTATTGCTACTGATCATGAGCACTAGAAATCTTTACATCTGCTCATATCTTCTTCAAACTCTTTGTTCATATACTTAAAGGTGTTTCACATGCATTCCTTCACTTGCTTTATTGGAATTACTTGAACATATTTTATATTATTTGAGGCTGTTGTGATGACTGCTGTTTCCTTTATGTCTTGCTTAGGCTGTTTGTTGTTTTTACATGGAAGTACTACTATTTATTTGTTGTTTGGTTGGTTGGTTGGTTGGTTTATTGTTACTGTGCTACCTAGTCAATGTATTGAAAGTGTTTATCACCTGTTCTTCCCTTGCTGAGTTTTAATGTCGTTGATGTGTACCTGTAAGTAATAATAGTCCAGCATCTTCCTTTCCAAATTATATTCCATTGATAACTTTCAATGATTCATTGCTCTAACTAGTACTTCAATTAGAATATTGAGTAGATATAGAGTTTACAACCTTGCCTTGTTGTCCAGGTTTATCAACCTTACTTTGAATTTATCTCTCTCTCCTCTTTTATAGAGGATTATATTTACTGTTTTTTGTAGATGTACTATTACACCCTATGTCAAATGAGGCCTCCTTTATTGGATTGCACGATCTTTGTATAGTGTTCTTGAAATCTATTTGTAAGGGTTTTTATTTGTTCACCTATGTTCATGAGAGAAATTGGTCTCTAATTATCTTTATATTTCCCACAGCTCTGGACATTTGTGCTGAGTTTGGTTAATGATCTCATGGTCATCAGGCAGAATTGCTATGGATTTTTGAAATTGGAATCCCCAGAAACTGTCAACCTGGTTGAAATATTCAAATTGTTAAGGGCTATCTATCCAGAAACACAAATATCCACTGTACCATGCATTAGGTTCAAGATATATGATGTAGTAGCATCTGACATAAATTATCTATGATTATTTGAAAGAAGAGCCTGAACACATGGATATTTGTGTACCTGTGGCATCATAAAATAAATTGGGTAAAGTTACATTTGTTTTTATATCATGGGATACATTGAGGAGTACCATTTGTAACTCTTCTTTGAGTCTGGTAAAATCCAGTGGCAAAACAAACTTGCACTCAGCTTTTGTTTGTTTTATTTATTTATTTATTTATTTATTTATTTATTTTTGGTTGAGAGGCTTGGAATGATTCATTTTGTTTCATTATGGGTAATAGGTCTCTATTTAATTTCTCCATGCTGTTTTCATTGAACTTTGATATGTGGTACCTACCAAGAAAAATATGTATTTCTTTACTATTCCCACTTTGGGTGAATGAGGTGTTTTTAATGTATTTTCTATGGTGTTGTTGATTACTGTTATGTCCCCTTTTAATTTCTGAATTTATTAATTGTTATATTATCTCTGTATCTCTAAGTTAATTTTGATAATGTTTCGTCCATCTGTTGATTTTTCCAAAAATATGTTTTTCTTTGAATAATTTTATTTTTCTTTGTTTCTATTTTGTTAATTTTAACCCTGATTTAATAGCTTCTTGCTGTCTAATCCTCTTGGGTATATTTCCTGATCTTGTGTTTGGGGCAATATCAAATGTCATATTGGTGGAGTTTTTCATTGACTAGGAATTGTTCTTCCCCATCTCTTTTGATTAATTTTTCTTTGAAGCCTATTTTGATAGATACAAAAATTACTCAACAAGCTTACTTGCAAACTTGCAAAGTTTACTTGAAAAAACTAGTAAATACGTTTTAAAAGTACATGGGAGAAGAAATGGAATCACTTAGAGATGGGGAGGGTCAAAGAGGAGAGTATTTTGGGAAGAAAACAAACAAGGAAGCACATAATCACACGTATATAAAGATGCCAGGATGAAACCCTATACTCTGTATTTAAACTAAACCAAAATTTAAAATTATTGGCCTTTAAGGTAGATCATTGGGAAATGGCCCTTCTCACAAAACTGGACAACCTGAGTTAAATTCCAGTGACCCAAAGTGAAAGAAGCTATAACCATCTTCAGAGAGTTTCCTTGGATTGTTAAAGTCTGTGTGGTAGCACATGTGCACAGGCATGTGCTTGACAACAAAGACAAAACAAAAATAAAAACCATGTAATTAAAATTATACAAGAAAAAACATTTTAATTACAAATATGAATTAGGAATAATACAGCTAGGTCTGAGGCAAAGAGTACTTACTGCTATTGTCAAATACCTGTGTTTATTTCCCAGTATCCATGTCTATTGACTTATAACAGCCTATAACTCCAGCTCTATGTAATCCAGTGCTCTTTTGTTTCTTCTTCAGGCAGTCATAGGCACTGTATACATTCATGCAGACACAATTCACGAAACAAAAGCAAATATTTTTTATTAAAAGTTATGAAAGAATAAACTCAACAATGTATCAAGATGCAAACAGGCCAGATTAGAAAGGGAAATTGGGATAAAATCATTTTCAGAATCCAATCTAGAGGATATGAGTTAAATGTTTGAGATTCATGGTGGGGAGAATAGTCCCCAAAAGTTGTCTTCTGTTCTACAAACACACACACACACACACACACACACACACACACACCCTCGCATGCACGCACCTGCATGCTTGCACACACACACACACACACACACACACACACACACACAGACACACACACTATATGGGAATGTCAGTACACACAAAAAGGTGAGAAAGACTTGAGCGATGCTTATTAAAGTTTAATAACATTGTGCACCAGAAACACGCCTTGGTGGAGAAAAGAATAATCAGCCAGGAAATAGGAAATCCCATGAAAAAATTATGGTACATGACAGACACAATGCAAACATTTTTCCCCCACTGGCAAGAAATTGAAAAAAAAAAAAAAAAAAAAAAAAAAAAAATCCTTAGGGCAAGGCTTGAAGAGTAGGAAGACAATTAGGACACATGGAGTATTTTGTTCATCATTTTGAGGGATACATAAAAAGATGTTTCTTGCAGTGGTTTTTTGTTTGCTTTTTCAGACTTGTTTTCTCTCTGAATCTCAGGTTGTCCTGAAGATCATTTTGTTGACCAAACTAGCCTCAAATAGAAAGAATTCCCTCTGCCTCCTGAGTGCTGGAATTAAAAGGCCTGTGTCACCACACTTACAGCTAGAGTCCTTTATAACATTTTATAATATGAATGTTTTGTAAATAACAGGGGAAATGATAACACACAGAAAAGTATGTGCTGCCTAATAATGATTGATTTATTGGAGTCTCCCTCCCCCTAGGCAACCTGCCCCTATTCCTACTCCAAAAATCTCCTCTTCTTGCCCTGGTGGTTTCTCCTTAGCACCTGACTGTCACTCCATACAAGTCCTCTCCAGGGCCAGTATCTTCTTCTTATGAAACCTTTCCATGTCACAGGCTTCTCTAAAGCTCAGGTTCCTTCCAAGCCCTGGAATCGATCTTCTCTGCTTTCTATAGAAAACCTTCCCTTGCCTCCTGGACTTGTCTTTCAGAAATGAACACTTTACAATGACATCTCAAAGGCTGTTAAAGTTTAGATTGCTACACCATGCATTCATTAAATGACCCTATAAAGACTGTGCATGCAGAGGCCACAAGGACCTGGGGCAATGAAACCTCCATGACTCCAGTTTCTATGGCCACAACTGCAGAGCCTAGTTCTAAACTGCTCCCTTTTTATAAGCAAGTAACTCCTGCCAGTTTCCTCTCTCTTTCTATTGCTGCCACCAATAGGTAAACACGTACCCTTTCCTTCACTCCCTTTTTCAATAAACACCTGTAGGTTTGTTGAGTTTGTTTGATTCATAAACTGAGGCCAGTCTAAGCAACATAGATAGACTCTCTCAAAAAAAAATCAAAAAACAAGGAAATGTGAGAAGCACAGTGACACACACTTGCAACCCAGCACTTAGGACGTAGAGGTGGATGCAGGAGAATCAGGCCTGTAAGATACTCTTTTGCTAATAGAGATTTCAAGATCAGTGTTCACTACACGAAATCTTGTGTACAGAGGGAAAGAACCCACAGACAAGCACAAAAACTGCAGACAAAAACAGAACATATCAAAACCTTATTATCTATGATACATATAATTAGACACCAGAATTTAACATGCTGTAACCTAAATATTTTGAAAATGTAAAGATATTTCAATTGGGAGAGTATTTTCCTACTGGAAAAAAAGATGCGCGGACACCTTTAAATAGGGACAAAACATATATAAGATACATACACACACAACACAGGGAAATCCTCTAAAGTGTTTAAGAAAAAAATCAATCCCTAACCCTGACATGTATATGACAAGTGTCATCTTTCTCTACAAGTTCAGTTTAAAATTGAGTAGTTGGTACATATAATCAAGATCCAGCAAAGTCAGCTACCACAAAAACTAAGACCGTAAAGTTATAGGCAGGAATTCCAGATGAGCAATGTGATCAACTCAAGAACTAAAAGAAATTTTAAAATTCAGGTAAGCACTTTGAATGTCAGTCAGGCAAAGAGTTGAATCCTCACATCCTCCCTCTGCTCCAAATTGCTTTTTGACAAAGACAGGTCAATAAGAGAAATACATTGATCCACTTAACAGCTTAGCCTCCAATCTTTAAATTCAATGATGTCTACTTATCTTGGGTATGGGTAGGTTGGATATCTCTTTGTTCTCTAGCTTCAATGTTAGGATAAAACTAAAAGGTGATCATGCATTGGGGCCGTTGGTAATTCCATGGCAGGTGAGGGTGACAAAGGTGGGGTACAAACATGCATCCGGCACACCCCCTGATCGAGCCTCTAATGGCAGCTTTTTAAAGGCAGAGACTGAATTAAGGTGAATTCAGAGGAAAGCTTCAATTAGTTACCCTGAGGCTGGGGAACAGAATGGTGCTACCTGCAACTCACTGTTATGGCTGAAGCTTCACTCCACCCTCCTTCTATACCTACTCAAGGAACATAGGCTTGAGGTCTCCAGAATGGCAGCTAAGGGAAAACATCTCTACCCACACCTCTGCAAAGTCTACCAACACCTGACTTCCCCACCACACATTGTCCCTTACCAGCAGGAAGAAGCCAGACTCAGAAAAATGTGCCAACATCAGGCACTCAGTTTTGCTTAGGTCAAGCCTTGCTGGCTTCTATGTGTACACAAATGTTGGGATTATTTGGTTGCCCTGTTCCAAATCCCACTCTCAAGTGGCTGTGTATCTTCTACTCAACTGGTCCTGTCACTTAGGTTGTAAGAACCAATCAGATCCTCTAGTGGACCTGCCATTTGGTGGGGGGGGGGGTGTTCCTGTGAATCCAGGCTTTCTGCTCAGATCATCTCATGAATTTATTTATTATGCAGTGCCTTTGGCTCTGAACAGAAGTTGGTGAACCCTGGGGTGGACCCTCTCTCGTTCCCAATCTGTCTGTAACTCTCTCACTCTCCCTCACTCAATTTCTCACTTTCTTTCCATCTCTCTGTCCCTCACTTCTCTCTCCTATGTTGCACATCCAGTCAGAATGGCAGGGACTGAATCCTCCTGAGCTGGAACGCCTCCGCAGGTCTTTATTATCATCTGTGTAAGTCGTTATCCAACAATATACTCATTTATCATTTGTCTTGGGTCTAGTACACTTATTAACACCCCATTTCCACATGAATTTATTTTATGTATTAAGACTAAAGTCAAGTATGATGTCTAATATGTTCACAAATTTTTTTACATGATGTGGGTTTTCTCTTCCATGATTTCTTCTCTATAACCTGATATCAAGATATTAAAAAAGGACTTAAAACATATACAGGGTTAGAGACACAAATGAAAAAAAAATTATGAAAAGTTCCTTGCCATGACTCATGTCTGTTTTATGAGAACGTACTGTAGTTCCTCCTATAGGTATTCTCAAGGGTATAATCTTATTTTCACACACCATGAACAGTCACAAACTCACACACTGACTTCGCATAAGTAAAATTAAATCAAATCTCTAAACAGATTTTCATATGTGCTTATTTTCTCTTGTGAGAACTCATTCCTGTAATTAAATTATTTAAACTGACAGTTCTTGTTAGTACCCAAGATAATGTAAATATTTGTATATTTATGAAAACCAATAATCCTCTATTCCATGAAGAGTCCTGTAAAGCTCCCTCTTGGGGAGTTAATATACAATATCATCACATTTTATGATTAATTGTTTCAATTGATGACAATGACATCCTTCCTGACTGGAGTCTGGCCATTCTTCCCTGCCAGTTAAATGCTACATCACCTCTTCATTGTGATAGTTAGCTATTACTGATTTATTTAATCATTTAAATGATTTAAACGATGGACAATTGCATCATCGATTCCAATTAGGGTGCAAATATCTGCCAGAGACGAGGTTAGGAATATTGTAGACATGGACACAGCACTTCCTGAATGATCTATGCATCACCCAGTGTACTATGGATGCTGGATGATTGAGTTGCAAATATTCCATGGTACCCTCCGAGAAGTACAAATACATCACAAAGGCAGGCATGTTGGTCTGGGTGTTTGACTCCCTGCTCTTCCTCCATATCTTCACATTGGTTGTGATCTACGATTAGAAGAAAAGGTGTCACAAGGAGTTCGGCTACATCACCAGGACCTCGCTAAAGGATGACGACCCAGAACACGGAAGAAATGCTCTCTCTCTTGGCTCTGCTGGTGATGCCCCTGCTGCAGCCATCTTTTGAGCTGATATCAAAATTTAGCTACTATTGCTCTGCCAGGTATGGGCGCATCATCTCAGGTCCTGCCCCACAACAAGAGAGATTCAGGCACAGGTGATGATGTCAGGCCAGCAGAGATCTTCAGGCAAGAGAGTATGACTGTTTGATTATTAACGTATGGAATTTTAAAAATCATTGATGACAGCATAATTTATCATGTTTGGCATGTTTGCCCAGGAATTGATAATACAAAAAATATCAAAGACTAACATATGTAAAGGTGTAATTATTAAATTCTTTCATTATATAAACGGTGAACCCTGAAGTTTGGTGCCACCTTGTGTCATTCAAGTGTGACAGACAATCTATCTGATTCTTTAATTACCAAAATCTGTCTTTTTCTACTCCAGGAAGAGTAGAGTCTGGATCCACCTTGTTGGTGTTGTCTCCTGTGATTTTATTATTTATTTATTTAAATCAATGATGATATCATTTTGTTATCTCTCTAGAGGTGAATTATGAGAAATTGTCTCATTATTCATTCATTTTTTTGTTCAAATCTATGATGAAAAACTCAATGATGTCTTCAGTTTTGAGCAATCTCATAGGGGTCATGGATAAAACACCATCCACTTGTTTAATTTGTATTCATTTAATTATGGAAATCTGTCATTATATATTCAGTGATCACTGGACTTTTGAGCCTCCTTTTTATAGTCAATCGTGCAAGACCATCAAATCATCTAATACTACACTAACTTATTTAACTGTAAAATTAGGAAATTAAATAATAATTCATCATTTCATTATCATATTTAATATAAAGGTGATGATATGGACCATAAGTGCCTTTTGGAGTCAGGTTTTAGCAGTTGATGATGTAACATCATCACATTACTTGATTATTTAGCTATTGAAATAGATCGTTAGTTCAGCCATAGGTTTACAAGTTTGGTGCCATCTTGTCAGAGTTAACATAAAATGCCAATTAATTGATTTTCAATGTAAGTTTTTAAATAAATCCTTATTCCAGGAAGAGAAGAGTCTGACTTCTCCATGTGGGACTTAAGTATGCACCACCATGTCGTTGTTCAATTTTTTTTCCTTATATATTAATCATTGAAATAGATGAAGATGTTGTCCTTCATGACTGGAGTCTGGCCATTCCTCCCTGGGAGATAATCGTGTGGCATTATTTAATTATCTAAGTAATACTTCCTTGACCATCACTGGAGTTTGGCTCTATCTTATGAAAGTTAAGTATGCAGGACTTTCCATTCATTACTTATTTGGTTATGTAAATAATGATGGTGTCATCCATTATGTGTTTGGCTGCTGTGAGATTGACACATACAGGAAATCAGTACCAGAAGAAGTGCCCAGAGAATGATGGAAACTGGGTTATCCAGTGATTACTGATTATGTAATAATATTTTTTTAACAATCGAATGATTAAAGATTTTAAACAACTATAATACTATGCATGCTAATTTTCTTAGAGATTGCGACAGAAGTGACCCATGAAGGACACAGTCAACACTGACTTTAAAAATTGAATAATTTAATAATCTCATGATCAGAGAATCTTAGCTAATGACCTACATCGTGATGATAACATGACACACCACCAATTCTAAATAACTCTAAATAATCATATTAGAAAGAGGGATAAAGGACTCAACAGGGAATTATCAGTTGAGGAATCAAAAATGTCTGAAAGAAACATAAGACAGTGCTCAAAATCCTTATTCATCAGCCAAATGCAAATCAAAACAACTCTGAGAATTCATTTGATCAAGTTGCTCTAAAGGTAAGAGAATGAAGAGTTTATTTTCTTTTCAATAAATAGGAAAGGATTATGGTAGAGGTGATTAATGGTGTTGTTTCCATTCAGCAAATGAGAAAATTGAAGCATAGAAAATAGGTTTAAATACTCATCAATATTCTTGAATGGCATAATGATGCTTTCGTTTTCATGCTTATATCACTATAGGCATGTTGTACAGAGACTGGTAAATATGTGTATAACAAAAAAAAAAAAATCAGGGCCCTGCTTTGTTTTTATGAGAAAATCAGTGAGGCTATAAGGTTAGTCCATTGGTGGGTATGCTAACTTTAGCATGTGGGAGGTGCTCTAGAATGTGACAGAATGTTGGATCATAAATGTTGCATTGAAACACTGCTTGCATTATGTATCCTGGTATCACAGGCCAGGGAACAGAGAGCAGCTTCGCTAATCTCCCAAAATAACTCTCCTAAAACATTTAATGACAGCATGTGATTCACCTCACAATGTCTTAGCCAAATCTCTGGAATTTTGCAGATAGCTTTTACTGGTTACCCAATTCAAGATTACCTAATATCAGAGAACATAGTCTGTGGAGAAACAGTTCAAAGACTTCTATTTATGAATGCTCTCTCTCTCCTAAGAAGTAATATAATTGATTAAAATATAATAAGACTCACAATTATTCATCAAAGGGTGAGTTTTCCATTGTTAACTTCCTTCAAGAAGGCGATAATCCATTTGTTAGAGTAGACTTAGGGATTATTGGATTGCAGTCCATCTCTTTTGAGGCAGCCGTCCAACATTAAATATGTGATATCTTCTAAAACCCTGCATTCAAAATGACATTTCAGCATTTACACATTTTACTACTAAACTCTGCGGTTAAATAAGATGTGAACCGGGGAGTTTCACACAATCTTTTGGGAGTCAAGGGAGAGACAATTGTGTCCAGGAAGGCAGTCCATTTCATCCTCTGATTATCTTATTAATTCATTATTAAAATAGGACATTAGATAATCCATGATCAGTGGATTATTGTTCCACAATGTGGAACAATATTTTCGACCATCTAAATACTAATTATGTAATTAAGTTATTTAAATTAATGATGACAGCCTTGTTCACGAGTCTGGTTTGGAGCCACATTAAAGACGTTAATGATGTTACATCAACTCATTGTTTGATGCTTTAGTTATATAAAACAATGATTATATCATCCATGACCCCTGGAGTTAGGTGCCACACTGTGGCCTCAAGTGTGGCAGATCATCTTATCACATAATTATGGTATTTACATTGACAATTCCTGATAATTCACAACATAATGTATAGATTTGTATATTTATGTAAACCAATAATCCTCTATTCCATGAAGAGTCATGTAAAGCTCCCTCTTCAGGAGTTAATATGTAATATCATCACATTTTATGACTGAATGTTAGAATTCATGATGACGACATCCTTCATGACTGGAGTCTGGCCAGTCTTCCCTTCCAGACTACATCACCTCTTTATTGTGACAGTTAGCTATTACTGCCTTATTTAATTATTTCAATCATTTAATCGACAGACAATGATAACATCTATACTGATTAGGGTGCAAATATCTGTCAGGGACAAGGTGAGGAAGGTTGTAGACATGGACACAGCAGTTTCTGGGTGACCTATGCATCACCCAGAGTACTAGGGATGCTGGGTGATTGAGTCCAGAAGATACCATGGTGCCCGACAAGAAGTACAAGGACTTCACCAAGGCAGGCATGGTGGTCTGGGTGTTCGACTCCCTGCTCATCCTCCTCATCTCCACATGGGTTGTGATGTATGATTAGAAGAAGGAGTGGAACCAGGAAGTCAGCACCATCAACAACACCTCGCACAAGGATTATGACCCAGATCATGGAAGATCTGCTGTCTCTCAGCTCTGCTGGAGATGCCCCTGCTGCAGCCATCTTTTCAGCTGATATCCACATTTTAGCTGCTGCTGCTGTGCCAGGTGTGGGCCCATCATCTCAGGTCCTGCCGCATCACAACAGAGATTCAGGCACTGGTGATGATGTCAGGCCAACAGAGTTCATCAGGGAAGACAGTACGACTATCTCTGTATTAACTTATGGAATTTTTAAAATCCGTGATGACAGCATACTTTATCATGTCCGGCACACCTGCCCAGGAATTGATGAGACAAAAAAGTTCAATGACTTACACATTTAAATATGTAATTATTAAATCATTTCCTCATATAATCTGTGAACCCTGAAGTTTGGTGCCACCTTGTGTGACTCAGTTGTGACAGACGATCTAACTATCTGATTACTTCATTACTCAAATTTGCCTTTTTCAACTCCAGGAAGAGTGAAGTCTGGATCCACCTTGTTGGTGTTAATTGTCTCTTGTGATTTCATTATTTATTTATTCAAGTCAATGGTGATAGCATTTTGTTAGCTCTCTGGGGGTGAATTATGAGAAATTATCTCATTATTCATTCAATTTTTGTTCAAATCTAAATCAAAAACTCAATTTTCTCTTCAGTTTTGAGCAGTCTTGTAGGAGTCATGTATAAAACAACATTCACTTGCTTGATTTTTATTCATTTAATTATCTAAGTATTACTTCCTTGGCAATCACTGGACTCTGGTTCCATCTTATGGAAGTTAAGTATGAAGGACTGTCCAATTAGTTACTTTTTTGATTACATATGTAATGACGGTATCATCCATTATGGGTTTGGCTGCTGGGCAATTGACACAGCATGAGATTGGTATCAGAACCAGTGCCAAGAGAATGAGGGACACTGGGATATCCAGTGTTTTCTGATTTTTAATAATAGATTTTAAAGGATGGAATGTTTAAACGATTTAAAAAACTGCATTGTTTCACACCATGAGTTTCTGAGAGCTTGCAACAAAACTGACCCCTGTGGGACACAGGTAACACCGATTTTACAAATGGAATAATTTAATAATCTCATGAGCATAGAATCTTATCTAATGAACTCTGTCGGGCTGATAACATGACACACCACCAACTCTAAATAATTCTAAATAACCATATGAGAAAGTGTGGTACAGGACTTAATAGATAATTTTCAATTGAGGAATCAGAAATGACTGAAAGAAACATATGACAGTGCTCTAAATCCTTAGTCATCAGCCAAATGTAAATCAAAACAACCGTGAGAAACCATGTGATCAAGCTGTTCTAAAGGTAAGAGAATGAAAAGAAAAAAAAAAAATTTTTTTTTGTAGCTCCCGTGCTACTATCTCTGGTGAAGGCCTAGAGTTTGAAATTAAGACAAGACAGCGGGTCCTTCATTCAATGCAATTTCGGAATGCCAAATACTGAATGCCCTTTATTGAGGAGCAAGAACGGGCTTAATTTCCGACTTACAGCACAGTGGAAAATTACAGGAAGTTTACTCTTAGCTCCTCACTATAAGGTGTTTGTTTTCATGAGGTATGGATTGTCATGAGGTATGTGTTTTCACAAGGTGTGTGTTATGAAGGAGTGTGTTGTTTCAAGGTTTGTTATCAAAACAGGAAGAGTACCAACAACAGCCATGGTGCAAGGAGTTCCCTCCAACAGCTTCAGGCTTGCTCAATTTGCTTTGGGTCCTACCGGTATCCCTTTCTTTTAATATAAACTAACACCTACCTTATTTGGCAGAAGACACAGCATAATTCCTTACCCGCCATTGGAGACGTCGCCCAGGCCCGTAACCTTCCTATCTTAGGTTGGATATTTGCCCCCTCTGCCTTACTGTCCCTGGTGAATAGTTTGTTAGCCTCAGAGGCCTTTTACCTCAAGCCAAAGACAGTATCTGTCTTGTCAGAAAGTTGGCCTGGGCCTCTTTAATACTGTGGCAAAGTAGCACCAAGTGCAAGGGCTACAAACCTCCAATGATCTGCTCACAAGTTGAAGTCCTTGTAAAAGTCCTTCTGCATTGGCAAGTGGCATTAAGGTTTCATAGATATTAATGATCTGCATGGCTAAAGCATGTGTATAACTTAAAAACTGATCACTCCAGGATTTCTGGAGAAAAATGATGAATTAACACAGATATGTGTGAAAGACAGAACAAGAAGCCATATGAGTTTCTCACAAAAATTCAAGTGTTCCTACAGGAGATTAGTTTGAAAATTTAGTTTAAAAATGCCAATTTGTACTAGATAATAAAGTGTTCTTTGGGTAGCTAAGGCTTAAGCCAAATCACCTGATAGTTGATCCACTGTGCTTGCAGTATTTACAGATTGGGAGAGGGCTATGGTAGAAATTGTAGCTTCAGGGGTGAAGGCAGCACTGGCAGGCATGATCCCAGAATCTCCTTTCCTCTCTGCTCCACACCTGGGTACGTGGCCCATGACAGCTGTTACAGTCCGAAGACCTGCTGAGAACAATTGAAACTTCCTCCAAAATTTTTAGCATTGTTTACAACAATACGAATGGAACCAGAATACAGTACCTGAGATGAAGGTGAAATTCTTGTCCTTTGTATAAAAGTGTAAAATTATAGCCTCTTGATTCAAACTATAATTAGTGGTTAGGATATAATGCCACATATAGCTACTCAGACCCACATGTATCAGGATGGGTAGATTCTTAAAGACCCATCGGACCTTCTTTCTGGCTGGTACAATCACATTCCCTCCGCATATGGTGAATCAGCCACTTATGTACCCAAACAGAGTTATCTGTGTCTGGTGGAAAGACACAAACTGACCCTCGGCCCATACTAGAACTGAGTTGGGGCCACTCCATTTTCCATTAGTGACATTATTCCAGATAACTGAGCCATAGTCAGATGTTCGAGGTTGCCAATGCCAGTCGGCTGCAGATCGAGCAGCACCATGAATAGTTAAAAAATTTAAAATATAAAGGACCAGAGAAATGTGATTATGAGGAGACCCTGTAAACTCCCCCTTTTTTTGTTTTATGAAGATAGGCTTTAATTGTACGATGTGCACAGTCTACCATGGCCTGACCCTGAGGCTTATAAGGGATGCCTGTCTTATGTGAGATTAACTTTTTTTGCAAATAAGAGTTAAAACACTGACTAGTATAAGCACGTCCATTATCAGTTTTTAATTGTCTGGGAATTTCCATATAAACAACGGTTTGTAAACAATGGCTCTTAACATCCTTAAGCCTTTCTCCAGTATGAGTAGAGGCAAACATGAGATGAGAATGGAAATCCACAGACACATATACAAATTGTAGTTGGCCAAAGGATGGAATATGAGTAGCATCCATCTGCCAGTTATCATTAAGCGTGATACCACTGGGTTTAACTCCAAGGTGTAGAACAGGTAAGAACTCTTCACATAGGAGAAAATCCATACTGGGTTATGAGATTTCCAGGTACTAAGAATGGGAACAGGCTGCACGGCTATAGACCCTAGGGAAAATTTTCCAGCATAGAGCTTTTACCAGCTCTTTTCATAATTAAATATTTACATAAAACAGACTGAGGTTCACCTTGGAGTTATTTACCCAGTTCTCTTCCTTGTACATAACCTTGGTCAGCCAGCATATTTTTCACAGGCTCAAACTGTCTGTGAATCCAGAACTCAGATGGGTAATATGGTGAGAAAGCCAGATTTTTAATCTGGGCTAAGCAAAATAGAAAGACTCTTTCAAATATAAATTCAAAAACATAATGAGGGTAAGAAGCTAAGTGATTCACACTTGCCCCCCCCCAGCACTTAATAGGTAGAGGCAGGATTGTCAGGCCTGCAAGGTACTATTTTGCTAATAGAGAGTGCAAGATGAGTGTTCACTATAAGAAATCTTGTGTATGGAAGGAAAACATCCACAGAAAGGCACAAACATTGCAAAAAAAAAAAAAACCAAATCATAACCGTATCATATTTGATACCTATAGTTAATCACTAGAATTTAGCAAACAGTAACCTACATACTTTGAAAAAATAAAAATATTTCAAATTGGTGAGCATTTTCTGACTGAAAAAGTAAAGCTGCAAGGACATCTTTAAAAAACAAAGGCATATGAACGACACAAACACACTAACGTAGAGGAAAATCCTCTAAAACATTGAAGAAAAAAATGAAACCCTAACCATGACATGCATATGACAAGTGTCATCCTGTTCTACAAGTTCACCCTACAACTGGGTAGTGGGGTACCTCTAGTAATGATCCAGCAATCCCAGCTACAACAGAGATTGAGGTAGTTCAGTAGGCTACTTTATACCCAGGAGTTCCAGCCCAGCCATGACATCAACAAAAGAAGTAAAAGAAAATTTAAAATTCAGGTCAGCATTTTCGATATCAGTCAGGCAAAGAGTTGAATCCCCACATCCTCCTTCTACTAACAATTGACTTTTAACAAAGACAGATATAATGGAGAAATATGTTGGCCGACATTACAGCTGAACCACCACTATGTAAATTCAGTGATGTCTACCCAGTTATCTTTGGATAGCATTAGGGTGGATATCTCATGACAATGTCCTCTTGCTTCAATATTAAGATAAAGTTAATGGTGGTCCTGCATGGAGGACCACTGCAGATTCCATGGAAGGAGAGGGTAACTAAAGTGGGGTACAAACATACCAGGCAGCCAGAACTTGAGTGAGAAGTTTTATTAGTAAGGGGAAAAAATGGAATCAAACAAAAAAGAGATAAAGAGAAACAGACACATAGACAGGTGACAGGAGAGAATGGTAGACAGGAACACAAAGAGATGAGAGGGGAGAGAGCAGAAATAGCAGCAAGAGAACAAAGAGCCTGAAAGAGAGAAGAGGGAGGGAGTGTAAGTGGGCAAAATCTGTCTTTATAATGGTCTTGGTTCCTGTGGGCACACTACTATTCATGGAACTCTGGGCTGAGCAGAGAAAATTCTTCAGTGCACTCTCAGGCTACCATAATGCCTGAGTCTTACAGGTTGATTAGAGGTTAACAAGCTGTTGCATCTAGTAAACAACCTAGCCATTGATTTTTCCAAGAAGTAATGACACCAAATCAAACACCAGAGTGGCTGCAAAGTAGGTATGAACTTAATTCCTAAACTGCCAGCAGCAACTGCTGAGTCAGGAGCTCATTCCATCTTCTGGGTCTCCTTGTGCTAACAGTGAGAGAGATGCAAGCTGAAACCAATCATCTGACTCAGCAGCTCATTCCTCCATTATGGAGGACAGAGACAAAGAGCTTCAGAGAAGTGCTGGGAGTATATTCCAGAGAGTAGTGGTGGAAAGGAATTGGAGGCAGGTAGGCACCTCCAAAGGTGTAAGCTTTTTAGAGCAGGAGAGATTGAGTAACTAATTGAAAGAAGTGAGAAAATCAATTGGAAAGTACAACACAATGGAAACCCTCTCTCATATCTGGAGGGCTGGACTATTTGATTGGGGTGAAATGTGAGATCAAAGAATCCAGGGAGGAACAAGAATACTGTATTAGTTCTGCTGTGTGGGCAGGAGCACAAGAGTAAAGCCTACCTGTGTACTTAAAAGTCCTGGTGAGTGGAAAGGAAAACTGTAACCCAGAGTTTCTGATGCAATGCTTCAATAATACTGAAATAATGAATCCATACTTAATCAGAGCATAACTGTCCTGGGTTACCCTGGAGAATCGGAAACAAGGAATCAGGTTGTGGATGTAAAAGTGGGTGCCTTTGCATCTGCACCACATCCCGGTCGAGAATCTAATGGCAGCTTTTTAAGGGCAGAGACAGAACTGAGGTGAATTCAGATGAGGGTTTGCATTAGGTACCCTGAGGTTGGGGAATGGAATGGTGCTACCTGCAAACCACTGTTATGGCTGAAGCTTCACTCAACCCTCCTTATCCACCTACTCAAGGAACAGATGCCTAAGGTCTCCAACCTGGCAGCTACGAGAAAACTTCTCTATGCAATACCTCCTGCTGAGTCCACCAACACCTGAAAACTCCACCTCACATTGTCCCTTGCCAACAAAAAGAAGCCAGAATCAGACCAATGCCCTCACACTCAGGGTCTCAGGGTAATTTAGGTGAAAGCCCTGTGGGCTTCTATGTGTATACAAATGGTGGGTTTATTTGGTTACCATGTTACAAATCCCACTCTCAAGCAGCTGTGTATCTTCTGCTTGCCTGGTCCTGTCACTTAGGCTATAAGAATCACTTAGAACCTCTAGTGGACCCACCATTTAGAGGGGGGGTGTTCTTGTAAATCCAGGTTTTCTGCTCAGATCATCTCAAGAAGTTATTTCTTTCGTTGTGCCTTTGGTTCTGTGTATATGAACAGAAGGTGGAGAACCCTGAGGTAGACCTCTCTCATTCACAATCTGTCTGTAATTCTCTCACTCCCCCACCATCTATTTCTCACTCTCTTTCCACATTTCTGTCTCTCACTTCTCTCTTCTATGTTGCAGATCAAATCAGAAGGGCAGGGACTGCATCCTTCTAAGCTGGAACATCTCCGCAGTTCTTTATTATCATCCGTGTAAGTTGTTCCCCAATACTACCTAATATATCATTTGTATTCTATCTAGTGAACTTACTAACAGATAATCTCCACATGAATCAATTTTATTATTAAGACTAAAGTCAATTGCTCTTATTATGTTTAGGTATGTTTCTGTTATCTCTGATCTCTCCAAGACATTTATCATGAAAGGGTGTTGAAATTTTTTCGAAGGATTTTCTGCATCTAGGGAGATAATCATATGGTTTTTCTTTTTCTATTTGTTTATATGGTGGATCACATTGATAGATTTTCATATGTTAAACCATCCCTGTATTCCAGGGATGAAGCTTACTTGGTCATGGTGGATGATTTCTCTGATGTATTCTTGAATTTGGTTTGCCAATATTTTATTGAGTATTTTTGCATCGATGTTCATCAGTGATATTGGTCTGTAGTTTTCTTTCTTAGTTGTGTCTTTGTGAGGCTTGGGTCGCAAGGTTATTGTGGCCTCATAAAAAGCGTTTGGCAATGAACCTTCTGTTACTATCACGTGGAACAGTTTGAGGAGTATTGTTATTAGTTCTTCTTTGAATGTCTGCTAGAATTCTGCATTGAATCATTCTGGCCCTGGACATGTTTTGGTAAAGTTCTTGGAGAGATCAGGGATAACAGGAACATACTTAACATAATAAGAGCAATATACAGCAAACCAACTGCCAACATCAAAATGAATGGAGAGAAACTTAAGTTAATTCCTCTAAAATCAGGAACAAGACAAGGCTGCCCTCTCTCTCCATATCTCCTCAATATCGTACTAGAAGTTCTAGCTAATGGTATAAGACAACAAAGAGAGATCAAGGGGATCAAAATTGGAAAGGGAGAAGTCAAAGTGTCTCTCTTTGCAGATGATATGATAGTTTACATAAGCGACCCAATAAACTCTACCAGGAAACTCCTACAGCTGATAAACACATCCTGGAAACTAGCAGGATACAAGATAAACTCAAAAAATCAGTAGCCCTACTTTTTTTAGTCGACAAAGAGTCAGAGAAAGAAATCAGAGAAACATCAATCTTTATAATAGCCACAAGCCAAAAGCAACATAAAGTATCCTGGTGTAATGCTTACCAAACAAATAAAAGACCTATATAATGAGAAATGTGTGGTTCTAAAGAAAGAAATTAAAGAAGATACCAGAAAATGGAAAGATCTTCCACGCTCTTCAATAGGTAGGATAAACATAGTAAAAATGACAATCTTACCAAAAGCAATCTACAGATTCAATGCAATTCCCATTAAAATCCCACCACAATTCTTCACCAACCTTGAAAGGATAATAATCAACATTATATGGAAAAACAAAAGGCCCAGAAAAACTAAAACAACCCTATACAACAAAAGAACTTCAGGAGGCCTCACCATTAATGACTTTAGCTCTACTACAAAGATATAGTTCTGAAAACAGCCTGGTATTGGCATAAAAATACACAAGTAGAACACTGGGATCGAATTGAAAGTTCTGATATTAACCCACACACCTATGAACATATAATTTTCGAAAAAACAGCTAAAATTATGCAATGGGGCAAGGACAACATCTTCAACAAATGGTGCTGGAAAAATTGGATGAGGGTGTGTAGAAGACTGCAGATAGGCCCATGTATGTCGCCATGCACAAAACTCAAGTCCAAAAGGATCAAAGACCTCAACATCAATCCAGCCACATTGAACCTCTTAGAAGAGAAAGTAAGAGGTACCCTTGAATAAATTGGTATAGGAGACCGCTTCTTGAACATAACTCCAGGGGCACAGACACTGAGAGAAACAATTAGTAAATGGGACCTCTTCAAACTTAGAAGCTTTTGTAAGGCAAAGGACACAGAAGGCAAGACCAAATAGCAGCCCACACACGGGGAAAAGATTTTCACCAATCCTATATTTGACAAAGGGTTTATCTCCAAAATATAGAAAGAACAAAAAAAACTAGTCAACACAACACCAAATAACCCTATTAAAAAATGGGGTACAGAACTGAAGAAAGAATTCTCAATAGAGGAAATCAAAAAGGCTGAAAGACACTTAAGAAAATGCTCCACATCCTTAGCTATCAGGGAAATGCAAATCAAAACAAAGTTGAGATACCATCTTACTCCTGCCAGAATCTTACTCCTGCTAAAATTAGAAACAATGATGACTCATGTTGACAAGGATGGGGAGAAAGCGGAACACTCCTCTACTGCTGGTGGGACTGCAAACTCCTACAGCCATTTTGGAGATCAGTATGGCAGTTCCTCAGGAAAATGGGAATTAGTTTACCATAGAACCTGGCAATCCCCTCTTATGCATATACCCAAAGGGTTCACATCCATGCAACAAAGACATCTGTTCAACTATGTTCATAGCAGCACTATTTGTAATAGCAAGAACCTGGAAGCAACCTAGATTCCCCTCAATAGAAGAATGGTTAATGAAGATGTGGCACATCTACACAATGAAATACTACTCTGCAGAAAAAAACAATGGTATCTTGAATTTCGCAGGCAAGTGGATGGCACTTGAGGAAACCATCCTGAATGAGGAAACCCTGTCACAAAAAGAGGAACACAGTATGTAGTCACTCATATATGGATTTTACACCTAGATCAAAGGATCACCAGCCTATAATTCACATCACCAGAGGAACTAGGATACAAGGTGTATTCTAAGAGATTCATATAAAGTCCCTCAAAGAACTGGTAATGTACAAGTCCCCCCAGAGCTCAGGGGAAGTAGGGGGGCAGTGAATGAAGAGAGAATTATTAGAAAATGATGGGGAGGAACGGAAAACGTGCAACCAGGAAGATTGAGCCTGGTTAGGAATAGAAGACAGGGGGGGGAGGAGAGAGAGAGAGAGAGAGAGAGAGAGAGAGAGAGAGAGAGAGAGAATATAAAATAGGGAGCCAATATTGGTTTGAAGATAAAATTGAACACAAAGAAAGGTCTAGAGAACTACAAGACTGGTGCTAACTAACAATTTGAGCTTCTGTGGAAAGGCTATCATAAATGTCATATCCAGAGAGTGAGATCAACAACTAACTTATCCTTGGAGACCTCAAATGATGCCTGTTGGAAACAGAAGCAAATACTCATACATAAACACTGAGTCGGAATAGAACTCAGATGCAGAGCGAGAGGACAAGACCAGGCAGCAGAAGCACATGGAGGCAGCTTACCTGAACAAGGAGGAGCTAACGGACCACCAGACTGATAGCTGAGAAGCCAGCATGGGACTGACTCAGGCCCCCCTGAATATGGGTCTCAGCCAGAAGGACTGAGCAGTCTAAGGGACCTCAGACATTGGAGCCAGGATGTATTCCTGGAGCACAAAAGAAATTTGCAAACACATCCCCCATGGAGGGATAACTGCCTTAATCTAGAGACAAGAGAGAAGCCCTTGTCCCTACTTCACATTAACTGTCAGACCTACATGACCCAAACTGGATGAGGGGAGGGTGGTTAGAGTGCAAGTGAGACGGCAGAGAGGGTAAAATGGAGGGATGGAGTGAGAGAGGTTGGGAGGGAGGGAGGGAGAGGGAACTGGATCGACATGTAAAATAATAAATTAAATTAAAAAATGCTTTGACTGCAAAATTTAAGTTGAAGGACAAGTTACTGGGGAAAAGGATTTCTATTTTTGTTTCTACAGAAAATGAAAAGATGTGCATTCCTTCCAGACTAATTTTGTTTGATCACGCCAGACCGCCTAAAACATAGTACAAAGTGATCCTACATTCAAAACACCTGCACAAAACAGCCCTACAGACTACAGCCAGGAGGATATCTGAATCTTCTTCGAATCCCCCATGACAGCGCCCCTTACCAGCAAGAAGTAGTTTGGAAAGAACGATGCCCAAATTCCCAAATTTTGTTTATAAATGTTTGTTTTCATTTAATTGGACTTTGTTATATAAAATTAAATAAAATAATAAAACAAAACAAAAAAATGGCTGTGATTGCTGCGTTGTGTTGGTTTGAATGTGATTACACCTTTAATCTCATAGGGAATGGCAGTAGTAGAAGGAGGACCTTTGTTGCATTGATTTTGGCATTTTGAGAAGAAGAGTGTCACTGGTCATGGGTTTTGGGGTTTCCTATGCTTTGGATATGGGCAAGTATATAAGATGTCTTACTGAGGCCTGCATATCAAGATGTAGCCAGCACCATATTCTTCTTCAAACCATGCTCCCTGCTATGATGAAAATTGACTCAATTTCTGAAACTATGAGCCAATCAAATTAAGCGTTTTCTTTGTAAAATTTGTGGGGGATATCTTTCTTGCAAGGAGAGTGATGAGTATTTCATCCCTGATTTTCACTGGCCAGGTTTGGAATCCCTGACTGGGAGAGTTTTACCGAGGAGGCAGAGACAGGTTGATCTCTGTGAGTTTGGGACCAGGCTGTTCTACAAGAGCTAGTTCCAACACCACCTTAAAAGTCACTGAGAAACCCTGTCTTGTGAAACAACAAGAAAAAGTATTGTGGTGGTCTTAGAATAAAAATCCTAACTAATATAGAATCAGTGATTTTCTTCTTTAAATGTTCAGGGTGTATTAAATCCTGTCATGTGAATGAAGATAGACCAGATTTGTAGGATAAAATTTGGAAGTTATATTGACCTGGGTGTAGCCGATGGTGTGGTGTCCTTGAGATTTCCATTGATCACAGCTACTCCTGCCTTTGCTGCCTAGTACTGGGAAGAAAATCCTACAATTACTTTAGGAAAAGGCTTTGAGTGTTCATTAAGAAGGAAATAAAGGTTACCTATTGACTGTTTTCCAATTCCCCTGGCAAATGACCACAGGGTGTAGGCACAGTGCAGAAAGAGGTGGGAGAAGGAAGGAACATGTGCAATTTCTTGTCTTCCTGTGGTGGAAATATCAGAGTGGAGCCTATAATCAATTGTAGATGGTTCAAACAATGTTAGACTGGCCATTTCTTGGTGTCCATAGACAAGGACAGTCAATATTCTTGATAAAGTACTGATGTGATAATGAAACCAAATTGCTGACTTTTCATAGAAGATTCAATGAAATCCACAGCCCCATAGCATTGTCAGTGTGTAAGCTTCAGAGCCTAGTTCTCATTTCTGCAGGGACAGAAAGGGAACATGTGCCCTGTGTTGACCAGGGCAATGGCCCATTTTCTTCTTATCCTCCCTGAGTGCAGGTTTCTTTGGGTGAATGAAATCTCTGTGTCCACACTGGGCTGTGGTGATGCACAACTTTTTTATTCAAGCACTTGAGAGGGAGAGGCAAGAAGATCTATGTGAGTTTAAGGCCAGCATGATTTTCAAAGAGAGTTCTAGTGTAGGTCCCAAACATAAAGAGACACCCACCCAAACATAAAGAGACACCCTGCCTTGAAAACCAGAAGAAAAACCAAAGGATAACACAAAACAAACAAACCAAAAGGAAAGAAATATCAGAGTTCAATATGAATGACAAGGTTTCTTTTGGTTTGTGTTGGGAACATCCAACAAAAAAATGAAAGTTTGCATATGGAATTTATGAATATTGCATTCCACATTCAGATTTGTCTTTATGTGTCACACACAGTTTATAATTCAGTGGAAATAGGTCATTAGAGTCATCTTTCAGCAATACATGATCACAGCTCTTTTAAATTTCCACACTCACTAACTAACATAGCAAGTTTCAGGAAAGTTGAGTTCCTGGGAAAAAAGGAATTTCTTATCTGCTCTTTTCTCAAGTATGCATGGTGTTTAGTGGGTGGACAGGTCCATGACATTATACAGGGCCTTGGTCGGAAGCAGAAATTAAATCATTCTTCTGTATTAATTTTTGTGAGGTCATCATAGGGCTGGTTTTACCTTAAACCACAAGGAGCCTTAGAGTTTGCAGAAGCATAGGAAGATATTACCCCCATTTTTAGAGAGAGCTCTAAACCATGAGGTATCTCTGTTGGGAAAAATGTCAGTACCTGGAAGGTCAGAAGCAAAAAAGAGCAAGCATTCTTCTGAATTAATTTTGTGGGAATTGTGAATTCTTTTTATTTAAGATCTAAACAACTAGCATGATGGGTAGCTGGTTAACATTGGTCAAGATCTCAGTTTTCCTGGCTTAGTTTCCTGTGGTGTTTTGATAAAAAGTTGATTATATTTTCCAGCTTTTGTTCTTTTCTTTGTCTCTGCATCTCCCCTTTATCCTTTCCCAAATATTGTATACCTTCTTGATAACCATACATTTGTTGTAAATATTAAGGTCACAGTATGTCAAAGTATGACCTGAATGTTTCCGAGATTTCCTCAGTATCTTTTGTTATGTTCCCATTTTCATTTCTGATTTTGTGAATTTGCATGTTCTCTCTCTGCTTTTTCTTTAGATTGGATAAAGTTTTCTCTAGGTTGTTGATTTTCTTGAAAAACCAACATTGTTTCCCTGTTTTCTGTTTTATTGATTTCAACCCTCAAATTTATTATTTTCCGGTGTCTACTCCTCTAGGGTGAGTGTGCTTCTTTTTGTCCTAAGGCTTTCATTTTGGGTGTTAATCTCTATTGTGACTATCTTCTGTTTTGTTTTGTTTTGTTTTTTCATATGGGCACATAGTGCAATGAACTTCTCTGGTATCACTGCTTTCAAGGTGTCACATTATTTCGGGAATGTTGTGCCCTCATTCTTGTTGAATTTTAGGATGTCCTTAATTTCTTCATTTCTCCTTTGATTCAGGTATGGTGCAATTGAATATTGTTCAGTTTCCATGAGTTTGTAGGGTTTCTGCGATTTGTATCGTTGTTGTACTCCAATTTTAAAGCATGCTGGTTATATAAGATACAGGGGACTATTCCAGTTCTCTTGTATCTGTTGAGGTTTGTTATTCCACCTACTATTTGGTCGATTTTAGAGAAGGTTTTATGGGGAGCAGAGAAGAAGTTATATTCTTTTGTGTTTGGATGGGACGTTCTATACATGTCTGTTAAACCCAAATGAGACAAAACATCTGTTAATTCTTTTATTAGTTTGTTAACTTTGTGACTAGTGGTCCTGTCTAGTGGTGACAGTGGTGTGTTGAACTATCCCAATATAAGGGTGTGAGGTTTTATGTGAGGTTTGAGTTTTAGTAGCGTTTCTTTTATGAATGTTGCCTTTGTATTTGGATCATAGCTGTTCAGAATTGAGACTTTGTGTTGATGCATTTGTCCTGTGATGGATACAGAATGACTGTTTTCATCTCTTTTGATTAATTTTGGTTGGAAGTCTAACTTGTTAGATTTTAGGATAGCCACACCTGTTTGCTTCTTGGGTCGATTTGTTTGGAAGATCTTCCTTAGCCTGAGGTAATGTCTAGACTTGAAGCTTAGCAGTGACATGGATTCTGTCTTCATATCCACTCTGTTAGCCTGTGTCTCTTTACAAGCAAGTTAAGACCTAATGTTCAGGGAGTGTAGGACCATGGATTGTTAATGCTTGTTTGTTTTAGATTTGTTGTTGGCAGTGGTATTGTGAATTTATTAGTCCTGCTTTTCCCTTGATTTGGGGTAAAGTGGATTATCTTTTCCCTATGTCTTTGTGAGCATAGTTAACTTCCTTGGGTTGGAGTTTTCCTTCCAAATCTGTCTGTATGGCTGGATTTGTAGATATGTATTGTGAAAATCTGGCTTTGTCATTAAACATTTTGCTTTCTCCATCAATAGTGATTGAGAGTTTTGCTGGGTATAGTAGCCTGGGCTGGCATACGTGGACTCTTTGTACTTGTAGAACATCTGTCCAGGACCTTCTCACCTTGAAGCTTTCCATGGAGTAGTCAGGTGTAATTTTCATAGGTCTGCCTTTATATGTTACCTGGAAGTTTTCCTTCACTGCTCTTAATGTAACTTCTTTATTTGTATGTTAGATGTTTTGATTATTATATGTCGAGGGGTCTTTTTTGGTGTTTGGTATGCTCATTGTACTTTCATGGGCATGTCCTTCTTCAGATTGGGAACATTTCCCACAATGATTTTGTTGAATATGTTTTTGTCACCATTGACAAAATGGGGCTTCCTCACCTTCCTCTATACCTATTATTCTTAGGATTGGCCTTTTCAAGGCGTCCCACATTTCCTGGATGTTTTGTGTTAAGGATTTGTTGGATTTATGATTTTCTTTGGGCAATGAATCTATTTACTCTACTTTATCTTCTGTGCTTGAGATTCTCTCTTCCATCTCTTGAATTCTGTTGGTTATGCTTGCATCTGTAGTTCCTGATGGTTTTCCCAGTTTTTCTATTTCCAGCATTCCTTCAGTTTACATTTTATTTATTGTCTCCATTTCCGTTTTCAAGTCTTGAACTATTTCCTTCACTAGCTTAATTGTTTTTTCTGGCTTTCTGCACTTTCTTTAAGAAATTTGTTCTATTTTTCCCATTTTTTTGTTTGTTTTTCTTCCATTTCTTTAGGTATTTTCTCACCTCATCTTTCAGGGCCTCTATCATTTTTATGGCAATAATTTTTAATTTGTTCTCTTCTACTTCATCTGCTTTGTTGTTTTCCAGTCTATTTGGTGTAGATTCCATAGATTCTTGTGCTGTTATTCTTGTAGTTCTGTTGTTAGGTGTTTTATTGTATTGCCATCTTCCCATAGCTTCGTCCACGGTGTGTTTTGGTGGGTCAGAAGTTTGATGTCTGTAGCTCTGGATGGTTCAAGCTCTCTATGAGGTCTCTTCACAGGCAGGGCCTGGCAATGGGGCTAAAAGTTCAAATTCCAGCAGAAGACTGGTGATACAAGTCAAAGATTTCAAAAGGCTGGGACCCAGGTTGTTCTTTAAGCTGATAGGCAGATCTAGCCTGGGCCTAGCATTCTCCAGCTGAAGCCTCTTTGGCAGGGGCCCTACAATGGGGGTGAAGGATCCACCCAGCAGGAACTCAGAATGGTCCCATGGAGAAAGGTGATTCTCTGGGTGGGGCCCAAAAATCCATTAGAGTATTTTAGCCAAGGCCTGGCAATGCTGGGCTGATATTCTGGATGTTTCTGCATCGATAGGCTGATCAAGCTGGGACCTGGCACTCTTCAGCTGAGATCTCTTTAGTAGAGGCCCTGCAATGGGGGCCTTTTCACTCATTACTTTAACAATGTAAAAAGCTTCATTGAGAAGATTGATTCCTCTAAATCTGACCCTACACAGTTGCTTCATATTACATAAAGCAATGCATATTGGAGGAAACTGTTAAGGCTTTAAACACATAAGTACCTGGGTTACAGGAATGAGTGCTCACAATATTGTATATTCACAGGTGAAAATATGTTTGGTTTAAGATTTGATTTAATTTTAATTATGTAATGCCAGTGCATGGATTTGTATTTGCTCACACTTGTTCCCAACAATATCAGCCTCTTGAGTTATTCTTGTAGCAGGAACTACAGAATTTTGTTATAATCCTGACATAGGCCCTGGCTATGAACGTTCCATAATATTTCACATCCATATCTCTAACCCTGTCTCTATCCTTCCTCTATCATCTTGATATGAAGTGATAGGGAAGAGCCCATGAAAGAGGAAAGCAAAATCATGCAAACAATTTGGTGAAGATTTTAGCCATCATACTTTTCTTTAATTTCAATAATCAAAATGTTTTTTTTTTTTTGTTTTTTTTTTTTTTTTTTTTTTTTTTTTTTTTTTTTTTTTTTTTTGTGGAGCATGGTTCTTATTAAGTTCACTACACCCAAGATAAATTACAAACTGGTCAGCCCTTCTGATGTAAGCTTCAACCCAACAGAGAGACAGACAGAGAGAGACAGGAGAAAGAAAGAAAGACAGCATGAGGAGAGAGAGGGAGAGGAAAGAGAGATAATGGAAGCAAGAGAGATGTCAACCCAAGGTTCTCCACCTTCTGGTTTCAAACTCTGTACCAAAGTATACAGCATATAAGACTGGGGAAGAAACCAACCCTATTACTGGTGTCTATGCTTGAAGCTCTGATTGGCTACCAAAGCCTGAGTTACTAAATGAGGACTAAATGAACAGAAAAGACACAGAACTTGAGGACAGGTTTGGATCAGGACTACAAAACATTCTAAACTCTTTGTATAGATACAAAAGCCTTGGTTCCCACACAACAACCCAGCCTGACTGGGTATGCAGATATTGGTTTAAGTATGGCTTCTTACTTCTTCCCAGGGATGATATGGAGAGAATGGGTTCAGGATATGGTGGGATTGCTTTTAGCAGGAGGTGTGGTTTACACGGTTTCCATTAGCTGCCATCCTGTAGATCATCGGCACCCATTTCTTGAGAGATGGACAAAGCAAGTTGTGTAAAGCTTCAGACGTAACATTGAGCTGCATTTGAGAGAGGATGGTTTAAGTCCTGGCAGTGTTTGGTAGCACTGTTCCAAGCCCTGCCCTCAGGGTGTCAAGGGGTGGCCCTTCCCTGGATTCATCTCACTTCAGACTTCACACTTGAAAGGCCTGCCTTTGTGTCCCCAGAGTAGTTGAAAGATACAAGGTTTCCTGAGATAATTGGGAGCATTGGGTGAGGGGAGGGAGAGTTAGGAGAAAGATAATGTGAGAAGAGAATGAAAGAGGAGAAAAAGAGGCATCAAGAAGACTGAGTTTTGGAAAGAATAGAGGAGAGCAACAAAAGAGATACCATATTAGATGGAGATATAATAGGTGGTAAGAGAAATCTGGCACTAGGAAAATGTCCAAAGATCTACAAGGATGACCCCAAATAAGAATATAAGCAATAGTGGAGAGGCTACCTTTAAAACAGTTCCATTTAATGAGATCGATATCTACCTTATAGGATAGTCTAGAGCCTGCATCCAGTAGTTGACAGAAACAGAAGCAGACACCCACAGCTAATCACTAAGTGGAACTCCTGGAATCCAGTTTCAGAGAGAGAAGAGTGATAACTACAGGGGTAAAGACCAGGTTGGAGATAAATTAAAACCCCTAGAAGTGCATCTAATTTAGAAGGCCTAGTAAGTCTAAGGGACCTCTGTCAGTGGAATCAGGATGTATCCCTTATGTATGAAAGTCTCCAGGAGCCAATTACCCATGGACATATACTCACTCAGCCTAGAGACATGGAGTTGGGCCTTGTCCCTGCTGCAAATGACTTTGGAGTTGGCCCAGACATGAGAGGGAGATGGAATCGAGATGGATATGTAAAATAATTTTGATTCAATTTTAACAGAATTCCTTAAAAGTAAGAAAAGGAAATAAGGTAGTATCAATACATTAGCTAACATTTGCTGGTGTCATGGCCCTGAAGACTCAGAGCTTTGGGCAAGTTTATGGACAATGTCCTGAAGCAGTCGCAGACTAACTTTGAATGTGTTACGAACACCTTACCCCAGGGACCACTTTCATCTTGGGTGACTATGAAATCCTGAAATTCCTACCTCCAATCTCTAAGAAGAATTACTAAAGGCATCTGCCAACATGACTGGCTTCATGGCTTCAAGTTCACTTAGTGAGACATTAGGATGATGTGATAAATAACATGAAGAATTACACTTAACTGTATAAAAAACCTCTTATCACAGTGAACCTGGCTGTCACCATTAGCAGTAATAGACAGAACCCTTCAAAGGCATTTGGTGAGTTTTAACAGACTAAACAATAAAGAAAATTAATATTTCCCGTATTTGGAGACAATGGACGTTGAGGAAGAAAACCTGCACTTGATGGGTACCATGTACTGTTACCGAAGTTAAGACCAGAGACTGTTGTCTGCCTACACTATCAACCAGGCTCAGTTGTGTGACTCAAGTATGACAGACTATCTAATTATCTGACTATTTTATTATTCAAATCTCTTTTTCTACTCCAGGAAGAGTGGAGTCTGGATCCACCTAGTTGGTGTTAAATTGTATCTTGTGAATTCTTTCTTTCTTTCTTTGTCTCTCTCTCTCTCTCTCCTTCTTTCTTTCTTTCTTTCTTTAAATCAATGTTGATATCATTTTGTTATCTCTCTAGAGGTGAATTATGAGAAACTATCTATTTATTCATTCATTTTTTGTTCAAATATCTGATTAAGAACTCAATGACCCTTCAGTATTGAGCAATCATTTAGGCTTCACACATAAAACACCATCCACTTGTTTAATGATTATTCATTTAATTATGAAAGTCTGGCATTACATATTCAGTGATCACTGGAGTTTTGAGCCTCCTTTGGGGAGACCGTTGTACCAGACCATCACATCATCTAATACTACACTTACTTCTTTAACTGTTCAAATACAGGTAACGTTATGGAACTTAAGAAACTATCTCTTTATTCATTCATTTTTTGTTCAAATCTCTGATTAAGAACTCAATGTCTCTTCAGTATTGAGCAATCATTTAGGTTTCACGCATAAAACACCATCCACTTGTTTAATTTGTGTTCATTTAATTATGAAAATCTGTCATTACGTATTCAGTGATCACTGAGGTTTTGAGCCTCCTTTGGAGAGATCGTTGTACCAGACCATCACGTCATCTAATACTACACTTACTTCTTTAACTATTAAACTAGGAAATTAAGTAATAATTCATCATTTAATTTACGTATTTCAAATACAGGTAACGTTATGGAACATAAGTCCCGTTTGGAGTCAAATTTTGGGAGTTGATGACCTAATATCATCTCATTACTTCATCATTTAGCTATGTAAATAGATCTTTACATCAGCGATAGGTTTAGGACTTTGGTGCCATCTCATCAGTGTTAATATAAAAGGCCCACTAATTAATTTTCTATTTAATATTTTAAAAACATCATGATTCCAGTAAGAAATAAGTCTGACTACTCCATGTGGGATTTAATTATGCACCACCATGTAATTTTTCAGTCATTTTTCATTATATATTAATTATTAAAATCGATGAAGATGTTGTACTTCTTGACTGGAGTCGGGCCAAACCTCAATGGGAGTTAATCACGTGGCATTATTGAATTATCTAAGTACTACTTCCTTGACAATCACTGGAGTTTGGTTCCATCTTTTGAAAGTTAAATATGGAGGACTATCCAATTATTAACTTATTTGATTGGGTAAGTAATGATGGTACCATCCGTCATTTGGCTGCTGTGGCACTGACACAGCAGGAGACCGGTACCAGAAGCAGTGGCCAGAGAATGGGAAACACTGCCTTATACAGTGATTACTGATTATGCAATAGTAGATTTTTAACAATCGAATGATTACACGATTTAAAAAAAGAATGTACTGTTGCGCATCTTCAGTTTCTGAGAGGTTGCAACAGAACTGACACATGAAGGACACAGTGACCACCAATTTTAAAAATGGAATAACTGAATAATCTCCTGATCAGGGAATCTCATCTAATGAACTCTGTTGGGCTGTTAACATGACACACCAACAACAATTAACAACTCTAAATAACCATATTAGAAAGCAGGGTACAGGACTTAATAGAGAACAGTCAATTGAGGAATCCAAAATGACTGAAAGAAACATAAGACACTGCTCAAAATCCTTAATCATCATCCTAATGCAAATCTAAACAACTCTGAGAAACCATGGGATCAAGCTCCTCTAAAGGTAAGAGGATGCAGAGGAGTTAATTTTATTTTCAATAAGGGGAAAAGGATTATGGTAGAGGCGATTAATTGTATTGTTTCCGTTCTAGAAATTAGAAAACTGAAGCATAGAAAACAGGTTTAAAATACTCATCAATTGTACTTGAATGGCACAATGATGCTTTCGTTTTCATGCTTATGTCACTATAGGCAAGTTGTAGCTTGAGAGACTGGTAAATATGTAGATCTCAAATGAAAGAGCCTTGCTTTGTTTTTGTGAGAAACTCAGTGAGGCTGTAAGGTTAGCTCATCGGTGGGTATACTCCTTTAAGCATGTGGGAGGGGCACTAGAATGTGACAGAATGTTGGTTCATAAATGTTGCCTGGCAACCCTGTTGCATTCTGTATCCTGGTATCATGGGCCAAGGACCAGAGAGCAGCTTCGAGAAAGTGTTATCATGGGACATTACAGTTTCCCAAGGTAACTATCTCCTAAAACTTTTAATGACAACATTTGATTCGCCTAAACAAGTCATAGCCACACCTGTGGAGGTGTGCCTACAGCTTTTACTGGTTACCAAATTCAAGATTACCCAGTCATCAGAGAATGTAGTCTGTGGAGAAACAGTTCAAATACTTCTGTTTATGAATACTCTAGCTCCTAAGAAGTCAAACTATGGAACAAAAGATAATAAGACTCACAATTATTCATCAAAAGGTGACTTTTCCATTGATGACTTCCTTCAGGAAGGTGACAATCCATTTGTTAGAGTAGACTTTGTGATTATTGGATTTCAGTCCATCTCTTTTGAGGCAGCCGCCCAACATTAAATATGTGATATCGTCTAAAAACGCTGCATATACAACGACAGTTCAGCATTTAAACATGTTACTACTCTGCTCTGCGATTAAATAAGGGATGAACCTGGGAGTTTCCCACAATCATGTGGGAGTCAACAGAGAGTCAATTGTGTGGAGTATGGCAGATCATTTCATCCTCTGATTATGTTGTTATTTGATTATTAAAATAGGACATTAGATAATCCATGATATGTGGATTGTGGTGACGCGATGTGGGAGGCAATTATTATAGACCATCTTAATGTCAATTATGTAGTTAAAATATTTAAATTTATCATGACCGCATCGTTCATGAGCCTGGTTTGGAGCCACCTTAGGGAAGTGGATGATGTTACATGAACTCATTATTTGATTATTTCATTAGATAAAACAATGATTATATCGTCCATGACACCTGGAATCTGGTGCCACGGATCATCTAATTACATAATTAATGAATGTAAATTGACAATCTGTGTTAATCCCCAAGGTAATGTAAATATTTATATAGTTATGTAAACAACAATCCCCGATTCCATGAAGATACCTGTAAAGCCCCCACTTGTGGAGATAATGTGCAATATCTTCACATTGTATGATTCATTGACTCAATTGATGATGATGACATCCTTCATGACTGGAGTCTGGCCATGCTTCCCTGCCATTAGCATGCTACATCCACTATTTATTGTGACAGTTAGCTATTAGTGACTTATTTAATTCTTTAAATTATGTAAACGACAGACACTGCCATCACCGATTACATTAGGGTGCAAAAATCTGTCAGGGACAAGGTTAGGAAAGTTGTAGACATGAGCAGAGCATTTTCTGAATGATATATGCATCTTCCAGAGTTCGAGGGATGCTGGGTGATTGAGTCCTCAAGGTTGCACAGTGCCCTCTGAGAAGCACAAGTACTTCACCAAGGCCGGAACGGTGGTCTGGCTCTTGACTCCCTTTCTTCCTCTACATCTTCACATTGGTTGTGATCTACCATGAGAAGAAGGAGTAGCACTAGGAGGTCGGCATCATCACCGAGACCTGGCATAAGGATGAGGACTCAGAAGACAGAAGAACATCTCTCTCTCAGCTATGCTATTGATGCCCCTGCTGCATCCATCTTTTCAGCTGTTATCAACATTGTGGCTACTATTGCTAAGCCAAGATTGGGCCCACTATCTCATGTTCTGCCGCACCACAACAGACATTCAGGCACTTGTGATGAGGTCAGGCCAACAGAATTCATCAGGCAAAACAGTATGATTATCTGACGATTAACTGATGGCCTGTTAAATATGCGTGATGACAGCATACAGTTTCATACCTGGCAAGTCTGCCCAGGCATTGATGATACAAAAAAATGTCAATGGCTTACATATTTAAAGATGTAATTATTAAATTCTTTCATTATATAATCTGTGATCTCTGAAGTTTGGCGCCACCTTGTGTGACTCAAGTGTGACAGACGATCTAACTATCTGATTATTTCATTATTCAAATCTGTCTTTTTCTACTACAGGGAGAGTGGAGTCTGTATACACCTTGTTGGTGTTAAATTGTATCTTGTGAATTCTTTCATTCTTTCTTTCTTTCATTCTTTCTTTCTTCCTTTCTTTATTTAAATCAATGTTGATATCATTTTGTTATCTCTCTAGGGGTGAATTATGAGAAACTATCTCTTTATTCATTCATTTTTCGTTCAAATCTATGATTAAGAACTCAGTGCCTCTTCAGTATTGAGCAATCATTTAGGCTTCACACATAAAACACCATCCACTTGTTTAATGTTTATTCATTTAATTATGAAAATCTGTCATTATGTATTCAGTGATCACTGGAGATTTGAGCCTCCTTAGGGGAGACCGTTGTACCAGACCATCACGCCATCTAATACTACACTTACTTCTTTAACTGTTAAACTAGGAAATTAAGTAATAATTCATCATTTAATTTACGTATTTAAAAACAGGTAATGTTATGGACCATAAGTCCCGTTTGGAGTCAGATTTTGGTAGTTGATGATGTAATATCACCTCATTACTTCATCATTTAGCTATATAAATAGATCTTTTTATCAGCGATAGGTTTAGGACTTTGGTGCCATCTCATCAGTGTTAATATAAAAGGCCCACTAATTAATTTTCTATTTATTTTTGTAAAACATCATTATTCCAGTAAGAGATCAGTCTGACTACTCCATGTGGGATTTAAGTATGCACCACCATGCCATTTTTCATTCATTTTTCATTATATATTAATTATTAAAATTGATGAAGATGATTTTCTTCTTGACTGGAGTCGGGCAAAAACTCCATGGGAGTTAATCACGTGGCATTATTTAATTATCTAAGTACTACTTCCTTGACAATCACTGGAGTTTGGTTCCAAATTTTGAAAGTTAAATATGGAGGACTATCCAATTATTAACTCATTTGATTGCCTAAGTAATTATGGTGTCATCCGGCATTTGGCTGCAGTGGCATTGACACAGCAGGAGGTTGGTACCAGAAGCAGTGGCCAGAGAATGAGAGACACTGCCTTATACAGTGATTACTGATTACGCAATAGTAGATTTTTAATAATTGAATGATTACACGATTAAAAAAAAACTGTACTGTTTCGCATCATCAGTTTCCGAGATTTTGCAACAGAACTGACCCATGATGGACACAGTGACCACCGATTTTAAAAATGGAATAACTGAATAATCTCCTGATCAGGGAATCTCATCTAATGAACTATGTCAGGATGCTAACATGACACACCAGCAACAATAAATAACTCTAAATAACCATATTAGAAAGCAGGGTACAGGACTTAATAGAGAACAGTCAATTGAGGAATCCAAAATGACTGAAAGAAAAATAAGACACTACTCAAAATCCTTAATCATCATCCTAATGCAAATCTAAACAACTCTGAGAAACCATGGGATCAAGCTCCTCTATAGGTAAGAAAATGAAGCAGAGATTATTTTATTTTCTAAAAGGGAAAAGGATTATAGTAGAGGCGATTAATTGTATTGTTTCCATTGTAGAAATTAGAAAATTGAGCATAGAAAACAGGTTTAAAATACTCATCATTGTACTTGAATGGCACAATGATGCTTTCGTTTTCATGCTTATGTCACTATAGGCATGTTGTAGCTTGAGAGACTGGTAAATATGTAGAACTCACAAGAAAGAGCCCTGCTTTGTTTTTGTGAGAAGCTCATTGAGTCTGTAAGGTTAGTTCATCGTTGGGGATACTCCTTTTAGCATCGGGGAGGGGTCCTAGAATGTGACAGAATGTTGGTTCATAAATGTTGACTGGCAACCCTGCTTGCATTCTGTATCCTGGTATCATGGGCCAAGGACCAGAGCGAAGCTTCGAGAATGGGTAAACTTGGGACATTACAGTCTCCCAAGATAACTATCTCCTAAAAATTTAATGACAGCATTTGATTCGCCTAAGTAAGTCATACCCACACCTCTGGAAGTGGGCCTACTGCTTTTACTATTTACCAAATTCAAGATTAACTAATCATCACTGAACATAGTCTGTGGAGAAACTGTTCAAAGTCTTCTGTTAATGAATACTCTCTCTTCTAAGAAGAAAAACTATGGAACAAAACTTAGTAAGACACACAATTATTCATCAAAAGGTGAGTTGCCCTTGTTGAATTCCTTCAGGAAGGTGACAATCCATTTGTTAGAGTAGACTTAGTGATTGTTGGATTTCAGTCCATCTCTTTTGAGGCAGCCGTCCAACATTAAATATGTGATATCTTCTAAAATCCCTGCATATACAATGACAGTTCAGCATTTAAACATGTTACTACTCTGCTCTGTGTTTAAATAAGGGATGAACCTGGGAGTTTCCCACAATCATGTGGGAGTCAACTGAGAGACAAATGTGTGGAGTATGGCAGACCATTTCATCCTTTGATTGTGTTGTTATTTGATTATTAATATCGGACATTAGATAATCCATGATCAGTGGATTGTGGTGATGCGATGTGGGAGGCAATTCTTATAGACCATCTTAATATCAATTATGTAGTTAAAATATTTAAATTTATCACGACAGCATCGTTCATGATTCTGGTTTGGAGCCACCTTAAGGAAGTGGATTATGTTACATGAACTCATTATTTGATTATTTAATTATATAAAACAATGATTATATCATCCATGACACATCGAATCTGGTGCCACAGATCATCTAATTACATAATTAATGTATTTAAGTTGACAATCTGTGTTAATCTCCAAGATAATGTAAATATTTGTATAGTTATGTAAACAAAAATCCTCCATTCCATGAAGAGACCTGTAAAGCTCCCACTTGTGGAGATATTGTGCAATATCATCACATTGTATGATTCATTGACTCAAGTGATGATGACATCCTTCATGCCTGGAGTCTGGCTATGCTTCCTGCCAGTAGAATGCTACATCCCCTATTTATTGTGACAGTTAGCTAATACTCACTTATTTAATTCTTTAAATTTGTAAACGACAGACAGTGCCATCACCGAATATGGTTATGTTGCAAATATCTGTCAGGTACAAGGTTAGGAAAGTTGTAGACATGGCCAGAGCATTTTCTGAATGATCTATGCATCTCCCAGGGTACGAGGGATGCAGGATGATTGAGTCCAGAAGGTTGCACTGTGCCCCATGAGAAGTACAAAGACTTCACCAAGGCCCGCATCATGGTCGGGTGTTGACTACCTGCTCTTCCTCCACATCTTCACATCGCTTGAGTTCTACCATGAAAAGAAGGAGTGGCACTAGGCGGTCGGCACCATCACCGAGACCTGATAAAGGATGATGACTCAGAACACAGAAGAACATCTCTCTCTCAGCTATGCTGGTGATACACCTGCTGCAGCCAACTTTTCAGCTGTTATCAACATTGTGGCTACTACTGCTAAGCCAGGATTGGACCCATTATCTCACTTCCTGGCGCACCACAACAGAGATTCGGGCGCTTGTGATGATGTCAGGCCAACACAATTCATCACGCAAGACCGTATGATTATGTGACGAATAACTGATGGCATTTTAAAAATGCGTGATGACAGCATACAGTTTCATACATGGCAAGTCTGCCCAGGAATTGATGATACAAAAAAGGTGAACGGCTTACATATTTAAAGATGTAATTATTAAATTCTTTCATTATAAAATTTGTGATCCCTGAAGTTTGGTGCAAACTTGTGTGACTGAAGTGTGACAGACGATCTTACTATCTGATTATTTCATTATTCAAATCTGTCTGTTTCTACTCCAGGAAGAGTATAGTGTGGATCCATCTTGTTGGTGTTAAATTGTACCTTGTGATTTCTTTCTTTCTTGCTTGCTTTCTTTCTTTCTTTCTTTAAATCAATGTTGATATTATTTTGTTTTCTCTCTAGGGGTGAATTATGAGAATTTATCTCTTTATTCATTTGTTTTTTGGTCAAATCTATGATTAAGAATTCAATGTCTCTTCAATGTTGAGCAATCATTTAGGCTTCACGCATAAAACAACATCCACTTGTTTAAGGTTTATTCATTTAATTATTAAAATCTGTCAATTATGTTTTCAGTGATCACTAGAGTTTTGAGCCTCTTTAGGGTCGACCGTTGTACCAGACCATCACATCATCTAATACTACACTTACTTCTTTAACTGTTAAACTAGGAAATTAGGTAATAATTCATCATTTAATTTACGTATTTAAAATACAGGTAATGTTATGGACCATAAGTCCCTTTTGGAGTCAGATTTTGGGAGTTGATGAAGTAATATCATCTCATTACTTCATCATTTAGCTATGTAAATAGATCTTTACATCTTCGATAGGTTTAGGACTTTGGTGCCATCTCATCAGTTTTACTATAAAAGGCCCACTAATTAATTATCAATTTAATTTTTTAAAAACATCATTATTCCAGTAAGAGATCAGTCTGACTACTCCATGTGGGATTTAAGTATGCACCACCATGGCATCAGCAGCATAGCCTCTGGACTCTATCATCTAGCATCCCTAGTACTCTGTGAGATGCATAGATCATTCAGAAAATGCTCTGCCCATGTCTACAACTTTCCTAAACTTCTCCCTGACAGATATTTGCACCCTAACCATAATCGTTGATGCCACTGTCAGTAAATGCTAACTTCACAATAAATAGGGGATGTAGCATTTTACTGGCAGGGAAGCATGGCCAGACTCCAGTCATGAAGGATGTCATCATCATCATCAATTGAGTCAATGAATCATGAAATGTGAAGATATTGCACATTATCTCCACAAGAGGTTGCTTTATATGTCTCTTCATGGAATGGAGGATTTTGTTTACATAACTATACAAATATTTACATTATTTTGGGGATTAACATAGATCGTCAATTTAAATTCATTAATTATGTAATCAGATGATCTGTGGCACCAGATTCCAGGTGTCATGGACAATATAATCATTGTTTTATATAATTAAATAATCAAATAATGAGTTCATGTAACATCATCCTCTTCTTTAAGGTGGCTCCAAACGAGGCTCATGAATGATGCTGTCGTGATTAATTTAAATATTTTAACTACACAATTGATATTAAGATGGTTTATAATAATTGCCTCCCACATCAAGTCACCACAATCCACTGATCACGGATTATCTAATGTCATATTTTAATAATCAAATAACAACATAATCAGAGGATGAAATGTTCTGCCATACTCCACACATTTGTCTCTCAGTTGACTCCCACATGATTGTGGGAAACTCCCAGGTTCATCCCTTATTTAATCGCAGAGCAGAGTAGTAACATGTTGAAATGCTGAACTGTCATTGTGTATGTAGGGTTTTTAGAAGATATCACATAGTTAATGTTGGACGGCTTCCTCAAAAGAGATGGACTGAAATCCAATAATCACAAAGTCTACTCTAACAAATGGATTGTCACCTTCCTGAAGGAAGTCAACAAGGGCAAACTCACATTTTGATGGATGAATAATTGTGAGTCTTATTATCTTATGTTCCATAGTTTTATTTCTTAGGAGAGAGAGTATTCACAAACAGAAGACTTTGAACTGTTTCTCCACAGACTACATTCTCTGATGATTAGGTAATCTTGAATTTGGAAACCAGTAAAAGCTGTAAGCATACTTCCAGAGGTGTGGCTATGACTTGATTAGGCGAATGAAATTCTGTCATTACAACTTTTAGGAGATAGTTATCTTGGGAGATTGTAATGTCCCATGATACCACTTTCTCGAAGCTGCTCTCTGGTCCTTGGCCCATGATACCAGAATACAGAATGCAAGCAGGGTTGCCAGGCAACATTTATGAACCAACATTCTGTCACATTCTGGTGCCCCTCTCCCATGCTAAAAGGAGTATACTGACCGATGAACTAACCTTACAGCCTCACTGAGTTTCTCATAAAAAACAAAGCAGGGCTCTTTCTTTTGAGTTCTACATATTTACAAGTTTCTCAAGCTCCAACTTGCCTATAGTGACATAAGCATGAAAACGAAAGCATCATTGTGCAATTCAAGTACAATGAAGAGTATTTTAAACCTGTTTTCTATGCTTCAATCTTCTAATTTCTACAATGGAAACAATACAATTAATCGCCTCTACTATAATCCTTTTCCCTTTATTGAAAATAAAATAAACTCCTATTCATCCTCTTCCCTTTAGAGGAGCTCGATCCCATGGTTTCTCAGAGTTGTTTAGGTTTGCATTAGGCTGATGTTTAAGGATTTTGAGCAGTGTCTTCTGTTTCTTTCAGTCATTTTGGATTCCTCAATTGACTGTTCTCTATTAAGTCCTATATCCTGCTTTCTAATATTGTTATTTAGAGTGATTTATTTTTTGCGGTGTGTCATGTTATCAGCCCAACAGAGTTCATTAGATGTGATTCCCTGATCAGGAGATTATTCAGTTATTCCATTTGTAAAATCGCTGGTCACTGTGTCCTTCATGGGTCAGTTCTGTTGCAACCTCTCAAAAACTGATGATGTGAAACAGTACAGTTTTTTAAAATCTTGCAACCATTCGATTGTTAAAAATCTACTATTATTTAATCAGTAATCAAAGTATAAGGCATTGTCCCCCATTCTCTGGGCACTGCTTCTGATACTGATCGCCTGCTATGTCAGTCCCACAGCAGCCAAATGACAGATGACACAATCATTACTTACGCAATCAAATAAGTTAATAATTGGATAGTCCTCCATACTTAACACTCATAAGATAGAGCTAAACTCCTGTGATTGTCAATGAAGTAGTACTTAGATTATTACATAATGTCACGTGATTAAATCCCATGGAGGAATGGCACGACTAGGTCAAGAAGAACATCATCTTCATCCATTTAAGTAGTTAATATATAAACAAAATGATTGAAAAATGACATGGTGGTGCATAGTTAAATCCCACATGGAGTAATCAGACTGACTACTCCTGGAATAATGATGTTTTTAAAATATTAAATTGATAATTATTTAGTGGGCCTTTTTCATAACACTGACGAGATGGCACCAAAGTCCTAAACCTATCGCTGATGTAAAGATCTATTTAAATAGCTAAATTATGAAGTAATGAGATGATATTACATCATCAACTCCCAAAATCTGACTCCAAAAGCGACTTATGATCCATAAAATTACCTGTATTTTAAATACATAAATTAAATGATGAATTATTACTTAATTTCCTAGTTTAACGTTAAAGAAGTAAGTGTAGTATTAGATGATGTGATGGTCTAGTACAACGGTCTCCCCTAAGGAGCTCAAACCTCTAGTGATTACTGAATACATAATGACAGATTTTCATAATTAATGAGTAAACCTTAAACAAGTGGATGGTCTTTTATGCATGAAGTCTAAATGATTGCTCAATACTGAAGTGACATTGAGTTCTTAATCATAGGTTTGAACAAAAAATGAATGAATAAAAAGATTGTTTCTCATAATTCACCCCTACAGAGGTAACAAAATGATATCAACATTGATTTAAATAAAGAAAGGAAGACAGAAAGAAAGAAAGAAAGAAAGGAAGAAAGAAAGAATTAAAGAAAGAAAGAAAGAATTCACAACATACAAATTAACACCAACAAGGTTGATCCAGACTCCACTCTTCCTGGAGTAGAAAAAGACAGATTTGAATAATGAAATAATCAGATACTTAGATCGTCTGTCACACTTGAGTCACACAAGGTGGCGCCAAACTTCAGGGATCACAGATTATATAATGAAATAATTTAATAATTACATCTTTAAATATGTAAGACGTTGACCTATTTCTTTGTATCATCAATTCCTAGGCAGACATGGCAGCTATGAAAATGTATGCTGTCATCACACATTTTTAAAATGCCATCAGATAATCGTCAGATAATGATACTACTGTCTTGCCTGATGAATTCTGTTGGCCTGACCTCATCACAGGCGCCTGAATCTCTGTTGTGATGTGGCAGGACGTGAGATAATGGGCCCAATCCTGGTGTAGCAATAGTAGCCACAATGATGATAACAGCTGAAAAGATGGCCGCAACAGGGGCATCACCAGCATAGCTGAGAGAGAGATGTTCTTCAGTGTTCTAAGTCGTCATCCATTTGCCAGGTCCCGGTGATGGTGCCGACCTCCTAGTGCCACTCCTTCTTCTCACGGTAGATCACAACCGATGTGAAGATGTGGAGGAAGAGCAGGTAGTCAACACCCAGACTACTGTGCCGGACTTGGTGAAGCATTGTACTTCTTGGAGGGCACCGTGCCACCTTATGGACTCAATCACCCTGCATCCCTCGTACTCTGGGAGATGCATAGATCATTCAGAAAACGCTCTGCCCATGACTACATCTCTCCTAATCTTGTCCCTGACAGATTTTTGCACCCTAAACTTAATCGGTGATGGCACTGTCTGTTGTTTACATAATTTAAAGAATTTAATAAGTCAGTAATAGCTATCTGTCACAATGTATAGGGGATGTACTATTTTTCTGACACGGAAGCATGGCCAGACTCCAGTCATGATGGATGTCATCATCATCAATTGAGTCAATGAATCATAAAATGTAGATATTGCACATTAACTCCACAAGAGGGAGCTTTACAAGTCTCTTCATGGAATGGAGGATTGTTGTTTACATTACTATAAAAACATTTACATTATCTTGGGGATTAACACAGATTGTCAACTTAAATACATTAATTATGTAATTAGATGATCTGTGGCACCAGATTCCAGGTGTCATGGATGATATAATCATTGTTTTATATAATTAAATAATCAAATAATGAGTTCATGTAACATCATCCACTTCACTAAGGTGGCTCCAAACCAGGCTCATGAACGATGCTGTCGTGATTAGTTTAAATATTTTAACTACATAATTGATATTAAGATGGTCTATAATAATTGCCTCCCACTTCGCGTCACCATAATCCACTGATCATTGATTATCTAATGTCCTATATTAATAATCAAATAACAACACAATCAGAAGATGAAATGGTCTGCCATACTCCACACAATTGGCTCTCAGTTGACTCCCACATGATTGTGGGAAACTCCCAGGTTCATCCCTTATTTAATCGCAGAGCATAGTAGTAACATGTTTAAATACTGAACTGTCATTGTGCATGCAGGGTTTTTAGAAGATATCACATATTTAATGTTGGATGGCTGCCTCAAAAGAGATGGAATGAAATCCAACAATCACTAAGTCTACTCTAACAAATGGATTATCACCTTCCTGAAGGAAGTCAAAAAGGGCAAACTCACCTCTTGATGAATAATTGTGAGTCTTATTATCTTTTGTTCCAAAATTTTTCTTCTTAGGAGAGAGAATATTCATAAACAGAAGACCTTGAACAGTTTCTCCACAGAATACGTTCAGTGATGATTAGGTAATCTTGAATTTGGAAACCAGTAAAAGATGTAGGTACACTTCCAAAGGTGTGGCTATGAATTTTTTAGGTGAATAAATGCTGTCATTAAATTTTTAGGAAATTGTTTTCTTGGGAGACTGTAATGTCCCATGTTAAACCATTCTCGAAGCTTTGCTCTGGTCCTTGGCCCATCATACCAGGATACAGAATGCAAGCAGGGTTGCCAGGCAACATTTATGAACCAACATTCTGTCACATTCTAGTGCCCCTCCCCCATGCTAAAAGGAGTATACCCCCCCTCAATGAACTAACCTTACAGCCTCACTGAGTTAGTTTCTCACAAAAACAAAGCAGGGCTCTTTCTTTTGAGTTCTACATATTTACCATTCTCTCAAGCTACAACATGCCTATAGAGACATAAACATGAAAAACGAAAGCATCATTGTGCCATTCAAGTACAATGATGAGTACTTTAAACCTGTTTTCTATGCTTCAATCTTCTAATTTCTACAATGGAAACAATACAATTAATCGCCTCTACTATAATCCTTTTCCCTTTATTGAAAATAAAATAAACTCCTATTCATCCTCTTCCCTTTAGAGGAGCTCGATCCCATGGTTTCTCAGAGTTGTTTAGGTTTGCATTAGGCTGATGTTTAAGGATTTTGAGCAGTGTCTTCTGTTTCTTTCAGTCATTTTGGATTCCTCAATTGACAGTTCTCTATTAATTCCTGTACCCCGCTTTCTAATATGGTTATATTGAGTGATTTATTGTTGGTGGTGTGTCATGGTATCAGCCCGACAGAGTTCATTAGATGAGATTCTCTGATCAGGAGATTATTCAGTTATTCCATTTTTAAAATCGCTGGTCACTGTGTCCTTCATGGGTTAGTTCTGTTGCAACCTCTCAGAAACTGAAGATGCGAAACAGTACAGTTTTTTAAAATCGTGTAATCATTCGATTGTTAAAAATCTACTATTACATAATCAGTAATCACTGTATAAGGCATTGTCCCCCATTCTCTGAAAACTGCTTCTGAAACCGATCTCCTGCTGTGTCAATCCCTCAGCAGCCAAATGACGGATGACACCATCATTAATTACGCAATCAAATAAGTTAATATTTGGATAGTCCTCCATACTTAACACTCATAAGATGGAGCCAAATTCCAGTAATTGTCAAGGAAGTAGTACTTAGATTATTAAATAATGCCACGTGATTAACTCCCATGGTGGAATTTCCTGACTCGAGTCAAAAGAACAACATCTTCATCGATTTAAATAATTAATATATAATGAAATATGTTTGAATAATGACATGGTGGTGCATACTTAAATCCCACATGGAGTAGTCAGAATGATCTCTTCCTGGAATAAAGATGTTTTTAAAAAATTAAATTGATAATTAATTAGTGGGCCAGGGCCAGGGCCAGGGCCAGGGGCCAGGGCCAGGGCCAGGGCCAGGGCCAGGGCCAGGGCCAGGGCCAGGGCCGTGAAATACTGGGCTGATGTCTGAATGCTTCTGGACTGACAGGAAGATCTTGCTGGGATCTGGCACTCTCCATGCGATGCCTCTTTAGCAGAGGCCCTGCTGTGGAGGCTCTTTCACTCATGACTTTCACAATATAATAGACCTCATTGGGAAGATTGATTTCTCTAATTACAATCATGCACATTTGATTTGTATTATATAAAGCAATTAATATTGAAGGAAACTGTTAATACTTTAAACACCTAAGTACCTAGGTTATAGGAATGAGTGCTCACAATATTGTGTATTAACAAGTTAAAATATGTTTGGTTAAAGATTTGATTTAATTTTAGTTATGTAGTGCCAGTGCATGGTTTTTTGTTTGCTCACACTTGTTCACAAGAATGTTAGCTTTTTGGGTTATTTTTGTAGCAGTAACTACAGAATTTTGTCAAAATCCGGACATAGGTCCTTGCAATAAACGTTCATTAATTTTTCTCATTCATATCTCTAAACCTGTCTCTATCATTTCTCTGTCATCTTGATATGAAGTGATAGGGGATAGCTCATGAAAGAGGAAATCAACATCATACAAACAATTTGGTGAAGATTTTAGCCATCATACTTTTCTTTAATTTCAATAATCAATATGATTTTTTTTTTGTGGACCACGGTTCTTACTAATTTCACTACACCCAAAATAAATGACAAACTGTTCAGCCCTTCTGATATAATCTGCAACCCAAGAGAGAGAGAGAGAGAGAGAGAGAGAGAGAGAGAGAAAGACAGAGAAACAGACAGACACACAGAGAAAGAAAGACAGCATGAGGAGTGAGAAATGATGGAGAGGAAAGAGATAATGGGAGCAAGAGAGACGTGAAAGCAAGCTTCTCCACCTTCTGGTTTCACACTCTGTACCAAAGGCACCTCATATAAGACTGGGAAGAAACCTCCCCTATGACTGGTGTCTATGCTTGAAGCTCTGATTGGCTACCAAATCCTGAGTTACAGGACTAAATGAGCAGAAAAGACACAGAACTTGAGGGCAGGTTTGGACCAGGACTACCAAACATTCTAAACTCTTTGTATAGATACAGAAGCCATTAGCGTTCCCACGCAACAACCCAGCCTCCCTAGTTATGCGTATCTTGGTTTAAGTATGGGTTCTTCCTTCTTCCCAGGGATGATATGGAGAGGAAGGTTTCAGGAGTTGGTGGGATCTCTTTTAGCAGGTAGTGTGGTTTACAAGGTTTCCCTTAGCCACCATCCTGTAGACCATCAGCAACTGTTCCTTGAGAGATGGACAAAGTAGGTTGTGCAAAGCTTCAGCCTTAATATTGAGCTGCAGTTGGAGAGAGGACGTTCGAGTCGTGGCAGTGTTTGTTAGCACTGTTCCAAGCCCAACCTTCAGGGTGTCAAGGGGCGCACTCCCCTGGATTCACCTCAGGTCAGACTTCACCCTTGAAACTCCTGCCGTTGTTTCCCCATAGTAGTGGAAAGGGACAAGGTCTCCTGAGAAAATTGGCAGCATTGGGTGATGGAAGGGAGAGTTAGGAGAAAGAGAAGGGGAGAATGGAATGGGAAAGGAGAACAAGAGGCATCAAGAAGACTGAGTTTTGGAAAGAATAGAGGAGAGCAACAAAAGAGATACCATACTAGATGGAAATATAATAGGTGGTAAGAGAAATCTGGCACTAGGAAAATGTCCAGAGGTCTACAAGGATCACCCCAAATAAAAATATAAGCAATAGTGAAGAGACTACCTTAAATGCCCTTCCATATAATGATATTGACATCTACTTTATAGGATATTCTAGAGCCTTCATCCAGTAGTTGAAAGAAACAAGCAGACACCCACAGCTAAGCACTATGTGGAACTCCTGGAATCCAGTTGCAGAGACAGAGGAGTGATAAGTACAGTGATAAGAACAGGTTCGAGATATCCACAGAATCACTTAAACAAAACAGTGCAGAGCTCATGCACCCCAGTCTGACAGTTGGGAATCCATAATATGACTGACCTAAAACCCCTAAAAGTGCATCTCATTTAGAAGGCCTAGTAAGTCTAAGGGACATCTGGCAGTGGAATCAGGATGAATCCCTGATGTATGAAAGGCTTCAGGAACCCATTCCCCATGAAAAAATATTCAGCCTAGACACATGGGGTTGGGCCTTGTCCCTAACCCAAATGACTTTGGGGTTGATGCAGACGTGAGAGGGATAGGAAACAGAGATGGTTATGGTAAAGTAACTTTGATTCTATTTTAACAGAATTCATTAAAATTAATAATAGGTAAAAAGGTGGGGTCAACAAATTAGCTAACATTTGCTGGTGCCATGGCCCTGAAGACCCAGAGCTTTGGGCAAGATTATGGACATTGTCCTGAAGCAGTCACAGACTAACTTTGACTGTTGTATGAACACCATACCCCAGGGACCACTTTCATCTTTGGTGACTAGGAAATCCTGAAATTCCTACCTCCGCTCTCTAAGAACCATTACTAAAGGCTTCTGCCACCATGCCTGGCTTCATCGCTTCAAGTTTACTTAGTGAGACATTAGATGTGATGAATAACATGAAGAATTACACTTAACTGTATAGAAAACATCTTACATCTGTGAACCTGGCTGTCTCCATTACTAGTAATAGACAGAACCCTTACAAGACATTCAGTGAGTTTTACAAGAGTAAATGATAAGGGAAAATAATATTTCCCATATTTGAAAAGACAATGGACTTTGAGGCAGAAAACCTGCATTTGATGGGCACCATCTTCTGTTACTGGAGTTTAGTACCAGAGACTGTTGTCTGGCTACACTAACAACCAGGCTCAGTCACTCATCATAAGTGAGCCAAGCTAATGAACTAACTTCTGTTGACAAGCCAAACTACTATACCAGCACTCTGGATTCAAGGTTAACAGATATCTCTCATGTTCTAGGACAGACTAATCTATAAAGTGAATTCTATTTAAGACAGGATATCACAGTAATACTATTCTTAAAAAGAAGAGAAAAAATACAAAAGTAAAATTAATGAAAATTTAAAGCATCTATATTCAGTTTGAACACTTATGAAAACAAAAAAGAAAACAGTAAATAATCCAAATCAAGGGTCATAATAGACATAGAATGCAAATATATGCAAAACAAAATTAGAAAGCTAAATATGGAATTTTTCCCATCTCTAAAGCACTCCCATATACTCTGCTATAAGGTGGTCATATAAGAAATCAATGTTTCTTTCATAGAGACATTTTTAAGACTCAAGACTTTTTCTACTATGTGATTCCCTGGAAAATGAGAATTTTATGAGTCTATAGTTGCCGTGGTGATAGGCCAAAAGTGGACCTCACAAAATTGACTTATGATCTTCAAACAAATATCATTGTCTAAAAACTGGTAATCAATTTACAGACACACACATACAACAGGATTTGTTCTGTTTCTTTTTCTGGTAAAAATGTCTTTGCCATGATATTTTATAGCATCTTTGCATAGTCCATTTTTAAGGCAGTACTTCAAGTTGAAGCACCCATGGGCAAATAGTGAGAACATGAAGAAGCATGGACTTTGAAGTAATAATTTCTTATATTCACATCCACAGCACAATAAGCTATGTTGTGGAATAATGGCATATGCCACGGGGTTGCTGATGCTGCCTGAGTGAGTTCCAGCATTTTTAAGTTGCAGAACAAACTCAATTCTCCAAGATGTGAGGAACAATGTGTTGTGGACTGGAGTTTGTAGGACTGTAATCAGAAACAGCATCTCAGCCCCATGTCAATTCCTCAGTCACTGAGTGTGGACAATTGGAAGACCAGCTATCATTGATGAAAGGAAGACAGAGACATAATATGATGTCAGGCAGGCAGATTCAGTCAATACTGAAAGCTCCATTTTATTCATACACCAAACTTAAGTAGTCAAACAAAGGTGCGGCAATGGAAGGGGACATCTATTAATAAGTATAAAGGGAAAACAGAAATTGCTTCCACTAATGTTAAAGGTACTCCATAATTGCACATACTATGTGCCTTCAGGCACCCCATTGCTGCACTTCCCTTACTTCTGCGTGGTTAACCTGTCTACTCCCAAATCATTGCTATTTAGATAGGAGATATTCATCATCAAGGCACAGGTGTCCTGTAGCAGGAAAGATAATGTCTTAAGGACAATAGGAGTTATTGGAGCACTTTGAACTCATGACGAGTTGGAACGGATTCCCATGTAGGAGTTGAGAAACTTCTGACTGGAAGAATATATTCCAGGGCTGCCAAAGCCATACAGAAGCCTTGTATGCAAACAGATGATAAGATCTACCTTTAACTGCTTGGTGGCAGTGCAAATGTTTAATCCTAGGACACAGGAGGCTGCCTGATTTTGCTTAGGTTGAGCCCAGCCAAATCCACAGAATGAGTTTAATTCCTGCACAGAAAAACCCTGTTTTGAAAACAAAAAACAAAACAGAACAAAGTCACATAAAGGAACAGATCAACCTTCTGCTGGTAGCCTACATGTTTAAATGGTATTGAAGGAGGAAGCTTTCCCTCTTTGGCTGCTTACCCTAGCTTTGGGTACAAGTTTATTCTTTTACTATGATTAGAGCCTACTTTTTTTGGAATTTTGATGTATAATGACCTGCTCACACATCCATCCTGATAAACTAAAAAACTGCTGTAATCTTCAGATTCCCATTGGTAGGCAACCATTGTTGGACTAAATATATCACAGCTTGTGAGACATCGTAATAAATTCACTTTCTACATATATGGAGAGATTCATCCTACATTCCTTTTCATACAGAGAACCTTCATTACTGCAGTTGGTATTTGTTTTGTTTTATTTTTTTATATGCTTACAGAAGATGTATTCCTCTGTAAATATTCAATTTTCCATGGAGACTATTTTCTCATTATGATGCCTTTGCCAAGTGTTTGCTCTGAATTTCAGGGATAAAATTCTACATACATGGAGCCATCATCCGGCATTCTGACACAAGAAAGATCATTTATCTTTTTTTGAGATGTGGTCCCTTCTTTTCTTTCCTGATTATCTATAGTTCCTGTGACAAACAGGTAAAAAAGCAAATTTAGTTCAACAAAACTCAGTGTTTAACCAAATAACAAATAACACATTTTGCATTCCTAAATCTCTTTGTGGCAGTTAACAAATATTTGGAGCTCCCTTCCAACTTTTTCACCAAGAATCACTCAATCCATTTAAGTAATTATATTTAGCTAGCAACACCATGTCTAGGAGGAAGAAAGGTAAATGCATGTGTACTACAGAATGATAGCACAGTTCAGCTATAGGACAATTGCTATAGAAATGCACATCACTGCTGATGTAGAAAAGTCTTAGTGCTAGAAGGCAATCAGCAACCATTGCAATTAGTCCTTAAGCATTCTGCAACCACCTGGGAGGTGCTTTTTATCACTCAGGCCTTAATAGCTAATCAGGCCCCTTTGTGATGTGCCTGTCAAAAGAAGTGCAGGGCCGTTCTGGTCTGGATTTGAAGAGAAACTACAGCCAGTGGTTTTGAGTGATGTGCTTTGAGGAAGGGCAAACTTTAAAACCACAGCATGGTGAGTGAGGGGCTGCCGTCCTCAGATCGGGTGGTGGGAGATAGTGAGGTTTTGGATCCAGTGTGGTGGATATTCCCTGGATTGGGTGGGAAGCTGCAAGGAGACAACCTGTCCCCTGAATTCTCATGTAGTTCTTGAAATTCCCAGAAGCTAGAGGCAGTCTACCAAATAACTATTCTGTGGTCTGTATCTGCTTTGAATACTGTGAGCAGGGAGGTGTCTATGGAAACCTATTTTAAGTCAACTTCTACATACTTCAGGTGCACCCACTGAAAGCAAGGCAACAAACTTCCAGAGCCCTTTTAGTTAAGAACCTTTTATAAGTTCAGCCGTTTGCATTTTAATTTTATGTGTAAGATCCATGTATTGTTAATTTTCTGCAGGTTGTAAAAGGCATCTCATGTAAGGGTAGCACTTCACTATTGAGCAGTGATCTACAAGAGTAGAATTTGTAACACAAATGATTTACAAATGCTTTTGAGATATTATATCTCATAAAGTAGAATTTAACTGAGGTAGTACTGCCTCTAAAACACACAAAGATAAGTGTATGCTGATCAGTCGTGTTAGAATTTTGAATCCTAGATACACATTTGTTGTCCATGATTTTCCAGACATTTGACTCCAAACCATTACACAGAAGCTACTCCTGTGTTGCAACAGCATCTAGTCCCTTAACCTTATCATACACCTGCCCCAATACAAGCTGCTCAGAGAGATATTACAGTGTCATAAACAACCTTAAATTATATTATATCATATAGTTGCAGTTTTCTTCTCCAGAAAAGCATAGTTCCACCACTGTGGAAATAGAACACCAGATTTTAAAAAGTAAACCAATGATGTATGAGTGGCCTGATAAAGCAAAGCTTTTACTTAGGTCTTCATGCAGGGATGAGAAACATTCTTAGAAGTGATAGTAACAACCAGGGGCCTAGGCCTTGAAAGCTTTTCCTAAGGGCCTGGTGTATTGACAATAATACACAGAACCTCGCCAAAAACCAGGTATTTGCATTGGAGAGCTGGTAATTGTATGGAACAAAGCCTTTGTGGACAGGTTGTTTCAGATATGTAGATATAAACTACATAGAGCTATGGTTCTCAGTCCCAAGGCCACTGTGGGCTTAGTCAGCAATGATCATGAGATATCCTGTATTCCATTGTTTTAGTCGTGTTCTCCTGAGTTTGTCCCATTTAATGGGTTTCTACTTACTTCACGTAAGTGTCCCCTTTCCTTCCATTTCCTCTGTGGAAATAGTATACAAGTGTCTATTCTCCTTAAACTTTTCATGGGACACATCTCCCTATCCCAGCTTTTTTTAAAAAAAAATCTTTTCTACCTTCTACATTTCCTATCTATCACATTTTCCATCACCTTCACCTCAGGATCCTATATATGGAACAGGTCCTTCAGTTTTGGGTATCTGGAGTCCTTTAGGAACAGTACTGGGAACACATTTGCTGTGTAATCCTCCCATCTCCCTACGTAGCTAGACATGCTGTCTCCAGTCTCTACTGAAATTGTTCACTGTGTAAAATGGAGCTTGAAGCATAAGCCATTTAAGAAGGATAGCATATATGAAAAGCAAACTATGTCTAGGCTGGCACCTCTCTGAGTATTTTCCAGAGATAGATATATGTTATGTTAGAAATATTTGTCTTTATGGACCACCTCTGTGGGCAAAGTGATTTCTCCCTGGGAAGGCATATTAATGCTACAACAGATGCATTTGCATCTTGTTAGAAGAATGTTTATGAGATAATACCTCATGTTGATGCAAGTAGCATTGGTTGTACTCAGTTGCTCTCCACACAATGGCCTTGCTGTCTTCTGTACTATACCTTCAAATTTCTTAAATTACTGTAGCGCCTAAGAGATTTAAATTTTCCATTAGAGTCAGGTAGCCAACTATCCAGTGAAGTCACAGGAAACGCATTTCCAAGTGGAGCATTGCTTCTACCTTCAGTGCAGAATAAGGAAAATTGTTTACACTGCAGGAGGATTCAGGGTAAGCAACCAGGTGCTGAATTCACCACTATGAAAAAAGTACATGACTGTGGTAAGGGGAGTGATTTTGTTATTTCCCAGCATGTTTTAATCTGTCAAGTGTTTGAACACAGACCAGAGTATGTAGGTGTACAGTTTGTGAGGGATGAAATGAAAGGCAGGATTGCTCAGTGGCTAGTGTTGCCACTTTTGTGGGTGGAGCTTCTTTCAGTGTCCATCAGTCATCTTGGAGGAAATGGGTGGTGCCAGCAGCTGGCCTGTCTCTCTGTTAAAAAAGCTTTTTAATGAGACATTTTAAATGCCATATTCTCTAGATCTCTGAGCATTTGACTGTCTAGCATACCTTAGTATACAAAATATCCCTGTAATTAATCTGTTTTGACAACTGGATCCAAGCTGAGCGGCTGTGGAGGGATATTTTACTTAGGGCCCTGCAGCCTGACTGTAACTGGTTTTTACTTACTAGGTTACACTTATAACCATAGAGGACAAAGAGGTAGAGAAAAACTCCCTGTGATAATAGAGGCTTAACCTTAATAAACAGCTCACAGGAAAGACTGGTTGGCATAAATATTTTGTTATCTTGAAATAGACATTTATAACCTTAAATGTTTACCACCATTCAAAGGCACATAGCAATATAGAAATATTTGAGACTTAGTACAATTGAATTTAAGTTGTATGAAGTTAGCTTACATTTACATAAAGTTAAATTTAAGTTAAATGTACAGATATATTAAACAGGACTGTGTAAAATTGAGAAGGACTTGAATGTGAAGCTATGTATGACATTTTGAAAAAAAGAAATTAGAAACAAAGAATAAAGAATAAAGCAAATAAAAGAATAAAAGCAAAAGGTAAATGAATTACCAGTTCTGTTGGCGGCAGAAGCTGGCTAGACTCCCTGTGCCTAGGTGGCTGGTGTAGCAGAGGGAAGAACCATGGGGGGGTCAGGCTAGGCCACGATGTCAAAATGGCAGCTGCCATAAACATATCCCCAACAGCTGGCAGAAATTATAATATTTTGAGATTCAATTTTGTCTTGAGTAGATGCTGCCTCAGCCCAGCCTACTGCCCTGAGACAAGCAGCAGCTCCGGTGGGGAGGAGAGTTTTAGTGTGGCAGAAAGAGAACAGAACCAAGTTGAGGGTAAGAGTTTGTTTAGCAAAGAGATAGAAAAACCCTCCTTCCATCTACCTGTTCGCTGGCAGTAATTTGAAAGATCCTGTAAAATATCTGGATCTAGAGAGCTGTTATGTGGCCAATTTGAATTTCCTATGGGATATCTAGGTTACTAGGTTCCTAGTTAGCCACAGCCACTATGTCTCTAGTTAGCTACACACAATATATCAATACTTACCCACCCATACTAAGTCACTAGTCAGCCAATTCACTAGCTAGCCAAAAACACCAAGAAAATAGTCAGCCACACACACACTGATATAGTAGTTAGCCATTCTCCTATGTATTTTTATGTATTTAGTCAACTACACACCTAAGTCACTAGTTAGCTACAAAGACTAGGTCACTAGTTATCCACACACATTAAATCAGTAGTTAGACACACACACTATGTCAGTAGTTAGACACATACTAAGTCTGTCTAAAAGAAAAACAGCTAACACTAAGGTGGTCCCAGGACTTGGGAATCAGGCCTTTAATCCCAGCAGTAGGGATTTGGAGATAGGAGTGACATGGATGGACAGAGAGAGGAAGATATGGTAGAGGAGACAGAAGAACATGCATTGAGATGATTTTGTTCGAGCAATTAGCCTGAGGGATCGAAGAGATAGCAGTCAATCTGAGGAGGCAGTGTGAGGACAGGAGCACATGGCTGGTCTGAGAATAGGTAGAAAAAAGAACTCTAGTAGCCAGATGCTCTGAATCTGTGATCCTTCAGTTTTCACCCTCCCCTCCCTAATAGGTTACTGTGAGTTTTTACTAGTAAGATTAGAACTTGTGCTGGAAGTGATGTTCTCTCTTTGGAAGTGTGATATTTCAAAGTCAATAGAGGTAAAAATTTTAAATTATTAAAATATTAAATTTATTTTTTTGAAAATTACATTGGTATCTTTTTAATGTTTTTAATTTTTTAAAAAAATTAAACATATCAAACCAGTTCATTCCACCTCACCCCCACCCTCCTTCTTCCCCTCTCTCCCAACTTCCCGAGCCCACGACCACTCTCCCCTCCCATCCAAGGACACTATACACATAGGGTGATGCCTTCCAGGAGAGGTCATATAAATCTTTCAAGTCATTTGAAGTAGGGACTAAAATATCTCTCCTGTCTCAAGGTTAATGCATTATACCTCCATGGGGATATTCCCCCAAAGTCTTTTTAGCAACAGGGATGTTTCCTGATTCCACTGTCTGAAGTCCTTTAGACTGCACAGGACATTTAGCTTAGACCCATGTTCAGGGGTATCGCGGTTAAATAAGGATCAGGATAAACAAATAGGCTGAATTGATGTTGATTTAGGGAGAAATAACTTACAACCTAGACAGATAAACACCAGGAAATTCAACCCAATCCTCTCCTGTCCGAGTCACGCCAGCAAGAGAGCTTTTACCGGCTCTCCCTCCGACTTCCTTCCACAGGTTACTTCAGCCCATGGCTTCACCCCCCAATGGGCGTGTTCAGTGCCACAGAAGGACTATCTCACTACAATTCCCCTTTTATTCTAAAGAAAAGATTTAGGCTTAATACAAAACTATATACAAAACAGTGAATAACAAGTGTGCTCTAAGAAAAGGAAAATCGAGTACAAAATGACCTACATATCTAGTCCTAGGGTAAGGGCATAATGGAGTTTACAACAGAGTTGTCCTAAGCTGGAAAATGTAAGTCTAGTACCTAATATATTTAACTAAGAAGAGAGAATAATAGTTGTGATAGTTTAATCTTCAACCCCATCAAGACCTGAGAAGGAAATTAACAATACTAGAGTAGACAAGAAATGCGGATGGACAACTTCCAAAAGGTGCAGCAAGGACAGAAACAGCAACCCACCTGAACAGTCACACTAGGTCTCACAGCAATGTAGGTACATCCAGTTTTGGCTAAGGCCAAGAGAACTTGACAGACCACAACAGTTATTAAATATGAATCACAGTTAACACTATTTAGTCCATTAACATTTAGCAAGATTAAAAGAAACTATTCTATTATCTATCTTAAATTTGTGAGTCTAAAGTCCTATATGTAACTTATCTTTAAGCATAACTAAGGAAAGCTATAACCATAACTGTCTTCAACTCCTTCAAAGACAACAGAAGGATAATATATAATTATATATATAATATATAAGCTCTATAAGTTTTGACTATTATAGGTAACTATGTAAAATCTGTACTAAATTATACATTACATTTTTAAATGAGCTATATAAACACAATACATAAACAAGAAGAGAAATATACATATCACAACATTGATCTTAAATTATATCAATAAATGAAAATCCATTCCAAAATGAAGTATTCATATCTATACCATAATCCCCTTTTTACCTTTAAAAAGATATTGGTTGTGATCATTAACCATTTATAACCAAATCCCTTTAAATGAAAACAAACATTTATAAACAATATTTGGGAATTTGGGCATCGTTCTTTCCAAACTACTTCTTGCTGACAGAGGGCGCTGTCATGGGGGATACTGAGAAGATGCAGAAATCTTGGCTGTAGTCTGCAAGGCTGCTTTGTTTAAGCTGTTTTGAATGTTAGATCACCAGAAACTCTGTTTCAGGGGGTCTGGCTTGATCAAACCACATTAGTCTGTAAGGAATACACAGTTTTTTATTTTCTGTGGAAACAAAAGTAGAAATCCTTTTCCCCAGTAACTTGTCATTGAACTTAAATTTTTGAGTCAAAGCATTTTTAAAATATATAAATTGAATTAATCCACCAGTATTTCCTTTAACAGTTATTGTTTCCTCAGCAGTCAAACAATGCAAAGACAGTGTAATACCATACAGTATCCAGATTCTCTCTGAGCTTTTCATCTTTACGTGGCTTTATTATTACTCCGTTTCTTTTACTTTTTATTTTTTGAGGCAGGGTTTCTCTGTGTAACTCTTATCTGTCCTGGAATTCACTCTGCATACCAGGTTTACTTTGAAATCACAGAGATCTGCTTGCTTCTATCTCCCAAGTGTTGGGATTAAAGGTGTGTGCCACCACACCCAGTTCCTCTTTGTCTCTTAAAAACCATTTTTTTCCCAAGCCTGCATATATTTTAAAACACTTTAAACCTTTAGAGGTTTTTCTTAATATGAATCTGTCTTTACTGTAAATGTTTATCTTTTTTTGGCCATGAGTCTTTATCTGTTAAACAAAAACATTGTTAAAATGAAAGTCTTTGTTGTTTCTGCAGCGGTTATCAAAGATGGTGGTGAGTATTTTACTGCCAGCAGTGAGAACTGTGCTCACTGCCTTAGTCTGCATGCTGCCGGCTTGGAGATGTGATCACTGCCATTGGAAGCTCTCATACACACCAATAAATTGTTAGCAGTGCTTCTTCATAGCTGTGCGGATTTTTTGCCACTTATGCTGAGTTAGGAATCTTCCCTTAAAGGAGCAGCACGAATATCTGCTTGTCTCTTGCAAAGCAGAGTTCAACCGAGAAAAATGCTGCTACCAAGAAACCTTGCTTGTCTCTGTTCTTTTGTTTCTAAAACCCTTTTTTCAGCTTTTGTTAAATTTTAAGTGGAAGTTCTTACTAGTCACGTGGGCATCATTTGTAAGGAGTATGGTTTTTCTGCCCGCCACCTGGTCTTGTCCTGCTGCCACGCTGCCAGCCCCAAATAACGCACAGAGATTCTGTATTTGATATTATGCTGTTTGCCAGGTGCTAGTTTCTTATCGGCTAGCTCTGTCTTAATTATTAACCCATTTCTATGTATTTCCATGTGGTCTTACCAGGGAGAGGCGGCTGGCGGTTCTATTCTCTCCAGGCTTTCCATCCTGACTCCTCCTTACTACTTCCAATTTCCTACCTGTCTCCTAGTCCCTCCTATCTTCCTTTCCAATTGGCCAACAGTGCTTTATTTATTAACCAGTATGAGAAACATATACAGAATGACTCCCATCATCTCCTCTTTTCTGTCTAAATAAAAGGAAGGGTTTTAACCTTAACATAGAAAATATATAACATAACAGTTATCAAATAAGAATCACAGTTGACAATATTTAGTCCATTAACATTTAGTAAGATTTAAGAAAATATTCCTTCTTCTATTCTATCTTTGTGAGTCTAAAGCCCTATGTGTAACTTATCTTTAATCCTAAGTAAAACTACAACCATAACTATCCGTCTTCAACTCCTTCAAAGACCACAGAAAGATAATATATAAGCTCTAGAAATGATAGAGACAACTGAATGCCTGGTCACCCAAAGTTCTTTTGTAATCTTTCATCTTCAGCCCATAGGCCATCGTGTGTCTGGCAGACTCTTCAGCAAACCAGGAAACTTTGTATGGCAGTTGGTCAGTCATTTTCCTCTGTGTCCTGCAGACTGTCTGGCAGACTCTTCCATGAAGCAGGAACTCTATAGCAATGTCCATCTTGCATCTGCAGTCACTTTTCTATCTAAATAAAATCCCACTTCTGACACCAGATATCGTGGTTAAATAAGGATCAGTATAAACAAATAGGCCGAATAGATGTTTATTTAGGGAGAAATAACTTACAAACTACACAGATAAACACCAGGAAATTCAACCCAATCCTCTCCTGTCCAAGTCACACCAGCAAGAGAGCTTTTACCGGCTCCCTCCGACTTCCTTCCACAGGTCACTTCCGCTCATGGCTCCACCCCCAATGGGCATGTTCAGTGCCACAGAAGTACTATCTCACTACACAGGGGTCTGTGTCAGTCCCATGTTGGATTCCCAGCTATAAGTCTGGAGCCCCATTAGCTCCTCCTTGTTCAGGTCAGCTGTGTCTATGTGTTTTTGCAGTGTGGCCTTGTCCTACCTCATCTGAATTCCAGTTTTTCTCAGTGTATAGTTGTGCATGTATGCTTCTGTTTCCATCAGCTACTAGATGAGGGCTCCATGATGGTGGATAAGTTAGTCGTTGATCTCATTGTCAGGGAAGGGAATTTATGGTAGCCTTTACACTGTTGCACAAATTGTTGGGGTCACTCTTGTAGGACTCTGGACATTTCTCTAGGTTCAGTTTCCTCTTCTAACCTATAATTGCTCCCATTTTTATAGTCTCTATCTCTCTTGTCCTCTCCTACCTATCCTCTTCTATTCTCTTCTCTTCTCATCTCTTCTCATGTCCATTCTTTTTCTGACCAAATCTTCCTAGTCCAATGTTCTTTACTCTCCTACTTCTTTCCTTTTGCTAGTTCACTCTCCACTCAAAACCCCCCAAATCCCATATGCTCTGGGGACCATGTCCCTTCCTGCTTCTATGAATGACCTCATAAGAAACTCTTAGAATACTCCTTGTATCCTAGTTTCTCTGGCAGTGTAATTTGTACGGTGGTTATCTTTTGCACAATGTCTAAAATCCACATTGGAATGAATACATACCATGTTTATCTTTCTGTGACTGGGATACCTCATTCAGGATGGTTTCTTCAAGTTCCATCCACTTGTGTGTGAGATTCAAGATTTCATTGTCCCCCCCCCAGGAACAGAGTAGTATTCCATTGTGTAAATGTGGCACATCTCCTTTATACATACTTCAGTTGAGGGGCATCTAAGTTGCTTCCATGTTCTTGCTATTATAAATAATATTGCTATGAATATATGTGAGCACAAGTCTTGGTTCCATGGATGTGGATCATTTGTGTATGTGCATAAGAGTTAGGTTACTGGGTCCTGTGGTAGACTGATTCCCATTATCCTGAGGAACAGCCATGCTAGTCTGCAAAATGGCTCTTCAAGTTTACAGATCCACCTGCAAAGCATAAGTTGTCATTGCTGTTTCCAATTTTAGCCATTCTGACAGCAGTAAGATGGTATCTTAAAGTTGTTTTAATTTGTATGTCCTTGTTAGCCAAAGATATTGAACACTTTCTTAAGTGTGTTTCATCATTCCCCCTATTTAGAGTTCTCTATTCATTTCTATACCCCATTTCATAGAATTATTTGGTGTTTTGTTGACTAGTTTCTTGAGTTCTTTGTATATTTTGGAGATCAGCCCTTTGTCGGATGTAAGATTGGTGAAAATCTTTTCCCAGTCTGTAGGCTGCCATTGGGTCTTGTCCACTGTGTTCTTTGCCTTAGAGAAACTTCTAAGTTTCAATAGGTCCCATTCATTATTTGTTGATCTCAGTGTCTATGCTTCTGGAGTTATTGTCAGGAAACTGTCTCCTGTACCAATTAGTTCAAGAGTACCTCTAATTTTTTTTTTCCTAAGAGGTTCAGTGTGGATGAATTCATGGAGGGATCCATTTGTACTTGTGTTTTGTACATGGCTATAGACATAGATCTATCTTCATTCTTCTATATACAATCATCCATTTGTACCAGCACCACTTGTTGAAGATGCTTTCCTTATGCCATTGTACACTTTTAGCTGTTTTGTCAAAAGTCAGGTGCTCATATGTGTGTGGGATAATACCAAGATTTTCTATTAAATTTCATTGAGGTACTTGTCTATCTTTGTGCTAATACAAGGCTCTTTTCACAACTAAAGTTCTGTAGCAGATCTTAAAGTCAGGGATGATGATGCCTCGTGAAGTTCCTTTTTTATACAGGTTGTTTTGGCTATTCTTGTTCTTTTGTTTTTCAATATAATGTTGATTATTATCTTTTCAAGGTCAGTGAAGAATTGTGCTGGCATTTTATTAGATATTGAATTGAATATGTAGATTGCCATTGGCAAAATTGCCATTTTTACTATGTTTATTCTACCTATCCATGAGATTGGGAGATCTGTACATTTTCTGGTGTTTTCTTTAATTTCTTTTTGTAAATACACAAATTACTATTATATAGGTCTTTCACTTGTTTGATAAGTGTTACCCCAAGGTAGTTTATGTTGTTTGTGGCTATTGTACAGGGTGATGTTTCTCTGATTTCTTTATTAGCCCCTTTGTTGTCTGAATATAGAATGGCTACAATTTTTTTTAGTTTATCTTGTATGCTGAAACATTGCTTAATGTGTTTTTCAGCTGTAGGAGTACCATGGTAGAGTTTTCTGGTTGCTTATGTAAACTATCATATCTTCTGAAAATAGAGAAAGATTGAGTACTTCCTCTCAATTTGTATCCTCTTGATATCCTTTTCTTGTCTGATTTCTTTAGATAGCACTTCAAATACAATAATGAAGATATGTGGAGACAGAGGGCAGCCTAGTCTTTCTACTGATTTTAGAGGAATTGCCTTAAGCTTCTCTACATTCACCTAGATATTTTCTCTGTGTTTACTACATATTGCTTTTATTATGTTTATATAAATTCCTGTTATCCTTGATGTCTACAAGACCTTTAACATGATAGGATGTTGAATTTTTTCAAAGGTTTTTTTCTACATCTAGAGAGATGATCATGTGATTTTTCATTTTTATTTTGCTTATATAGTGGTATAGTTGAAATATTTTCATATGTGAAGCCATCCCTGCTACCCAGGGATGAAGCCTACTTGATCATAGTAGATGATTTTTCTGATACATTCCTGGATTCAGTTTTCCCATATTTTCTTGAGTATTTTTGCATCAATGTGCAGGAGGGATATTGTTCTGTAATTTTCTCTTAGTTGTGTCTTTGTGTAAATGGGTATCAAGTTGATTGTAGCCTTAAAAAGTGTTTTGTAATGAAACTTCTGTTTCTATTGTGTGGAACAGTTTCAAGAGTATTAATATTAGCTCTTCCATGAATTTTCTGTAGAATTCTTCACTGAAGAAGACATCTGGCTCTGGGATTTTTTTATGTTGGAAGGCTTTGTATGATTGCTCCTACTTTGTTAGTTGCTATAGGTCAATATAAGTTGCTTGTCTCATCTTGATTTAATTTTGTTAAGTAAGAGTTATCCAGAAATTTGTTCATATCCTTTGAATTTTCAAATTTTGTGGAGTATAAGTTTTCAAAATATAACATGAAAATTGCCTGGATTTCCTCAGTGTCTACTGTTCTGTACCCCTTTTTGTTTCTGATTTTGTTAATTTCCATTTTTTCTCTTTGCTTTTTGATTAGTTTGGATAAAGGTTTGTCTCCCTTGTTAATTTTCTGAAAAAAAAAAAAAAAGCAACTCGTTATTGCATTGATTTTTTTTCTTTGTATCGTATTCCTGCTTTCTACTTTATTGTTTTCAGCCCAAAAATTGATAATGGGGCCTACTCCTGAGGGTTAAGTTTGCTTCATTTGTGTCCTAAGGTTTTCAGTTGTATTGTTAATTCTTTAATGTGTCTCTCATCCGTTTTCTTCATATGGGAACTGAATGCAATCAACTTCCTTCTAAGCAGTGATTTCAAGGTGTCCCATAAATTCATGTATGTTGTATCCACAACCTCATTGAATTTTAGGAATTCCTTAATTCTTTTTTTTCTTCTTAGACCCAAGTTTGTTGAAATTGAGCATCATTCAGTTTCTATGAGTATATAGGGTTTCTGTGATTTGTTGTTGTTTTTATTGAATTCAAATTATAAAGCATGGTGGTCTGATAAGATACAGGGTAATATTCAAATGTTTTTGTATCTGGTGAGTATTTTTATGTTGCCTAGTATATGGTCAATTTCAGAGAATGTTCCATGGAGCAGAGAAGAAGTTATATTCTTTTTTGTTTGGATGGAACGTTCAATAGGTGTCTGTGAAAAACAATTGAGAAATAACTTCTGTTAGTTCTTTTGTTTCTTTGTAAAGTTTCTGACTTATGGTCCTGTCTAGTGGTGAGAGTGGGGTGTTGAAGTCTCCCACTCTTAGTGTGTGTGGTTTTATGTGAGGTTTGAATTTTAATACCATTGCTTTTACGAATGTGGGTGCGTTTGTATTTGGGGCATAGAGGTGCAGAATTGAGGTTTTGTGCTTAGGATTTCTCCTGTGATGAATACAAAATGACTGTTTTCATCTCATTTTATTGATTTTGGTTTGAAGCCTAATTTGTTAGGTATTAAGGTAGCCAAACCTGCTTGCTTCTTGGGTCCAGTTGATTGGAAGATCTTTTTCAAGCCCTTTACCCTGAGTAATATCTACCTTTGAAGCTTAGATTTGTTTCTTGTGTGCAGCAGAAGGATGGATTCTGTTTCTGTATTCATTCTGTTAGGCTTTCTCTATTTATTAGTGAGATAATACCATTAACATTGAGGGAAAGTAAGGGACATTGTTAGTTAATGATTTTTGTTTATGATTTGATGTTGGCAGTGGTTTTGTGTATATATTTACTTTGCTTTCCCCTTGGATTCTTTTGAAGTTAGATTATCTATTTCCTATGGGTTTTTGAGCTGTGGACATGCCACAGGCAGAGCATGATGTGGAGCCAATCCAGGGAATTTCCAGGTTAGGGTGTGGGGGGAATTTCCCGCAAATTTTTCCCAGACTCACTCTAGCAGAATCCTGGCAATCGGGGTCATAGATCCTGGTACACAGAGTTTCAAGTGGTTCCTGCACGGACAGGCAGATCTAGCCAGGGCCTGACACTCTCCTTCTGAATCCTCTCTAGCAGAGGCCCAGCGATGGGAGGCAAGCATCCAGCACCAAGGACTCAGGATGGTGGCAATGATATGTGGATCTAGCTGGGGCCTGGCATTCTTCACGTGAGGCCTCTAGCCAATGATGGTATCTGTTTTTCTAGCTTTTTTCTTTTTAATATTTATTTATTTTTTGAGACCCCATTTTTTTGTGACTCTGCTGCTTGTACCACAACTATATCTTGTATACCATGCTTGTCTTGAACTCACAGAGATAGGCTTCCATCTGCCTCCTGAACACTAGCGTTAAATGCATGTGCCGCCACCACCCAGCTATTGGCATCTTTTAAAATATGTTCTTTAAACACATTACTGCTTGTATCTCTGTGCTGCTGCTCTCCTATGTTTCTTAGATTTTATTTTTCCATTCCTTTTGTCAAGTGATGTTTATTATTGATTTCTGAGTAGAGCAAAGTTTTTTTTTAACTTTGGGTTGTCTTATGCTGTATAATTGAGAATTGTTTTGAACTCCCAATCCTGCTTCTCACGTACAGTGCTGGGAAGAAAAACCTACACTTCCTTCCTGCCTGGCCCTTGACTGGTAAGTGAGAAGGAAAGTAGACCAGAAAATGAGTGATCTCCCAAGATCTCTGATTAGGGTGGGGACTTATATATGAAGAGAGATTTGTGCAAGGATCGAGTTCATGATCCACTTGGATACTAGTGGAGTCACAGTGCAGAATGGGAGAGAAAGGATATAAGCTGAGATTTCCTCCTTCAATGATAGTTGAGGTGAGCAATGTGGAATCAGTTAATCATTTCTACATAATCCATAATGTTCCCGGTGGGCAGTTTCTTGGAATCCCCAGATGAGGGCTATCAAGAATCTGGATAGAGGAGAGACCTTATCATGAAGAAAAATTGCTATAGTTAAAGTATTCAGCCAAAACGTGTCTGGGTGAACTATTGTGGACTATGTAACAGGGCTGATATTTTTTTGTGGTTTTGGATGTACAGTCTGAGAGAAAATGTTTGAAAAATCCTTGGTGTTCCCTATTGAAACCACATGGAGCTATGCTTATTAGGCCAATGGACACTGTGGCCTTAGTCAGTAATGTTAGTGGGATTGCCTGTTTTCCCCCCTGTACTCCACTGCTTGAGTAGCCTTCTGAGGTTGTCCTATCGAATGGTAAATCCTGCTGACTTTTTAGAAGTCTATCGTTTCCTTCCATTTTCCCACAGATGTAGTATACAAGAAGCTATTCCTCATGAGAAGCTTACTTAGAATAACACATGGATTAACCAGTAACTCCCTGCACCAGCTTTAATCATTTCTTTGTTCTCCCTTCCCTACATTTCTCATCTTCTAACACTTCTCCCTCCAGATCTGCTGTTCGAAGTTACTCCTATACTATGAAATATTATGGTGCTATCTTTTCTGTTGAAAGCTTACATTGCCTTACTGGCCCGACTTGCAGTATCTGTCTCCTAAAACAACTAAGGCTATTTATTATTGCACCAATAAACTCTGTCTCAAAAAAAAAAACAATAACAACAAAAATAACCATCTGTTGTAGGTTCTTTCCTTTTTGATCATTACCAGAAATGAACACAGTTTGCTATACAGACATATTTCTTTACTTATTTCTTAATTCTGTGGCAATGTCCTTATGTCCTCTTGATTATCCCTGCTTAAACTACATGATTGGATGCCCTCAGTGGAATTTTTGGGACCAAGCTTCTTAAAAGCTTTATTTTTGGATACCAATTATTTATACGGATATGTTTAATAAACAGAACTCATTAATTAGTAATATTGCTCATTAAATTAAAATATAATTCTCTGAACGATTGCAGAATATTACCCCCATTTGCATAGAGAAATCTAGACCATGTGGTGTCTCTTTTTGAAACAAATATCAGTCACTGCAGGGTCAGAAGCACAACAGTTTAGGCATCCTTTTGAGATAATTTTGTAAGAATCTGTGTGTATAAGTTCTGAGCACATAGAGTCATCGGTAGCTGCGTAACATTACACAAAAATCTCAGGTTAAGTGGATGAATATTTCTTGTTTTTTTTTTTTTTTTTTTGACAAAAAGTTGATGGTGTTTACCCCTCTTATTTTTTTTCTCTTCCTCCCCTTTGTCCTTTCCCTAATATTGTACACCTCTAGATCACTGAATGGTTGTTGTAGGTGTAGAAGCCATGCTGTATCAATATATGTACTATATGGTTTTCATAATCCTATTGGGATTCTAACTGGTTCCCATTTGCATGAATCTTTGTAATCAGATATCATTTTATAGGGTGTTAGAAATTTAGTTTTCACTGTATTTGAGTCATGTTGCAAATTTTCCTTATACAGAATATGCATACTAATGCATCATGTTCTCAATGATTATAGTTTAATTTTTATTTATGTACTCTGTTTTATTCTTGTTGTTTTCAATCTGGAAATCACATTTACTGTTTTGCTCAGCACATATTCTACTTGAGGATGACCTGAGTAAGATTCCAAAACCCAAAATTCTAGGCTCAATACAATGTCACCTCCAGATGCAGGGTATCTGACAATCTCTACTATGGTATGTAATAATTACACATGGGAAACATCTTTCACACACAATCCAAATATATAAAAACTGGGAACGAATTTGTTTTCAAAATCTTTGTTATTGAAGCAGAAAGACCCGCTGAGGGAGTGGACCCTCACGCCCCAACTCAGGAAAGGTAGTCCCCCCAAATCACTCATAAGAAGCGGTCTTGATGAAAAAGCATGAGGTCTTTTATATTCCAGTGCACTGGGGTCCACAGCCATACTCCATGTGGGGTAGAGGACTGGGAACCCTGGGTACATGGTTCATATAGCTTTTATAGGGTTACAAAAAAGCCCATGCATTACAAACCAATCATCTCATAGCATCCAGTGCAGACCAATCAATTTGAACTATTCAAGCCTGGGGTTAGCCCAGGAAGTCTGCCTTTGCTAGGGCTTCTGGGTAGTGTGACAAGGTTTTCTTCCTGTTCTCATTCACTCACAGGTGCTGTCGATAAACCACCTTGTTGTAAACAGTCAAGAATGACCTTTTGCCTTCTCACTGCTAGGGGGCAGAGCCTAGGAAATATTAGGCTAAGATTTTCCATCATTACAAAGCAACAATGAGAGCAAAACCAGTCTCTTTTTGTGGATGATTCTAATAAAATTTGTTTCTATTTTAATTATTTTTAATTTGTTTTCATTTTACATACCAATCCCTCCTTCCCACTCTTCTTCCACAACTACTCTCCCTTCCTTGCAACTTTTAATAGTCAGAGATGGTAAGGCCCGCATTCAGGAGTCAACAAAGTCCAGAATACAAATCTGACGAAGAACCAAGCCTCTCTATCTTTTATCTCAACTGAGAAAAGTATCCCACTATAAGGTGTGAGCTCCAAAAACACTGTTCAAGGAACTGTGTTGGGTACTGGTTTCACTTCAAGGGGCCCCTAACAGATCAAGTCACCTAAGTGTCAACCACATTCAAAGGGTCCAGTTTATTGCCTTGAAGGTGCCCTAGCTGTCACTCCATACTCTGTGAGTTCCCACTAGTTATAGTAGGTGTGGTGTGTCCTTGTTGGAGAGGGCTTTCCCTGTTAGAGGAAGCATATCACGGTAGAGTCAGGTGTTGATGTTTCTTATTCTCAGAATGATGCACAGTGTGTCAGACAATGCCCTGTTACCTCTGAGTCATGCTGTAAGGACTCTAACCTCTAGGACTGCAGCAGCCTCCATGCTGACATGTCCCCTCCCATAACAGAACCTCTGAAATTTTAAGTGTGACACTGCAATTAAATATTTTCCTTGTAAGTGTTGCCCTGACCCTTCTGTGTCTTTACACAGCAATGAAAACCTAACAAAGACAGAAGTTGGTTCCAGGACCTGGGTTATTTCTATGATAGACTCTCCCTATCATACAATTTATATCTGATGTGTTCTCAGTAGTGTTGTTCTGGTAGCTTGCCTCTCCCTTTATGTCTGTTTATTGGGATTTCTTTCTCAGGGTATATGTAAGTTAAATGGCCAAAGAAATGTTGCATGTGGACCTCTAATTCAGTTTACTTTTAATGTGACTGGGTGAATGCATCATAATGTACATGTGTAAAATAAGTGAGGGAAGCACCAAGGATTATATGACTATATTGTCAAAGACGTTTACATTTACAATGTGAGAATTATACTTCTTTGTATTATTTTAGGATGCAGTGACCTATGATGATGTGCACATCCACTTCACTGAGGAAGAGTGGGCTTTCCTAATCCTTCTCAGAAGTATCTCTACAGAAATGTGATGCTGGACACCTACAGGAACCTCACTGCTACAGGTAAGACTGAATTTTCTTTCATATTTTAAAATAAGGGACCAACTGTTTCTTGATTATTGATACTATTCTGTAATTTGATTAAGAAAAGGGAAAATTGGGTGAATGAGGCATGGTTCTAAGGTTCATTGAAGTTATTACTTAAATTTTGTACAATTTGCAAGAATACATCATATATTTTCTGTTATTTCAGGCTATATTTGGGATAACCATAATACGAAGGATCATTGTCAAACTTCTAGAAGACACAGAAGGTAAATTTTCATGTGCATATTTATGCAAATTTGGCTCTGCAGATATTTTAATGTATCCTGGAAATTTTATTGAAGAGTCACACTTAAAAAATTAAAAAGATTAAGAAGAGCAACAGTGAAAATAAGTGTAGTTTAAAGTACAGTGATGATTGTCATTTTCTCACAAAACCCTGTCCCTCAGTGAAAGGTAGCTCTTCTGTGTTTGCAAGGCATTTGTGTAAAATGAGAAGGAAACTATCTCTTAACATATATCACCCTTTGAATTATAGCACCCGGATATCTTTTCTGTAGATATGCCAGTCTGTTTAGTTTCATTCTATTCAGATATTTTAAACAGTATACATGTTCAATAAGTGACAAGTATATGTCCAAGAACTCCTAAGAAAAAAGTCTATAGTTAAGCAGGCATTTCTTATCTATTTGTGACTTTGCTGTGGATATTGAAAGGGTCAGTTTATGAGTGTCAAGAAGGTTGTTACGGAGAAACCTTAAATTTGATTTGAAGATAGTCAAAGTGTGAATGCTATGTGGAAACCTTTTATTTGTTTTCTTAGTTTCATAAGCATATCATATGTAGAGTAGTGTAGTTGTGGCCCATACCTTTAATTCAAACATTCATGATCAAGAGCAAGGTGTATCCCTTAAGTTTGTGATCACCCCAGTCTACAAAGTGAGTTCCAAGATAGTTAGGTTTACACAGAGACATTCTGTATTAGAAAATGCAGGGGGGGGGAAAGTATTTAGTTTACTCTAAATACAAGCCATGTGAATTTAGAATGTGTAAAGAAGCACCGTACCTCTCTTAGGACAGTGAGAAGAAATGAAAGATATTTAGTAGCCCCCTCTTTGAGGATATGTGTTGAGTGTGAAACAACTTTCAAATTTATCAGTATTCCTAAGTCATCTGAAAGATACCATCAATTTACACTGTAGTAAATCCATATGACAGTTGGAATGTGTGAATGCTTCCATTTATACTGGTATATTTAGCCAATGTAGTATGCTTTCTATGAAGGAAAAACTGATAAATAGTATAAATATGGCAAAGCTCTGAATCATTTCAAGTTTTTATCTATGGGAGTTTATTAAATAGATGCCATAATTGAGGGCCATGAAATAAAGCTCTTACTCTGAATCCACAGGTATCTTCAATGAAAACAAAACAATACAACATTAGAGAAGCATTATGAATTTATAACTCAAGATCTGATTCTTGTTTACAATTAGACCAATTACAACTTTATTTTATACATGTACTAACTTTATTTAGTATCATGCATGTGGTAAAGTTTTCCATATGCTAATGATCTTTGCAGGAATCAAAGAAGCCATAAGGGAGTGAATCCTGTGAATATACACAATGAATGTGTGAAAAACTTTGTTGGTTACAGGCATCTTCAATGGCTTGAAAAAAATTCATACTGGAGAGAAACTGTATAGAAGTCTAGAGTGTGGTGAAGTCTTTGCATATCACAATTTCCTTCTTCTCAATGAGAGTGCACACATGGTAAAAAACACCTATGAATGTAGTCAACGTGGTAAAACATTTGCAAGACATACTATGCTTAAAAGACATCTTAGAACATATACTGGAGGGAAAATACAAGACTATAATCTATGTGGCAAATGTTTTTCACAATACAGTTATACAGTATGTCATAAAAGAACACGTATTGGAGAGAAACCCTATGTATGTAACCAATGTGGTAGGGCATTTTCACAAGTTAGTACGCTACAATCTCATCATAGAACACATACTGGAGAGAAAACCTATGTATTTAATCAATGAGGTAGAGCGTTTTCACGTGCCAGGAATCTCCAGTCTCATCATAGAACACATACTGGAGAGAAACCCTATGTATGTAATCAATGTGGTAGGGCATTTGCAAGTAATAGTCATCGTAAAAGACATATAAGAACACATACTGGAGAGAAACTCTATATATGTAATCAATGTGGTAGAGCGTTTTCATATGCCAGTAATCTCGAGTCTCATCATAGAACACATATGGAGAGAAACCTTATGGATGTAATCAATGTGGTAAAGCTTTTTCACAATGCAACAATCTGGTATGTCATAAAGGTACACATACTGGAGAGATACCCTAAGAATGTAGTCAATGTAGTAAAGCCTTCACAACATATGATGTGCCTAAAAGTCATATAAGAACACATACTGTAGAGAAACCTTATGGATGCCATGAATGTGATGAAGCCTTTGCATATCCCAGCACTATCTTACGTCATAAAAGAATGTATACTTGAAATATAATGAATGTATCCCATGTGGTAAAGCCTCTCTATGTATCATTAGTCTTTATAATGAAAGAAATAAATCATAATGCATAAAAACACTATACATGTATCCATTGTTGTAATGCTGTGCACTTTGCTTATCCCAATAATCTTTGTGAGCCTAAGAAAACCCTTATGGGAAGGAATCTTCCTAGAAAGGATGTGGTATGATCTTCATTCAACAAACATTGACTTACATAGTTTTCTGGAGAGAAAAATATCTGACACATTTGAACAATCAGTTCAAGCACTACAATGCCTCTGTTTTGTTCTCACTTGCAAACTCATGTGGAAAAAAGTCCTGGAACTTCACTGGTAAGGGAAGCATGTTTCATGGTAATTCTTGACTTGATTTACATAAAAACCTCATTCAGATGGATTGCTATATCTAAGCCCAATCCTTCATGCTTAGTTTCTTTTACATGAAATAATTAATGTTGCAGGAAAACTTTGAATACTTTAAGACCCTGAACACAATGGTTGCAGGATTGAGTACTAATTGGAGAAAAATATTCAAATATGGAAATCTGTTTAGAGATTTGATTTAATTTTAATTATGTGATGTCAGTGTGTGAGTATGTGATTGTTCATGGTTTCTCACAAGAAGGTTACACCCTTGAGTATTCCTGTAGGAGGAACTACAGTATGTTCTCAGAAAACTGACATAGGTCATGGCAAAGAACTTGCCGTAATTTTGTTCATCCACATTTCTAAACCTGTACGTATTTTAGATCCAGTTTTATCATCTTGATATCAGGTAATAGGGAAGAAATCATGGAAGAGGAAACCTACATCATGTAAATAATTTTGTTAACATATTAGATATCATACTTGACTTTAGTCTTTTTTGTTTTTTTTTTTTTTTTCTTAGTTATGAATGCCCATTCTTAGCTTGGTTTGTTTCTTTCATATTTATTTTATTTTATATAACTAAGTCCATTTAAATGAAAACAAACATTTATAGAAAATATTTGGGCGTTGTTCTTTCCAAACTACTTCCTGCTAGTAAGGGGCGCTGTCATGGGGGATTCGAAGAAGAATAAGAAATCCTGGCTGTAGTCTGTAAGGTTGCTTTGTCCAGCTGTTTTCGATGTAGGATCACCTGGTTCTCTGTTTCAGGCGGTCTGGCTTGATCAAACCATATTAGTTTGGAAGGAATCCACATCTTTTCATTTTCGGTGGAAACAAAAAAAAAAATAGAAATCCTTTTCCGCAGTAACTTGTCCTTCAACTAAATTAATTATCTTAAAACCAATATTGACTCCCTCTTTTATGTTCTGTCTCTGTCTCTGTCTCTGTCTCTGTCTCTGTCTCTGTCTCTCTCTCTCTCTCTCTCTCTGTCTCTCTCTCCTATCTTCTATTCCTAACCAGGCTCAATCTTCCTGGTTGCAGGTTTTCCTTTCCTCCCCGTCATTTTCTCCTACTTCTCTCTTCATTCACTGCCCCCCCCCCACTTCCCCTGAGCTCTGGGGGACTTGTCCATTACCACTTCTTTGAGGGACTTTATATGAATCTCTTAGAATATACCTTGTATCCTAGTTCCTCTGGTGGTGTGAATTATAGGCTGGTGATCATTTGATCTACGTCTAAAATCCATATATGAGTGAGTACATACTGTGTTCCTCTTTTTGTGACTGGGTTACTTCATTCAGGATGGTTTCTTCATGTGCCATCCACTTGCCTGTGAATTTCAAGATACCATTATTTTTCTCTGCAGAGTAGTAGTCCATTGTGTAGATGTGCCACATCTTCATTAACCATTCATCAATTGAGGGTCATCTAGGTTGCTTCCAGGTTCTTGCTATTACAAAGAGTGCTGCTTTGAACATAGTTGAACAGATGTCTTTGTTTCATGGATGTGAATCCTTTGGGTATATGCCTAAGAGTGGGATTGCTGGATCATGTGGTAAACTAATTCCCATTTTCCTGAGGAACCACCATACAGATCTCCAAAATGGCTGTATGAGTTTGCACTCCAAACAGCAGTGGAGGAGTGTTCCCCTTTCCCCACAACCCCTCCAACATGAGTCATCGTTGTTGTTTCTAATTTCAGCCATTCTGGCAGGAGTAAGATGGTGTCTCAAAGTTGTTTTGATTTACATTTCCCTGAAAGCTAGGGATGTGGAGCATTTTCTTAAGTGTCTTTCAGCCTTTTTGATTTCCTCTATTGAGAATTCTTTCTTCAGTTCTGTACCTCATTTTTTAATATGGCATTTTGGTGTTTTGTTGACTAGTTTTTTGAGTTCTTTGTATATTTTGGAGATCAGCCTTTTGTTAAATATAGGATTGGTGAAAATATTTTCCCAGTCTGTGGGCTGCCGTTTGGTCTTGTCTACTGGGTCCTTTGCCTTACAGAAGCTTCTAAGTTTGAAGAGGTCCTAATTATTAATTGTTTCTCTCAGTGTCTGTGCCCCTGGAGTTATGTTCAGGAAGCAGTGTCCTATACCAATTTGTTCAAGGGTACCTCCTACTTTCTCTTCTAAGAGGTTCAATGTGGCTGGATTGATGTTGAGGTCTTTGATCCATTTGGACTTGAGTTTTGTGCATGGCGACAGACATGGGTCTATTTGCAGTCTTCTACACACCCTCATCCAACTGTGCCAGCACCATTTGTTGAAGATGCTGTCCATGCCCCATTGTATAATTTTAGCTGTTTTGTCGAAAATCAGATGTTCATTCATGTGTGGGTTGATATCAGGATTTTCAATTTGATCCCTTTGGTCTACTTGTGTATTTTTATGCCAATACCAGGCTGTTTTCAGAACTATAGCTCTGTAGTAGAGCTTAAAGTCAATAATGGAGATGTCTCCTAAGTTCTTTTATTATATAGGGTTGTTTTGGCTATCCTGGCTCTTTTGTTTTTCCATATAAAGTTGATTATTATCATTTCAAGGTCGGTGAAGAATTGTGGTGGGATTTTAATGGGGATTCCATTGAATCTGTAGATTGTTTTTGGCAAGATTGCCATTTTTGCTATGTTTATCCTACCTATCCTAGAGCATTGGAGATCGTTCCATTTTCTGGTATCTTCTTTAATTTCTTTCTTTAGAGCCACAAAGTTCTTATTATTAGGTCTTTTACCTGTTTGGTAAGTGTTACACCAAGATACTTTATGTTGTTTTTGGCTTGTGGCTATTGTAAAGAGTGATGTTTCTCTGATTTCTTTCTCTGTAGGGCTACTGATTTTTTTGAGTTTTTCTTGTATCCTGCTAGTTTGCTGAAGGTGTTTATCAACTGTAGGTGCTCTCTGGTAGAGTTTATTGGGTCGCTTATGTAAACTATCATATCATCTGCATATAGAGACAGTTTGACTTCTTCCTTTCCAATTTGGATCCCCTTGATCTCCCTTTGTTGTTTTATAGCATTAGCTAGAAATTCTAGTACGATATTGAAGATATATACATATAGAGAGAGGGCAGCCTTGTCTTGTTCCTGATTTTAGAGGAACTGACTTAAGTTTCTCTCCATTCAGTTTGATGTTGGCAGTTGGTTTGCTGTATATTGCTCTTATTATGTTTAGGTATGTTTCTGTTATTCCCGACCTCTCCAAGACCTTTACCATAAAACGTCCAGGGCCAGCTTGATTCAATGCAGAATTCTACCAGACAGTCAAGGAAGAACTAATACCGCTACTCCTCAAATTGTTTCACAAGATAGAAACAGACGGTTCATTGCCAAACTCTTTATATGAGGCCACAATAACCTTGGTACCCAAGCCTCACAAAGACAAAACTAAGAAAGAAAATTACAGACCAATCTCCCTGATGAACATCGATGCAAAAATACTCAATAAATTACTGGCAAACCGAATTCAAGAATACATTAGAGAAATCATCCACCATGACCAAGTAGGCTTCATCCCTGGAATGCAGGGATGGTTTAACATATGAAAATCTATCAATGTGATCCCCCATATAAACAAACAGAAAAAGAAAAACCATATGATTATCTCCTTAGATGCAGAAAATCCTTCGAAACATTTCAACACCCTTTCATGATAAAGGTCTTGGAGAGATTAGAGATAACAGAAACATACCTAAATATAATAAGAGCAATTGACTTTAGTCTTAATAATAAAATTGATTCATGTGGAGATTATCTGTTAGTAAGTTCACTAGATTGAATAGAAATGATATATTAGGTAATATTGGGGAACAACTTACACGGATGATAATAAAGAACTTCGGAGATGTTCCATCTTAGAAGGATGAAGTCCCTGCCCTTCTGATTTGATCTGCAACATAGTAGAGAGAAGTGAGAGACAGAAATGTGGAAAGGGAGTGAGAAATAGATGGTGGGGGAGTGAGAGAGTTACAGACAGGTTGCGACTGAGAGAGGTTTACCCCAAGGTTCTCAACCTTCTGTTCATATACTCAGAACCAAAGGCACTATGTAAGAAATAAATTCATGAGATGATCTGAGCAGAAAACCTGGATTTACAAGAACACACCCCTCTAAATGGTGGGTCCACTAGAGGTTCTTAGTGGTTCCTATAGCCTAAGTGACAAAACCAGGCAAGCAGAAGATACACAGCTGCTTGAGAGTGGGATTTGTAAAATGGTAACCAAATAATCCCACCATTTGTATACACATAGAAGCCCACAGGGCTTTCACCTAAATTACCCTGAGACCCTGAGTGTGGGGGCATTGGTCTGAGTCTGGCTTCTTTTTGCTGGCAATGGACAATGTGCGGTGGAGTTTAAATGTGTTGGTGGACTCAGCAGGAGGTGTGCATAGAGAAGTTTTCTCTTAGCTGCCAGGTTGGAGACCTTAGGCATCTGTTCCTTGAGTAGGTGGATAAGGAGGGTTGAGTGACGCTTCAGCCATAACAGTGTGTTGCAGGTAGCACCATTCCGTTCCCCAACCTTAATGTAACTAATGCAAACCCTCATCTGAATTCACCTAAGTTCAGTCTTCCCTGAAAAAGCTGCCATTAGAGTCTCGACCGGGATGTGGAGCAGATGCAAAGGCATTCACTTTTAGATCCACCACCTGATTCCTTGTTTCCTATTCTCCAGGGCAACCCAGGACAGTTATGCTCTGATTAAGTATGGATTCATTTTTTCAGTATTATTAAAACATTGCATCAGAAACTCTTGGTTACAGTTTTCGTTTCCACTCACCAGCACTTTTAAGTGCACAGGGAGGCTTTGCTCTTGTGCTCCTGCCCACACAGCAGAACTAATACAGTATTCTTGTTCCTCCCTGGAATCTTTGACCTCACATTTCACCACAATCAAATAGTCCAGCCCTCCAGATATGAGAGAGTGTATCCATTGTGTTGTACTTTCCAATTGATTTTCTCACTTCTTTCAATTAGTCACTCAATCTCTCCTGCTCTAAAAAGCTTACCCCTTTGGAGGTGCCTACCTGCCCCAATTCCTTTCCACCACTACTCTCTGGAATATACTCCCAGATACTTCTCTGAAGCTCTTTGTCTCTGTCCTCCATAGTGTAGGAATGAGCTGCTGAGTCAGATGATTGGTTTCAGCTTGCATCTCTCTCACTTTTAGCACAAGGAGACCCAGAAGATGGAATGAGCTCCTGACACAGCAGTTGCTGCTGGCAGTTTAGGAATTAAGTTCATACCTACTTGCAGCCACTCTGGTGTTTGACTTGGTGTCATCACTTCTTGGAAAAATCAATGGCTAGGTTTGTTTACTAGATGCAACAGCTTGTTAGCCTCTAATCAACCTGTAAGACCCAGGCATTATGGTAACCTGACTCTGTTACATGGGAGAATGCACTGAAGAATTTTCTATGCTCAGCCCAGAGTTCCATGAATACTATTGTGCCCACAGAACCCAAGACCCCTATAAAGACAGATTTTGCCCACTTACACTCCCTCCCTCTTCTCTCTCTCAGGCTCTTTGTTCTCTTGCTGCTATTTCTGCTCTCTTTCCTTTCATCTCTTTGTGCTCCTGTCTCCCCATTCTCTCCTGTCACCTGTCTATGTGTCTGTTTCTCTTTATCTCTTTTTTTGTTTTATTCCATCTCTTTCCCCTTACTAATAAAACTTCACACTCAAGTTCTGGCTGCCTGGCATGTTTGTACCCCACCTTAGTCACCCTCTACTTCCATGAAATCTGCAGTGGTCCTCCATGCAGGACCACCATTAAGTTTATCTTAATATTGAAGCAAGAGGACACTGTCATGAGATATCCACCCTACTGGTACCCAAAGATAACTGAGCAGACATCACTGAATTTACATAGCTGTAATGTGGGGCAACATATTTCTCCATTATATCTGTCTGTGATAAAAGTCAATTGTTAGTAGAAAGAGGATGTGGGGATTCGACTCTTTGCCTGACATTGAAAATCCTGACCTGAATTTTAAATTTTCTTTTACTTTTTTGTTGATGCTATGGCTGCGTTCGAACTCCTGGGTATAAGATAGCCTACTGAACTGTCTCAATCTCTGTTGTAGCTGGAATTGCTGGATCATTACTAGAGGTACCCCACTACCCAGTTTTAAGGTGAACTTGTAGAACAGGATGACACTTGTCATATGCATGTCATGGTTAGAGTTTCATTTTTTTTCTTCAACGTTTTAGAGGATTTTCCTCTACGTGAGTGTGTATGGGTCTTTCATATGCCTTTGTTTTTTAAAGATGCACTTGCAGCTTGACTTTTTCAGTCAGAAAATACTCACCAATTTGAAATATTTTTATTTTTTCAAATTATTTAGGTTACTGTTTGCTAAATTCTAGTGATTAACTGTAGGTGTCAAAGATGATATAGTTATGATTTTTTTTTGCAATGTTTGTGCCTATCTGTGGATGTTTTCCTTTCATACGCAAGATTTCTTATAGTGAACATTCACCTTGTGCTCTCTATTAGCAAAAGAGGACCTTGCTAGCCTTATAATCCTGCCTCTACCTATTAAGTGCTGGTGGGGGAGGGCAAGTGTGCTTCACTTAGCTTCTTACTCTCATTATGTTGATAATGGAAAACTCACCTTTTGATGAATAATTGTGAGTCTTATTATCATTTAAACCATTATATTACTTCTTAGGAGAGAGAGACCATTCATAAACAGAAGTTTTTGAACTGTGTCTCCACGGACTATGTTCTCTTATATTAGGTAATCTTGAATTGGGTAACCAGTAAAAGCTGTCAGCAAACTTCCAGTGATATGGCTATGACTTACTGAGGCGAATAACATGCTGTCATTAAAATTTTAGGGAATAGTGTTGTTGGGAGATTGTAGTGTGCCATGATAACACTTTATCGAAGCTGCTCTCTGGTCCTTGGCCCATGATACCAGGATATAGAATGCAAGCAGGGTTTCCAGGCAATATTTATGATCGAACATTCTGTTACATTCTAGAGCACCTTCTACATGCTAAAATTAGCATACCCACCCATCGACTAACCTTAGCCTCACTGATTTTCTCACATAAACAAAAACAAAGCAGGGCCCTGTTTTTTTTATTTTTTTTGAATTACACAATATTTACGAGTTTCTTAAGCTACAACATGCCTGTAGTAATATAAGCATGAAAACGAAAGCATCATTATTCCATTCAATTACATTGATGAGGATTTCCACCTATTTTTTATACTTCAATTTTCTCATTTCCAGAATGGAAAAAATACAACAGGTTGCAGGGAAGTATGGCAAGACTCCAGTCATGAAGAATGTCATCATCATCAATTGAGTCAATGAATCATAAAATGTGATGATACTGCACATCAACACCACAAGAGGGAGCTTTACAGGACTATTCATGGAATGGAGGATTTTGGGTTTACATACTTACACACATATTTACATGATCTTGAGTATTATCACTAATTGTCAATTTAAATACGCTCATTATGTAATTAGATGATCTGTGGCACCAAATTCCAGGTGTCATGGATGATATAATTATTGTTTTGTATTATGAAATAATCAAATAATGAGTTCATGTAACATCATCCACTTCCCTCAGGTGTCTCCAAACCAGATTCGTGAACCATGCTGTCATGATTATTTAAATATTTTGACTACATAATTGCTATTTAGATGGTCTATAATAATTGCCTCCCACATCGTGGAACCGCAATCCACTGATCATGAATTATCTAATGTCCCATTTTAATAATCAAATAACAACATAATAAGACAATCAAATGGTCTGCCATACTCGACACAATTGACTCTCAGTTGACTCCCACATGATTGTGGGAAACTCCCAGGTTCATCGCTTATTTAATCGCAGAGCTGAGTAGTAAAATGTTTAAATGCTGAAATGTCATTGTGTATGCAAGGTTTTTACAAGATATCACATATTTAATGTTGGACGGCTGCCTCAAAAGAGATGGACTGCGATCCAATAATCCCTATGTCTACTCTAACAAATGTATTATCACCTTCCTGAAGGAAGTTAACAATGGAATACTCACCTTTTGATGAATAATTGTGAGTCTTATTATCTTGTGTTCCATAGTTTTCCTTCTTAGGAGAGAGAGCATCCATAAACAGAAGCCTTTGAACTGTTTCTCCACAGACTATGTTCTCCGATAATTAGGTAATCTTGAATTTGGTAACCAGTAAGACCTGTAGGCAAACTTCCAGATATTTGGGTGTGATTTGGTTTGGCGAAACAAATGCTGACCATGAAAAGTTTTAGGAGATCGTTATCTTGGGAGACTGTAATGTCCCATGATAACACTTTCTCGATGCTGCTCACTGGTCCTTGGCCCATGATACCAGGATAGTGAATGCAGGCAGGGTTTCCAGACCACATTGATGAGCCAACATTCTGTCACATCCTAGTGCCCCTCCCACATGCTAAAAGTAGAATACCCACCGATCAACTAAACTTACAGCCTCACTGATTTTCTCACAAAAACAAAGCAGGGCTCTTTCTTTTGAGTTCTACATATTTACCAGTTTCGCAAGCTACGACATGCCTATGGTGACATAAGTATGAAAATGAAAGCATCATTATGCCATTCAAGTACATTGATGAGTATTTTAAAACTGTTTTCTTTGCTTCAGTTTCCTAATTTCTAAAATGGAAACAATAAAACGAATTGCCTCTACCATAATCCTCTTCTCTTTATTGAAAATAAAATAAACTCCTCTTCATTCTCTTACCTTTAGCGGAGCTTGATCTCATGGTTTCTCAGAGTTGTTTAGATTTGCCTTTGGCTGATGAATAAGGATTTTGAGCACTGTCTAATGTGCCTTTTGGTCATTTTTGACTCCTCAATTGGTATTTCTCTATTAAGTCCTGTACCCTGCTTTCTAATATGGTTATTTAGAGTGATATATTGTTGGTGGTGTGTCATGTTATCAGCCCAACAGCATTCATTAGATAAGATTCCCTGATCAGGCGATTATTCAGATATTCCATTGTTTAAAATCGGTGGTGGCTGTGTACTTCATTTGTCAGTTCTGTTGCAGGCTCTCAGAAACTGACAATGCGAAGCAATACAGTTTTTTTTACTTCATGTAATCATTCTAGCATAAAAAAAAATTCTACGATTACATAATCAGTAATCACAGGATAATGCAGTGTCCCTCCTTCTCTGGGCACTTCTTCTGGTACCAATCTCCTGCTGTGTCAGTCTCACAGCAGCCAAATTAGGTATGACACGTTCATTACTTATGGAAACAAATGAGTTATTAATTGGATAGTCCTGCATACTTAACTTACATAAGATGGAACCAAACTACAGTGATTGTCATGGAAGTATAACTTATATAATTAAATAATGCCACACGATTAACTCCCAGGGAGGAATGGCCAGACTCCAGTCATGAAGAACAACATCTTCATCGATTTAAATAATTAATATATAATGAAAAATGATTGAATAATGACATGGTGGTGCATACTTATATCCCAAATGGAGTAGTCAGACTGATCTCTTCCTGGAATAATGATGTTTTTAAAAAATTAAATTGATAATTAATTAGCTGACGTTTTAAATTAACACTGATGAGGTGGCACCAAAGACTTAAAACTATCCCTGATGTAATGATCTATTTACAGAGCTAAATGATGAAGTAATGAGATGATGTTACATCATCAACTCATAAAATCTGACTCCAAAAATGACTTAGGGTCCATAACATTACCTGTATTTTAAATACGTTAATTAAATGATGAATTATTATTTAATTTCCTAGTTTAACAGGTAAATAAGTAAGTGTACTATTAGATGATGCGATGTTCTGGCACGAAGGACTCGCCTAAGGAAGCTAAAAACTGCAGTGAACATTGAATACATAATGACGGATTTTCATAATTCAATGAATAAACATTAAACAAGTGGATGGTGTTTTATATGTGAACTCTACGAGATTGCTCAATCCTGAAGTGTCATTGAGTTCTTAATCAGAGATTTGTACAAAAAATGATAGAATAAAGAGATAATTTCTCATAATTCACCTCTAGAGAGATAACAAAACGATCTCATCATTGATTTAAATAAATAAAAAAATAATGAAATCACAAGAGACAATTAACACCATCAAGTTAGATCCAGACTCCACTGTTCCTGGAGTAGAAAAAGACAGATTTGATAAATGAAATAATCAGTTAGATCGCCTGTCATACTTGAGTCACACCAGGTGGCACCAATCTTCAAGGTTCACAGATTATATGATGAAACAATTTAATAATTACATCTTTAAATACATAAGTCGTTGAACTTTTTTGTATCATCAAATCCTGGGCAGACTTTCCAGATATGAAAAATTATGCTGCCATCACAGTTTTTTAAAATTCATTAGTTAATCATCAGATAATCAAACTGTCTTGCCTGAAGAATACTGTTGGCATGATATCTTCACCAGCGCCTGAATCTCTGTTTTAGTGGGGCAAGACCTGAGATAATGGGCCCATTCCTGCCAAAGCAGTAGTAGCCAAAATATTGATAACAGCTGAAAAGTTGGCTGCAGCAGGGTCATCACCAGCATTGCAGAGAGAGAGATGGTCTTCCATGTTCTAGGTTGTCATCTTTTTGCCAGTCTCAGGAATGGTGCTGACCTCCTTGTGCCACTACTTTTATTCATAGATCACAAACGATGTGAAGATGTGGAGTAAGAGCAGCTAGTCAACACCCAGACCACCATACTGGCCGTGGTAAGGTCCTTGTACATCTCGGAGGGCACCATGCAATATTCTGGACTAAATCATCAAGCATCCCTAGTACTCTGGGAGATGCATAGATCGTTCAGAAAATGTTCTGCTCATGTCTACAAATTTCCTATCCTTGTCCGTGACAGATATTTGCACCCTAATCGTAGTCTGTGATGGCATTGTCTGTCGCTTAAATAATTTAAAGAATAAAATAAGTCAGTAATACCTAACTGTCACAATAAAGAGGAGATGTAGGATTTAGCTGTCAGGGAAGCATGGCTAGATTCCAGTCGTGAAGAATGCCATCCTCATCAATTGATGCAATATATCTTATAATGAGGACATCCTTGTGCCACTACTTCTTCTGTTCGTAGATCACAACCAATGTGAATATGTGGAGGAATAGCAGGGAGTCAACACCCAGACCACCAAGCCGGGCTTGGTGAAGTCTTTGTACTTCTTGGGGTGCACCGTGCAATCTTCTGGACCCAATCATCCAGTATCCCTAGTACACTGGGAGATGCATAGATCACTCAGAAAATGCTCTGCCTATGTCTAAAACTTTCCTAACCTTGTCCCTGACAGATATTGCACCCTAATCGTAGTCAGTGATGGCATTGTCTATCATTCAAATAATTTAAAGAATTACATAAGTCAGTAATAGCTAACTGTCACAATAAAGAGGTGATGTAGCATTTAACTGGCAGAGAATCTTGGCCACACTCCAGTCATGAAGGATGTCATCATCATCAATTGAAAAAATGAATCATAAAATGTGATTATATTGCAAATTAACGCCACAAGAGGGAGCTTTACAGGTCTATTCATAGAATGGAGGATTTTTGGTTTACATAACTATACAAATATTTCCATTAACTTGGGTTTTAACACGAATTGTCAATTTAAATACTTTAATTATGTAATTAGATGATCTGTGGCACCAAATTCCAGGTGTCATGGATGATATAATCATTGTTTTATATAATTAAATAAGCAAATAATGAGTTCATGTAACATCATCCACTTCCCTAAGGTGGCTCCAAACCAGACTCATGAACGATGCTATCATGATTAATTTAAATATTTTAACTACATAATTGATATTTAGATAGTCTATAATAATTGCCTCCCACTTTGAGTCACCACAATCCACTGATCATGGATTATCTAATGTCCTATTTTAATAATCAAATAACAACATAATCAGACAATCAAATGGTCTGCCATACTCGACACAGTTTACTCTCACTTCACTCCCACATGATTGTGGGAAACTCACAGGTTCATCCCTTATTTAATCACAGAGTTGAGTAGAAAATGTTTAAATGCTGAAATGTCATTGTGTATGCATGCATATTTAATGCATATTTAATGTTGGACTGCTGTCTCAAGAGAGATGGACTACAATCAAATATTCCGTAAATCTACTCTAACAAATGGATTATCACCTTCCTAAAGGAAGTTAACAATGGAAAACTCATCTTTTGATGAATGATTGTGAGTCTTGTTATCCTATGTTCCGTAGTTTTTCTTGTAAGGAGAGAGAGCATCCATAAACAAAAGCCTTTGAACTGTTTCTCCACAGATTATGTTCTCTGATCATTAGGTAATCTCAAATTTGGTAACCAGTAAAAGCTGTAGGCAAACTTCCAGAGATTTGGCTATGCCTTGATTAGGTGAATCAAATGCTGTCATGTACATTGATGAGTATTTTAATACTGTTTTCTATGCTTCAATTTTCTAATTTCTAGAATGGAAACAATACAACGAATGGCTCTACCATAATCTTTTTCTCTGTAATACTACTCTGTAGGGGGGACAAAATGGAATCTTGAAATTATCAGGCAAGTGGATGGAACTTGAAGAAACCATCCTGAAAGAAGTAACACAGGCACAAAAAGAAGGACATACTATGTACTTGCTCCCATATGGATTTTAGACATAAAGCAAAGGATCACCATCTTATAATTAACAACACCAGAGAAACTGATACACAAGGAATATCTAAGAGATTCATATAAGGTCCCTCAATGAAGGTGAAAACAAAAAATTCTCCAGAGCACAATGGGATTGGGGAGCCCTAGGTGGGGTGGGAACTAGGAGAAATAGAAGGGGAGGAGGGGAAACCATGTGGGATTAGGAAGACTGAGTCAGCAGAGGAATAGAAGAGAGAAAAGTAAGAGAAAGTCAGATACCATAAAAGGGGGAGCCATTATAGGATTGAAGAGAAAACTGAAACTAAAGAAATGTCCAAAAACCTACAAGAATGACCCCAGTTAAAAATTTGAGCAACAGTGCAAAGGCTTCCATAAATACCCTTCCCTGATAATGAGATAAACAACTAATTTATCCAACACCATGGAGCCCTCATCTAGTACCTGATGGAAGCATAAGCAAACACCCACAACTAAACACTGAGCCGACTGGAGTCCAGACGCAGACAGGGAGGACAAGGCCAGGCTGCAAAAACACATAGGGACCGTTTACCAGAACTGTCTATGTGGGAATCTATGGAGATTCCCACATGGGCCTCATCAGTATACTTGTTATTATCCTCTTCATACTTTGATGGGTTAAACCCTGTGCGGATATCCACCTCTAGACTGGCTTCCTGTTTAATACTGTAAATTCATTTGTGTTTTTCCATACTTTACTTATCTTTACGAAAATGTCTTTTGAAGGGCATGTGTGTGGTATGTGTGTATGTAGATGGAGGTAACAGCAAGTGTTTCCAGAAACCAGAAATGAATGTCAGATATCCAGAAAGAGGTCCAAGTGTTTCTGCCTGCTAAGATCAAACACTGGTCCACAGAGAAGTTATGAAGCACCCTCATTCGCTGAGCCATCCATCATTCCAAGAGTTTCTCTCAGACTATATGATGAGATTACATGAAGCTGAGGTATAAAAATCCCAAGAGTGTTGCATGTTAGATTAGTATCTGTCTGAAAGTTCTAAGATGCAGAAGGTGTAGAGACAAAGAGACACAAGTGTATGCAAACACAGTGATCACAGTGCACAAGTCTGGGATTGTCAAGGGAAATCTTTAGTAAATTAAAAATCTGCAACACACTCTCTCATGCAAAAGCATTTTTTATTGAGCTTATTGGAAACTGTAATGTCTAGGATGGTGGGTGGGGCAAGTACTATCCAGCTTAAATGTCTCCCATAACCACAGAAAGACAGATCTCAGTTGAAAGGAGAGAGGACCGTACTCTCACAACAATTCATTCTACAGTCAATGTTACTCTTCAGAAAGGAAATATATGTGCACATGTTACAAATCTTTATGTAAGTCAGGCAAAGAAAAGGTGGAGGCAGAGACATGGAACACAATTCATCCAGTCCATGGTGCGCTTTGTACTATGCTCTCTGTCTTTATCCCCTCCCCTGTGTATCTGAACTCTCACACACTGATTGTGGTGGGGTCAGTCCACAGTGTTCTCAAATCCCTTTTCCTATCTGAGGTTGGGTCTTCACCGTTGGCCCTGAGCAGTTGAGCAGGCCCTGATTGTCCATGTCAAAGCTTCTCTCTCTCTCTCTCCTCTGATTCCTTGGTATGACATTGTCTCCAAGTATATCCAAAACACCTTGAATAGACAAGCTCTGTGTCTCTCTAAAGAGTCACTGGAGTCCTTGATTTCCTTTCTCAGGCCAGCAGTAATCTCTCATCCTTTATTCCCAACATGAACATAGGGAGGCCTCTTGGTGATAGACACAGTATCGCCTGCAATCTAGACACTTCTTACTCACAAAGTAGACCTCCTTTGGCTGTCTTATTGCTCTAAGAGTGTCCAAGAGCTCAGAACAACATTGGACAAATCTGTCTGGCAGGACATCACCAAAGTCATCATACACTTCACCAGGGCCAGGATACATCTCCAAGGTGAGCTGTGTCAGGTGGGCAGGTGCTGAAGCAGCTTCTTAAGGCTGGTCAAAGACAGGAAGTTCTTAATCAAATTCACCTCCACCAGCTGGGAACACTGGCTCAGGGCAGGGAGGATGACATCCATTTGGAAGTCCATGAGCATACAACCCTTCAATTTTAATGTCTGCAGGATAGCTATCAATCTCTCTAGCAGTCTCCCCAGAGGTGGATGACTTAAATTTAAAAAGGTGACACCACTCAGGTCCAGATGTGTGAGCCGATGGACGCTTGGACACTGGGACAGGTAACTCATGTCTGATTCTGATAGTGAGCAGCGAGTGATTGCTAGGGTCTCTAAGGGACTCTCCAAGTTCCTACAGAAAGACAAGGCAGATTATCTCAGTAAGTTTAATAGTGGTAGAGAAAGGGCACCAACTTCAAGTGAGCAGTGGTTAGTGTGTCCTAATGTCGTTCTGAGATCTTGGTGGAGGTCAATTCCAGAATGCTCTCAGATGGAGAAGTAACAGCACAGGCAAAATCATGTGACTGCTTAGGCCCCCAACCCTGGTTCCTCTGCGCTGTCAAACTCAAAGCCTCATCAGATGACAAATGTGGCCAGCAGGAAGCCAAGAAAGAAGACCTGGTGGCAACTCAGAGCCTTCTCTGTGTGTGCTAACATTGGTCCTCATGAGTCCCACCTCCTAGCACAGCCTCTGTACTACTGAGAGGTCTTCCCTTTGACCCACCCTAATCACTTCACTCTCAGTAATTTTCCATTGACTTAGACACTACCTGTGCTCAGAGAGCCCCTGTCCCTTGGAAAATCAGAGAGCGATGTAAACTGTGCATACAGTTCTGAGGACAGTGCTGACATGGGGCAACATGTGACTTAAAACACCCTCCCCTCTGTAAGTCAGGTTTCAAAGACCGTTTCTCGGTGATGGTGGCAAGAATAGCAGAAAGACTACTAGAGCAATCATTCAGAGGTCATATCCGTGTGTAGTCACCAGTGGCTGGCAAGCCCCAGGTGTACACTGATGTTTCATGTAACACGGAAAGGCTCTTCTCTGGCCTGTGAAACAAGCTCTCTATCCTTCCTTACCTGAGCACTTGGTCCAGTCTTGCATTCAGGAGGAAGACACGATTCAAACAGAGATGCTGGAGCTTGTTGAGTTGGGAGAACTGAGAAACGATATGTCGAAAACACCTTCGTTTCATCTCTTGGTTCCACAACCAACGCAAGGGTGTGAAGACTTCATGAAGAAGGAGTTTCTGAAGGTTTTTCATCTGGCCCAGGCCAGGGGCAAACTTTGCAAGGGTCCTCAGGTCCCAGCGAGCATTCACTTCCAGTTCCCGTATACTGCATGGCGCAAATACCTCCAGCAGCTCTAGGGGGTTATAGACAGGGCGGGCCCCAAACTCCAGCTTTTCACAGATCACCTGCAGCACATCTTTTCTCTGCTGGGCCCAGCAGTGGAAACATTCCAGGTATTCACTGAGATGTCTGAAATGGAGGGAAAGGTTCATCATCACAGTCACAACCTCTTTTCCCTGTCTTTCGGGATGGTGCACCACTGGTTGGGTCTCTACGACGACATCTGGAGAGCAGACACCATCCTCTGTTCCAGCCCACACGTTCCAGAAGTTATGATGGGCATCCCGAAAATCAAGCACCTCTAATTTGCAATTCCTGTTGGTCAAACAAGAAGGGGATTCAAATGGCAGGCCTGCCAATGTATAATCGGCTTTCACCTCACACATCCACTTCCCTTGAATGCATCCTGGAAACCAAGACTCAAAAGTTTCCTTTCTAGGGCCTGGCTACAGAGGCCGAGGTAGACTCATTGTGTGTTGACTACATCTCTTAGCAGTGGGCTCCATGCACCACTGTCTCTTTTCATTTATTCACTTCTCTAAGATAGCTCTGATTCAACTCGACCCACATTCTGAACTCTGTAGTCACTTCTCTCCATCCACACTCTTCCCCTCCATGTCACACTTTCTGACTCACCTAGGTCGATCCTTCTGCTGAATCAGCAAATCAAGGCCAGCCAGCACAGCCTTCAAGATCTCCAGGTCAGGAAACTTCATCAGGGCTCCCAAGGGAAGGCATCTGAAAGGCCAGGCTGCCACCATAGCACTTAGGATCTTGGTTTGTTTCCCCTTAAAGGCATCTTTGAATAGCGGTGGGAAGAGCTCCATGGGTAGTTTATTCAGAGCAGAGATAGGAAGGCTTCATTTTTGAGCAGACTACTTCTTGCCAGCATCTGGAGTGTCAATGGCGAACTCATCTTGACCTTCACACAGACAGGTGCTATGGGGATATTCAGAGGAATTAATCCTTTCAGACAAGTCACTTTCAGCAGGACTCTCTGCCCCTTCATGTCGTAAACCCTGCCGGGCCTTGGTCACTAGTCTAGAAATGTTGGAAAACCCATATTTCCTATTACACACTGTCTGACTTCTCATAGGCATAGGTCCCTCAAAGGCCTCATGCTCATGGACATGAGCCACCATGGCAACAAATCTCCCCGTTATTCTGCTAATCAAAAACACTGCTCCCCAGAATACTACAACCCTGGGCAATGAGAGAGTGGAAAAGTAAACAAGAGCTAGACTCTTTTGTGGGAAATTGTCTTCAAATGTCTTTCTTGATCCACAAGATCAAAGTTAAAAATCCCACTGCCAAGTTTACTTTGCATTCAATCAGTGGGGGTTGTTGGGAGAATATGTGAAATGGAGACAGTCACTGTCATTTCTAATATTTTAGACCTGCAGCCAAGATGAGCCCCAGATCACCCTTTAGGAGTTTGAGTACTGACAATTTGTCAACTTGATGCTTCGCTGAGACTCATGGCCATCTGTGGGCTTCTACAGAATTTTCTTCATCTTCAGTTAACAAGTCCATAATCACATTGAATTAAATCCTTTTAAGCCAGATTGGAGTTGTTGGTTGGTACTTGCTCAGTGTGTCTTAACCCCTGAATATCGCAACCTCATCATTCTCTTAAAGGGCACAGCAGGTTAGCACCTGTGCTCCATGCACCACTGTCTCTTTTCATTTATTCACTTCTCCAAGACAGCTCTGATTCAACTCGACCCACATTCTGAACTCTGTAGTCACTTCTCTCCATCCACACTCTTCCCCTCCATGTCACACTTTCTCACTCACCTAGGTCGACCCTTCTGCTCAATCAGCAAATCTCATAATACTCTCATAACACTAAGCTGCATGTTGGGTTCTAGGCTAACCGGGGCTAAATGAGATTTTCAGCTTCAAATAGCAAAACCAAACATAATAACAAAACCAAGGTTACTAAGATGGCCCGAGGGACTGGAGATCCTTGGTAAGGTTGTATGTCCTGATGGGCTTGAATGGCTAACCTGATCAGCACACACATAAGAGGGGTTCCAATCCCAGCAGTTGTGTTAGTGACTTGAGGATCCAAACAACTCTGTTTAACCTGGCCAGGATAACCCTTATATGCCCATATCCTCTTACACCTTCCATTCAAATCGCCACCATCAGCCATATTCTGCCATCTGATTGGATAATTGAGCATATCCCCACCCAATCATACTTGAGCTTTCACAGCTGTGGCTTGAGAGAATCAGATGTGGGAAAGGTGTGTGTGGGGGGAGACCAGATTGTACCAAAGACTCAGGTTAACTCTAACACTAGTCCATGCACAGGCATTGGTTTCTCACACCTTTTGTCCCGGCACTTGGGGCACAGAGGCAGGCAGATCTCTGTGAGTTCAAGAGAAGCCTGTTCTACAGACTGAATTCCAGTACAGACTGCAATGCAATACACAGAAACCGTGTCTTGAAAAAAACAAAAAATTAACAAAACAAAACAAACAAGCAAACAAAACTTCTCCCCCAATTTTCAATTCTGGGATTTACTCTCATGATGACATGTAGACAGTTGTAAGATTTCCATATTCATTGGATCAATGAAGCTCAGCCCTATCTAAACTCTTTTTTCATTCTGAGCTGACATGGAAATCTCATTAATCCTCCTACCTGAGCTTAGTGGTATAGCTTGTATGTGACCAGTTTGATTGGATCTCCCATCAGGAAACAGATTGAACTGAGTCTCTGGTAACAGTAAAAACCCATTCTCCAAGTCATCTCAAACTCTAAGCATCTGTCTCTGTATTGTTAAATAATTAGCTTTATAGTCTATAATCAGCTTTCCATTTTATGTAACCATTGCCATGACCACTGGAATCTAACCAGGGCTTCAGTAACCTTCCAATCTTAGTGGAAGAATAACGAAACAAGACATGTTCGTGTTAATTACGTCTACTTTCAGGACAGAGATTGAACTGAGTTTGATCGTGTTGAAAATTACAAAATCAATTGTATTTTTTTGAGACAGTGTTTGTCAGTGGTCACACCCTACATTCCTGGTACTAGCTCTAAGACCGTGCTATGCTACCCTACAACTCACAGAGATCTGACTTCCTCTAACTCCCATGTGCTGCCAATAATGTTGAGTGCAGCAAGATACATAGCAGACCCAGAGAATGCCAAGCCACTACCTCTTACCTTTATGTCAGGAAGAAAGCGCTATTCCTGTCTCCACAAACTCTCATCAAGTTTCAGACACCTTCCTCTCCTTGGAGGGGCTGGAGAATTCTGAGACTGACTCCTCAATCCCATGCTTCTACCTTTTATACCTCTCTAGGGCTGGGATTAAAGATGTGACCTCTGTGAGCTCCAGACAATATTCAGGTCATACCTTGAAAACCTGTACTCCACAAAACTTGAGAATGCAAAGGAAATGAACAAATTTCTTGAAAATTTTCACCAAAATAAAATCTATAACAGACAAACAACTTCAATAGACCTATAAACCCCTAACGAAGTAGAAACAGTCATCAAATGCCCCACCACACACACACACACACACACACACACACACACACACACACACAGAGAGAGAGAGAGAGAGAGAGAGAGAGAGAGAGAGAGAGAGAGAGAGAGAGAGACAGACACACAAAAAAGACCAGGGCCAGATGGCTTTAGTCCAGAATTCTACTGTAAAATCAAGGAAGATCTAAATTTCGTACTCCCCAAATTGTTCCACATAATAGAAACAGAAAGTTCATTGCCAAACACTTTTTTTTTGGAGGCCACGATCACCTTGGTATTCAGGCCACACAAAGACACAACTAGGAATAAAAACTACAGACCAATATCCCTAATGAATATTGATGCAAAAATACTCAATAAAATACTGGCAAACCGAATCCAAGCATACATCACAGAAATCACCCACCATGACCAAGTAGGCTTCATCACTGGTATGCAGGGGTTGTTTAACATTCTAAAATCTATCAAGGTGATCCACCTTATAAAAAACCTGAAAAAGATAACCACCCGATAATCTCCTTAGATTCTGAAAAACCTTCAGCAAAAATCAACACCCTTTCACAAAAAAAGGCCTTGGAGCGATCAGGGGTATCAGGAACATGTCTAAACATAATAAGAGCACTATTCAGTAAAGCAACAGAAAATATCAAATTGAATGGAGGGAAGTTTAAGGGGATTTCTCTAAAATCAAGAACAAGACAAGGCTGTCATCTCATTCCATATCTCCAATATTGTACTTGAAGTACTAGCTAAAGCAATAAGAAAACAAAGGTAGATCATGGAGACACAAAATGGAAATGAAGAAATCAAACTTTCTCTATTTGCAGATGATATGATAGTTTACAAAATTGAACCCCCCCCAAAAAAAAAAAAAAAAAAAAAAAAAAAACGAAAACAAAAAACAAAAAAACAAAAAACAAAAAAAAAAAAAACAAAAAACAAAAAACCATCTTCTACCAGGGAACACCTGAGGCTTACAAACACCTCCAGCAAACTAGCAGGATACAAGATATTCTCAAAAAAGATGAGTAATCCTACTTTATTCAGACAACAAAGGGGCTGAAAAAGAAATCTGAGAAATATCATCATTTACAATAACCACAAACAACATAGAATATCTTGGGGTAATGCTTACCAAATAAGCAAATGACCTAATAATAAGAACTTTGTGGCTTTAAAGAAAGAAATTCAAGAAGATAGCAGAAAATGGAAAGATCTCCCATGCTCTTTGATAGGTAGGATGAACATAGTAAAAATATCAATCTTGTTGAAATCAATCCATAGATACTGTGCCATGCCCATTAAAAACCCAGCACAGTTCTTCACGAACCTTGAAAGGATAATAATAATGGACTTTATATGGGAAAACCAGAGAACCAGGATAGGCAAAAAAAAAAATCCTGTACAATAAAGGGAGTTCAGGAGGCATCACCATTCCCAACTTTATGATCTACTACCGTGAAATACTCCTGAAAAGGGCCTTGTATTGGCAACAAAATAGAGCAGTAGACCAGTGGAATTGAATGGAAAATCTGATATTAACGCACACACCTTCGAACACCTGATTTTTGACAAAACATTTAAAACTATACAATGGGGGGGAGTGATCAGGAGACAGGACCATCCCCGAGTGTACGCTCTAATACACAGCTATAATCCTGAAAACGGCCTGGAATTGCCACAAAAAAAAAAAAAAAAAAAAAAAAAAAAAAAAAGAAAGAAATCAAAAAGTTAGACCAGTGGAATAGAATTAAAAATTCTGATATAAACCCACACCTGATTTTCAACAAAACAGCTAAAAGTATATAATGGAATGAGGAAAGCATCTTCAAGAGATGGTTTTGGTACAATTGGATGATGGTGTTTATAAGACTGAACATAGACCGAAGTCTGTCACCATATACAAAACTCAAGTCCAAAGTTATCAAAGACCCTCAACATCAATGCAGCGACTCTGAACCCCTTAGAAGAGAAAGTAGGAGGTACCCTTGAACAAATTAGTATAGGAGACCGGTTCCTGAACATAACTCCAGGAGCACAGACACTGAGAGCAACAATTAAAGAATGGGACCTCTTCAAATTTAGGAACTTCTGTAAGGAAAAGGATACAGTGGACAAGACCAAATGGCAGCCTATAGACTAGGAAAAGATTTTCACCCATACTATATCAGACAAAGGGCTGATCTGCAAAATATACAAAGAAAGCAATACACTAATCAACAAAACACCAAACAACCATATTAAATAATGTGGTACAGAACTGAAGAAATAATTCTCAATAGATGAAATCAAAAAAACTTAAAAAAAAATCTTAAGAAAGTGGACAACATCCTTAGCTATCAGGGAAATGCAAATCAAAACAACTTTGTGATACCATCTTATTCCTGTCACAATGGCTAATATTAGAAACACCAATGACAACTTATACCAGAGAAGACATGGAGAAATGGGAACACTCCTCTACTGCTGGTGTGAGTGCAAACTCGTACACCCATTTTGGAGTTCAGTATAGCAGTTCCTCAGGAAAATGGGAATTAGTTTACCATCCCCTTCTTAGACATATTCCCAAATGATCCACATCCATGCAAAAAAGACATCTGCTCAGCTATGTTGATAGCAGCATCTTTTGTAATAGCAAGAACCTGGAAGCAACCTAGATGCCTCTCAATTGAAGAATGGATAAAGAAGATGTGGCACATCTTCACAATGGAATACTACTCTGCAGAAAAAAAAATAATGGAATCTTGAAATTCACAGGCAAATAGATGGCTCTTGAAGTAACCATTCTAAATGAGTTAACCCAATCACAAAAACATGAACACAGAATATACTCCCTCATATATGGATTCTAGAGCTAGATCAATGGATCACCAGCCTATAATTCACACCACCAGTGGAACTAGGATACAAGGTGTATTCTAAGAAATTCATATAAAGTCCCTCACAGAAGGTTGAAAGGAGAAGTCCCCCAGAGCACATGCGAGGTTGGGGGGGTTCACAGAATGTAGAGAGAATTAGAAGAAAGAGAGTGGGAGGAGGAAAGCAGGTGATCCTATGAAGATTGAGTCAGGGTAGGAATAGAAGACAGAAGAGAGAGAGAATGAGAGTGGAGAGAGAGAGGGAGAGAGAGAAACAGCATAAAAGAGGGAGCCATTAGTGGTTTAAAGAGAAAACTGAATCTAAAGAAAGGTCTAGAGACCTACAAACCTGTTGCCAACTAACAATTTGAGCAACCATGGAAAGGCTACCATAAATTCCCTTAATGAGTACTGAGATCAACAACTACCTTATTCACCATCAGGGAACCCTCCTCTAGTACTGTTGGAAACAGAATCAAACACACATACCTAAACACTGAGTCGAACTACAATCTAGATGCAAAGGGAGAGGAAAAGACCAGGTTGTAGAAACATACAGACAGCTGACCTGAACAAGGAGTAGATAACAGGCCTCTACACTGATAACTTGGCATCCAGAATGGGACTGACTCAGGTGTCTCTGAATATGAGTCTCAGCCAGAAGGACTGCGCAGTCTTGGGGACCTCAAAGAGTGGATCCAGGATGTATTGTAGTGCAAAAAAGGAACTTGCAGACACATGGAGAGACTCCCTTAACCTAGAAACAGGAGAGAAGTCCTAGCCACTACTTGAATTGACTTGACAGATATATGTGACCCCACCAGGATGGCATTGCCATTCATGTGGAATTGGGGTGGGGGGATGGACGGGAGGATGGTCAGGGTTCATGAGAGGGGGAAGGATGAGGAATGGAGGGAGGGAGAGGGAACTGGGATAGGCATGTGAAATAAAAAATAAATTAGAATAATAAAAAATCAAAGCAAAAACAAACAGAAAAATCACCCAGGCCAAGAACGTACAGGCTGCTGGTAATGCAGAACACCAGGGTAAACAGCACCAGGCTCTTCCTGGTACAGAAGTCCTAAGCCATGCTCATCCAGGAGCCATGCTGGGTTGTTGATGGGCTAGGTGCATTGGGCCAGCTTTTGGGCAGTCAGAGAGGAGAAGAATTCTGAAACCCTAGCAGCAAATGACCGAAGTTGCCCCTGGCCCATCCCTCCTCTCCTCAAGTGGCAGTGACTGTGATTGTAGGGACAGGGTGGGGGTGATGGTGGGGAGGTGGAGGATAAGGGGGTGTTGTGGAAATTAACTTTGGTAAAGATTTTTATGTCAACTAAAAAAATACAACTAATAAAATAGATGGTAAATAGATGTGATGGGTATGTGCAGACTTGTTACAATCAGTCTGAAGCAAAGAAGTCAAAATAAGATAACAGTGGTCTAGTAGACAGGTCAAAAGGCCTGTAGATTTATAGGTCAATGCAACTCATCAAAGCTGCACAGAGAACATCAAAAGGAACTTCAGGTGTTATGAGTATGATTCCACTTCTCTGGGCAATAAAACATAGAACCGGACAAAAGGCTTGGCCAGATCCATAAGAGTCAAAAAGAGATAAAAATAAAATTATAATAATGAAAGATAACATAAAAGAAGAGTTGGTGTACCCCACATAATCCGAATAAGGGCCCAACTGTTAAGAGAGCAGAAGTTGCAGAGAGGCTCAGGGGAAAGCACCAATGTAAGAACGTACTGTCAGGAATTAAATAAATAAGATGTTCACTTCAGGCATGTACCTCTGAGTAAGAGTCACTGATCAGAAAAAAGAAAAAGAAAAAGAGAAAAGGAGAGATTTTTCTACACTAGGATTGTCTGAGAAAATCAGAGAAAGAGACTACAGGTAACGTAAAAAGATATAGGGGTTCAAAGAAAAGTCATAAAAAAGTAAGAACAAGGTGAAAACTGATTGCTGTGGGCTCTCATATATACAAATATAAATTTAAGATTAGTAATATGAGTTAAAAATTTTGACCATACTAGGTTAATTGTTTAAAATTTCCGGTTATTTCTCTCAGGAAAAATATATGTACTTGCTAAACAGGTCTATCTGTGTTTCCTGTTAAAAACCTGTTTTATTACAAGAATATAGCTAAAACAAAAATGGTTTAAACGTTTTTGCTGTCTAATGTTAACAGCCCTCAGCTCAAAATTTACCTCTGAGTGCTCGTCATTAAATGCAGATTATCAGAAAATCAGATGTCTTTTTAATGTAGATGACATTAATTCTGTTTTATGTCGAAAGCTGTTAAAAATTGAAACTAATTAAAAAGTTACAATTATTAACACTGGAAATTAACATACACTTAACAGGAACCAAGGTGACAATGGGTTTAAAGACATAAATTGTGCTAAAATTATTTGATATTATAAGAAGCCATTACAGGATGATTATTTTTTTTTATAAAACAATTTTTAAATGTTTAAATTCAGAATGTTACATTATATGTGTGCTTTATTACATTGTTAATATTTGTACTTAAATGGCTAAAATTTAAGATCATAGCCATACACTGTATATACTAACCAAAATTTGAGAAGCTAATTTTTTTTATGATACAGAGGGCAATCCATCCTTGTTTTTGCTAAATTTGGTAAGCCTAAGTTAGTTAGATAAACTGAATCACAGAGATGTTTTATGTTTTCCTAAAAGGAGTTTCAAATTAAAATCAGTATTTTTAAAGCTAAAACTGACAATGCAAAGTTCGAGTTTTATAAAATCTGGTAACTATTAGAAAATGTTAAGAAACACAAGTTACCAGCCATCCTTATAGATTAACTTTTGGTTATAGTCAAACTAAGTATCAGGTTAATGGTTTAAAAGTTCTGTTTATTTCTCTCAAGAAAATATATGTACTTGCTAAAAAGTTCTATCAGTGTTTCCTGTTAGAAAACTGTTTATTGCAAGAATAGAGCTAAAACAAAATTAGACTAACTTTTGGTTATATTCAAACTAAGTATTAATGATTAATAATAGGAATAAACCTCACTCTGTCTCCTATACATATTCTAAAAGTTTAACTTTAAATCGAGTAACTGAAAACCAAGTTATCCATTAAGATCTACCTAGAAAGACTTCTAATACTACAGAGATCTGTAGAATAAGGCTTTTAAATATTAACTAAAAAGCTGTAATAATTTCAGACAAAGAATCACAGAACCTAACAATGATCAAAGGTCTCTAAAGAATATTGTGGGGCAGCACGGATTGTGATGACACTGACCATGGAGCAAGATGCTGAAACACAATGCCTGCAGCATGATAGGACCCAGCTCGGACTGTGTAGAGGCTGCAGGGTACTGGAAAATTGTCTGCACCTTTGCCTAGACAAAATAAGTTCAGACTTTTCCAATTCCAGGTTCCACAGGAAAAAATAACAACAACAACAACAAAAAAAACACCTCTCACATTATTATTATGTACTTGGTGAAAAATTTCTCCCCTCAATGCCATAGAAAATTTGTTATGGCTAAGAATATAAGGAATGGTCCCAGTGATTTCTTTTTATAGATTCAAAAGTAACATATAATTTATGCTTCTCAGATCTCTAATTCTATTGATGTCTCAGCTAACCAAAACTTTGTGAGCTTGGCAGTAAAGGCAGCCTTAGTATGGCTCCTAAATAAGTATTTAAAAATATAAAGATACATAAATCTTTTTTGAACATTTATTTATTAATTATGCATACAGTGTTCTGCCTGCATACATGTCTGAACACCCAAAGAGGATACCAAATCACATTATAAATATTTGTGAGCCATAATGTAGTTGCTGGGGATTGAACTCAGGACTTCTAGAAGAGAATCCAGTACTCTTTTTTTTTTTTATGCATATAGAGTATTTTTTATTTAATTTTATATAACAAAGTCCAATTAAATGAAAACAAACATTTATACACAATATTTGGGAATTTGGGCGTCGTTCTTTCCAAATGACTTCCTGCTGGTAAGGGGCGCTGTCTTGGGGGATTCGAAGAAGATTCAGATATCCTAGCTGTAGTCTGTAGGGCTGTTTTGTCCAGCTGTTTGGAATGTAGGATCAGCTTGTACTCTGTTTCAGGCGGTCTGGTGTGATCAAACCACATTAGTCTGGAAGGAATCCACATCTTTTCATTTTCTGTGGAAACAAAAATAGAAATACTTTTCCCCAGTAACTTGTTCTTCAACTTAAATTTTGGAGTCAAAGCGTTTTTTTTTTTTTTTTTTTTTTTTTTATTATTTTACATGTCGATCCCAGTTCCCTCTCCCTCCCTCCCTCCCTCCCCCCCCAAGCCCTCCCTCCCTCCTTCCCTCCCTTTCACCCTCTCTACCCTCTCCCATGCACTCTAAACACCCTCCCCTCCCAACCCCCCACCACAATACAATATGTAGGGGAATGCCATCCAGTTGGGGTCATGTAGATCTGACAGGTCCTGTGAAGTAGGGACTAGGGCTTCTCTCCTATCTCTAGAATAAGGCAGTTATCCCTCCATGGGGGATATGTTTGCAAAGTCCTTTTGTGCACCAGGGATACATACTGGCTCCACTGTCTGAGGTCTCTTAGACTGCTCAGAACTTCTGGCTGAGACCCATATTCAGGGGGGTCCGAGTCAGACCCCTGTTGGCTTCCCAGCTATCAGTCTAGTGGCCCTTAGCTCCTCCTTGTTCAGGTAAGCTGTCTCTATGTACTTCTACCGCATGGTCTTGTCCTCTCCATCTGCTTCTGGGTTCTAGTTTGACTCAGTGTTTATGTATGGGTGTTTGCTCCTGTTTTCAACAGGCATTAGTTGAGGACTCCATGGAGAAGTTAGTTGTTGATCTCACTCTCCGGGAAGGGCATTTATGATAGCCTTTCCACGGAAGCTGAGATTGTTAGTTGGGAGCAGTCTTGTAGTTCCCTCGACCTTTCTTTGTGTTCAACTTTATCTTCAAACCAATATTGGCTCCCTCTTTTATGTTCTCTCTCTCTGTCTCTGTCTCTCTCTCTCTTTCCTATTTTCCATTCCTAACCAGGCTCAATCCTCCTGGTCGCACATGCGAGAAGCCAGTACTCTTAACCTCTGCCACATCTCTCTAGCCCAAGACATATACTTCTTAAAGATATAAAAAATTAATTTATAATATAAAAATTCACAGCTTAACTTTTAATCAAGTTCTGATAAGCTAATAGAGCATGGACAACCAGCTGTTTAGTCACAAACTCAAAGTTTTATGATTTGTATTGGGTGTCATTGAAGTGTAAATATGAAGGATGTTTCATCAGGCCTAAGGCACCACTGACCAATTTATACATGGATCGCTCTTGACAGAAGAAAAATGTACAAGTTTTTAACCCAAATCTGTAGTCTGGACCCACCTTTTTGGTGTTAAATTGCCTCTTGTGATTTCTTTCTTTCTTTCTTTCTTTCTTTCTTTCTTTCTTTAAATCAATGTTGATATCGATTTGTTATCTCTCTAGGAGATAATTATGAGAAATTATCTCTTTATTCATTCATTTTTTGTTCATATCTATGATTAAGAACTCAATGACCCTTCAGTATTGAGCAGTCATTTAGGCTTCACACATAAAACACCATCCACTTGTTTAAAGATTATTCATTTAATTATGAAAATCTGTCATTATGTATTCAGTGATCACTGGAGTTTTGAGCCTCCTTAGGGGAGTCCATCGTGCCAGACCATCACATCATCTAATACTACACTTACTTCCTTAACTGTTAAACTAGGAAATTAAATGATAATTCATCACTTAATTAATGAATTTAAAATACAGGTAATGTTATGGACCATGAGTCCCTTTTGGAGTCAGATTTTGAAGTTGATGTAACATCATCTCATTACTTCATCATTTAGCTATATAAAGAGATCTTTACATCAGCGATATGTTTAGGACTTTGGTGCCATTTCGCCAGTGTTAATATCAACATAAATATAAAATGCCCACTAATTTATGATCAATTTAATTTTTTTTAAAACATCACTATTCCAGGAAGAGATCCGTCTGACTACTCCATGTGGGATTTATTTATGCACAACCATGTCATTATTCAATAAATTTTCATTTTATATTAATTACCTAAATCAATGAAGACTGTTCTTCTTGACTTGGGTCTGGCCATTCTTCCATAGCAGTTAATCGCGTGGCATTATTTAATTATCTAAGTACTACTTCCTGATTATTTCATTATTCAAATCTGTCTGGGTCCACCTTCTCGGTGTAAATTGTCTCTTGTGATTTCAATATTCATTTATTTATTTATTTAAATCAATGTTGATATCATTTTGTTATCTCTTTAGGGGTGAATTATGAAAACTTATCTCTTTATTCATTTATTTTATTGTTGAAATCTATGGTTAAGGACTCAAAGTCTCTTCAGTATTAAGCAATCTTTTAGGCTTCAGGCATAAAACACCATCCACTTCTTTAATTTTTATTCATTTCCCGCAGACCTTTCAGTGGGCAACGGGGCTTTGGGGATACTAAGACTTCGATGAATAGGTCAGGAGTGGCTTCGGCCTGACAAACAGACATAATCACACTCGAGGAGGTTTGCAACTGCTGCGATTTTTACTTCAGAGCAACAGGTTTTTTTATGCAGAAAGTTCAAGAAACAGATCTTTGGCCACAGTTTAATATTTATAGACATACTATAGAAATGTCAGCAATTATTTTGGAGCATGAGATCATAAATACATATCATTTTATTTTGGCCTGCTTGTTGTCAGGTTACCAGGGATTTGATTTACTTAGTTTAGAGAATAATCATTGTCTCTGGTCAGTAAACTTTTAACAGCATTGATAAGAACACTTGTACTGTTTTATTGATTCAGGGGCCCTAAAAACTCAGTAGTAAACCCCACAACAGCTTTGCTTTGGGCTGTCTAATTAGGCAAGGTCATCTTTTGGGCAAAATTCCTATAGCTTTAGGTATGTTAATTTATTAGGCCTTAGACTGACACCTGAAGTCTCCACTGGTGACCTGGGATTTGTAGCTGAGGGCTGGTCTGTATCTCTTTCTGTCCCTGAAACTATATCTAAGTGTTTTCTGGGCTTCTCTGAATTAACAATGGAGCGATAGTCCAAAGCACCTATGACCAAAAGAGTTAAAGCTAGCATAGCACAACACCTAGCACATGTTCCAGACTGCAGTTGGGCAATCACCTGCAGGGTCCTGAACCACTTTTCCCCAGGAGGCATAAGCAGGTTTGGTGTGAACCTCTGGACAGGTAGACATTGAGATTTCTCTCAGCCATTGCTACACTGTCTCCACTGGGCCTGGTGTGGCAGTTTCCCCTTTTTTATTTTTTAAACAGAACAGCTGGAAATCTCGCTGGAGTGTTCTGATGGAGTGAAGTGCTATTCTGAAAAGAATAGGAAAGGCCAAAGACACTATAAATAAAATAGCAGCTCCAATTCCTAGGAAAACAAAATACTGAGTCCAGCTTAATGGATTCAAGGATCTTAGATTTTATAAAACTGTTGATGCTAGGCATGAAATGTCTCAAGTATCTATCTTTCTCTGACTCATAATCGTAATTTCCTCTTGCAATGCCTTGATATCATAGGTTAAATTGCTATCCTCCCATACACCCAAGAAATGTGCCTTAGTCTCTTTCCAATTAGAGGAAGAGTTGTATGGAAGAGGTGTAACACAGATATACTTAAACTCTGCATGGCATTTAGTTGCTGAGTCTTAAGATTTTGTATTTCTGGGCCCATTTCTATCATTGCCTCTTCTAAAGCATTTAATCTAGTTTCTAATTTCAGATCTATTAACCTCTGTTCTGACAAAATAAAAGAGACATTCCTATGCATGTCATTCACAAAGGAAGCTGTCTGCATTTCCTTTACTAATGCTGTTGTTGACACTGCAAAAGAAGTCAAAATGGTATCAGTGCTGTCATTCTTACAATTAACGAGGCAACAATTTTTTTTGGCCTAATCAATTCATTAATTTTGCTAAACATGTTTATAGCCAAATTATCATACCAAGTATCGTTACCCAAATCTACTGGCAAATCACCCAAATCACATAAGCAGGCCTTTTAACAATCAATATAGTTGAAAAGGTTTATCATAACCTTATTGTACACAATTAGTTAATATGCAAGATCGACACTCAACAAAAAATGAGTCCCCTTCTTTCTTGATAAGCACGAATTTGTTATGTCCAAACATTAATGTATAGGGGTAAGAGAGACAAGCTATGGACTTGGAAGCCTTTGTTTTTTTGTTTTTTTGTTTTTTTTTTTTTTTTTTTTTCTATAACATTGGCTGCTGCAACTAACCTGAACAGATCTGGCTGAGGATTCCCATATGTCCCATCCAGTTTTTACAAATACCATACAGGTGACACCCATCTCCTTATGGGCTCGTTTTTTGAGGAGTGTATCCTCCAAATTGAGCAAAATGATCCTTAAGGTAGCCAGAATATCCATGATCAGGTGATGGTACAGAAAAATCCCAGATAATTTCTCCTGAAGACAATGGAGAAAACCTTGTTCCAGTGTGAGGAAACCCACAATGAAGCCAGTTAGGCATCTGATCTTCATTTTCCTCCCATAAACTTTTTTGTATTTTACCAAGCAATATGGCAATCTAGAAGGCAATGGCTGATTTATTATCATAGTGTCATTAAAATTATAGTGCCCCAAAGTAGCAATTTGTAGTTGCCACATAGGCCACAGTTTTGGACTCTTATCTGTAACATGCTTATTTTCAGGAGTGTCAGTGTGGAAACTTCTATAGCTGACATGCAAACAACCATCTGGAGGTATACCACCAAGTGTTATGCAGATTGGTAAGGAATCTCATCTACCCTTGTAATTTACATACTCAGGTGAATTAATCTCCATATGAAAATCTGGATTCCACCCTAGCACATCAGTAACAATAGCCATGATTTTAATGAACTCTGTATTTTTACAATGCCATTAGGGCTTCCACATAAACAACCCTGAGTCACTGTCTGTGTGCACATTGGTCTGAGTCTGGCTTCCTCCTGCTGGCAAGGGACAATGTGGAGTGGGGGATTCAGGTTTTAGTGGACTCTGCAGGAGGGGTGGATGGAGAAGTTCCCCTTAGCTTCGAGTCTAGAGACCTCCAGCAACTGTTTCTGGAGTAGGTGGAGGAGGGTTTAGTGAAGTTTCAGCCATAACAGTGAGTTTCAGGTAGCATCATACCATTCCCCAACCTCAGGGTACCTAAAGCAAGCCCTCCACTGAATTCACCTCAGTTTAGACTCTGCCCTTTAAAATCTGACATTATAGGATTGACATGGGAGTGGGGCAGATACAAAAGCATCCACCATCTGATCACTAGTTTTTGTTTTTTATTTAACTTATTATTTTACAGGTTGATCCCAGTTCCCTCTCCCCTCCCTCCTTCCCTCTCTCCCTCCATCCCTCTCTCACCTTTACACTCTGCCCTCTCACATGTACCTTAACCACCCTCCACTCCAATCCCCCCACCCCATTTCCCTATATTGGGGAATGCCATCCAGTTGGGGTCATGGAGATCTGAGTGGTCAGGTGAAGTTGGGACTAGGGCTTCTCTCCTGTCTCTAGATTAAGGCAGTTTTCCCTTCATGGGGGATGTGTTCGCAAGGTCCTTTTGTGCACCAGGGATATATCATGGCTCCACCGTCTGAGGTCCCTTAAACTGCTCAGTCCATCTGGCTGAGACCCATATTCAGGGAGCCCTGAGTCAGTCCCATGCTGGAATCCCAGCTGTCAGTCTGGGGGCCTCTTAGCTCCTCCATTCAGTTAAGCTGTCTCTATTAGTTTCTGCAGCCTGGTCTTTTCCTCTCCATCTGCATCTGGGTTCTAGTTCAACTCAGTGATTATGTATGGGTGTTTGCTCCCGATTCCAACAGGTATTAGATGAGGGCTCCATGGATAACTTAGTTATTGATCTCACTATCTGTCCCGTGCTACCGTCTCGCCAGCAAGAACGGCATACTCAGGATCCTTCTGCAGTAAAGCTTTAATGCATCTTGAGAGGGAGAGCATAAGCTTACAGAGCAGAGAATCCAAACATCAAAAACACAACCCTTATATAGGTTTACAACCTTCGCCTTGGACATGTCAACTCCTGATTGGCTGCAGCCCATCGGCCCATATGACGCCATGGGAGAGGCAGAGGCCAAGGGAGGGAAAATCACCCTGCACCTGCGCACTGACTTGTTTACTCTCAACGCCAGCCGGATGCAGGCGCCATCTTGTAATGGAGAATGCCAGGACGGCTCCTTACAACTATCCGGGAAGAGCATTTATGGTAGCCTTTCCACGGATGCTCAAATTGTTAGTTGGCAGTACTTTTGTAGTTCTCTAGACCTTTCTTTATGTTCAATTTTATCTTCAAACCAATATTGGTTCCTTCTTTTATATTCTATCTCTCTCATTCTCTCTCTCATTCTCTCTCTCTCTCTCTCTATCTATCTTTCTGTACTTCCTGTCTTCTATTACTAACAAGGCTCAATATTCCTAATCGCACATGATTTCCTTTCCTCTCCCTTGCATTCTCCTACTTCTCTCTCCATTCACTGCCCCCTACTTCCCCCGTGCTCTGGGCAACTTGTCCCTTCCCGGTTCTGTGAGGGACTTTATATGAATCTTTTAGAATACACCTTGTATCCTAGTTCCTTTGGTGCTGTGAATTTGCTCTAGGTCTAAAATCGATATATGAGTGAGGACATACTATTTTCCTCTTTTTGTGACTGGGTTACCTCATTCAGTGTGGTTTCTTCAAGTGCCATCAACTTGCCTGCGAATTTCAAGATACCATTATTTTTTTTTCTGCAGAGTAGAGTTACACTGTGTAGATGTGACACACCTTGATTATCCATTCTTCAATTGAGGGGCATCTAGGTTGCTTCCAGGTTCTTGCTATTACAAATAGTGCTTCTATGAACATAGTTGATCAGATGTCTTTGTTGCATGCATAAGGATCATTTTGGGTATATGCCTAAAAGGGGGGATTTCTGGGTCCTGTGGTAAACTAATTCCCATTTTCCTGAGGAACTGCCATACTGATCTCCAAAATTGCTGTACGAGTTTGCACTCCGATCAGCAGTGGAGGAGTGTTCCCATTTCTCCACATCCTATCCAGCATGAGTCATCATTGGTGTTTCTAATTTTAGCCATTCTGGCAGGAGTAAAATGTTACCTCAAAGTTGTTTTGATTTGCCTTTCACTGATGGCTAAGGATGTTGGGCACTTTCTTAAGTATCTTTCAGGCTTTTTGATTACCTCTACTGAAAATTCTTTCTTCAGTTCTGTACCCCATTTTTAATAGGGTTATTTGGTGTTTTGTTGACCAGTTTCTTTTGTTGTTTGTATATTTTGGAGATCAGCCCTTCGTCAGATATAGGATAGGTGAAAATCTTTCCTAGTCCATGGGCTGCTGTTTGGCCATCTCCACTCTATACTTTGTGGTACAGAAGCTTCTAAGTTTCGAGTGGAACCCTTTATTAATTGATGCTCTCAGTGTCTGTGCCCCTGGAGTTAGGTTCAGGAAGTGGTCTCCTATATCTGTTTGTTCAAGGGTACCTCCTACTTTCTCTTCTAAGAGGTTCAAGGTGGCTGGATTGATGTTGAGGCCTTTTATCCATTTGAAGTTGAGTTTTGTGCATGGCGACACAAATGGTTCTATCTGAAGTCTTCTACACACCCTCATCGAATTGTGCCAGCACCATTTGTTGAAGATGCTGGTCTATTGTCTCCAGTGTTTCATTATTTATTTATTTATATCAATGGTGATATCATTTTGTTATCCCTCTAGGGGAGAAGTATGAGATATTATCTCATTCATTCATTTTTTTTGTTCAAATCTGTGATTAAATACTCAATGAACTCTCCAGTCATGTGCAATCTCATAGGAGTCTCGTGTAAAACACCATCCACTTGTAGAATTTTTATTCATATATTTATGAAAATCTGTCATTATTTATTCAGTGATCGCTGGAGTTTTGAGCTTCATTATGGGAATCAATCATGCCAGACCATCATATCATCTAATACTACACATACTTATTTAACTGTAATACTAGGAAATTAAATAAAAATTCATCATTTCATTACTGTATTTAAAATAAAGGTGATGTTATGGACCATAGGTCCCTTTTGGAGTCAGTTGTTGGGAGTTGATGATGTAAAATCATCTCATTACTTGATTATTTAGCTATTGAAACAGATCATTATATCAGCCATAGTTTTACAAGTTTGGTGCCAACTTGTGGAGTTAATATTAAGCACCAACTAATTAATTATCAATTTAAGTTTTTAAATACATCATTATTCCATGAAGAGAAGGGTTGACTTCTCCATGTCGGATTCAATTATGCAGCACCATAATATTATTCAATTATATTTCATTACATACTATTTATTTAAATCGATGAAGATGTTGTCATTCATGACAGAAGTCTGGTTATTCCTCCCTGGGAATTAATCGTGTGCCATTATGGGTTTGGCCCCTGTGTGATTGACACAGCAGGAGACTGGTACCAGAAGCAGTGCCCAGACAATGAGGGACACTGGGTTATGCAGTGATTACTGATTATGTAATAATAGATTTTTAAAGATCGAATGATTAAATGATTGAAAAAAATTGTATTATTTCGCATCATCAGTTTTTGAGAAGTTGCGATAGAGCTGACCTATGAAGGACACAGTCAACACCCATTTTAAAAACTGAAAAATTTAATAATCTTATGATCAGAGAATCTTATCTAATGAACTCTGTTGGGCTGATAACATGACAAACCTCCAACTCCAAATAACTCTAAATAACCATATTAGAAATTGGGATTCAGGAGTCAATAGAGAATTATCAATTGAGGAATCTAAAGTGATTCAAAGGACCATAAAACAGTACTCAGATCCTTAATCATCAGCCAAGTGCAAATAAAACAACTCTGAGAAACAATGAGATCAAGCTGCTCTAAAGGTACCAGAATGAAGAGAGATTTAATTTATTTTCAACACTTAGGAAAGGATTATGGCAGAGGCGATTAATGGTATTGTTTGCATTCTGGAAATGAGAAAATTGAAGCATAGAAAATAGGTTGAAATACTCATCATTGTGCTTGAAATGCATAATGATGCTTTCGTTTTCATGCTTATATCATTATAGGGATGTTGTAGCTTGAGAGACTGGTAAATATGTACAACTCAAAAAAAAAAAAAAAAAAAAAAAAAGATCCCTCTTTTGTTCTTGTGAGAAAATCAGGAAAATCAGTGAGGCTGTAAGGTTAGTCGATGGTGGGTATGCTAATTTTAGCAAGTGGGAGGTGCACTAGATTGTGAAAGAATGTTGGATCATAAATGTTGCCGGGCAAACCTGCTTGCATTCTGTATCCTGATATCATGGGCCAAGGACCAGAGAGCAGCTTCGATAAAGTGTTATCATAGGACACCACAATCTCCCAAGATAACTATCTCCTACAACTTTTAATGGCAGCTTTTGATTCCCCTAACCAAGTCATAGCCAAATCTCTGGAAGTTGGCCTAGAGCTATTACTGGTTACCCAATTCAACATTACATAATATCAGAGAATACAGTCTGTGGATGAACGGTTCAAAGACTTCTGTTTATGAATGCCTCTCTTCTAAGAAGTAAAACTATGGATTAAAAGATAATAAGACTCACAATTACTCATCGAAAGGTGAGTGTTCCTTTGGTAACTTCCATCAGGTTGGTGATAATCCATGTGTTAAGGTAGACATAGGGATTATTGAAATGCAGTTCATCTCTTTTGAGGCAGCTGTCCAACATCAAATGTGTGATATGTTCTAAAACCCTACATACCCAATGACATTTCAGCATATACACATTTTACTACTCAATTCTGTGCATAAATAAGCCATGAACTGGGGAGTTTCACACAAACTTTTGGGAGTCAAGTTGGAGAAAACTTGTGTCAAGTATGGCAGACCATGTCATCCTCTGATTATGTTATTATTAATTATTAAATAGGACATTAGATTATCCATGATCAGTGGATTATTGTTCCACAATATGGGAGTGAAGTACTTTAAACCATCTAAATATTAATTATGTAATTAAATTATTTAAATTAACGATGACATCATTGTTCACAAGTCTGGTTTGGAGCCACCTTAGGAAAATGGATGGTGTTACATCAGCTCATTATTTGCCTATTTAGTTATATAAAGCAATGATGATATCATCCGTGACACCTGGATTTGGTTCCCATCTTGTGGAGTCAAGTGTGACAGATCATCTAATTACATAATTAAAGTATTTGAATTGACCATTCGTGTTAAGACCCAAGATAATGTACATATTTGTATAGTCATGTAAACCAGTAATCCTCTATTCCGTGAAGAGTCATGTAAAGTTCCCCCTTATGGAGTTAATATGCCATATCATCACATTTTATGATTAATTGTTTCAATTGACAATGATGACATCCTTCATGACTGGCATCTGGCCATTCTTCCCTGCCACTTAACTGCTACATCACCTCTTTATTGTGACAGTTAGCTATGACTGACTTATTTAATTATTTAAATTATTTAAACGGCAGACAATGACATCATCGATTACGATTAGTGTGCAAATATCTGTCTGGGACAAGGTTAGGAAGTCGTAGACATTGACACAGCGGATTCTTGATAATTTATGCATCACCCAGAATACTAGGGATGCTGTATGATTGATTCCAGAAGATTCCATGGTGCCTTCCGAGAAGTACAAAGACTTCACCAAGGCAGGCACTGTGGTCTGGGTGTTTGACTCCCTGTTCTTCCTCCACATCTTCACATCGGTTGTGATCTACCATGAGAAGAAGGAGTGGCGCTAGGAGGTCGGCACCATCACCGAGACCTGGCAAAAGGATGACGACTCAGAACAGGGAAAAACATCTCTCTCTCAGCTATGCTGGTGATGCCCCTGTTGCATCCATCTTTTCAGCTGATATCAACATGTTAGCTACTGCTGCTACACCAGGTAGGGGCCCATCATCTCAGGACCTGATGCACCACAACAGATATTCAGGCCCTGGTGATGATGTCAGCCAAAACAGTTCATCAGGCAAGACAGTATTGTTATCGGATTATTAACTTATGGAAGACAGCATATTTATCATGTCTGGCATGTCTGCCCAGGAATTGATGATACAAAAAAGTTGAATGACTTACATATTTAAAGTTGTAATTGTTACATCGTTTCATTATATAATCTGTGAACCCTGAATTTTGGTGCCACCTGTGTGACTCAAGTGTGACAGACGATATAACTATCGTATTATTTCATTATTCAAATCTGTCTTTTTCTACCCAAGGAAGAGTGGAGTCTGGATCCACCTTGTTGTTGTTAATTGTGTCTCGTGATTTCGTTATTTATTTATTTAAATCAATGTTGATATCATTTTGTTATCTCTCCAGGGTTGCATTAGGAGAAATTCTCTCAGCATTCATTGTTTTGTTCAAATATATGATTAAAAACTCAATGATCTCTTCAATTTTGAACAATATTGTAGGAGTCACCTACATAACACCATCAATCCACTTGTATAATTTTATTCATTTAATTATGAAAATCTGTCGTTATGAATTCTGCGATCACTGTAGTTTTGAGCCACCTTCTAGGACTCAATCATGCCAGACCATCGCATCATCTGATATACACTTACTTATTTAACTGTAAAATTAGGAAATTAAATAATAATTCATCATTAATTAACATATTTAAAATAAAGATGATGTTATCGTCCATAAGTCCCCTTTGGAGTCAGATTTTGGGAGTTCACGATGTAAACTCATCTCATTACTTGATTATTTTGCTATTTAAATAGATCATTACATCAGCCATAGTTTTACGACTTTGGTGTCATCTTGTCAGAATTAATATAAAATGCCAACTAATTAATTATCAATTGAATTTTTAAAATAAATCATTATTCCAGATAGGGATCAGTCTGACTTCTCCATGTGGGACAAAAGTATGCACCACCGTGTCATTATTCAATCATTTTTCATTATATATTTATTATTTAAATCGATGAATATGTGGTCCTTCATGACTGGAGTCTGGCCATTCCTCCCAGGTAGGCATTATTTACGTATCTAAGTATTACTTCCTTGACAATCACTGGAGTTTGGTTCCATCTCATGAAAGTTAAGTATGCAGGACTTTCCAATTATCATCCCTGGCATTTCTGCCCAGGAAATAATGATACAAAAAAAATTCAACGACATTTATATTTTAAGATGTAATTATTAAAATGTTTCATTATATAAACTGTGAACCCTGAATTTTGATTCCACCTTGTGGATTAAAAGATAATAAGACTCACAATTACTCATCAAAAGGTGAGTTTTCCATTGCTAACTTCCTTCAGGATGATGATAATCCATGTGTTATAGTACACTTAGGGATTATTGGATTGCAGTCCATCTCTTTTGAGGAAGCTGTCCAACATTAAATATGTGATACCTTCTAAAACCCTGCTTGCTCAATGACATTTCATCATTGACACATTTTACTACTAAACTCTAAGGTTAAATAATGGATAAACCGGGAGTTTCACAGAATCTTGTGGGAGTCAATGGAGAGACAATTGTGTCGAGTATGGCAAACCATTACATCAACTGATGATGTTATTAGTTAATTATAAAAATAGGACATTTGACTATCCATGATCAGTGAATTATGGTACCACGATATGGGAGTCAAGTATTTTAGACCATCTAAATGTTAATTATGTAATTAAAATATTTGAATTAATCATGACAAAAATGTTCACGAGTCTGGAATGTAGCCACCTTAGGGAAGTGGATGATGTGACATGAACTCATTATTTGATTATTTAGTTATATAAAACAATGATTATATCATCCATAATACCTGGAATTGGTGCGACAGATCCTCTAATTACATAATTAATTTAAATTGACAATTCATGTTAAGACCCAATACAATATAAATATTTGTATACATATGTAAGCCAATTATCCTCTATTCCATGAAGAGACCTGTAAAGCTCCCTCTTGGGATGTTAAAATGCAATATAATCACATTTTATGATAATTGTTTCAATAGATGATGATGATGACATCCTTCCTTACTAGAGTCTGGACATTTATCCCTGCCAGTTAAATGCTACATCACCTCTTCATTGTCACAGTTAGCTATTACTGACTTATCTAATTATTTAAATTATTTAAACATCAGACAATGACATCATCAATTATGATTAGGGTGCGAATATCTGTCAGGGACAAGGGTAGGAGCGTTGTAGACATGGACACTGCAGTTCCTGAATGATCTATGCATACCCCAGAGTAGTAGGGATGGGGGATGATTGAGTCACGAAGATCCCATGGTGCCCTCCGAAAAGTACAAAGACTACACCAAGGCAGGCCTGGAGGTCTGGGTGTTTGGCTCCCTGTTCTTCCTCCACATCTGAAGATTGGTTGTGATCTACGATTAGAAGAAATAGTGGCACAAGGGAGTTTACCCCATCATCGAGACCTCGCAAAAGGATGATGACCCAGATCATGGAAGAACTGCTCCCTCTCAGCTCTGCTGGTCATGCTCCTGCTGCATCCATCTTTTCAGGTGATATCAACATTTTAGCTACTACTGCTACGCCAGGTATAAGCCCATCATCTCAGGTCTGATGTACCACAACCGAGATTGAGACCCTGGTGATGATGTGAGGCCAGCATATTTCATCTGGCAAGACAGTATGATTATCTGATTATTGACTTATGGAATTATAAAAATCCGTGATGGAAGCTTACTTTATCATGTCTGATTGTTAACTTATGGAATTTTAAAAATCCGTGATGACAGCTTACTTTATCATGTTTGGCATGTCTGCCCAGGAATTGGTGATACAAAAAATTTCAACGAATTACATATGTGAAGGTGCAATTATTATATTCTTTCATTATATAAACTGTGAACCCTGAAGTTTGCTGCCATCTTGTATCATTCAAGTGTCACAGACGATCTATCTATCTGATTATTTCATTACTCAAATCTGTCTTTTTCTACTCCAGGAAGGGTCGAGTCTGGATCCACCTTGTTGTTGTTAATTGTCTCCTGTGAATTCATTATTTATTTATCATTTTGTTATCTCTCTAGGGGTTAATTATGAGAAATTGTCTCATTATTCATTCATTTTTTTGTTCAAATCTATGATTAAGAACTCAATGATTCTTCAGTATTGAGCAATCTCATAGGGGTCACGAATAAAACACCATCCACTTATATAATTTTTATTCATTTAATTATGAAAATCTATCAATATGTATTCAGTGATCACTGGAGTTTTGAGCGTCTTTATGGGAGTCAATCATGCCAGACCATCACATCATCTAATACGACACTGACTTATTTAACTGTAAAATTAGGAATTTAAATAATAATCCATCATTTAATTAAAATATTTAATGTAAATGTGATGTTATGGACCATAAGAGCCTTTTGGAGTCAGGTTTTAGCAGTTGATGATGTAACATCATCTCATTACTTGATTATTTAGCTATTGAAATACATAATTACATCAGCCATAGGTTCAAGAGTTTGGTGCCATCTTGTCAGAGTTAACATAAAAGGCCAATTAAGTGATTGTCAATTTAAGTTTTTAAATAAATCATTATTCCACAAAGAGTCTGACTTCTCCATGTGGGATTTAAGTATGCACCACCATGTCATTGTTCAATTATTTTTCCTTATATATTAATCATTTAAATAGATGAAGATGTGGTACTTCATGGCTGGTGTCTGGCCATCCTCCCTGGGAGTTTATCGTGTGGCATTATTTAATTATCTTAGTAATACTTCCTTGACCATCACTGGAGTTTGGCTCCATTGTATGAAAGTTAAGTATACAGGACTATGCAATTCTTTACTTATTTCGTTACGTAAATAATGATGGTGTCATCCATTGTGGGTTTGGCTGGTGTGTGATTGACACATACATGAGATTTGTACCAGAAGCAGTGCCCAGAGAATGAGGGACACTGGGTTATCTAGTGATTACTGATTATGTAATAATATTTTTTTAACGATTGAATGATTAAACAATTTTAAAAAACTGTAGTATTTCGCATCCTAATTTTCTGAGAGGTTGCAACAGAAGTGACCCATGAAGGACACTGTCAACACCGATTTTAAAAACTGAATCATTTGATAATGTCATGATCAGCGAATCTTATCTAATGAACTAGGTCGTGCTGATAACATGGCACACCACCAACAATAAATAACTCTAATAACAATATTAGAAAGCGGGGTACAGGATTAAATAGAGAACTATCAATTGAGGAATCCAAAATGACTGAAAGAAAAATAAGACAGTGCTCACAATCCTTAGTCATCACCCAAATGCAAATCTAAACAACTCTGAGAAACCATGGGATCAAGCTCCTTTAATGGTCAGAGAATGAAGAGGAGTGTATTTTATTGTCAATAAAGAGAAGAGGACTATGGTTGAGGCAATTCATTGTATTGTTTCCATTCTGGAAATGAGAAAATTGAAGCATAAAAAATAGGTGGAAATACTCATCAATGTACTTGAATGGCATAATGATGCTTCCGTTTTCATGCTTATATTACTATAGGCATGTTGTAGCTTTAGAGACTCGTAAATATGTGTAAATAAAAAAAAAAAAAACAGGGCCCTGCTTTGTTTTTGTGAAAAAAATTAGTGAGGCTGTAAGTTTAGTCGATATGTGGGTATGCTAATTTTAGCATGTAGAAGGTGCTGTAGAATGTGATAGAATGTTGGATCATAAATCTTGCCTGGAAACCCTGCTTGCATTCTATATCCTGGTATCATGGGCCAAGGACCAGAGAGCAGCTTCGATAAAGTGTTATCATGGCACACTACAATCTCCCATCAACACTATCCCCTAAAATTTTTAATGACAGCATGTGATTCGCCTCAGTAAGTCATAGCCATATCAATGGAAGTTTGCCGACAGCTTTTACTGGTTACCCAATTCAAGATTACCTAATATAAGAGAACATAATCTGTGAAGAAACAGTTCAAAGACTTCTGTTTATGAATGGACTCTCTCTCTCCTAAGAAGTAATATAATGGTTTAAATGATAATAAGACTCACAATTATTCATCAAAAGGTGAGTATTCCATTGTCAACTTCCTTTAGGAAGGTGATAAAACATTTGTTAGAGTAGACTTAGGGATGATTGGATTGCAGTCCATCTCTTTTGAGGCAGTGTTTTTCCCGAGTTTGGTTTGGAACTACCTTAGGGACGTTAATAATGTTACATCAACTCATTGTTTGATGGTTTAGTTATATAAAACAATGATTATATCGTCCATGACACCTGGTGATTGTTGCCTCCTAGTGGGGTCAAGTGTTGCAGATCATCTAATTACATAATTAATGTATTTAAATTGACAAATCCTGTTAATACCCAAGACAATGTAAAGATTTGTATATTTATGTAAACCAATAATCCTCTATTCCATGAAGAGTCCTGTACAGCTCACACTTCGGGAGTTATAATGCAATATCATCATATTTTATGACTGATTGTTTGAATTGATGAAGATGACATCTTTCATGAATGAAGTCTGGCCAGTCTTTCCTTCCAGTTAAAGGCTACATCACCTCTTTATGGAGACAGTTATCTATTAGTGGCTTATTTAATTATTTACATCACTTAATCAATGGACAATGACATCATTGATTCTGTTTAGGGTGCAAATTTCTATCAGGGACAAGGATAGGAAGGTTGCATACATGGACACAGCAGTTTCTGGATGACCTATGCATGACCCAGAGTACTCAGGATGCTGCTGTGCCAGGTGTGGGCCCATCATCTCAGGTCCTGCCGCAACACAACAGAGATTCAGGAGCTGGTGATGATGTCGGCCAACAGAGTTCATCAGGGAAGATAGTACGATTATCTCTTTATTAACTTATGGAATTTTAAAAATCAATGAAGACAGCATACTTTATCATGTCCAGCACGCCTGCCAGGAATTGATGAGACAAAAAAGTTCAATGACTTACACCTTTAAATATGTAATTATTAAATCGTTTCCTCATACAATCTGTGAACCCTGAAGTTTGGTGCCACCTTGTGTGACTCAGGTGTGACAGACTATCTAACTATCTGATTATTTCATTATTCAAATCTGCCTTTTTCTACTCCAGGAAGAGTGGAGTCTAGATCCACCTTTTTGGTGATAATTGTCCCTTGTGGTGAATTCATTATTTAGTTATGTATTTATTTTAGTGAATGGTGATAGCATTTTGTTAGCTCTCTAGGGGTGAACTATGAGTAATTATCTCATTATTTATTCAATTTTTTTTTTCAAATCTATGATCAAAAACTCAATTTTCTCTTCAGTTTTGTGCTATCTTGTAGGAGTCATGTATAAAACACCATTCACTAGTTTGATTTTTATTCATTTAATTATCTAAGTATTACTTCCTTGACAATCACTGGGCTCTGGTTCCATCTTATGGAAGTTAAGTATGAAGGACTATCTAATTAGTTACTTTTTTGATTACCTATGTAATGATGGTGTCATCCATTGTGGGTTTGGATGCTGTGCGATTGACACAGCAGGAGATTGATACCAGCACCATTGTCCAGCGAATGAGGGACCCTGGGATAACCACTGATTTCTGATTTTGTAATAATAGATTTTGAAGGATAGAATGTTTAAACGATTTAAAAAACTGCATTGTTTTACACCATCAGTTTCTGAGATCTTGCAACAGAAGTGACCCATGAGGAACACAGGCAATACCAATTTTACAAATGGAATAATTTTTTTAAACTCATGAGCAGAGAATCTTATCTAATGAACTCTGGGCTGATAACATGACACAGCAACAACTCTAAAAAATTCTAAATAACCATATGAGAAAGTGGGGTACAGGACTTAATAGAGAATTTTCAATTGAGGAATCAGAAATGACTGAAAGAAACATAAGACATTGCTCAAAATCCTTAGTCGTCAGCCAAATTAAAATCAAAACAACCATGAGAAACTGCCGTTTCTCTTACACGAATCGGGCGAAGGCCTAGAGTTTGAAATAAAGACAAGACCGCGGGTCATTCGTTCAATGCAATGTCAGAATGCCAAATACTGAATGCCATTTATTGAGGGGCAAGAATGGGCTTAATTACTGACTTACTGCACAGTGGAAAATTACAGTAAATTTAGGCTTAGCTCCTCACTATGAGGTGTGAGTTTTCATGAGGTATGTATTGTCATGAGGTATGTGTTGTCACAAGTTGTCTTTTGTCAATGAATGTGTTGTCTCGAGGTTTGTTATCAAAACGGGAAGAGTACCAACAACAGCCATGGTGCAATGAATTCCCTCCAACAGCTTCAGGCTTGATCAAGTTGCTTTGGGTCTTACAGTTCTCCCTTTCTTTTAATATAAACTAACACCTGCCTCATTTGGAGGAAGATGTCAGCATAATTACTTACCCATCATTGGAGAAGTCGCCCAGGCCCGTAACCTTCCTGTCTTAGGTGGGATATTTGTCCCCTCTGCCTTACTGTCCCTGATGAATAGTTTGTTAGCCTCATGTGGGCAGAGGCATTTTACCTCAAGCCAAAGACAGTATCTGTCTTGTTAGAAAGTTGGCCTGGGCCTGTTTTGTGCTGTGGCAAAGTAGACCAAATGCAAGAGCTACAAACCCAGAATGATCTGCTCACAAGGTGAAGTCCTTGTAAAAGGACTTCTGCATTGGCAAGTGAAATTCATGGTTCATAGATGTTAATGATCTGCATGGCTAAAGCATGTGTATAACTGAAAAACTCATCACTCCAGGATTGCTGGAGAAAAATGATGAATTAACACAGATATGTGTGAAAGACAGAAGAAGAAGCCATATGAGTTTCTCACAAAAATTCAAGAGTTCCTATAGGAGATTAGTTTGTAAATTTAGTTTAAAAATGCCAATTTGTACTAGATAATAAAGTGTGCTTTGGGTAGATAAGGCTTAAGCCAAATCACCTGATAGTTGATCCACTGTGCTTGCAGTATTTACCGATTGGGAGAGGGCTATGGTAGAAACTGTAGCTTCAGGGGTGAAGGCAGCACTGGTAGCCATGATCCCAGAATCTCCTTTCCTCTCTGCTGCACACATGGGTACATCCCCAAGACAGCTGTTACAGTCGGCAGACCTCCTGAGAACAATTGAAACTTCCTCCAAAATTATTAGCATTGTTTACAACAATAAGAATGGAACCAGAATACAGTGCCTGAGATGAAGGTGAAATTCTTGTCCTTTGGATAAAAGTGTAATTTTATAGCCTCTGGATTCAAACTATAATTAGTGGTTAGGATAAAAGGCCACATATAGCTACTCAGACCCACAGGCATCAGGGTGGGTAGATTCTTGAAGACCCATCGGACCTACTTTCTTGCTGTTACAATCACCATCCTTCCTCATATGGCGAATCAGCTGCTCAGGCATCCAAACAGAGTTATCTGTGTGTTGTGGAAAGACACAAACTGACCCTTGGGCCCATACTAGAACTGGGTTGGGGCCACACCATTTTCCAGTAGTGACATTCTTCCACATAACTGAGCTATAGTCAGATGACTGAGGGTGCCAATGCCAGTCAGCTGCAGATGGAGCAGCACCATGCATAGTTAAAAAATTTAAAATATAGAGGACCAGACAAATGTGATTATGAGGAGACCATGTAAACTCCCCCTTTTTTTGTTCTATGGAGATAGGCTTTAATTGTGCGATGTGCATGCTCTACCATGGCCTGACCCTGAGGCTTATAAGGGATGCCTGTCTTATGTGAGATTAATTTTTTTTTTTTTTTGCAAAAAAGAATTAAAACCCTCACTAGTATAAGCAGGACCATTATCAGTTTTTAATTGTCTGGGCATTTTCATATAAGCAAAGGCTTGTAAACAATGGCTCTTAACATCCTTAAGCCTATCTCCAGTATGAGTAGAGGCAAATATGAGATGAGAATGGATATCCACAGATACATGTACAAATTGTAGTTGGCCAAAGGAAGGAACATGAGTAACATCCATCTGCCAGATAATATTAGGCATGATACCACGGGGTTTAACTCCAAGGTGTGGAACAGGTAAGAACTCTGCACATAGGGGACAATCCATACTGTGTAATCAGATTTCCAGATACTAAGAATGGGAACAGGCTGCACAGCTATAGACCCTAGGGTAAATTTTCCAGCCTACAGACTTTTCCAACTCTTTTGATAATTAAATTTTTACATAAAACAGACTGAGTTTCACTTTGGAGGAATTTACCCAATTCTCTTCCTTGTACATAACCTTGGTCAAACAGCATAATTTTCACAGGCTCAAACTGACTGTGAATCCAGGACTCAGATGGGTAATATGGTGAGACAGCCAGATTTTGAATTCGGGCTAAGCAAAATAGAAAGTCTCTTTCGAATACAAATTAAAAAAACATAATGAGGGTAAGAGGCTAAGTAAAACATACTTGCCCCCCCCAGAACTTAATAGGTAAAGGCAGAATTATCAGGCCTGCAAGGTCCTCTTTTGCAAATAGAGAGTGCACATGAGTGTTCACTATAAGAAATCTTGTGTATGGAAGGAAAACATCCACAGAAAGACACAAACATTGCAAAAACAAACAAACAAATCATAACCGTATCATCTTTGATACCTATAGTTAGTCACTAGAATTTAGCAAACAGTAACCTACATACTTTGAAAAAATAAAAATATTTCAAATTGGTGAGTATTTTCTGACTGAAAAAGTAAAGCTGCAAGGGCATCTTTAAACACAAAGGCATATATAAGATACATACACACTCCCGTAGAGGAAAATCCTCTAAAACATTGAAGAAAAAAATGAAACCCAACCATGACATGCATATGATTAGTGTCATCCTGTTCAACATGTTCACCTTACAACTGGGTAGTGAGGTACCTCTAATAATGATCCAGCAATCCCAGCTACAACAGAGATTGAAACAGTTAAGTAGGCCACTTGATACCCAGGAGTTCCAGATCGGCCATGGCATCAACAAAAGAAGTAAATGAAAAATTAAAATTCAGGTCAGCATTTTTGATATCAGTCAGGCAAAGTGTTGAATCCTCCAACTAACAATTGACTTTTAACAAAGACAGATATAATGGAGAAATATGTTGCCCCACATTACAGCTAAACCACCACTATGTAAATTCAGTGATGTCTACTCAGTTATCTTTGGGTACCAGTAGGGTGGATATCTCATGACAATGGGGAAAGAGATGGAATCAAACAAAAAAAGAGATAAAGAGAAACAGACACATAGACAGGTGACAGGAGAGAATGGGGAGACAGGAGCACAAAGAGATGAGAGGGGAGAGAGCAGAAATAGTAGCAAGAGAACAAAGAGCCTGAAAGAGAGAAGAGGGAGGGAGTGTAAGTGGGCAAAATCTGTCTTTATAGTGGTCTTGGTTGCTGTGGTCACACTAGTATTCATGGAACTCTAGGCTGAGCAGAGAAAATTCTACAGTGCACTCTCCCATGTAACAGAGTCTTGCTACCATAATGCCTGAGTCTTTCAGGTTGATTAGAGGCTAACAAGCTGTTGCAGCTAGTAAACAAACATGGCCATTGATTTTTCCAAGAAGTAATGACACCAAGTCAAACACCAGAGTGGCTGCAAAGTAGGTATGAGCTTAATTCCTAAACTGCCAGCAGCAACTGCTGTGTCAGGAGCTCATTCCATCTTCTGTGTCTCCTGGTGCTAACAGTGAGAGAGATGCAAGCTGAAACCAATCATCTGACTCAGCAGCTCATTCCTACATTATGGAGGACAGAGACAAAGAGCTTCAGAGATGTGTCTGGGAGTATATTCCAGAGAGTAGTGGTGGAAAGGAATTGGAGGCAGGTAGGCACCTCCAAAGTGTAAGCTTTTTAGAGCAGGAGAGATTGAGTGACTAATTGAAAGCAGTGAGAAAATCAATTGAAACAATGGAAACACTCTCTCATATCTGGAGGGCTGGGCTATTTGATTGGGGTGAAATGTGAGATCAAAGAATCCAGGGACGAACAAGAATACTGTATTAGTTCTGCTGTGTGGGCAGGAGCACAAGAGCAAAGCCTCCCTGTGCTCTTAAAAGTCCTGTTTAGTGGCAAGGAAAATTGTAACCCAGAGTTTCTGATGCAATGCTTCAATAATACTGCAATAATGAATCCATACTTAATCAGAGCATAACTGTCCTGGGTTTCCCTGGAGAATAGGAAACAAGGAATCAGGTGATTGATCTAAAAGTGGATTCCTTTGCATCTGCTCCACATCCTGGTCGAGACTCTAATGGCAGCTTTTTAAGGGCAGAGTCTGAACTGAGGTGAATTCACATGAGGGTTTGCATTAGGTACACCGAGGTTGGGGAAAGGAATGGTGCTACCTGCAACTCACTATTATGGCTGAAGCTTCACTCAACCCTCGTTATCCACCTACTCAAGGTACAGATGCCTAAGGTCTCCAGACTTGCAGCTAAGAGAAAACTTCTCAACACACATCTCCTGCTGAGTCTACCAACACCTGAAAACTCCACCCCACATTGTCCCTTGCCAGCAAAAAGAAGCCAGACTCAGACCAATGCCCCCACACTCAGGGTCTCAGGGTAATTTAGGTGAAAGCCCTGTGGGCTTCTATGTGTATACAAATGGTGGGATTATTTGGTTACCATGTTACAAATCCCACTCTCAAGCAGCTGTGTATCTTCTGCTTGCCTGGTCCTGTCACTTAGGCTGTAAGAACCACTTAGAACCTCTAGTGGACCCACCATTTAGAGGGGAGAGTGTTCTTGTAAATCCAGGTTTTCTGCTCAGATCATCTCATGAAGTTATTTCTTATGTAGTGCCTTTGATTCTGTGTATATGAACAGAAGGAGGAGAACCATGGGGTACACTTCTCTCGTTCGCAATCTGTCTGTAACTCTCTCACTCTCCCACCATTTATTTCTCATTCCCTTTCCACATTTCTGTCTCTCACTTCTCTCTACTATGTTGCAGATCAATTCAGAAGAGCAGGGACTGCATCCTTCTAAGCTGTAACATCTCCACAGTTCTTTATTATCATCCGTGTAAGTTGTTCCCCAATACTATCTCATATATCATTTGTCTTGGGTCTAGTGAACTTACTAACAGATGATCTCCACATGAATCAATTTTAATTATTAAGACTAAAGTCAATTGCTCTTATTATGTTTAGGTATGTTCCTGTTATCCCTGACCTCTCCAAGACATTTATCATGAAAGGGTGTTGAATTTTGTCGAAGGATTTTCTGCATCTAGGGAGATAATCATATGGTTTTTCTTTTTCTGTTTGTTTAAATGGTGGATCACGTTGATAGATTTTCATATGGTAAACCATCCATGCATTCCAGGGATGAATCCTACTTGGTCATGGTGGATGATTTCTCTGGTGGATGATTTCTCTGATGTATTCTTGAATTCGGTTTGCCAGTATTTTATTGAGTATTTTTGCATCGATGTTCATCAGGGATATTGGTCTGTAGTTTTCTTTTTTAGTTGTGCTTTGTGAGGCTTGGGTACCAAGGCTATTGTGGCCTCATAAAAAGAGTTTGGCAATGAAACAACTGTCTGTTTCTATCCTGTGAAACACTTTGAGGAGTAGTGGTTATAGTTCTTCCTTGAATGTCTGGTAGAATTCTGCACTGAATCGAGCTGGCCCTGGATATTTTTTGGTAAAGGACTTGGAGAGGTCAGGTATAACATGAGCATACCTAAACCTAATAAGAGCAACATACAGCAAACCTACTGCCAACATCAAACTGAATGGAGAAAAACTTAAGCCAATTCCTCTAAAATCAGGAACAAGACAAGGCTGCCCTCTCTCTCCATATCTCTTCAATATCGTACTAGAAATTCAAGCTAATGCTATAAGACAACAAAGGGAAATCAAGGGGATCAAAATTGGAAAGGAAGAAGTCAAACTGTCTCTATTTGCAGATGATATGATAGTTTACATAAGTGACCCAATAAACTCTACCAGAGAGCTCCTACAGCTGATAAACACCTTCAGCAAACTAGCAGAATACAAGATAAACTCAAAAAACTCAGCAGCCCTACAGAGAAAGAAATCAGAGAAATATCACTCTTTACAATAGCCACAAGACCACAAGCAATATAAACTATCTTGGTATAACGCATACCAAACAAGTAAAAGACTTAATAATAAGAACTTTGTGGCTCTAAAGAAAGAAATTAAAGAAGATACCAGAAAATGAAAACATCTCTCATGCTTTTGCATAGGTAGGATAAACATAGTTTACCACAGAACACGGCAATCCCCCTCTTAGGCATATACCCAAAGGATTCACATCCATGCAACAAAGACATCTGTTCAACTATGTTCATAGCAGCACTATTTGTAATAGCAAGAACCTGGAAGCAACCTAGATGCCCCTCAAATGAAGATGTGGCACATCTACACAATGGAATACTACTCTGCAGACAAAAAAAATAATGGTATCTTGAAATACTCAGGCAAGTGGATGGCACTTGAAGAAACCATCTCAATGAGGTAACTAGTCACAAAAAGAGGAACACAGTATGTACTCACTCATATATGGATTTTAGACCTAGATCAAAGGATCACCAGCCTATAATTCACTCCACAAGACAAACTAGGATACAAGGTGTATTCTAAGAGATTCATGTAAAGTCCCTCACAGAACAGGGAAGAGACAAGTACCCCAAGCTCAGGGGAAGTGGGAGTGGGCAGCGAATGGAGAGAGAAGTAGGAGAAAATGAGGGGGAGGAAAGGAAAACATGTGCAACCAGGAAGATTGAGCCTGGTTAGGAATAGAAGACAGGAAAGATAGATAGAGAGAGAGACAGAGACAGAGACAGAGAGAGAGAATATAAAAGAGGGAGCCAATATTGGTTTGAAGATAAAATTGAACACAAAGAAAGGTCTAGAAAACTACAAGACTGCTGCTAACTAACAATTTGAGCTTCTGTGGAAAAGCTATCATAAATGCCCTTCCCAGAGAGTGAGATCAACAACTAACTTCCCCATGGAGCCCTCAACTAATGCCTGTTGGAAAAAGAAGCAAACACCCATACATAAACACTGAGCCAAAGTAGAACTCAGATACAGAGGGAGAGGACAAGATCAGGTGGCACAAACACATAGAGACAGCTTACCTGAACAAGGAGGAGCTAACGGGCCACAAGACTGATAGCTGGGAAGCCAGCATGGGACTGTCTTAGGCCCCCCTGAATATGGGTCTCAGCCAGAAGGACTGAGCAGTCTAAAGGACCTCAGACAGTGGAGCCAGGAAGTATTCCTGGACCACAAAAAGACTTTGCAAACACATCCCCCATGGAGGGATAACTGCCATATTCTAAAGACAGGAGAGAAGCCCTATTCTCTACTTCACATGACCTGTCAGACCTACATGACCCCTTCTGGATGACATTCCCCTACATATGGAATTGTGGAGGGGAGGGTGGTTAGAGTGCATGTGAGATGGCAGAGAAGGTAAAAGGTAGAGAAGGAGGGATGGACTGAGTGAGGTTGGAAGGGAGGGAGGGAGTGGGAACTGGGATCGACATGTAAAATAATAAATTAAATTAAAAAAATGCTTTGACTCCAATATTTAAGTTGGAGGACAAGTTACTGGCGAAAAGGATTTCTATTTTTTGTTTCCACAGAAAATGAAAAGATGTGGATTCTTTCCAGACTAATGTGGTTTGATCAAGCCAGACCACCTGAAACACATTACCAGGCGATCCTACATTCAAAACAGCTGTACAAAGCAGCCTGACAGACTACAGCCAGGATTTCTGAATCTCCTTCTAATTCCCCATGACAGCGCCCCTTACCAGCAGGAAGTAGTTTGGAAATAACAACACCCAAATTCCCAAATATTGTCTATAAATGTTTGTTTTCATTTAAATGGACTTAGTTATATAAAATAAAAAAAAATGTGAAAGAAACAAACCAAGCTAAGGATGGGCATTCATAACTAAGAAAAAAAGAAAAAAAGACTAAAGTCAAGTATGATATCTAATATGATCACAGAATTATTTACATGATGTAGGTTTCATCTTCCATGATTTCTTCCCTATTACCTGATATCAAGATGATAAAACAGGATTTTAAATACGTACAAGTTTAGAAATGTGGATGAACAAAATTATGGCAAGTTCATTGCCATGACCTATGTCAGTTTTCTGAGAACACACTTTAGTTCCTCCTACAGGAATACTCAAGGGTGTAACATTCTTGTGAGAAACCATGAACAATCACAAACTAACACACTGGCATCACATAATTAAAATTAAATCAAATCTCTAAACAGATTTCCATATTTGAATATTTTTCTCTAATGAGTACTCAATCCTGTAACTATTGTGTTGAGGGTCTTAAAGTCTTCAAAGTTTTCCTGTAACATAAATGATTTCATGTAAAAGAAAGTAAGCATGAAGGATTGGGCTTAGAGATAGCAATCCATCTGAATGAGGTTTTTATGTAAATCAAGTCAAGTGTTACCATGATACATGGTAACCTTACCAGTGAATAATCAGGACTTTTTTCCCCCATGAATTTGCAAGTGAGAACAAAACAGAGACATTGTAGTGCTTGAACTGATTGTTCACACGTGTCAGATATTTTTCTCTCCAGAAAACTATGGAGGACAATGTGTATTGAATAAAGATCATACCACATCCTTTCGAGGACAACTCCTTCTCATAAGGGTTTTCTTAGGCTCACAAAGATTATTGGGATAAGCAAAGTGGACAGCATTACAACAATGAATACATGTATAGTGTTTTTATGCACTATGATTTTTTTTTATTATAAAGACTGATGATACATAGAGAGGCTTTACCACATCGGATACATTCAGTATCTTTCAAGTATACAATCTTTTATGACTTACGAGAGTGCTGAGGTAAGCAAAGTCTTTAACACAATCATGGCATCCATAAGGTATCTCTCCAGTATGTGTTCTTATATGACTTAAACACATCATATGTTGTGAAAGCTTTACTACATTGACTACATTCATAGGGTATCTCTCCAGTATGTGTTTGTTTATGATGTACCAGGTTGTTGTATCATGAAAAAGCTTTACCACATTGATTACATCCATAAGGTTTCTCTCCAGTATGTGTTCTATGATGAGACTGGAGATTACTGGCACATGAAAATGCTCTACCACATTGATTACATATATAGGGTTCCTCTCCAGTATGTGTTCTATGATGAGATTGTTGCGTACTAACTTGTGAAAATGCCCTACCACATTGGTTACATACATAGGGTTTCTCTCCAATATGTTTTCTTTTATGACATACTATATGACTGTATTGTGAAAAACATTTACCACATTGATTATAGTCTTGTGTTTTCCCTCCAGTATATTTTTTAATATGTCTTTTAAGCATAGTATGTCTTGCAAATGTTTTACCACATTGACTTCATTCATAGTTTTTTTTTTTTTTTTTACCATGGGTGCTCTGTCACTGAGAAGAAGGAAATTGTGACATGCAAAGACTTCACCATACTCTAGACTTCTATACGGTTTCTCTCCAGTATGAATTTTTTCAAGCCATTGAAGATGCCTGTAACCCACAAAGTTTTTCACACATTCAATATGTATATTCACAGGATTCGCTCCCTTAAGGCTTCTTTGATTCCTGCAAAGATAATTAGCATATGTAAAACTTTACCACATGCATGAAACTAAAGAAACTTCCTACATGTATAAAATAAAGTTGTAATTTGGCCTGATTGTAAACAAGATTCAGATCTTGAGTTTTACATTCATAATGCTTCTCTAATGTGGTATTGTTTTGTTTTCATTGAAGATACCTGTGGATTCAGAGTAAGAGCTTTATTTCATGGCCCTCAATTATGGCATCTATTTACATAAAATCTCCCACATAATTGAAAAAACTGAAATGACTCAGAGCTTTGCCATATTTATACCATTTATCAGTTTTTCCATCATAGAAATCATACTACAATGGCTAAATATACCAGTACAAATGGAAGCATTCACACATTCAAACGGTCATATGGATTTACTACAGTGTAAATTGATGGTATCTTGCAGATGACTTAGGAATACTGATAAATTTGAAAGTTGTTTCACACTCAACAAATATCCTCAAAGTGGGGACTACTAAATATCTTTCATTTCTTCTCACTGTCCTAAGAGAGGTATGTTGCATCTTTCCACATTCTAAATTCACATGACTTGTATTTAGAGTAAACTAAATACTTTTTTCCCCTATATTTTCTAATATAGAATGACTCTGTGTAAACCTAGCTATCCTGAATCTCACTTTGTAGAGTGGGGTGATCCCAAACTTAAGGGATCCCCCTTGCTCTTGATCATGAATGTTGCAATTAAACTACACGGCTCTACATATGATATGCTTATGAAACTAAGATAACAAATAAACGGTTTCCACATAGCATTCACACTTTGACTTTCTTTAAATCAACTTTAAGTGTTCTCTGTAACACCTTCTTGACATTCATAAACTGACCCTTTCAATATCCACAGCAAAGTCACAAATAGATAAGAAATGCCTGCTTAACTATAGACTTTTTTCTTAGGAGGTCTTGGACATATAATTATAACCTATGCAACATGTATGCTGTTTAAAATATCTGAATAGAATGAAACTAAACAGACTGGCATATCTACAGAATAGTTATCCGGGTGCTATAATTCAAAGGGTGATATCTGTTAAGACATAGATTCCCTCTCATTTTTCACAAATGCCTTGCAAACACAGAAGAGCTATCTTTCACCGAGTTAGAGGGTTTTATGAGAAAATGACAATCATCACTTTAGCTACACTTATTTTCACTGTTGCTCTTCTTAATCTTTTTTAAATTTTTAAGTGTGACTCTTCAATAAAATTTCCAGGATTCATTAAAATATCTTCAAAGCCAAATTTTCATGAATCTGCACATGAAAATTTACCTTCTGTGTCTTCTAGAAGTTTGACAATGATCCTCCATATTATGATTATCCCAAATGTAGCCTGAAATAACAGAAAATATATGATGTAATCTTGCAAATTGTAGAAAATTTAAGTAATATCTTCAATGATCCTTGTTCTGAGTCGTCATCCATTTGCAAGGTCTCAGTGATGGTGCCGACCTCCTAGTGCCACCCCTTCTTCTCATGGTAGATCACAATCACAGAAATGATTGAATAATGTCATGGTGGTGCACACTTAAATCTCACATGGAGTAGTCAGACTGATCTCTTCCTGGTATAATGAGGAATTTAGAAAATTAAATTGATAATTAATTAGTGGGCCTTTTATATTAACACTGATGAGATGGCACCAAAGTCCTAAACCTATCGCTGATGTAAAGATCTATTTACATAGCTAAATGGTGAAGTAATGAGATGATATTACATCATCAACTACCAAAATCTGACTCCAAAAGGGACTTATGGTCCATAAGATTTCCTGTAATTTAAATACGTAATTTAAATGATGAATTATTAATTAATTTCCTAGTTTAACAGTTAAAGAACTAAGGGTAGTATTAGATGACTTGACTGTCTGGTACAACGGTCTCCCCTAAGGAGGCTCAAAACTCCAGTGATCACTGGATACATAATGACATATTTTCATAATTAAATGAATAAACATTAAACAAGTGGATGGTGTTTTATGCGTGAAGCCTAAATGACTGCTCAATACTGAAGAGACATTGAGTTCTTAATCATAGATTTGAACAAAAAAATGAATGAATATAGAGATAGTTTCTCATAATTCACCCCTAGAGAGATAACAAAATGATATCAACATAGATTTAAATAAAGGAAGGGAGAAAGAAAGAATGAAATAAGGAAAGAAAGAAAGAATTCACAAGATACAATTCAACACCAACGAAGTGGATCCCATACTCACTCTTCTCCGAGTAGAAAAAGACAGATTTGAATAATGAAATAATCATATAGTTAGATCTTCTGTCACACTTAAGTGTGACACAAGGTGGCGCCAAACTTCAAGGATCACAGATTATATAATGAAAGAATTTAATAATAGCATCTTTAAATAAGAAAGCCATTGACCTTTTTTTGTCTCATCAATTCCTGGGCAGACTTGCCAGGTATGAAACTGTATGCTGTTGTCACGCATTTTTAAAATGCCATCAGTTAATCGTCAGATAATCACACTGTCTTTCCTGATGAATTCAGTTGGCCTGACATCATCACAAGCACCTGAATCTCTGTTGTGGTGCGGCAGGACGGGAGATAATAGGCCCAATCCTGGCGTAGCAGTAGTAGCCACAATGTTTATAACAGCCGAAAAGATGGCTGCAGCAGGGGCATCAGCAGCATAGCTGAGAGAGAGATGTTCTTCCATGTTCTGAGTCATCATCCTTTTACCAGGTCTCGGTGATGGTGCCGACCTGCTAGTGCCACTACTTTTCCTCATGGTAGATCACAAACGATGTGAAGATGTGTAGGAAGAGCAGGTAGTCAACACCCAGACCACCGTGTCAGCCTTGGTGAAGTCCTTGTACTTCTTGGTTGGCACCGTGCAACCTTCTGGACTCAATCATCCATCATCCCTCCTACTCTTGGAGATGCATAGATCATTCAGAAAATGCTCTGCCCATGTCTACATCTTTCCTAACCTTGTCCCTGACAGATATTTGCACCCTAACCGTAAAGGGTGATGTCATTGTCGGTCGTTTACATAACTTAATGAATTTAATAAGTCAGTAATACCTAACTGTCACAATAAATAGGTGATGTAGCATTTTACTGGCAGGGAAGCATGGTCAGAATCCAGGCAAGAAGGATGTCATCATCATCAATTGAAAAAATGAATCTTAAGATGTGATGATATTGCCCATTAACTTCAAAAGAGGGAGCTTTACAGGTCTCTTCATGGAATGGTTGATTGTTGTTTACATTACTATACAAATTATTACATTATCTTGGGGATTAACACAGATTGTCAATTTAAATACATTAATTATGTAATTAGATGATGTGTGGCACCAGATTCCAGTTGTCATGGACGATATAATCATTGTTTTATATAATTAAATAATCAAATAATGAGTTCATGTAACATCATCCACTTCCCTGAGGTGCCTCTAAACCAGGCTCATGAACGATGCTGTCATGATTAATTTAAATATTTTAACTACATAATTGACATTAAGATGGTCTATAATAATTGCCTCACACATCACATCACCACAGTCCACTGACCATGGATTATCTAATGTGCTATTTTAATAATCATATAATATAATCAGAGGATGAAATTCTCTGCCATACTCCACACAATTAAGTCTCAGTTGACTCCCACATGATTGTGGGAAACTCCCAGGTTCATCCCTTCTTAAACGCAGAGTTGGGTATTAACACGTTTAAATGCTGAACTGTCATTGTGTATACACCCTTTTTAGAAGATATCACATATTTAATGTTGGACGGCTGCCTCAAAAGCGATGGACTGAAATCCAACAATCCCTAAGTCTACTCTAACAAATGGATTATCACCTTCCTGAAGGAAGTCAATAATCGCAAACTCACCTTTTGATGAATAATTGCGAGTCTTATTACCTTTCATTCCATAGTTTCACTTCTTAGGAGAGAGAGTATTCATAAACGGAAGACTTAGTACTGTTTCTCCACAGACTACGTTCTCTGATGATTAGGTATCTTAAATTTGGTAACCAGTAAAAGCTGTAGGCACACATCCAGAGGTGTGGCTATGACTTGTTTAGGCGAATCAAATGCTGTCATGAAACGTTTTAGGAGATAGTTATCTTGGGAGATGGTCATGTCCCATGATAACACTTTCTCGAAGCTGCTTTCTGGTCCTTGGCCCATGTTACCAGGATACAGAATGCAAGCAGGGGTACCAGGCAACATTTATGAACCAACATTCTGTCACATTCTAGTGCCCCTCCCGCATGCTAAATGGAGTATACCCACCAATGAACTAACCTTACAGCCTCACCAAGTTTCTCACAAAAACAAAGCAGTGCACTTTCTTTTGAGTTCTACATATTAACCAGTCTCTCAAGCTACAACATGCCTATAGTGACATAAGCACGAAAACAAAAGCATCATTGTGCCATTCAAGTACAATGATTAGTATTTTTAACCTGTTTTCTAAGCTTCAATTTTCTAATTTCTAGAATGGAAACAATAGAATTAATCGCCTCTACCATAATCCTTTTCTCTTTATTGAAAATAAAATAAATTCCTTTTCATTCTCTTACCTTTAGAGGAGCTTGATCCCATGGTTTCTAGGCATTGTTTAGATTTGCATTAGGCTGATGATTAATGATTTTGAGCAGTGTCTTCTGTTTCTTTCAGTCATTTTGGATTCCGCAATTGACTGTTCTTTATTAAGTCCTGTACCCCGCTTTCTAATATGGTTATTTAGAGTAATTTATTGTTGGTGGTGTGTCATGTTATCAGCCCAACAGTGTTCATTAGATGAGATTCCTTGATCAGGAGATTATTCAGTTATTTAATTTTTAAAATCGGTGGTCACTGTTTCCTTCATGGGTCAGTTCTCTTGAGACCTCTCAGAAACCGATGATGCAAAACAGTACAGTTTTTTTAAAATCGTGTAATCATTCGATTATTAAAAATCTACTATTACATAATCAGTAATCCCCGTATAAGGCAGTGTCCCCCATTCTCTGGGCACTGCTTCTGGTACCAATCTCCGGCTGTGTCAATCGCACAGAAGCCAAATGACAAATGACACCATCATTACTTACGCAATCAAATGAGTTAATAATTGGATAGTCCTCCATACTTCACTTTCATAAGATGGAACCCAACTCCAGTGATTGCCAAGGAAGTAGTACTTAGATAATTAAATAATGCCACGTGATTAACTCCCATGGAAGAATGGCCCGAGTCCAGTCAAGAAGAACAACACCTTCATCGATTTAAATAATGAATATATAATGAAAAATGATTGAATAATGTCATGGTGGTGCATAATTAAATCTCACATGGAGTAGTCAGACTGATCTCTTCCTGGAATAATGAGCAATTTGAAAAATTAAATTGATAATTAATCAGTGGGCCTTTCATATTAACATTGATGAGATGGCACCAAAGTCCTAAAAATATCACTGATGTAACCATCTATTTACATAGCTAAATGGTGAAGTAATGAGATGACATTACTTCATCAACTACCAAAATCTGACTCCAAAAGGGACTTATGGTCCATAAGGTTACCTGTATTTTAAATATGTAATTTAAATGATGAATTATTAATTAATTTTCTAGTTTAACAGTTAAAGAACTAAGTGTAGTATTAGATGACGTGACTGGTACAATGGTCTCCCCTAAGGAGGCTCAAAACTCCAGTGATCACTGAATACATACTGACAGATTTTCATAATTAAATGAATAAACATTAAACAAGTGGATGGTGTTTTATGCATGAAGCCTAAATGACTGCTCAATACTGAAGAGACATTGAGTTCTTAATCATAGATTTGAACAAAAAAAATGAATGAATATAGAGATAGTTTCTCATAATTCACCCAAAATGATATCAACATAGATTTAAATAAATGAAGGAATTAAGAAAGAAAGACAGGAAGGAAGGAAGGAAGGAAAAAAGGAAGGAAGGAAGAAGGAAAGAAACAAAGAAAGTATTCACAAGATACAATTTAACACCAACAAGATGGATACCAGACTCCACTCTTCATGGAGTAGAAAAAGACAGATTTGAATAATATAACAATCAGATAGTTAGATAGTCTGTCACACTTGTGTGTGACACAAGGTGGAGCCAAACTTCAGGGATCACAGAATATATAATGAAAGAATTTAATAATTACATCTTTAAATAAGTAAGCCATTGACCTTTTTTCGTATCATCAATTCCTAGTCAGACTTGCCAGGTAAGAAACTATGTGCTGTCATCACGCATTTTTAAAATGCCATCAGTTAATCGTCAGATAATCATAGTGTTTTGCCTGATGAATTCTGTTGGCCTGACATCATCACAAGCACCTGAATCTCTGTTGTGGTGCGGCAGGACGTGAGATAATAGGCCCAATCCTGGCGTAGCAGTAGTAACCACTGGCTGCAGCAGGGGCATCAGCAGCATAGCTGAGAGAGAGATGTTCTTCCATGTTCTGAGTCATCATCCTTTTACCAGGTCTCGGTGATGGTGCCGACCTGCTAGTGCCACTACTTTTCCTCATGGTAGATCACAAACGATGTGAAGATGTGTAGGAAGAGCAGGTAGTCAACACCCAGACCACCGTGTCAGCCTTGGTGAAGTCCTTGTACTTCTTGGTTGGCACCGTGCAACCTTCTGGACTCAATCATCCATCATCCCTCCTACTCTTGGAGATGCATAGATCATTCAGAATAAGCTCTGCCCATGTCTACATCTTTCCTAACCTTGTCCCTGACAGATGTTTGTATATTAACCATAAAGGGTCATGTCATTGTCGGTCGTTTACATAACTTAATGAATTTAATAAGTCAGTAGTACCTAACTGTCACAATAAATAGGTGATGTAGCATTTTACTGGCAGGGAAGCATGGTCAGAATCCAGGCATGAAGAATGTCATCATCATCAATTGAAAAAATGAATCCTAAAATGTGATGATATTGCACATTAACTCCACAAGAGGGAGCTTTACAGGTCTCTTCATGGAATGGAGGATTGTTGTTTACATAACTATACAAATATTTACATTATTTTGGGGATTAACACAGATTGTCAATTTAAATTCATTAATTATGTTATTAGATGATCTGTGGCACCAGATTCCAGGTGTCATGGACGATATGATCATTTTTTAAATAATTAATTAATCAAATAATGAGTTCATGTAAAATCATCTACTTCTCTAAGGCGGCTCCAACCAGGCTCATGAACGATGCTGTCGTGATAAATTTAAATATTTTAACTACTTAATTGATATTAAGATGGTCTATGATACTTGCCTCCCACATGGCATCACCACAATCCACTGATCATGGATTATCTAATGTCCTATTTTAATAATCAAATAACAACATAATCAGAGGATGAATTGGTCTGCCATACTCCACACAATTGACTCTCTGTTGACTCCCACATGATTGTGGGAAATTCCCAGGTTCATCAGATATTTAATCGCAGAGCAGAGTAGTAACATGTTTAAATGCTGAACTGTCATTGTGTATGCAGGGTTTTTAGAAGATGTCACATATTTAATGTTGGGCGGCTGCCTCAAAAGGGATGGACTGAAATCCAATAATCACAAAGTACACTCTAACAAATGGATTATCACCTTCCTGAAGGAAGTCATCAATGGCAAACTCACCTTTTGATGAATAATTGTGAGTCTTATTTGTCTTTTGTTCCACAGTGTGACTTCTTAGGAGAGAGAGTATTCATAAACAGAAGACTTTGAACTGTTTCTCCACAGACTACATTCTCTCATGATTAGTTAATCTTGAATTTGGTAACCAGGAAAAGCTGTAGGCACACTTCTAGAGGTGCATCTATGACTTGTTTAGGCGAATCAAATGTTGTCATTAAAAGTTTTAGGAGATAGTTACCTTGGGAGACTGTAATGTCCCATGATAACACTTTCTCGAAGCTGCTCTCTGGTCCTTGGCCCTTGATACCAGGATAAGGAATGCAACAGGGTTGCCAGGCAACATTTATGAACCAACATTCTGTCACATTCTAGTGCCCCTCCCGCATGCTAAAAGGAGTATACCCACCAATGAACTAACCTTACAGCCTCACTGAATTTCTCACAAAAACAAAGCAGGGCCCTTTCTTTTGAGTTCTACATATTAACCAGTCTCTCAAGCTACAACATGCCTACAGTGACATAAGCATGAAAACGGAAGCATCATTGTGCCATTCCAGTATAATGATGAGTATTTTAAAACTATTTTCTATGCTTCAATTTTCTAATTTCTCGAACGGAAACAATACAATTAATTGCCTCTACCATAATACCTTCCCCTTTATTGAAAATAAAATTAACACCTTTGCATCCTCTTACATTTAGAGGAGCTTCATCTAGGGTTTCTCAGAGTTGTTTAGATTTCCATTAGGCTGATGTTTAAGGATTTTGAGCAGTGTCTTCTCTTTCTTTCAGTCATTTTGGATTCCTCAATTGACTGTTCTCTATTAAGTCCTTTACCCTGCTTTCTAATATGGTTATGTAGACTTATTTATTGTTGGTGGTGTGTCATGTTATCAGCCTGACAGAGTTCATTAGATGAGATTCCCTGACCGGGAGATTATTCAGTTATTCCATTTTTAAAATCGGTGGTCATTGTGTCCTTCATGGGTCAGTTCTGTTGCAACCTCTCAGAAACCGATGATGCGAAACAGTACAGTTTTTTTTTTTTTTAATCGTGTAATCATTCCTTTGTTAAAAATCTACTATTGTGTAATCAGTAATCACTGTATAAGGCAGTGTCTCCCATGATCTGGACATTGCTTCTGGTACCGATCTTCTGCTGTGTCAATGCCACATCAGCCAAATGACGGATGACACCATCATATCTTATGCAATCAAATAAGTTAATAATTGGATAATCCTCCATATTTAACTTTCAAAAGATGGAACCAAACTCCAGTGATTGTCAAGGAAGTAGTACTTAGATAATTAAATAATGCCACGTGATTAACTCCCATGGAGGTTTGGCCCAACTCCAGTCAAGAAGAACAACATCTTCATCGATTTTAATAATTAATATATAATGAAAAATGATTGAAAATGACATTGTGGTGCATACTTAAATCCAACATGGAGTAGTCAGACTGTTCTCTTCCTGGAATAGTGATGTTTTTAAAAAATTAAATTGAAAATTAATTAGTGGGCCTTTTACATTAACACTGATGAGATGGCACCAAAGTCCTAAACCTATCGCTGATGTAAAGATCTATTTACATAGCAAAATGATGAAGTAATGAGATGATATTACATCATCAACTCCCAAAATCTGACTCCAAAAGGGACTTATGTTCCATAACGTTACCTGTATTTGAAATACATAAATTAAATGATGAATTATTACTTAATTTCCTAGTTAACAGTTAAAGAAGTAAGTGTAGTATTAGATGACGTGATGGTCTGGTACACCGGTCTCCCCTAAGGAGGCTCAAAACTCCAGTGATCACTGAATAAATTAAAAAAGTGGATGGTGTTTTATGTGTGAAGCCTAAATGATTGCTCAATAGTGAAGAGACATTGAGTTCTTAATCAGAGATTTGAACAAAAAATGAATGAATAAAGAGATAGTTTCTCATAATTCACCCCTAGAGAGATAAAAAATTGATATCAACATTGATTTAAATAAAGAAAGGAAGAAAGAAAGAATGAAAGAAAGAAAGAAAGAAAGAATTCACAAGATACAATTTAACACCAACAAGGTGGATACAGACTCCACTCTCCCTGGAGTAGAAAAACACAAATTTGAAAATGAAATAATCAGATAGTTAGATGGTCTGTCACACTTGAGTCACACACGGTGGCGCCAAACTTCAGGGATCACTGATTATATAATGAAAGAATTTAATAATTACATCTTTAAATATGTAAGCCGTTGACATTTTTTAGTATCATCAATTCCTGGGCAGACTTGCTAGGTATGAAACTGTATGCTGTCATCACGCATTTTTAAATTGCCATCAGTTAATCATCAGATAATTATACTGTCTTGCCTGATGAATTCTCTTGGCCTGACCTCATCACAAGCTCCTGAACCTCTGTTGTGGTGTGGCAGGACGTGAGAGAGTGGGCCCAATCCTGGCGTAGCAGTAGTAGCCACAATGTTGATAACACCTGAAAAGATGGCTGCAGGAGGGGCATCAATAACATAGCTGAGAGAGAGATGTTCTTCCGTGTTCTGAGTCGTCATCATTTGCCAGGTCTCCGTGATGGTGCCGACTTCCTAGTGCCACTCCTTCTTCTCATGGTAGATCACAACCGATGTGAAGATGTGGAGGAAGAGCAGGTAGTCAACAGCCAGACCACTGTGCCAGCCTTGGTAAAGTCCTTGTACTTCTCGGATGGAACTGTGCAACCTCCTGGACTCAATCACCCAGCATCCCTCATACTCTGGAAGATGCATAGATCATTCAGAAAATGCTCTGCCTGTGTCTACAACTTTCCTAACCTTGTCCTTCACAGATTTTTGCACCTTAACTGTAATCGGTGATGGCACTGTCTGTCGTTTACATAATTTAAAGAATTAAATAAGTCAGTAATAGCTAACTGTCAAAATAAATAGGGGATGTAGCATTTTACTGGCAGGGAAGCATGGCCAGACTCCAGTCATGAAGGATGGCATCATCATCAATTGAGTCAATGAATCATAAAATGTGCAGATATTGCAAATTATCTCCACAAGAGGGAGCCTTACAGGTCTCTTCATGGAATGGAGGATTGTTGTTTACATAACTATACAAATATTTACATTATTTTGGGGATTAACACAGATTTTCAATTTAAATTCATTAATTATGTAATTAGATGATCGGTGGCACCAGATTCCAGGTGTCATGGATGATATAATCATTGTTTTATTTAATTAAATAATCAAATAATGAGTTCATGTAACATCATCCACTTCCCTAAGGTGGATCCAAACCAGGATCATGAAGGATGCTGTCATGATTAATTTAAATATTTTGACTACAAAATTGATATTTAGATGGTTCATAAGAATTGCTTCCCACATATTGGAATCCACTGATCATGGTTTATCTAATGTCCTATTTTAATAATCAAATAACAACATAATCAGAGGATGAAATGGTCTGCCTTACTCGACACAATTTGTTCTCACTGACTCCCACATGATTGTCGGAAACTCCCCGGTTCATCCCTTATTTAATCGCAGAACAGAGTAGTAAAATGTTTAAATGCTGAAATGTCATTGTGTATACAGGGTTTTAGAAGATACCACACATTTTTTTGTTGGACGGCTGCCTCTAAAGAGATGGACTGCAATCCAATAATCACTAAGTCTACTCTAACAAATGGATTATCACCATCCTGAAGGAAGTTAACAATGGCAAACTCAGGTTTGATGAATAATTGTGAGTCTTATTATCTTTTGTTCCATAGTTTTTCTTCTTAGGAGAGAGTATTCATAAACAGAAGACTTTGAACAGTTCCTCCACAGACTACGTTCTCTGATGATTAGGTAATCTTGAATTTGGTAACCAGTAAAAGCTGTAGGCACACTTCCAGAGGTGTGGCTATGACCTTTTTAGGTGAATCAAATGCTGCCATTAAATTTTTAGGAGATAGTTATCTTGGGAGACTGTAATGTCCCATGTTAACCCATTCTCGAAGCTTCTCTCTGGTCCTTGGCCCATGATACTAGGATACAGAATGCAAGCAGATTTGCCAGGCAACATTTATGAACCAACATTCTGTCACATTCTAGTACCCCTCCTCCATGCTAAAAGTAGTCTACCCACCGATGAACTAAACTTACAGCCTCACTGAGCTTCTCACAAAAACAAAGCAGGGCTCTTTCTTTTGAGTTCTACATATTTACCAGTCTCTCAAGCTACAACATGCCTATAGTGACATAAGCATGAAAACGGAAGCATCATTGTGCCATTCAAGTGCAATGATGAGTATATTGAACCTGTTTTCTACGCTGAAAATGCTTGGACATCAACTGGCCTGCTGAATGCTTGTTCCCCACACAGTCCCCTGCAGAGCATGCCGGCTGCCACACAGTGCACTGCAGGGCATGCTGGCTCCCTAGGTAATCCAGAGATGAAACAGTAGCTGCAGTTCATCGCCAATGCTCAGAAGTGCATTGGTATCCTGCCACAATTACTAATGGTCCAGAAAAGGGTCAAACTCTACCCATCAAAGTGCAGTTCCTATGAACACAGATTCCCCTTTGCATCATCACTCTAACACTGAAAATGCTAAGTTGAGCAGATGTTAGGTCAGGGAATATGTATCAAAATCACAACTTGATCATATTCTTTCATTACCTATTTGTACCCTGGGCATCAATAACTGCGTGGACATAGAGTTAGGGAATCATTTCTTGAAGACCCAGAGAATGCCACTGTTCCTTGCATTTTAGGTTTTCTCAGTAGCCAGTTTGCATGGCTGTTGTTTTAAAAACTCCTTCCCAGGATCCAACTATACTGGAGCATGCAGCTACTTCCCCCAAATGTACCTTATGTCTACATTTGAAATCACAGACTCACCCTTGACTCCACCCTCCTCTTTATTGCCATAACCTGTTTATTATAAATCTTTCTCACCTTGGAAGTCTTAGGAACTTCATACCTCTGCTACCCTGTACCCATCTAATGTGTTCTCACATCCCTCTATTTCAAGCACAATGGTTTTCTCTACATGTACTTCATTTGCCTAGAGTAATAGCAACCCTAGCTTTCCTGTGTTGTTAGAATTATGTCACATCAGACACATTGGGAGGTTTCTGGAACTCAGCCACTTTTTTGTCCCTCCTCAAAATTGTCTAGATTTCATGACACACTGAGCCCACTATCATAACACATGCCACCTTATACCAAAGACCTATTGGACCTGCCTGCCTAAGTCTTACACACCTCCAAGTCCAAATTTACCTCAAGTGTACTGAGGGGACTTGAATCCATGGAACTTGAGAATGATATGGTTATCTAACCTGGCTCTGAGACAACCTATAGTATTAAGAGAATTTAAAATGTCTGGATTTTCATTGCAGCAATGATCCAGAATAATGCATCTGTATCAGTTTTACAGGCTCCTTGGGTATTGGCTTTTTTTTTTTTTTTTGTAAGGCACTTTGTGTGCATTTGTAGGTACATATATACGCACTTTCATATACAGGCCAGAGGTCAGCCTTGGCTACTCTTCCTCAGGACAGTTTACTGTCTTGTTTTCCAAGACAGAGTATTTCATTATCCTGGAAAGTTTGTAGTTATTGTAGGCTTCCTGGTCATTGAGTGCTAAGGGTCTCTCAGCCTCCACTTTTCTAGTGTTAGGATTCTAAGGCATTATGCCCATTTTTTTCACCCCAAAAAATGGTTTCTTTGTGTAGCCCTGGCTGCCCTAGAACTCTATTTGTAGACCAGGCTGTCTTTGAACTCAGAGATTCACCTACTTCTGCCTCCTTAGTGTTAGATTAAAGGTGTGTGCCACCACCACTTGGCTTTTTTTTTAATGTGGGCTCTAGCTTAAAAGACTTTTGACACAGGACACAGTACTCTTTCTTTTGAGTAGCTACTCAGTGCCCGAAAAGCCTTTGCTTATGGAATATTTCAGTTTCTTAATATGTTGGAGACTATGATGGTACTTATGAGTTCCTACTATTAGACTGATCCAAAATCATCCTTTTCTTTTCAATGACACCAAGAGTGCCTTTGATAACAATGCAATATCATGTGCTATCTCTCTCCTGGGGTCTCTGAGGCTGTTCTCTGCTAGTGTTTTACCTGTTTGTGCTTTATGTCTCATTCCCCTAGGCTGACGGCAAACTGTGGGGACAAGGGGTATGTCTTAGTTCCTCTGGATTCTCAATGCTCCAAAGAGATGTACAGAAGGTCAGAAGGTGCTTGGTCAACACCAACTGCTGTGGTGCTAACAATCCATAGGCTATGACCCTCTGAGAGTCAAATGACCGTTTTATAGGGGTCATATGTCAGATACCCCGCACAGCAGATATTTACATAAAGATTCACAACAGTAGCAAATTAAGAGTTATGAAGTAGCAGCAAAGATATTTTTTTTGGCTGGGTCAAAGGTGAAGAACTGTATTGAGTAGTCGCAGCATCAGAAGGTTGAGAGCCACTGCTGTGAAAGATGATACAAGCACACTGGATATTTATGGGGCTTAAATAAGCAAATAGAGACTGAGCTTCAGTAAACAGCCCAGCGCTTTTCTTCCCCTTAGCTGAAGAGAGGTCTGGATGAAAATTGTGCGATCTGTCAGTTCACCAATTCCCAAGGCTTCTGGCAAGTACTTCTTATCTGAAGAGTCCTTACAGCAGCTGAGCATGTTCTTACAGAGAGAATGCGAGAATGACAGCATTCATTTTACCATGTGAGCAAGGTGATCCCAATTTGCCACAGTGTTAGGAGAGTGGAACCTAAAAATGGCGTTTTTCTCTCTTGGGAACCAGGGACGCATTGTGAGGGTAACATACACACACTTTCCATACAGCATTTCACCAACTACCTGAAATACTCTTGCTTTTCCTGTTCCGGGTCACTGAAGGAAGTCTATAGCATACAGGAGTTGATGGACTATTAGCTGCATCTGAGGGTCAGTCCCTCTTCACAGAAACTACTGCAGGGTTTAGTGGAAAGGAATGAGGACGAGAGGCACATGCGCCTTATAGGCATGAGGAAGGACACATGTAACTGTATAAAAGAGCAGTCCACAGAGGAGAAAGCGTGAATGTTTCTGGAAAACAGCTGGCTTTATTGCTCATGTCTCAACTACATAAAGAAGGGAACAAGGAAGACAACTTTGACTAAAGATATTCTAAAGGCAGAGCAAGGTAGAGGCTTCCTCAATGAACTTTTCTTTGTTCAGGTGCTATGGCACATTCAGCACAGACGTTAATTAACACAGAGCATACTGCTGCCTACACTGCCTAAGTAATTACACCTGGAGTCTAATTAGGTCAGTCTCCACTACCCCTGGTCTAAATCAGCCACGCTACACATCTCTCAAAGTGTGGCTAGCACCTGTATTAGGGCAGTGACATGTGTGACTTCTAACACAGGAGAACCATCACCAACCTCAATAGGGTTCCTCCACGTGATTTGCATGCAGAAAGGGAAACCGTGGGAGGGAGTGGCTCTTTCTGGGCTCCTCTGGATTGTTTCCTGGTATTCCAGAGTCCAAAGCCACATGCCAGGTGGAGGAGGTCTTCACTGGCAACCCTTTCAAGTAATTACTCATTTATTTGGGTTTCTGATTTTAATAAGGCTATATGATGTTAACATTAGTAACCGAGTTGATCAGATTTGGGGGCAACTAAACTTGTTTTCTTGAGCTAAGAGATGACTCAGCAAGGAGGGACCCTTGCTGCCAAGTCTGCCATGGTGAGTTCGATTCCCCAGACTCATAGGATGGAAGGAGAGACCACACTCCTGCAAGTTGTCCTCTGACCGCCACATGATACATATGTCTCCAACCCCCGCATAAATAAATAAAAGAAACATAAGATTAAAAAATGCTTTGATTAACTCTTCTAGAATTTTTCAAGCTTTCTAAAATGAGAAAGTATCCTACACTAGTAACAAGACAAGAGCAAGAATGAAAGTTGGTAATAAACTCCTCAGGAAATGGTGTGATAGCTATGTGATATAATATGTCATCAACGTCATCCTCATTGTCATCATCATCATTGTCATAGGTGCTGGGGACTGAACCCAGGGCCTTGTACATCCCAGGCAAGGGTTTTAATCACTGAACTACATCCCCAATCCATAATATCTTATTTTAGGATTTTATATCAGAAACATAATATATACAATATATGTGATTTATATGAATATATGTGTATTAGCTAGAGTATAGCTAAAGCTTTCATTTATCCAGGCAAACAGAACAAATGTAACAAATGATGCTATAAAGAACAAGAATGCTAGACTCAGCAACATGGGTTTCAGTAACACATGAAAGGAGTTGTAACCAGTAACATTTAACCATAACTTCCATCTCTCTTCTGTCTCTGTACACTGTTTGCCAGTGTCACAACAGATCCCCCTGAGGTCTATCTGTCACTTAGCTGGGTACACCTTTGTTATCAGGTGAAAGAGACAAAAGGACAAATGCTTGCCAATATGTGGATCACATGCTTTCACAAGAACTGATATTTCTACTTGACCAACTCTGGAGGGAGAGGGAGAGTGGAAGAATGGAGTAGACCTTATTCGCTGCAAGGCCCAGGCCCACTGCTACAGTCAATTCTGCTACCCAACTTCGGGGCCCAGCCAATGCGATCAGAAGCAGGCAGACTATTGCCAAGTCTGCACTCTGCCCACAGCAACTGTCAACTAATGATAGATTAGAAGAATCAGATTGCTCTATCAAAACATTAATCTCAAATCTTGATTAGTAAGCCTATTGAATTATGATTAGTTCACAAGGGTGCAGCTGACAGATAAGATACTTTATCTGACAATATGTTCTAGTTGCTCTGCACAAAGCCAAAAATACCCCCAAACAAACAAAAAGGAACAAACACAACAAAAAAAAAAAAACTACAAAATATGAACTAGCAAAATAACAGTACCCAACACAGCACACTGAGGAGGAGGCTACATAAATTTCTTAGTTTATTAAAGAGTTTGCATGTGAGAAGCCAGCTTTCCTATGAAAAGTGAGGAAGAGACTTAGAGAAATATATAGTAAACAATATGCTGTAACTAGGAGCCCACTAGGGCTCTCCCACCTTTTCAGTCACAAATGGGAACTTGAGATTGTTGCAGGCGGTGCTCTGCCTGGCTTTGGTGACATCTTAGCTACAAAGGCAGAACTTTCTTATTGGTGCTGCCCAGTACCATGGCCTGTGGGATGATGGCATCTGTGCAAAGTCTACAGAGAGAAAAAGCATGGGGGAGGGAGTGAGGTTGTTCAGTCAGGCATTAAAACTAGTTTCTGATTTTTTTTTAAGAGCTATAGACTAAACAGGCTAAGCATATCCCCAGCCTCCACTGAAAAAGTCCACAGGGGTTAAGAACACCACTGGGCTGTTCTTCCAGAGAACCTGAGTCTAGTTCCTAACACCCGATTGGTGGCTCACAAACGTCTATATCTCAGTTCCAAGGGATGTGACACTTTCTTCTGGACTCCAAGAGCACCATGCATGCATGCACCATGGTGCAGATATATGTGTAGGCAAACATTTACATACATAAACTAAAAACACATAAATCTTTTTAAAACCTTCTTTGTCTATATGAAATAAACATTCCATGTGATACAAGCTTATATTCTGAGTTCATACACACTCTGAAAAATTAAAATAGTATTACTTATTCCTTTATCACCCCCCTTGCCTATATACACTTAGGTCTCTTTCAGTCCCCTGAATTCAGCTGCTACAGGGGGCTAAAGTGGCATAGTCTAAGGATGCCAGGCACTCACACTCCTATGGCACTTTGGATGGTATGGCCATCTTACCCTGACCTTATGATTTTACACAAAGCCTAATGTCCTATAATTGTGTTTCTCTTTAGCTGATATTAACCTTGCAGTGACTTCTCTCCTCCATCTCTTGGACACTCATAACTATACTGTGCTAATCAATTGCGCTCTGCAGATGAGGTCAAGGAAACTTACTTCCTCCTTTGATAGCCTCCAATGTTTCTACTCTTGGGGATAAAAGTTCTTTAAATTGAGTTATATTCTAGGAAAACCAATGTATGATTACTGCAAAGATGTGTATTGATTGTCATGTTGCATTGCAAAAAGGATGAAGAAAAATGGCAGGGCACATTTCCTTTCGATTCCTACTCCACAGAGTTTGTTGCAAATGTTTGTGCAGGAAAAAAATGGTGGAACTTCATTTAGTGACCTGAAGTTCTCATCATTCAGTCCTCTTTTTTCTTTCTCTCCTCTGCAAAGCACTCATTACTCGCCTCAGGCCTTTAGTCTCCAACACTGGTCTGCAGCAGAAGCTCCAGGAGAGTTCACAGAGCAGAAGAAAGGAGGCTTCAGACAGGGAGGCTCTGCCAGCAGCTGCAGGGTGCCTTCCCTAATAGCTACCATGCTCTTCTTCCTCCCTCCTAGAATCCAGCCTTTGTGGGACAGCAGCTCTGTACCCAGCTGCAGACTCTTCCTGGAGTTAGCATCTGGAGCCAGGGTAAGTGGTAGCAAATGGAGTGATTTGGTGGGCGGGGACTTCTGGGGGAAGTGCCTTGAAGTATATAGATGGTGACTGACTAGTGTCATAAGCATTTCCCATTTCCTTCCTTTTCTTCCTCCCTACAAGGCAGATGAGACTCTGGCCAGGGAAACAGCAGTTCTATGGTCAGGAGGTGCTGAAGCTAAAAAAAAAAAAAAAAAACATGTCCACACCAGTGCAGAGCCCAGCCCGAGAGAGCAGAAAGACTGCCTCACTTTTTGTGTATTCCTTTCTTACAAAAAGAAAAAAAAAGTCCCTGTTGTATGGTCCTCATCACTATACCAACTAATGAGATTCCTGGGCCACCCAAATTCGCCAAGTTGTCTATGAGCAGCACTCAGTTGTTTCTGCAAGCACTAGCATGGGAGTCACCTCAGTGCCAATAGGACTCTAAGTTTCTTTGGAGGAATTCTTCCCTCAGGAGAGTCTGAGTGGAGCTGCCCTCACAGCTAAGAACAGACACAAGTTCTAGGATTAGGCCCACCAGCCTTCAATTCAGGCTTCAAGGCCATTTGGGTGGTTCTGGAGTTGTAGCTATTGTATGTTGCTAATGCCAAAGTGGGTCATCGCAAAGCCTGTCCCTTATAGGTGCAACAGCCTTCACTGTCCAGGTCCTTAGATGATGACTCACTGAAAATGTACAAATGTACTGGCTCCTTAGCTTCAGTGTTCTACACAAGGTTTCCTCCAAAAGCTGTAACTTAATCGAGGGGGTATATGAAATGAAGAGAAAATGAATTTCAGTAATAATAAGCACTCATCTTCAGTGATTCCTATGTGGCAGGCATTTTTGCCCCAACTTTGAATATATAAACTGATGTAATACAATAGCTTAGGAGGTTAAGTGCCATCACCAATCCCTCATTTGGATGGGGAAACTGAGGCAGAGAAGCTAGGTAGTTTGCACAATACAATCTAGTTTGTAAATGGAGGAATCAGGACCAACTCTAAAATGACTAGGGACAAACATTTATACTTCCACATTGCTTGTGGCCATGCAACTGGCTACAGGTATCTAGGAATATATTTTAGTGATATGGCAATTCCACAGAAAGACTCTAAATGGGTAAAGCTCAGATTTTGACTGCAGCATTCTTCATATTATCAAAATGAAACAGAACTACCTAACTTTTCAATAATGAGGAATAAGATAAAATGGGTATATTTACTTAGTAAATTATTCAGTAACTACAATGCATAATTAATGCACCATCAAATACAATGTGAAACATGTTGTCATTATATATAAAAGCTGAACACAAAATCATATGCATTCAATGGTCATCTCTAGGTTAAGTCATATGTATTCACATAGCAGAGGCTGGAAAGTAACTTTCAAAACAAAAATAGCTATGTGGGATGTGGGATGTGAATGAGTCCTGTGCCTCCCATTTGTCCATTATTTTCAAAATTTCAAAGGGTGGAGAATATGCTCTTAAGAAGAGAAATGGACACTGCTGAGGATGCTCTGGACGATGGCTGGGAGAACCTGCTGCTTGCCCTTCAGTACAGATGAGCTGAGGGCTGGAAGAAGGGGTGGCTTGGAACTCCTGGTTTTTTATCCAGACAAGGTAAAATGAAGTTCGGCCAGTCAGGAGAGTAAATAAGATTAGTTATGGGCTCCAGGTCATCCACTCACGAAGGTCAGAGAGTGTGAGATTATTATCCCTGGTAGAAGAACAGCAAAATAGCATTATGGAATAAATTAATGAAAAAGGTAGAAGATTATATGAACGAAAGCCCTAATCACTTTAGCGATTTCACTCAACTGCTCTGCTGGCTATCAGTCAAACTCACAAAACAAATACGCTTGTTCTTCTAAGTAATTCCAGGAGCTCTCCCCTTCTTGCTTCAAAGACATCCAATCTAAGGAAAGTCATGAATAAAGTTACCCCGGCTTGCTGTTCCGCCTCAGGCAAACCCCCTGAAGCACTGGGGTACACACTGTTCCAATGTATATACTCAGGATGCAGATGGCTCATTGAAGATGCATAATTGCCAGCCTGTTTGGCCTTTGATTCCAAATAAACCATCATTCCATACCCATTCAGAAACACGGAATTCACCAATGTGCAAACTGCATATTTTATTAAATAAACACAAACTCGGAGATAATGACATGCATTTGTTTTCTTCACAAGTCCTAATGCAGCATTTCTCTAAGGCTTCCGGTATTAGCATTGCTTGCCGCATTTCAAATGCCTTTGAACTTTCTGAAAAGCTACATCTGTTAGCTCCTGTGTATACAGCAGAAAGTTACCAGGTGAATTAAGTTTTAATATAAACTGCTTTGTTCACTATTAAGATTGATGTTGGATACGCTGTACTGCGAGTTGCAAACTGCAATTACAATTCCTTGCAATTATCTTTGGTTGTTAATAGCACAAGATAGCATGTCACTTTCTACCAAGCGCATGATTTATCATTTGTGGTTTTTTTTCTTCCCCTGAACTCTTGTGGTATTCTAAATGTATAATCTTGTTGTATTTATTTCCCAGTGGCCCAACAAAATGCACAGCAAGTGCTGACTAGAACAAACTAAAAAGCACCACTATTGACAAGCCGTCACTTGAGCAGTAATGAACACTCTGCCTCCACTTTCACCTCAACAAGCAGCAGCTTTAATTTATGATAAAGCAAAGGAGAGGCACCCTCCAGGTTTATTATACCCTCAGTGCTGTTTCAAATAAAGTAATTAGAAGGTCAAGAGACGGGTTTGGAAAGCCAAATAGAAACACAACCCTTCTGTACTGACATTAAAAAAAAAAAAAAAAAAAAAAAAAAAAAAAACAGACTAGTATGTTCAAAGAGTATTTTATCCATCTTCTCAAAGGCAGGGCAAGGATGTCGTTGACTTTTTTTTTTTTTTTTAATACTACTGTACCCAATCAGAACCAGTGGCTGTCCTTCTCGCTTTCTCTTAATTTGCTCCATATGGACTATAAGTAGCTCTAAAGAGTCGCCGGACTCAGGGGAAGGCCAACTAACCCCCCCACACACACTCTGGGACAGGTGATCAGGAAGCCAATGGGTTCTTATGGTGTCTCTCTCTCTCTCTCTCTCTTTTAAATAATGATAACACAGAAGATGAAGCAACGGGAAGGATCTGGTGAGCTCCTATGGATAGCACAAGGAAATAACTAGAGTCCGCTTAAAGCATCCAAGGGGAGGCTGACTTTTCAGGATTATTTTGATTCTGGGGATGGGAACCCAGCTGCCATAAACTACCATGTTGTTTTTGAGGACTGTCTATAAATGCATTCCCCATTTGAAAGGCTCCTCCTTTTTCATACACCATGTTCTGTGTTTATTTACACCCTCTTTTTTCTCTAACATATCAATTTTAACACCTTATAGTTTTTATTAAAGGCCCAAAGACCTATTGGACCTTGACAATGTTCTAGGCCACTCTCTGAGGAGTCAGGCAATTTTAAGGAGTGCATGGACTCTTAAAACAGCAGCCCCTGACATTTGGATCCACAGATCCTTCAGTGGGCAATGCATCAACTCTTTTTCTTCCCATTACCTACTTTCTCAAATGAAAATAAAAGGTAAGATGGAAAAGACAGACAGACAGTGGGAAGGTTAGGTCTCAAGGAGTATCTGCACAAGGATCTGTGATATGCGTGTACCAGGAAGCATGTGCCTGGAATTAGATAGTAGCTTTCAAAAACGGATCTTGCACAATAAAAAAAGCATCCTTGCTTTGGCAAGCTGGCAGGTTATGGCTAGCTACTTGAACAATATTATAATCACCTCCTTGTGGGGGTCTGTGGTGCATTGATTCCAAAAGCCTTTCTGAAATAATGCTTCATAGTGTAATTTTTGCTTCAAGTAACTTTTACCACTGTCTATTCTGGTAGTCTAATTGCACCTGATTATCTAAGTGGTGGAAATATATGTAATCTCATAATTAGAACATGCAATCATGTTGTAAAAATTTTTGTGAAACTGTAAAACAGAAGGTTTGTCTGTACAGTAGGTAGCCTCCCTGCCTCCCACCCCCCCAATCTCTACCTACAAAAAGCAATGACTTTCTTTAGTGTGAGAGGAAATGGGAACATTTGGGGCTGAGTTTTACAAGGTAAAGGAGTGGATCACTCTTGTCTAAAACTCCTTAGGAATTCTAGTGCCAAATCATATTGTAAGTCAGGAAGACACAGTTTCTCTACAAGTCATGAATGCAGAATGCAAACTAAGACATACAACATCTCTGATAGTTTTATCCAGGCCAGGAATAGGCCCTTCCTCCTCCACCCTTTGTTGTTTTCTATGCAATTTACTCTAAAATGTAATACTAACTTGTATACATTGGTGGCAAATGTGTATGAATCCGATAGTTTCCTAATATCTTTGAGATGGCAATTTCAGCCATTTCTTCAATTAGATGAAGCATGGACTTACTGTTCTGAGTTCTTCAACTGCTCCTTTTCCTGCCTTCCTGGCCTTTCACTGGAGGTGCTTATGAGTGATACCAGGACCAAGGCTTGGGCTGTGCAAATGGAGTAAGATGCCTGGAGCCTGTGTGATCCAAACTGCAGAGCAAGACCTTTTCATGAGGCTGCAAACTATTATCCAGTGGAAGCTGGACAGCTTTATGGTACCAGCAGTTAGAATCCTCCAAAGGGAAAGGTGGAGATCCAATCTGTTTCTCATATGAGATCTGTGTGCTGAAACACCAAGGGAGGTTTTGGGAAGACATTAAAGCAATGTCTTTAAATTAAAGCATGTGCCCAGCCACAAGAACCTTCTATGCAGAGCCAGGCCCAATTCTTCTGAGAGCCAGCTGCTTTTGCAAAGATTCCTTGAATTCATAATGGTTACTTAGGGATTTTAAAGTTGTGGCAAAAATGGAAGGAAATACTCATGGTACCTGTGACAGGTACCCCCCCACACTCTCTCTGAATACTCAAGAGTATGTTGACTTCATTGTTGAATCCAGATGAACTTCTTGGTTAATAATAATCCAGATAAACTTCTTGGTTAATGGCACTACCATTTCCTGTGACAGTGTTTAGTGTAAGAGCTGACATAAGACTCAGACTTCATGGTGAGAGCAGAGGAAGTGCCAACTGGAACTTTGAGGAATAACTTCTTCACTTCTGAGGAGACACACTAGGAGGGGGGTGGTCTCCTAATCTTGTGGTGTCTGCTTTTGATATGATGCCTGAAGCTAGGACAGCCTTTGGAAACACAAAGGAAGTCACCACCAGGGTTAAGTCCATAATGGCCAAACTTGAAGAGCACAGGTCTGCTGTGACATCACTGGGCCAACTGCTGTCCCACTTGTGAATTTTCTGTAATGCAAGATAATGACTGCCCATGTTTATGCCTAGTTGAGTCAGGGCACAGTTTGGTACCATGCCTATTTGTACTCAGTGGAGGAGTAGTGGTCAGCAATTATGAGAAGGTCAACACAACTGAATTTAAATCGCATTCACTAAAATAAAGTTAGAGTCTGAATTGGAATGGTGAATGAAGGCTTTGAATGGGTATAATCCTTTTGATAAGCAGTTTGTCAATAAGTATTAAGAGTTACAAACAAAGATATGAATTTTGACCAACTATTTCAGGTTAGACATTCAATCCCAAGGAATCATCCAAGCCATTGTAAATACATAGGTATAGATAGCTCTATAGACAGATATTCACTACACAAGGTGATGGGTTTATATACTTTTTTTTTCATTCATATTCAACCCATGCCCTACTTTTTCTTTCCCTCCCCCAGTCCCCTTTCATCTCCCACTTTCGTTTGTACTTTCATCTCACACACACACACACACACACACACACACACACAGACACACACTGAAATCTAGGATCTACATATGAAAGAAAACATGGTAATGCCATTCTGAGTCTGGTATTCCATTTATGCAGTTGCCTCCATTTCCATCCATTTTACTGCAAACTTGTTCTTCTTTATGGCTGAGTAGGACTCCACTGTGTATACCTATCACAGTGGAGTGTTTGTTAATCCATTAATCTGTTGGTGGGCACCTAGGATGATTCTGTAACATGTCTGTTGTGAACAGTGCTGCAGTTCTAACTATGGCTCTGTAGGTATCCATCTATAGGGTATGCTGACTTAGATCCTTTGTGTATAGTCCTGGATGGGTAAAGCTTGATCCTAGTTAGCATTCTTCCTTTCTCTTCCTTCATCCCTTCCTTTCTTCCTCCCTCCCTCCCTTCCTTTCTTCCTTCCTTCCTTCTCACTCCCCTCCTCTTCTTCCTTCTCTCCTCCTTCTCCTTCCCTTTTGAGATAAGGTTTCTCTATGTAGCCCTAATTGTCCTGGAACTTAGAAATCTGCCTGCCTCTGCTTCCTGAGTGCTGACACTAACAGTGTGTACCACCACTGCCTAGCCCCAGTTAGTTTTCTTAAGTAACCCCTACATTGAAGTCCATACCAATTTAACTGCCACTACTAGTAGTGTATGAGGCCAACACCAACATCTTTGTCAGCATATGTTATTTTCTTTCCCTTTGGGCTGTATTTTTTGAGGTAGGTCTTACATATCTGAGGCTGGCCAGAACGTCCTATGTAGTCAAAGATGACCCTGAACTTCCAATACTCTGCCTTCATCTCTTGAGTGTTGGGGTTATAGGTGTGTACCACTGTGGTTGTTTTATGTGGTGCTGGGAACTGCACTCACAGTTTTGTGTGGGCTAAGCAAACATTCTACCTACTGAACTACATCCCTAGACACCGCCACTTCCTAATGACAGATGGAATCTCAATATTGTTCTAATTTGCATTTCCCTGATGGCTAAGGATATTAAACTTATTCTCATGTATACTGGCCACATGTATTTCATCTCTGAGAAGTATTTGCTCATTTTCTGGATGGTTTGTTTTACTGACAATTAATATTTTTTTTTAGATCTTTATATATTCTCTGTGTGACTTCTCTGTCAGATGTACAGTTAGCAGAGTACTTTGCAGGCTGTCTCCTTACTTGGCTAGTTGTTCCCTCTGCTGTGTGGCAACTTTTTAATTTTATTAAAATTAATATTATTAAGCCCAATAATATATACCTGATAGAACACTATGCATTGATTAAAACTGTTACAGAAGTGAAAAATGAAATTGTGTAGTAACAACAGCAATAGACAGGATGTATATTTAAGAGTGTGAAGAGATAGCTTATAAAGTTTTCAGAGTGGTGCTGATGTTAGGAGACTAGAGGACATACTACTGTTTTATTTTCCTTCCAATTTCATAAATAGAAAAACCCCTTACATATGAAACATGCCTTGCTGCATTATTCACCAACTTGGAACAACATGTAGGCAAGGATGATTGGAAATGTGTGGACAGCAGGACTGGGCTAGCCTGGGGAAAAGACTTGAGGTAGATGTAGAAAACTCATTAGCATTAGGATTTCTTCACAATGAGTTGGATTCTTCTTTTAAAGCCTGGCGTTTTGATGATGATGATGATTTTGGTATGTATTTGCACCTTTCTCCAGGCCACCCCTGCCCTGTGTGCCCAGTGATTTTATTGCATGGTTTGGGGAAGGTGCAAATCAAAAGCAGTTAGTACATATAGCATGGCAAAGTAACATCCTATCCCTGAAAGAACTCCATGGGGAAGCTCCCTATTCCTAATCAAGAAAGAAAATGTCAAATGCCTTGATCCAAATGTTATACTTCGGAATAAATAAATTTGCCTGGGAGCAGTGGAGGGTGTGGGGTGAGGGTTGGGAGGAATTAATGTGGTCTTTAAAATTAAGTCTGGGACACAGGTAGTATGTAATCTAAGCCAATGACGCAACTGTTGAGCCCTAAAGAAGCGCCTGTATCCCATATAATTAAGAGGGATGGTTGGCATCAGGGGGACCCAAAATGTTATGCAGACTAACTGATTGCTCCATTGCTAATGACTGCCCAATTTCTTTAGATTAATTGGTGCAATCTATATTTTTGCAGCAAAGATTAAGTATCAACTTGATTTGGTGTCGATAAAAAAATTGATGGATGCTTGTGACTGCTCCATCCCAAAAATACTAAGATTATTACCACCATAATTATCATAAATGAGAAAACATGTGCAAGTGTGATTACAGGTCTAATTCTATCTTGAGACTTTAATGGCATAAAGTACTCAAGCTTTGCATTCATGATTTACTGCATGGGCACACCCCTTACAGGAGTACCCCTGGTGAACGGCATTCATTATCTTCCCCATAATGCAAGGCTTTGGTCCAACATAGAACAAATACTCAAGACGGAGTTCCTAGAAAAGCCAGCCCATTACCATCTACAGATCTCCAGTTTAGGAAGGAGCCATGTGTCTGCCTGTAGCCTCCTTTCCATTCTGGGATATGAGAGGTGTATTTCATTCTGCCATGCATAGAGGCTGAGAGTCTGTCAACGATGGCCAAGTAAAGCTGTGCCAAAGCCTGAAGATGCAGTCATGATCCTAGTTGGTGTCAACCTAGCACTCTGTGTGCCATCAGCTGGGAGGAGAGATAAAGGTCTACACATCTTAGATGTCCCACTTGGTTGGGGCATTCTTCAGAATGTCCTTGCTTAGGAAGAGAGACAGGGAGGAGGGTAAAGTCTGGTGCTGTGGCTCCGAGTAAGCCTGTTTGGAGACACTGAAGCATTGTGCTAGTAAAGAGCATGAAGGCACACAGCTTGCCACAGGGGCAGAACTAGAGAGTGTCTCTGGACAGTCACTGCGGAGCACAATGCACCAAAGTCAGTCAACCAGAGGGTAAGGCAAGTCTGTGTGAGGGTAGAGGCCATGAAGCAAGAGACATCCTTTAAAATGGGAAGCCACCCTTCTTGCCAAGCAATTGTGGCTGGGTAGAAGGCAATCTCACCTGCTCCTTGTGCTTACTAAGCCAGAAGTCTATTTTCATGAAGAACATTCAATTTTTACAACGCCCTAGACTGCGTGAGTAACTCTACTAACATCACTGCATCCAAGCCTGTTTCCACATACAGGAAGTGGGAACTATAACTGCCTCCTACCTCCAGGGTTGTTTTGAGAATTACACAAAGGCATAAATGCAGATGCAATAGCAATAACCTAGGAACTGCTCAAGATATGGAGCTGCCAGCCAAAGCCAGGCTTCTGTTCCATGCAGAAACCTGTTCAAATGAAATTTCCACATGCACAAGGCTAAAGGGGGGAGGGTCCCCAGTTTGCCTTAGAGTATAGTTCTTTGCCTCTAGGACAGAACACTTCATGGAAGGCCTGGGGGAGTTTTGTAAGCCAGAGCACATATGTGACCAGCAAAGACAAATGTCTTTTCCATGAAATACTGGAGTGCTAGAGAGAACACTGGTTACACCAGAAGCACCAACAAGCACAAGGTGACCAAAGTGGACAGATTCTAAGTCACCACAGGTTCTCTTTCACGTACATATAACCTTCAAATACCCTTTTGGCACATATGAAAATCTTTCCTGGTGCTGCAATTTAGGAAAATAAATTATGGGCATGACCTGGCACTGAGATCACCACGCTGTCAATGATAGGCCTCTGGCTCATATCCAGGCGTACTTGGTAGCCCCCCAAAGATCCATACCACCCTTTTCATAAGAAATAGCGCCGCTTTGCAAGTGACAGTCATCATGAACTTTCCCAGAGAAATTTCTCCTCTCATTAAGAGTTTCCACAGCATTTTACTTTATGTGTCCAGTCATGGAATTTACAACTGGACATAAATTAATTTTGTTTTCTCTTGGATTCATTGTTCATCATTTAAATATTCAAAGAATTTATGCTCATAATACCACCCTCAATTACTCCAATGTCACTCCCTTAGTGGATGCTCAGGAAGCAGAGGCAGGTGAGATGGAAGTGAGTGTGGGGGGGCCTCTTTGGAAACAGTCCTGTAAGCAGCCATCTCCTGTTCCCTTCCCCTCCTTGCCCAGGACCTGCAGTTTCAAAATGCCCAAATCCAAGAAGACATATTACTTACTGTCAGAGATGCACATACCAGAGGAAGTGCTTGGGATAAAGGAAATCTGTGAATCAGAGAAAGATGTCGGTATGCAAGATTGAAGATATACCAGCTGCCCACTGCTTCAGCTGCCTTCCAGGGGCCAGGAAGAAATTAGTCTCACAGTCCAGTTGAAAGAACACCTGGCCACTCACCCAGGGGCACAAATTCACTGTCGATATCTTTGTATCCATTCAAAAATCACCTAGGAATTCAGCTATTTAAAATTCTGTGATTTGCATTGCCTTGAGTCACTTGCCTTCATAAAAATCAGGAGGCAGAGAATAGTGAAGAGGGATTGGCTGTAAAAATGCTGTTGTCAACAGACTGACCTCAAAAGCCAGGTTTGTCTTCTTACTACTGCAACTGAATTGGAGCTTGCTGTGTTGCTTCCCAGTGTGTTTCACTGATGATTTACAAACATATAGGGTGAAGGGCAAGGACCTGTATTAATGCCAAAGAATCAGCACTCCGCCCCAACTAAAAAGGCAGTAGAGGCTAAATGGGTTGGTTATAGGAATTCAAGGATCTCTAACTTGGGGAAGGGGGCAGTGTTTACCAGGACAGTAAAAATCAGGCTTATGTCCCCACTGGCATGTGGGAAACATCCTTTTATAGCTAAACCTTCAACTATGACGCTAGCTCAGTTTTTTTCCTAAGTCAGTGGGATGTGTTAAGACAAAAGCAACATGAAAGCTGAGGAGATGATGAGGCCAGGGCAGAGCATAACGACAGAACCAGATTTTTAAGGCAGCTGAGAAAGGATTGTGATGAGGAGCCAGCAGCTTGTGCTGGCAGATCCTGTTGTCACAAGTTCAGGGAGAGACCTGGGTAGACTCAGGCTGGGAACTAGACTCTTAGGATACATCATCTTAGAAATAGTGCATCTACATTTTGCAAGCCTCAATCTGTTCATCTTTTTGTTCATATGTTGCCTTTCCTACTACACTCAAATCCTTTTAACCTATCTCTTAGCTTACTTATTAAATATATTGCAAATATATAATAACTAGTTATAATGTATACATACTTATTTAATTGAGATATATTTATACAACCTAAGAGTACAATTTGATGAACTGAAAACAAAAAAAAAAAAACTTTTTTTTTTCAAAATCATTTTAAGTACAGAAAAGTCGGAACTTTTCCCAAACATTTATACTGCTTCCAGTCAAATTCATATCCTGTTGACATGTCCTGCAGCATGTTTTTGCTGGGGTCCATCTCCACTTGGTTAAACCACCATAATCGCAACAGTAATAGAAGAAGCCAGGCACAGACTCCTACCCATAGTATGAGGGCCCAGGGCTCAGTGATATGCAGGGTCTAGGATGGTAGCCTTTTTCTCACAGGGCCTCCAAACTGGTTGGCAAGCTCCAGTGGTTTTGTCGTTATCACACTCTAGATGATAGATATTTGAAAAATAAAATCCAAGCCCTTGGAAATAACTGCATAGTGGGACGAGAAAGAAATGACAACTCCTAGCAGGAACAAAAAGCTGGCAATGTAGCACTTCCTTCAAACAGGTCAAGTGGTACTGGTAACTTTGCGCATCAGAGCATATTAAGTGATGGTGAAAGATGAGGGTTTTCTTTGGTCAAAAATTTTTGGGAAACCTTTTTTTTAGATAGTGCTCATGAACTGTAGTTTTCTACACTCCAGTGTTTCCTTATGGCCTCGGACAAACTTTGCTGGAGGGTTGTGTGAATTTCCAAATGACACTGGACTAGCTCATAGGACCACTGAACATCTTTTCAAATGATAAAGGAAAGTCATACTATCAAAGAAACAAACCACAAAAGTCCAAGAAATAACAGGAAAACAACTGGAAAACATCAGAGTTCAAGTCTATGAGCCCTGGACAGTGATAAAGAGTCAAGATATCAGTGAGAGAAAAAGCAGACTCCTTAGAGTGAAGGACAGCTGAACAGGACATGTCTGCACTCCTTCTTAACAGCATCACACTGCGCATGTCTCACGAAACGAATGGAGCTCTCAAACACTCCCTGCAGCAAGTCTAGACTTAGATTACAAAATGAGCTGAGGGCTCATATTTGTTAGAGTTCTATTCAGGGCCAGACTTCAAGTACCTTGCAACTTGAGTAGAGAAGCAATAGCTAACTCACATCAGAACTCTTCCCAACCATGGTCTTTGCTAAGGCCATATCCAAGACAATGGGAGTTATGTGCAAGGCTCCAGTCCCCTAAGACCACAGTGGCCTCAAGGAATGAGACTGATCCTCTTTCCTCTGTATGTTACCAAGCAGATTCCTCAGTACCTTTTTCATTTATTTGGTTGGGAGCATCTCTGTAAGTCAATACATTTGGCAAGCCTCCTGGTCACTAGGAAGTGAGCTGAAGTCTGGCTTCCTGACAGCAAACACAATATTGACCAAAGCTTCCTTGGCCAGGGAGACCCGCAGCTGAGGACAGCAAGCTGCCTTAACATTACTCACAGTGGCAACCACGATGGCTTGCATTACACAATCTCAATGCTGGTGACTTGAATACACACGGATTGGGTTTCATCAGTCCCCACTGTGGTTCAGGGTGGGTTCATAGAACAGCTGGCGAGGAGCCCACCCTTTCACTTCAATTAGTTCTCCCTCTCGATGGTCTGGATATACTGATCTCTTTATCTGCTAGTGGCATTTGAGTTCTGTCTAGGCAGAGTGTGGCTGGTAAAACGGGGCCAGTTGGTTCACTTAGCCATTTCCCTGTAGGCCACTGACTAGAGAAAGACATTTGATTTCCCAATTAGTCCACACCAAATTCATTTTATTTCCATTATTTCCTTGTTGTGAATTCTGAATTGTAAAATATCTTAGGGAAAACACATTTTACATTACTGAGTCTTTGATTTTGTGGGGAAACTAATAAATAATCAACAAAAATATGATTAAAGACGGGCTGCACTACCGTCCTGAGAAGGGGCTCTCCCCAGCAAAGCCTCTTCCTGATCCAAATCTTTTTATTCCTAGAAACAGGATTCATACTTAGCCTTTCAAAAGCCCAATGAATGCTTCAGCTATGTTTTGACATAAGATTTTCATATTCAAAATATCTGTTGAAATAAGGGGAGAAAGGATATGGATCGTGGAACTGCATTAGTCTAAAATAAAGCTTAGTGAGCTAGAAAGGGAAATTACTTCTCTGTAATTGGAATTCTGTCCTAAAAAATCCCTTTAAAATCCCTTTCAGCTACTTCTCCATTATGTGTCCCAGAGAAGCTCATACTAACCCATTTGAGGATGATCCATTAGAAAAATTATTTGATGCTTATAAACTTCCCTGAGAAGAAATTTCTGAGAAATGGTGTGGTCTATGTCATCAAAGACCCTAATAATTAATGAGTACTCGCAGAGAATGCTAGACTCATCCTTTAAAAGTTCTTCTGGGACACCTCTCATAAGTACATTCTTGTTCGTTTATATGTATATTAATGTTTGCCTATAGTCCTAAGCAAACAATTGCCACACCTCCCCAGTCTGGGTGCCTTCACATCTGAAATGTTGTATTTGATCCTTTCTTTATCTTTAATGCCAGTATTAAGTTGATTAACAAACACTACATATCACTACTACATGCAAGAGAGCTGGCTGGGTAAGCCTGGAACAGGGTTTCACTTCTATTCTCTTTATGTTTCCTCATCCGTAAATGCAGCAATAACATCTCCTCATGAGGGTTAAAGCAAACTATAGGATCATGTGTGTATTAGCATGGTATTTGGGACATAGATACATTTCATGGTTATTATTATGTTAATACAGTTAATAATATAAAGTTATATACGGTGTGTATATATTCTAGGAATGCTCTATCACACTGGAGTTGATGGCCAGCAGCATAACCAAAATGGCTGTCATGTGCATCTGTGAAATGTCCCACTTTGAAATCAGTCCTCTTCTTGAATGACTATCAACATATTAAGTGGTGTGTGTTGCCTGATGTGGATCATACTCACTCCATGGTCATATTCCACTTCCATGGCAGCTTATCTCAGGGTTAGGATGAAAAAATACCAAGCCTGATGTGCAAGATAGTTAGGTTCATAGAATAACCCAGCATGGACCAGTCTGGTGCTTTCCATGCTACATTTGGAGGGGGAAGGCTGGGCACAAGGGCTTTGAACATGTGAGGTAGGCACTCCACCAGTGAGCTACATCATCAGCCCTTGATTTTATAAGACAGGGTCTTACTACGTAGGCCTGGCTGGCCTTTAACACATGACCCTTTTGTTTTTACCTCCTATGTTCTGGGATCACAGCCATTTGTCACTGTGCCCAGCCTACTTTTCATCTTTTAGTAATGTTTCCCCCTAACATTATAACATTCTAAGTAAAGATAAGCAAACATTTTTGCAAGCTTATTTTAAAAAGCTATAATGAACAACAGTGTATTATTCAAAACTAAAAGTAAAATCAGTGTTGGTATGTTTTAGCAAAAACTTTGTAGGGAAAATTTCTGGAAAAAAATGTGATGTATTCAAATGTATGAGTTATATATGATCATATTTTATCCCATCATGAATGAGAACAGCCAGCAACTATCATTTCTACTCCAGTGTAGCCTCCTTAATGTACAAACATTAAACATGGCACCCATGAAGGCCACATCTCCCTATGTTTTAAAAGAGGAAAAGAGTATAATATGACAAGATTATTTTTTTAACAGCAAGATTGTTTCCCATAATTTGAGTGACATTGGATGACAAGTAACATAAATTGCTTCAGCACAGTAACTGATGTCAGTTAAAATCTCTCTCCTTCCCAGAATCCCCACCTAGGAATTCATGAGCTGACCCAGGGATCACAGAAACACCTTCTTTTTCACTAATGTTTCATCTCTGGTACCAATGTGTGCTAAGTTGTAGCACCTCAGAGCAGGTGGTTCTGAGCCCACGAAAGGGTAACATCTTTTGCTGTTGGTTTTGTTTTTCCCTCAAAATCCAAAAAGCAATCCCTCCTGAAAAGCAGAGATGTGGATCCCAGAAAAAAGGAAAAGCTCTGTTCCAGAGTTTTCCTCCTTCCCCCCATGGTTTCGTGTGGGACTACAGTGCCGGTGCCTTTGCACACCAGAGTCAAAAGAGACACCCTGCTAAGGTGGGGAGGTCAGTAGAGCCTGCGCTGCTTGTTCTTAGGGCTCCCCACTTCTCGGGTGGGAGGGAGGGTGCTAGGAAACTGGCATCTAGTATGCTTCCCAGAATTCCTGAGAGTTGTAAGAAGAAGGGTTTTCTCTATCGAGGCTGGCACAGAAGCATCAAACTTCCAGAAAGGGGCTTCTGAAACCCAATTTGACACCTTAGGGGCTATGGGACTTGAATTGAGAACTGACAGGTGTATGTCTATTGTATGCTTATGAGAACAAATTCACACACAGGGCTGCCAATGATGCTACAGAACAAAGGAAAAAACAAAGACAACAAAACTAGAGTATGTAACTTTAAAACTTTAAAACTATAAATAAAAAAAATTATGTCAGAGACATAACAGATATGAGTAAATCAAAGTGTAGCACAATTTGTAAATTTATAATTAGATTACACTTTCAAAGTTACTTTCCCCTCATGCTTCTGGGCCTCCTTTAGGATTAAGGTCAACACATTTCAGTTTCTTCTGTATCACTAGAAACATGAGAGACAGGAAATGAAGGCTCTCAGGCAAAAGCTGTTAGCCATTCCCAATACAGGAACTCCTGGAACAGAAGTAGACATCCATCCCAAGCTAATAAACATAGCTCACTCATCCTCCCAATACATAGGAAAAGGATGCACACATACCCAGAACTGAGGTGGGCCCAGGGCCTGTAAGATTTGATAAGACAGTTACCTCAGTTGGGAGACACAGGATAAGTAAGTGAGGTAAAAGGCCTTTCAGATAGAGTTGAGTGTGTTGAGTTGAAATGGGAAGAATGATCTGGCTGTGCAGGGGATGGGCATGTCCCTTCACTGAGAACAGTCACCTAAGGAGGTGACTTTCCAACAGTAAAACATGAAAGTTATGTAATGTCAACACTGAGGAGGCTGAGGCAGGAGGCTCATGAGTATGTCAACCTAGACTGTACAGTAAAAAACAACACACACACACACTCAGGGAGGGACAGAGCCCAGTGTGGGAGCTGAAGAAGGGATGATCTACAGGGTGACTCTTCTAGGTGTAGCACAGGGTCTTAAATGGGTTCATAGGTTTTAGTTTTAACAGCTCTAATGAAATGTAAATTCATATGCCATATGATTCTCATTTTAAGATTATATAAACATCAGTGGTTTTAAGTGTCCAGTTTTGTTCAGCCTAGCACCAGAAACCACCATATACTTCATTTCTAGACACATTATAGACACGAGATGATGGCAGCTTTGCCTGGTGCCTTCTGTACTCCACTGGTATCAGAATCTGTCTGTCAGGTTGTGTGCTTGGGGACTTTGTTACTTTACCTGCTAAACAGGATATATTTGCCACAGAATATTCATGGGTTGATGTGTGGAGTGCTTCCACGTTTTAGACATTACCAACAATGCTGCTCTGAACACTTGCATAAAAGTTCTACATGGAGAGAACCTTTCCTAGGAACAAAGAGTGGTAGTATTGCTAGGTCACGTGCTTTGTTGTAGCCTTCTTATCTCCTGTATTAGTTGCACATTTTACATTTTGAGCAGCAATGTATAAAAGTTGCAATTATTCTTTCTTCATCAATATCTCTTAATATCTATTTGATGAAATAAATTTTAGAAGAGCATTTACATTCTCCTAACAGTATCACTACTTAAGAACACTAAAAACAAAAGCTGACTGGATATTGAGTACTCTGACCAGCTGAAGTCATTCTAGAATTCTACAGGGTAGCATGGCATCAAGACAACCTAACACCATGTGCAAAATTATAACCAGGGGAGAACGTGGAATATATCTTTGCTCAAAATTTGATAAAAATATGCATTCAAGGGACTGGAGTGATGGCCCAGCAGTTAAGAGCCTTGACTGCTCTTCCAAAGCACCCAAATTCCCAGCACCCAAATGGCGGCTATTCCAGTTCCTCAGGGATCTGACACCTTCTCCTGGCCTCCTCAGGCACATTACATGCATGTGGTACACAAATATGTACACAGGCAAAACACCCATACACATAAAATGAAAATAAAATATAAAAATCTTCAAAACTAATTCTAAGACAGGAAAAACAAAACCAGCCAATCAACCAACCAAACAACAAACCAAACAAACAAAAAACCCCAAAACCAAAAACCAACCAATCAAACAAACAAACAAAAACCCCAAGCCCTTGGAATGGTCAAACTCAGAAGTGGAAGACTTCCTAGCTTAAGTTCCTCATTTTATAGCTGAGTAAAGTGGGAGCCAAAGAAAATGACTTTTCCAAAGGGGAAAGCTCAGCTTAGCTCAGAATGCCTATTGGCTCCTATTTTGTGTTCTTGGAAATTCCGGCAAAGCTGTGTATGATAGTACAAGCCTGTCATTCTAGAAGGCTGAGACAGGAGGATAGTGAGTTTGAGGCTAGTCTTTGCTACACTGTGTGATTCTGGCTTAAAATAAAACTCTGATGAATCAAAGAAAATAGCTGTAAGGTTAAAAAAAAAAAGTACAGCCAGTAGCTCCAATTCCTCACCCCAGCACACGCTACAGCAATTAAAAGATAGCACACGGTGACTGTTGCTTCGCTTTAATCATGTGCTGCCTGGGACATGTTGATGGACATGTGCTTTGGAAAGTCAAATAAAACCACAAAGTTGCTTGTCACTGGCTCAACTTCTTTAATTTACATAGTCTCAGCTTGCCTTTGGGGAATTTACAGACCAAAGCAAACCTGTCCCCTAGAGACACTGTGGCAACAGTTCTCAGAGCAGAGTTATTCTCTTTGTTGTTACAGTCACTTATAATCAGAGAATCAGAGTGTTAGCACAAGTCCACAGGATTTCCTGGAGACAGCAGTGGGACCAGAATCTCCCCACAAGTCTCAGGAGCTACCCTTACCTGAGCGAAACACCCACATCTAGCATCTCACTGAGGCCCAAATGCCAAGAAACCCCCTCCCTCCCCATGAACATATCTGTTCCCCATTCTCCAACCTAAGTCTGCTCCCCCGCTTTTCTTTGAAATCTGAGTAGGACATCTGTGACCTGCTTGCTTGTTTGCTTTCTCCTAGGTTTTCCTTAATGCAATAACGTGACATGTCAACATGGGGTGACAAGTAAATCCTCAATCAAAATAAGTTCACAAACAAACACAGGAGGGAAAAAAAAAGCCTTAGAAAAAGTGGCTGCAGAGGTCCTGACTGGAGGCCAAGGGCCAGGAAAGCATTAACGTGACACAGCCAGTTTCTCACAAAAACAAAGCCAGGGCTCATAATTTTGACTTGCACATGTTTACCGGTCTCTCAAGCTACAACATGCCTATTGTGACATAAGCATCACAACAAAAGCATCTTATGACATTCAAGTACTATGATGAGTATTTTAAACCTGTTTTCTATGCTTCAATTTTCTAATTTCTAGAATGGAAACAATACATCTATTCGCCTCTACCATAAACCTAGTCTCTTTATTGTAAATAAAATAAGCTCCTCTTCATTCTCTGACCTTTAGATGAGCTTGATGACATGGTTTTTCAGCGTTGTTTAGATTTCCATTGGGATGATAACTAAGGATTTTAAGCAGTGTCTTCTGTTTCTTTCAGTCATTTTGATTCCTCAATTGACAGTTCTCTATTAAGTCCTGTACACTGCTTTCTATTATGGTTATATAGAGTTATTTATTGTTGGTGGTATGTCATGTAAGCCCAACAGAGTTCATTAGATGAGATTCCCTGATCAGGAGATTATTCTGTTATTGTATTTTTAAAATCGGTGGTCATTGTGTCCTTCATGGGTCAGTTCTGTTGCAACCTCTCAGAAACTGATGATGGGAAACAGTAAAGTTTTTTAAAAATCGTGTAATCATTCGATTGTTAAAAATCTACTATTGCATAATCAGTATTCACTGTATAAGGCAGTGTCCTCCATTCTCTGGGCACTGCTTCTGGTACCGATCTACTGCTGTGTCAGTCCCACAGCAGCCTAATGACGGATGACACCATCATTACTTATGCAAACAAATACATTAATAAATTGATAGTCCTGCTTACTTAACGTTCATAAAATGGAAACAAACTCCAGTGATTGTCAAGGAAGAAGTACTTAGATAATTAAATAATGCTACACGATTAACTCCGTGGAAGAATGGCCAGACCCCAGTCAAGATTAACAACTTCTTCATCGATTTAAATAATTAATGTACAATGAAAAATGATTGAATAATGACATGGTGGGGCATTCGTAAATCCCACATGGAGTAGTCAGACTGATCTCTTCCTGGAATAATGATGTGTTCAAAAAATTAAATTGATAATTACTTAGTGTGCATTTTATATTAACACTGACGAAGTGGCACCAAAGTCCTAAACCTATTGCTGATGTAAAGATCTATTTATATAGCTAAATGATGAAGTAATGAGATGATGTTACATCACCTCCCAAATTTTGACTCCAAAAGGGACTTATGGTCCATAACATCACCTGTATTTTAAATTCGTTAATTAAATGATGAATTATCATTCAATTTCCTAGTTTAACAGCTAAGGAAGTGTAAGGAGGCCCAAACTCCAGGGATCACTGAATACATAATGACAGATGTTCATAATTAAATGAATAAACATTAAATAAGTGAGTGGTGTTTTATCTGCGAAGCCTAAATGATTGCTCCATACTGAAGGGTCATTGAGATCTTAATCATAGAGATGAACAAAAAAATGAATGAATAAAGAGATAATTTCTCATAATTCAGCCCTAGAGAGATTAAAAATTCATATCAACATTGAACTAAAGAAAGAAAATGAGAAAGAAAGAAAGGAAGAAAGGAAGGAAGGAAGGAAGGAAGAAAGAAGGAAATCACAAGAGTCAATTTAACACCAACAAGGTCGATCCAGACTCTACTCTTCCTGGAGTATAAAAAGACAGATTTGAATAATGAAATAATCAGATAGTTAGATCATCTGTCACACTTTAGTCAGCTCCTCCACGGAAGCTCAGATTGTTAGTTGGGAGCAGTCTTGTAGTTCTCTAGACCATTCTTTGTGTTCAATTTTATCTTCAAACCAATATTGGCTCCTTCTTTTATGTGCTCTCTCTCTGTCTCTCTCTTTCCTCTTTGAGCTTCCTTTGAAAGGCTATTATAATTGCCCTTCCTGGAGAGTGAGATCAACAACTAACTTCTCCCTGGAGCCCTCAACTAATGCCTGTTGAAAACAGGATCAAACACCCATACATAAACACTGAGTCAAACTAGAACCCAGATGCAGATGGAGAGAACAAGACCATGCGGCAGAAACACATACAGACAGCTTACCTGAAAAAGGATGAGCTAAAGGACACTAGACTGATAGCTGGGATGCCAGCACGGGACTGACTCAGGCCCCCCTGAATATGGGTCTCAGCCAGAAGGACTGAGCAGTCTAAGGAACCTCAGACAGTGGAGCCAGGATTTATCTCTGGTGCACACAAGGACTTTGCGAACATATCCCCCATGGAGGGATAATTGCCTTAATCTAGAGACAGGAGAGAAGCCCTAGTCCCTACTTCCCATGACCTGCCAGATCTCCATGACCCCAACTGTGTGGGATTCCCCTACATATGGAATTGGAGTGGAGGGATAGGAGGGGAGGGTGGTTAGAGTGCATGTGAGAGGGCAGAGAGGGTAAAAGAGAGGGGAGGAGGGAGGGAGGGATGGAAGGAGGAAGGGAGAGGGAACTGGGATCGACATGTAAAATAATAAATTAAATTAAAAAAAAATGCTTTGACTCCAAAATTTAATTTGAAGGACAAGTTACTGGGGAAAAGTATTTCTATTTTTCTTTCCACAGAAAATGAAAAGATGTGGATTTCTTCCAGACTAATGTCGTTTAATCACACCAGTCTGCCTGAATCAGAGTACAAGTTGATCCTACATTCAAAACCGCTGGACAAAGCAGCCTTATAGACTACAGCCAGGATTTCTGAATCTTCTTCTAATCCCCTTGACAGTGCCCCTTACCAGCTGGAAGTAGTTTGGAAAGAACAACGCACAAATTCTCAAATATTGTCTATAAATGTTTGTGTTCATTTAAATGGACTTTGTTATATAAAATAAATTTAAAAAAAAACTAGCTACAATTTGAGGCAAGCCAGGAGATAGTGTCCAACATATGCCTTTAATCCTAGCTATTACAATGCAAAGGCAGGTTGATCTCTCAGTTCAAGAAGAGCCTGGTGTATATAGTGAGTTTCGGAAAAGCCATGGGTACACTATGGATTTGGTTCTGATTTGATTTCCTCTAGTGGGATATCATGTTCTCTTCATTTGATATTTTCCTGTATAGAATAACCATTATTAAATATGCCTTGGTCTTGATTGAAAAAAAGAAAAGAAAAAAAAATAATATGTAAAAATCAAAGAAAAAAATCTATATCAAAAAATCAAAAATAAATAAATATAAGTATGTACAGAAATAAACAAAAAGTCTTTTATAAGATACACACAAATATCTAAACATAAATCTTGTACCTAAGCATTAAATGTGTACTGCAGAAGTTGTAGAACACACTGGCGAAATTAGGCCTCTCCAGGTTTGGCTACTTGCTGTCCTGTGCACCAAAAGACCTCTGGTGCTGACTATCAATGTCTTTCTACACAAAGCTCTCTGATGGAAATCAAATGCTTTCCACTGTGTGAAATATTCATACCCCAACACCCGGGTATGGGGAGTTGATAATACCATATGGTACCTTACAGAACACTGAATGTGGTCAAAGTTACCTACCAAGCAACCTGGAGGGCCTGCCACACCAACTCCCAGGCCTCCCCAACCCATCCTGTCCATCTGAGGATAACATCCCCTCACTCACCATGTTGTGGCTTCTGTGCTCATCCATGGTCCACTCACAATGTACTACAGTACCACTCGCAGAACAGAAATCAATACACTGGCAGTTGCTCCACTTAAAATGAAGCCCGAAGCAAGACTAACAGCCTACAGTGTGGTTATAGGAAGTGTCCTGCAATGCCTGTGACTGGCAGGTTGGCCTGGTTTAGCTGACTGGCTGGTTAAGCTTGAACAACAAGAGCACTTCCCCAGGGGTCAGAGTGTGCTTAAAGACACATCACAGGGTTCCTTGGCTCTGGATTCTACTCAAGACTCAGACGTTGTAGACACCTGTAGGGGCACAAATCTCAATTTCACTTACTCCTGTCTAAAACAGAAAACCCCATTGTCTTCCAAAAATATGAGAGATAATCCTCTCCACTTCCACACAATGTGCAAATGTTGCAGATACAATTACACAATGCAGACTGGAATGATTAACTTCTTCAATAGAGGGAAGGGTAACTAGATTATTAAAAACTTCAGAGAGTGTAGAGCATATGGCACAGAAGTTTGTTCTGTGGCTTCTTGCTAAGGTCAGGGGACCTGGGTGTACATTTTTTTCTAGTAGTCATAGACACCTCAGAAAACCATGAAAGGGAGGGAGCAATATCACAAAGAAGATGATATATCTTTTTCCTTTTAGATGCTTGGATGATAGCTCTAATACATTTGGGAGTTTTATTCCTGAAATTCTTGACAAAAGAATAAGAACAAAAAGTATTGTCTTCATGGTAATTTGTATACTCTAAGAGAATTTTTCTGGGAAGATTACTTCTACAAGCATTGTGATGACCCAGGACAGTTGCTGCAGGGTACAGGTGAGAAAATGGCTGCATTATTCAATGTTCTCTTCTTGAACAGGACTTGTTCAGGTTTCTAAATCATTGGAGCCATCATCGAGGCTTGAGATTGGAGAAAGACTTAATTTGTTGTTTGTGATCTGGTTCCTGTTTACTTTTCTTTTCTTTTAGTTTCTTTTTTTTCTTCTTGTCTGAAGCCACAGTGACAACCATGAAATAAGTGATTTCATTTCATCTGACCTCAGTGGGAAACTACAGATCAGACATCTCTTTTTCTGTGCTGAAATCTCTCCCTAGTAGTTACAACATGGAATAATCACATCATGTGATTGTGTAAGCTAGCCAGCCACCTTGTTTTCAGGAGAAAGGAGTGAGTGTAGAAAGAGATGATAAACACCTGCAGCAAATCAGCAGGATATAAGATAAACTCAAAAAATTCAGTAGCCATACTTTATTTAGACGACAAAGAGACAGAGAAAGAAATCAGAGAAACATCACCCTTTACAATAGCCACAAGAAACATAAAGTATCTTGAGGTAATGCAAAGTATCTTGAGGTAATGCTTACCAAACAAGTGAAAGACCTATATAATAACAAGTTTGTGGCTCTAAACAAAGAAATTAAAGAATATAACAGAAAATGGAAAGATCTCCCAGGTTATTGGATAGGTAGGATAAATATAATAAAAATTACAATCTTGTGAAAACCAATCTAGAATTTCAATGCAATCCCTAATGAAATCCCACCACAAATCTTCACAGACCTTGAAAGGATAATAATGAACATTATATGGAAAAAAAAAAAAGATCCGAGATAGCCAAAACAGCCCTGTAAAATAAAAGAAATTCTGGAGGCATCACCATCCCTGACATTAAGCTCTACTGCAGAGCTTTATGCCTGAAAACAGCCTGGAATTGGCACAAAAAAGAAAGGTAGAACAATGGAATCAAACTGAAAATCCTGATACAAACTCACACACCTATTAACACCTGACTTTAAACAAAATGTCTAAAAGAATACAATGGGGCAAGGAAAACATCTTCAACAAATGATGCTGGCACAATTGGATAAGGGTGTGTAAAAGACTGCAGATAGATCCATGTCTATCCCCATGCACAAAATTCAAATCCAAATAGATCAAAGAACTCAACATCAATCCACCCACACTGAATGTCTTAGAAAAGAAAGTAGGAGGTACCCTTGAAGAAACTGGTATATGAGACCACTTCCTGAACATAACTCCAGGAGCACAGATACTGAGATCAACAATTAATGAATGGGAGCTCTTCAAATTTAGATGTTTCTGTAAGGCAAAGGACAGTGGAAAAGACCAAAAGGCATCCCACAGATAGGGAAAAGATTTTCACCAATGCTACATCAGAAAAAGGGGAGATCTCCAAAATATACAAAGAATTCAAGAAACTAGTCAACAAAAGACCAAATCACCCTATTAAAAAATGGGGTACAGAACTGAAGAAGGAATTATCAATAGAGTAATTGAAAAAAGCTGACAGACACTTAAGAAAGTGTTCCACATCCTTAGCTATCAGGGAAATGCAAATCAAAACAACTTTAAGATACCATCTTACTCCTGCCAGAATGGCTAAAATTAAAAACACCAATGATGACTCATGTTGGAGAGGATATGGAGAAAGGGGAACACTCCTCCACTGCTGGTGGGAGTGCAAACTCGTACAGACATTTTGGAGATCAGTATGGTGGTTCATCAGGAAAATGGGAATTAGGTTACCACAGGACCCAGCAAACCCCCTCTTAGGCATATATCCAAATGACTCACATCCATGCAAAAAAGACAGGTGCTCAACTATGTTCATTGTAGCATTGTTTGTAATAACAAGAACATGGAACCAACCAGATGCCCGTCAGTTGTAGAACGGATAAAGAAGATATGGCACATCTACACAATGGAATACTACTCTGCAGAATGAAAATAATGGAATCTTGAAATTCGCAGGCAAGTGGTTGGCACTTGAAGAAACCATCCTGAATGGGGTAAACCAGTCACAAAAGGAGGAACATAGTATGTACTCACTCATATATGAATTTTACACCTAGATCAAAGGATTTCCAGCCTATAATTCACACCACCAGAGGAACTAGGATACAAGGTGTATTCTGACAGATTCATATAAAGTCCCTCACAGAAGGTGGAAGAGACAAGTCCCCCAGAGCACATGGGAGGTGGGGGGGTGAATGGGGAGAGAACTAGGAAAAAGCACAGGGAAGGAGAGGAAAGAATGAGTGACTAGAAAGATTGACTCAGGGTAAGAATAGAAGGCGGGGGAGAGAGAGAGAGAGAGAGAGAGAGAGAGAGAGAGAGAGAGAGAGAGAGAGACTCAATGTGAGTGAGAAAGAGAGACAGAGCGAGAGAACAAAAAGAGTGATACATTATTGTTTTGAAGATAAATCTGAACCTAAAGAAAGGTCTAGAGACCTACAAGTCTGTTGCCAACTAACAAATTGAGCAAACGTGGAAAGGCTACCATAAATGCCCTTTCCGGATAGTGAGATCAACAACTAACTTATCCACCATCATGGAGCCCTCATCTAGTACCTGTTGGAAAGAGAAGGCAACACCCATACCTAAACACTGAGTCGAATACAGATGCAGATGGCGTGGATAAGAACAAGTGGCGGAAACATAGAGACAGCTGACCTAAAGAAGGAGGAGCTAACAGGCCCACAGACTGATAGCTGGGAACACAGCATGGGACTGACTCAGACTTCCCTGAATAAGGGTCTCAGCCAGAAGGAATGAGCAGTCCTAGGGACCTCAGACAGTGGAACTAGGATGTATTCCTGGTACTCAAAAGAACATTGCAGAGACATTCACCATGGAGGAATACTGCCTTAACCTAGATACAGGAGAAAAGTCCTAGTCCCTACATCAAATGACATGACAGATCTACATGACCCCACCTGGATGGCATTGCCCTACATGTGGAAATTTGGAGGGGGGATGGGAGGGCAGAGTGGTCAGAGTGCATGTGAGGGAGCAGAGAGTGTAAGTGGGAGGGATGGAGGGAGGTGTGGAGAGGGAACTGGGATCAGCATGAAAAAAAATCAGAAATTAAAAAAACAACAACAACAAAACAAAAAACACACGAACAAACAAAAATTCCCAGGCCAGGAACTTCCAGGCTGGTGGTAATGCAGAAAACCAGGGTAAACTGCACCCAGCCCCTCCTGGTATAGAAGTCCTAAGCAATGATCATCCAGGAGCAATGCTATGTTGCTGAAGGCCTAGGTGCATTGGATCAGCTGGTGGGCATTCAGAAAGAAGAGGAATTCTGATCTATGGGGGCAAATGACTGAAGCTGCCCCTAGCCCTTCCCTCTTCTCCTCAGGTGGCAGTGACTTTGACTGGTGGGACCACACAGAAGCATGCAGGTACGGGGTGGGGGGGTGAGGTGGAGGTTAAGGCGGTTTTGAGGAGAAAAAATATAGTAAATTTTATTATGTCAACTAAAAAAATACAACTAACAAAATATATGGTAAATAGATGTGATGGCTATGTGCAGACTTGGTACAACAGTCTGAAGCAAAGAAAACAAGATAACAGTGGTCTAGTAAACAAATGGGCCTGAAGATTTATAGGTCAACGCAAATCATCAAAGTAGCACAGAGAACATCAGAAGGAACTTCAGGTGTTACAAGTATGATTCCACTTCTCTAGGCAATAAAAGGTAGAACAGGAAAAAGGATTGGCCAGATCCAGAAGAGTAGAAAGGAGACAAAAATAAAATTATAATAATGAAAGATAACATAAAAGGAGAGCTGGTGTACCCCACATAATCTGTAAAAGGAGCCAATAGTTAAGAGAGCAGAGGGTGCAGAGAGGTTCAGGGGAAAGCACCATAGCAAGAAGGTAGAATCAGGAATTAAATACATAAATAAGATTTCACTTCAGGCATGCACCTCTGAGTAAGATTCAATGATAAGAAAAAAGAAAAAGGAAAACAGAAAAGGAGAGATTTATCTACACTAGGGATGTATGTGAAAATCAGAGAAAGAGACTACAGGTAATGTTAAAAGATATAGAGGTTCAAAGAAAAGTAGTAAATAGGTCAGAGGAAGATGTAAACTGTTTGCTGTGGGCTCTCATATCTACAAATATAAAGTCAAGATTAGTAATATGAGTTAAAAATTTTGACGATACCAGGTTAACTGTTTAAAAGTTCCATTTATTTCTCTAAAGAAAAATACATGTACTTGTCAAAAAGTTCTATCTGTGTTTCCTATTAGAAACCTGTTTATTGCAAGAATAGAGCTAAAACAAAAATGGTTTAAACATTTTTGCTGTCCAATGCTAATAGCCCTCAGCTCAAAATTTATTTCTGAGCACTGGTAATTAAATTCAGATTATCAGAAAATCAGATGTCCTTTTAATGTAGACGACATTAATACTGTTTTATATCTAATGCTGTTAAAAATTGAAACCAGTTAAACTGTTACAATTAGTAACACTGGAAATGAACATAAATTTAACAGTCACTCAGGTCATAATGGGTTTAAAGACGTAAAGGGTGCTTAAATTTGATATTACAAAAAGAAATTACAGGATGTTTAATTGTTTTATAAGACAGTTTTTCAATGATTAAATTCAGAAAGTTACATTGTATTTGTGCTCATATTACATTGTTAATGTTTGTAGTTAAATCAAAGGGCTAAAATTTAAGATCACAGCCATACAGTGTATATACTAACCAAAAGTTGAGGTGCTCATTTTTTTATGATACAGAAGGGAATCCATCCTTGTTTTTGCTAAATTTGGAAGAATACGTTATTTAAATAAACTGAGTCACACAGCTGTTTAATGTTTCCCTAAAAGGAGTTTCAAAATAAAATCAGACTTTTTAAAGCTAAAACTGACAATGCAAAGTTATAGTTTTATAAAGGCTGTTTATAAATGTTTGTTTTCATTTAAATGGGGTTAGTTATAAAATTTTCCTCTCTGAAATCCTAATTTTCTCACATACATTTTAATGCTGATTGTTGTCTTTCCCTAATGCATACCTTAAAACTTGAAAATTTTACTTTAATATTGATGTTTAAGTTTTCCACAAGGAACAATAACAATTCCTAACAGCAGTCTTTGAACTCTCCAGAAAGAAGATGGGGCCCCATATCATCATTTCCACTTGACTTAACCCGATGCATCTGAACTACAAACATCACCCTAAAAACCGTTTGAGACTGTTTTGCTTGAGACAACTTATGACTAGCTAGCTGTAATGGTGCACCTTCTTATTACACCCTGGTCAAAGTTTCAAATAGAACTACAGTCAAGCATTTTCTGCCACACAGTGACTAGCTACATATGTCAAAGCCAGTTCTGTTGAGAAAATTGGTTGCTAAAAATATTCTTCCTCAGAGAGTGGAGCCAGGATGTATCCCTGGTACACAAAAGGACTTTGCGAACATATCTCCCATGGAGGGATAACTGCCATAATCTACAGACAGGAGAGAAGCCCTAGTCCCTACTTCACATGACCTGTCAGATCTACATAACCCCAACTGGATGGCATTCCCCTACATATGGAATTGGGTGGGGAGATGGGTGGGGAGGGTGGTTAGAGTGCATGTGAGAGGGCAGAGAGGGTAAAAGGGAGGGATGGAGTGAGGGAGGTTATGAGGGAGGGAAGGAGGGAGAAAGAACTGGGATCGACATGTAAAATAAATTAAATTAAAAAATTAAATGCTTTGACTCCAAATTTTAAGTTGAAGGACAAGTTACTGGGGAAAAGGATTTCTATTTTTGTTTCCACAGAAAATGAAAAGATGTGGATTCCTTCCAGACTAATGTGGTTTGATCATGCCAGACCACCTGAAACAGAGTACAAGGTGATCCTACATTCAAAACAGCTGGACAAAGCAGCCTTACAGACTACAGCCAGGATTTCTGAATCTTCTTTGAATCCTCCAAGACAGCGCCCCTTTCCAGCAGGAAGTAGTTTGGAAAGAACAATGCGTAAATTCCCAAATATTGTCTATAAATGTTTGTTTCATTTAATTGGACTTTGTTATATAAAATAAAATAAAATAAATAATAAAACTATTATGACATGGGTGAATGTTAGATTTATGGTAATTTCTAGTGTTACTAATTGTATCCTTTTAAATAGTTTAAATTTTTAAAGCTTTAGCCAAAAAGCAGTATATTAATATCATCTACAATAAAACAACTACTGATTGTCTCATTATCTGAATTTAATGACCAGAGCTCAGAGATAAATTTTGATCTGAGGGCTGTTAGCATCAGACCCCAAAAATTTTTAAACCATTATTGTTTTAGATCTATTCTTGCTTTCTCCACCTGCAAATGATTCTATATTTTTAATATTCTCATTCTTAGCTATTATCTGAATGGCATGTAAACTGCCTTCCAGAAAAAAATGTTCTATCTGTTAGCATTCCATGGAACGGATTCTGCTAGTCATTCAGTCGGATGTTCCAGTTTTTTAACCTTATTAGTAGCTTCTTTCACCCAGGAATTAGCTGTTTCTTACAGCATGTTAATGCAGTGCACTGTTTCTGTTTTGGTTATTGAAGCATTTGACACAGAACAAATTCTGTTTTCTAGTTGGTCATTTTTATGTTCCATATTTTGTATTCTAGATGCCAGCTCTCTATCTTCATCTATAATATGCTGAATCTTTTTCTCATCGGGTTGATACCCATTGCCTTTACAAAAAAAATAATAATAATAATAATGGTGTATATATTGGTTAAGCCATGATTTTCTTCTGTTAAAATTCCTTCTATATATGAAGTAAAGGAATTTCTAAAGTCTTGCATCATAAGATTCACCACCCTAGGTTTGGAACAATTGATCCATATATTTTATCATCTTAAATTGCGAAGAATATTGCATTTACCTTAGGTGTAATTCTGCTGTCCTCGAACTTTGACAGTTTTAGTTGTTGAACTCAACTTGTGGTGGTAATCCCTGTAGGTTTCCCACCAAATCGTATCCGGCAGCAGACAATACTTCTGATCTTGGTCCCTGAAGTATAGCTCTTAACAAACTAAGGCAAGCAAAATTTTGTTAAACGAATGAGTGAAAGGAGCCTTGTGCAAATTTCTGGTAACCATGACTAACAGGTGTTGCCTCTTACTGGCGCCTTTGGGCCTCAGAAAACACACCAGATGGGCAGGAGCCATGTGCGCCACAGCTGCAAATGCAAAGTGGGGAATTGGCAAAAGATGAGAAGCAGTGCCAACTTTCTCAGGGCTCAGTTGGGGGTAAAGTTGTAGGGCAGATGCAAATGTCCCTCAAGTTGTTATATGGCCACCTGGTTAGGCAAGGAACCCTGCCCATTCAGGGATGGTTTCTGAAGCGAGAGGCTTCTGCCGCCTTGGTGTAAACCAGGACCTGTAAAAATCCAGATTCTGCTTCTGACACCAGATATTGATGTTCCATAAGGATCAGGAGAAAAACATAGGCTGAATAGATGTTTATTCAGGGAAAAATAACTTACAACATAGACAGATGAACTCCAGCAGGTTCTTTGTCCCAGGAAGCTGTTCTTGTGCTGCAGGCAAGAGAGCTCTCCCAGTACCCTCCTCAAAATTAGTTCCCCCTGGGTCACATCCGGCCCTGTCTCCACCCCCCAATGGGCGTGGTCTATTACACAGGGAGGGTCAAGGTGATTATCTCACTAAAAATACTGAATGCTTCATTTAATTCATATGTCAAACTTTAGTCAACCAATGGTGGGGCAATGGCAGAGGTGCTCTATTAATACGTAGAAAGAGCAAATAGGTATTGCTTCCCCTAATAATAAAGACACTCCATAACTGCACATATTATCTGCCTTAAGGATCAGCTTACTTGCACGTATTCCCTGTCTGCAGGGTGTGTATAAGCCTGTATGGGCCCAAATATATTGCTTTTAGATAGGAGATATTCACCAAAAAGGCCCAGACAACTTATGGTAGGAAAAATAATATCTTAGGGACAATAGTTGTTATTTGAGCTCTCTGTACACATGACAACTTGGAATGGGTTCTCATATAGGATTTCAGATGGGACAGGCAGGCAGAATGTGTTCCAGAAGTGTCAAAGCCACTCAGAGAAGCTTTATATGTAATTAGATGATGAGATCCATCTTTAACTACATGGTGGCAGTGCGCATGTTTAATATCAGGACTAAGGAGTCTATCAGTATTCAAAAATGAAATACAATAATAAAACAAAATACATAAGGAAGAATCAGATTCACCTTAATATGAGTCTCACCATCTGGTGTTATCCTGAATGTATAAAGGGTATTGAAGGAGGAGGCTCTCCTTCTGTTTCTGCTTGCCCTAGCTATGGCTACCAAGTTTATTACTTTACTAGCTTTAGAGCTTTATTCTTTGGACTTTAAGAGTATAATGATGACCAGGTGAGACATGCATCCTTGTGAATTAAACAACTGCTGTAGTCTCCAGATATCCGTTGTTAGGCAGCAATTTTTTTAACTACCTGGACGACAGCCTATGAGACATTATAATAAATCCATGTATTACATGTATGCAGAGATTCATCCTACCATCCCTGTTCATGCAGAGAACCTCAAATAATGCAGTTAGTTTTTGCTTTCAAAAGATTTTAACCTGGTACTGATCATGTGTTGACTAACAATATTGCTCATAAATACAAACTTCCTAGTTTCTTTCCTCTACAACTCTTCAACTTTCTAGGAAGACTGTTGTTTTCATTAATGTTCATTTTCCAAGCATTTGCTCTGAGTTTCAAGGCTAAAACTGCTCCATTCTTAGAGCCATCATCCAGCTTTCTAGGAGGAGAAAGAGCTACTATTTTCATTGTCATCTGGATCCTGCTTCTCTTTCTTGATTTTAAGTGCCTGTAACAACCAGGAAAAGAGCAAATTCAGTTCACCTGAATGCAAAGTTAAGCTATGTAACAATTATCTCTTTTTGTATCCCTATATGTCTCTGTAGGAGTTTGGCTGCAAATCATGTCCTGATTTACAAACAGCCCCTAGGCCCATCCTCATATCATAGAAGAAGTCATTCTCAAGCTGCTTAAGAGGGAACTATTGGATTGGTCTGCCAGATGGTCCAGTTTTCTTCTAGAGAAAATCATATTTTGGTCAGATGGGCAAGATGAGCCCAGAGGAGAAGTGATTGAAAAGGTAAACACTGTTGTGTTGAGAGGTTGACTGAGCAAGAAAGTTATCTGTTTAGGTCCTGACTCATAAAGAAGGAACATAGCTCCTTCTCAAACACATTAATGAGCTTAGCAGATTCAGTATCAGCCTGGGGACCTAGACTTAGACCCTCTGGTATTGAGAATTAAATAGATGCTGTCCTTTAATATAATGAAGATGCATAGGAGAGAATGAAATTGTCGGAATCCACAGCCTTGGTGGAGGGGTTGCTTCATATCTTGAGAAAACTACTCTTCCCACCACATGGAGCTGGGGTTATAGGTCCAAAGGAACTGAGGGCATAGTCAGTAAAGTTCCCTAGATGCACTATGTTCTCCTCATGATGCAATGTGTGAGTAGCCTTCTCATGAGCTGGTCAAATTGAAAGATAACTCCTCCTGACTTCCTAAAATTCTCCCATTTCTTCCATCTTCCCCTGAAATTAGGGAACAGGAAGCTATTCCTGATAAGAAGCTTACTTAGAATAAGACATACATTAAGCAAGACATCCCTACCCAGGTTTTATCTTTTATTTGTTCTGCGTTTCCACTTTCCCTCATCTTGACACACCTCTACCCCAAGACCTGTCAGTGAAGTGTGAATGTCTGTTTCTTTTTTTTTTATTTCATTTTATATAACAAAGTCCAATTAAATGAAAACAAACATTTATACACAATATTTGGGAATTTGGGCGTCGTTCTTTCCAAACTACTTCCTGCTGGTAAGGGGCGCTGTCTTGGGGGATTCGAAGAAGATTCAGATATCCTAGCTGTAGTCTGTAGGGCTGTTTTGTCCAGCTGTTTGGAATGTTTCAGGCGGTCTGGTGTGATCAAACCACATTACTCTGGAAGGAATCCACATCTTTTCATTTTCTGTGGAAACAAAAATAAAAATACTTTCCCCCAGTAACTTGTTCTTCAACTTAAATTTTGGAGTCAAAGCGTTTTTTTTTTTTTTTTTAATTTATTATTTTACATGTCGATCCCAGTTACCTCTCCCTCCCTCCCTCCCTCCCCCCAGCCCTCCCTCCCTCCTTCCCTCCCTTTTGCCCTCTCTTCCCTCTCCCATGCACTCTAAACACCCTCCCCTCCCAACCCCCCCACCACAATACCATATGTAGGGGAATGCCATCCAGTTGGAGTCATGTAGATCTGACAGGTCCTGTGAAGTAGGGACTAGGGCTTCTCTCCTATCTCTAGAATAAGGCAGTTATCCCTCCATGGGGGATATGTTTGTAAAGTCCTATTGTGCACCAGGGATACATCCTGGCTCCACTGTCTGAGGTCTCTTAGACTGCTCAGACCTTCTGGCTGAGACCCATATTCAGGGGGGTCCGAGTCAGTCCCCTGTTGGCTTCCCAGCTATCAGTCTAGTGGCCCTTAGCTCCTCCTTGTTCAGATAAGCTGTCTCTATGTACTTCTACCGCATGGTTTGTCCTCTCCATCTGCTTCTGGGTTCTAGTTCGACTCAGTGTTTATGTATGGGTGTTGGCTCCTGTTTTCAACAGGCATTAGTTGAGGACTCCATGGAGAAATTAGTTGTTGATCTCACTCTCTGGGAAGGGCATTTATGATAGCCTTTCCACGGAAGCTGAGATTGTTAGTTGGGAGCAGTCTTGTAGTTCCCTCGACCTTTCCTTGTGTTCAACTTTATCTTCAAACCAATATTGGCTCCCACTTTTATGTTCTCTCTCTCTGTCTCTGTCTCTCTCTCTCTCTTTCCTATTTTCCATTCCTAACCAGGCTCAATCATCCTGGTCGCACATGCCTTCCTCTCCTCCCTCTCATTTTCTCCTACTTCTCTCTCCATTAGCTGTCCTCCCCCTCTTTACCTGAGGTCTGGGTGACTTGTCCCTTCCCAGGTCTGTGAGGGACTTTATATGAATCTCCTAGAATACAACTTGTATCCTAGTTCCTCTGGTGATGTGAATTATAGGCTGGTGATCATTTGATCTAGTTCTAAAATCCATATGTGAGTGAGTACCTACTGTGTTTCTCTTTTTGTGACTGGGTTACCTCATTCAGGATGGTTTCTTCAAGTGCCATCCACTTGCCTGCGAATTTTAAGATACCATTATTTTTTTTCTGCAGAGTAGTATTCCATTGTGTAGATGTGCCACATCTTCATTAACCATTCTTCAACTGAAGGGCATCCAGGTTGCTTCCAGGTTCTTGCTATTACAAATAGTGCTGCTATGAACATAGTTGAACAGATGTCTTTGTTGCATTGATGGGAATCCTTTGGGTATATGCCTAAGAGGGGGATTGCTGGGTCCTGTGGTAAACTAATTCCCATTTTCCTGAGGAACCGCCATACTGATCTCCAAAATGGCTGTATGAGTTTGCACTCCCACCAGCAGTGGAGGAGTGTTCCACTTTCTCCACATCCTCACCAACATAAGTCATCACTGGTGTTTCTAATTTTAGCCATTCTGGCAGGGGTAAGATGGTATCTCAAAGTTGTTTTGATTTGCATTTCCCTGATAGCTAAGGATGTTTAACATTTTCTTAAGTGTCTTTCAGCCTTTTTGATTTCCTCCATTGAGAATTCTTTCTTCAGTTCTGTACCCCATTTTTTAATAGGGTTATTTGGTGTTTTGTTGACTAGTTTCTTGAGTTCTTTGTATATTTTGGAGATCAGCCCTTTGTCGGATATAGGATTAGTGAAAATCTTTTCCCAGTCAGTGGGCTGCCGTTTGGTCTTGTCAAATGTGTCCTTTGCCTTACAGAAGCTTCTAAGTTTGAAGAAGTCCCATTTATTAATTGTTTCTTTCAGTGTCTGTGCCCCTGTAGTTATGTTCAGGAAGCGGATTCCTGTACCAATTTGTTCAAGGGTACCTCCTACTTTCTCTTCTAAGAGGTTCAATGTGGCTGGATTGATGTTGAGGTCTTTGATCCATTTGGACTTGAGTTTTGTGCATGGCGACAGACATGGGTCTATCTGCAGTCTTCTACTCACCCTCATCCAATTCTGCCAGCACCATTTGTTGAAGATGCTGTCTTTGCCCCATTGTATAATTTTAGCTGTTTTGTCGAAAATCAGGTGGTCATAGGTGCGTGGATTAATATCAGGATTTTCAATTCGATTCCATTGGTCTACCTGTCTATTTTTATGCCAATACCAGGCTGTTTTCAGAACTATAGCTCTGTAGTAGAGCTTAAAGTCAGGAATGGTGATGCCTCCTGAAGTTCATTTATTGTATAGGGTTGTTTTGGCTATCCTGGGTCTTTTGTTTTTCCATATAAAGTTGATTATTATCCTTTCAAGGTTGGTGAAGAATTCTGGTGGGATTTTAATGGGGATTGCATTGAATCTGTAGATTGCTTTTGGTAAGATTGCCATTTTTACTATGTTTATCCTACCTAACCAAGAGCATGGGAGGTCTTTCCATTTTCTGGTATCTTCTTTAATTTCTTTCTTTAGAGTCACAAAGTTCTTATTATATAGATCTTTTACTTGTTTGGTAAGCGTTACGCCAAGATACTTTATGTTGCTTGTGGCTATTGTAAAGGGTGATGTTTCACTGATTTCTTTCTCTGCCTCTTTGTCGTCTGAAAAAAATAGGGCTACTGATTATTTTGAGTTTATCTTGTATCCTGCTAGTTTGCTGAAGGTGTTTATCAGCTGTAGGAGTTCCCTGGTAGAGTTTATTGGGTCGCTTATGTAAACTATCATATCATCTGCAAATAGAGACAGTTTGACTTCTTCCTTTCCAATTTGGATGCCCTTGATCTCCTTTTGTTGTCTTATAGCATTAGCTAGAACTTCTAGTACGATATTGAAGAGATATGGAGAGAGAGGACAGCCTTGTCTTGTTCCTGATTTTAGAGGAATTGGCTTAAGTTTCTCTCCATTCAGTTTGATGTTGGCAGTTGGTTTGCTGTATATTGCTCTTATTATGTTTAGGTATGTTCCTGTTATCCCTGACCTCTCTAATACCTTTATCATGAAAGGGTGTTGAATTTTATCAAAGGCTTTTTCCGCATCTAGGGAGATAATCTTTGGTTTTTCTTTTTCAGTTTGTTTATATGGTGGATCACGTTGACAGATTTTCGTATGTTAAACCATCCCTGCAATCCAGGTATGAAGCCTACTTGATCATTGTGGATGATTTCTCTGATGTATTTTTGAATTCGGTTTGCCATTATTTTATTGAGTATTTTTGCATCGATGTTCATCAGGGATATTGGTCTGTAGTTTCCTTTCTTAGTTGTGTCTTTGTGAGGTTTGGGTACCAAAGTTATTGTGGCCTCATAAAAAGAGTTTGGCAATAAACCTTCTGTTTCTATCTTGTGGAACAGTTTGAGGAGTAGTGGTATTAGTTCTTCCTTGAACATCTGGTACAATTCTGCACTGAATCCATCTGACCCTGGACTTTTTTTCGTTGGAAGACTTTCGATAACTGCTTCTATTTCATTTTGGGTTATAGGTCTATTTAAGTTGTTTGTCTGTTCTTGATTTAATTTTGGTAAGTGATAGTTATCCAGAAACTTGTCCATTTCCTTTGAATTTTCAATTTTTGTGGAATACAGATTTTTGAAGTATGACGTGAAAATTGACTGGATTTCCTCTGTGTCTGTTGTTATGTTCCCCATTTCGTTACTGATTTTGTTATTTTGCATGTTCTGTCTCTGCTTTTTCGTTAATTTGGATAAAGGTTTATCTATCTTGTTGATTTTCTCAAAAAACCAACTCTTTGTTGCATTGATTTTGTGTATTGTTTTCCTGGTTTCTATTTTGTTGATTTCAGCCCTCAAGATGATTATTTCCTGGCGTCTGCTCCTGCGGGGTGAATTCGCTTCTCTCTGTTCTAAGGTTTTCAGTTGGGCTGTTAATTCATTTATGTGACTATCCTCTGTTTTCTTCATATGGGCACTTAGTGCAATGAACTTCCCTCGTAGCACTGCTTTCAAGGTGTCCCATAAGTTCGGGTATGTTGTATCCTCATTCTCGTTGAATATTAGAAAGTCTTTAATTTCTTTCTTTATTTCTTCTTTGACCCAGGAGTGGTGCAATTGCACATTGTTAAGTTTCCATGAGTTTGCAGGTTTTCTGCTATTTGTGTTGTTGTTGAATTCCAATTTTAAAGCATGGTGGTCCGATAAGATACAGGGGACTATTCCTATTCTCTTGTATCTGTTGAGGTTTGTTATGCCACCTAGTATGTGGTCGATTTTAGAGAAGGTTCCATGTGGAGCAGAGAAGAAGGTATATTCTTTTGTCTTTGGATGGAATGTTCTATAGACGTCTGTTAGCCCCAGTTGAGACATAACTTCTGTTAATTGTTTTGTTTCTATGTTGAGTTTCTGATTTGTGGTCCTGTCTAGTGTTGAGAGTGGTGTATTGAAGTCTCCCACTATAAGTGTGTGAGGTTTATATGAGCTTTGAGTTTTAATAGTGTTTCTTTTACGAATGTGGGTGACTTTGTATTAGGGGCATAGATGTTCAGAATTGAGACTTTGTGTTGATGGATTTCTCCTGAGATGAATATGAAATGACCGTCTTCATCTCTTTGGACTAGTTTTGGTTTGAAGTCTAGCTTGTTAGATATTAGGATAGATAATCCTGCTTGCTTCTTATTTCCATTTGATTGGAAAATATTTTCCCAACCCTTTATCCTGAGGTAATGTCTATCTTTGTAGCTAAGATGTGTTTCTTGTATGCAGCAGAAGGATGGATTCTGTCTTCGTATCCATTCTGTTAGCCTGTGTCTTTTTATAGGTGAGTTAAGACCATTAATGTTGAGGGTGAGTAAGGTCCATTGATTGTTGATGCTTGTTTGGTTTAGGTTTGTTGTTGGCAGTGGTATTGTCAATATATTTGTTCTGCTTCACCCTAGGTTTCTGCTGTAGTTGATTTATCTGTTGCCTACATTTTTGTGGGCGTAGTTACCTTCCTTGGGTTGGAATTTTCCTTCCAATACTTTCTGTAGGGCTGGATTTGTAGATACATATTGGGAAAATCTGGTTTTGTCATTGAATATCTTGTTCTCTCCATCTATATTGACTGAGAGTTTTGCTGGATATAGTAGCCTAGGCTGGCATCCGTGTTCTCTTAATACTTCTAGAACATCTATCCAGGACCTTCTGGCCTTGAGGGTTTCTATGGAGAAGTCAGGTGAAATTTTGATAGGTCTGCCTTTATATGTTACCTGTCCTTTTTCCTTCGCTGCTCTTAATATTCTTTCTTTATTCTGTATGCTAGGTGTTTTGATTATTATATGTCGAGGGGTCTTTTTTCTTTGGTCCAGCCTATTTGGGGTTCGGTATGCTTCTTGTACTTTCATGGGCATGTCCTTCTTCAGATTTGGAAAGTTTTCCTCGATGATTTTGTTGAATATGTTTTCAGCACCTTTGATCTGGGCTTCCTCACCTTCCTCTATGCCTATTATTCTTAGGTTTGGCCTTTTCATGGTGTCCCACATTTCCTGGATGTTGTGTGTTAAGGATTTGTTGGATTTATGGTTTTCTTTGGTCGATGAATCTATTTCTTCTAGTTTATCTTCTGCGCCTGAGATTCTCTCTTCCATCTCTTGAATTCTATTGGTTATGCTTGTGTCCGTGGTTTCCGATTTTTTGCCCAGCTTTTCAATTTCCAGCTTTCCTTCCATTTGTGTTGCCTTTATTTTCTCAATTTCGGTTTTCAAATCTTGAACCGTTTCCTTCACCTGGTTAATTGTTTTTTCTTGGCTTTCTGTACTTTCCTTAAGGAATTTGTTCATTTCTTCCACTTTTTGGTGTGTTTTTTCCTCCATTTCTTTAAGGGATTTTCTCATATCTTCTTTGAGGGACTCTATCATTTTTATGATGGTGATTTTTAAGTCGTACCCTTCTGCTTCCTCTGCTTTGTTGTTGTGTTCCATTCTAGTTGGTGTAGATTCCCTAGATTCTGGTGGTGTCATGTTTGTCTTTCTGTTGTTAGGTGTTCTCTTGTATTGCCTTCTTCCCATAGTTTCTTCCAGTAGGTGTTGGTGGTATCTCTTCCCTCTCTCTATGGTCCTTCCCCGATGGGCTTATGTGGATCAAAGATTCAATGTCTGTAGCTCTGTGTGGTCCAAGCTCTCTAGGAGGTTTCTTGAAAACTGGCGCTCTCCAGCTGAGACCTCGTTCTTTGGCAGGGACCCGGATTTGGGGGTCAAGGATCTTGCCCACAGGAACTCAGAGTGCACCCGCAGAGATAGGCGGATCTCTGGGAGGGGCCTGGGACTCCAGAAGAGGCCTGGAGGCGGGGTCATAGACCAAGCCGGTGGAAATTACAGGTGGTCCCACGTGGATAGTCAGGTCTCCTTTGTTTGGAGTTGCTCCGAGAGGTCTCCTAAGTAGTGTGGACTGTTGGCTCCACCCTCTGTCCCAGTGCTCAACCAGAGTGGCAGGACCGTAGGTGGTGTAGGGCACAGGGTAGGGGGTGTAGGCTGGAGGTTGGGATGGGTGGGGGTGTATCAGAGCTCCAAGGGTGCTCTCAATGGGGACCGGATATAGGAGCAGCAGGATCAGGGGCCAATCCAGGGAGTTCAGGCGGGGGAGGGGGGAAAAGAGGTTGAAGGGGACAGGCAGCCCCAATTGGGCCCAGACTCACCTCTGGCCAATAGCCGGCAGAAGAGGAGGAGGGCTGGGCTGGAACTTGAGAAGTTTTTGCAGGGTAGTGGGATCTCACTGAAAACTGGCGCTCTCCTGCTGAGACCTCATTCTTTGGTAGGGGCCCGGATTTGGGGGTCAAGGATCTTGCCAGCAGGAACTCCAAGTGGACCTGCAGAGATAGGCGGATCTCTGGGTGGGGCCTGGGACTCCAGCAGAGTTCTGGAGGCGGGGTCAGAAACCAAGCTGGTGGAAATTACAGGTGGTCCCACGTGGATAGTCAAGTCTCCTTTGTTGGGAGTTGCTCCGAGAGGTCTCCGATGTAGGGTGGACTGTTGGCTCCACCCTCTGACCCAGTGCTCAACCAGAGCAGCAGGACCGTAGGTGGGGTAGGGCACAGGGTAGGGGGTGTAGGCTGGAGGTTGGGATGGGTGTGGGTATATCAGAGCTCCAAGGGTGCTCTCAATGAGGACCGGAGACAGGAGCAGCAGGATCAGAGGCCAATCCAGGGAGTTCAGGCGGGGGGGGGGGGGAAGAGGTTGAAGGGGACAGGCAGTCCCAATTGGGCCCAGACTCACCTCTGGCCAATAGCCGGCAGAAGAGGACGAGGGCTGGGCTGGAACTTGAGAAGGTTTTGCAGGGTAGTGGGATCTCACTGAAAACTGGCGCTCTCCAGCTGAGACCTCATTCTTTGGCAGGGGCCCAGATTTGGGGGTCAAGGATCTTGCCTGCAGGAACTCCAAGTGGACCAGCAGAGATAGGCGGATCTCTGGGAGGGGCCTCGTGAATGTCTGTTTCATGTCACTCATGTACTATTAAATAATTATGGTAGAAATGTTTTTGTTGAAGTTTTTGATTGCCTTCCTGGCCTTACTTGCTGCTTTTTATTACTATTTAAATTCTTCAAATTTTCAGTTGTAATCTGACCCTGAAAGAATTTAAAAATGGCAGTATCTACGTAATGCAAAAGTCTGTTTTAGGATCCAGGTTGTGGTGGTGATTGCCTTTAACCCCAGTACTCAAGAGACACAGGCAGGCAGATTTCTGTGAGTTTGAAACCAATGTCATGAACACAGCTAGTCTCACTACATCTGAGGCTGTTGCACAGGGAAACCCTACCTGTCGTTTTCTCCTACTTTTCTCTCCATTCGATGCCCCCCCCACTTCACCTGTGCTCTGGGGGACTTGTCCCTTCCCAGTTCTGTGAGCGACTTTATATGAATCTCTTAGAATACACCTTGTATCCTAGTTCCTCTGGTGGTGTGAATTATAGGCTGGTGATCCTTTGATCTAGGTCTAAAATCCATATAGGAGTGAGTACATACTGTTTTCCTCTTTTTGTGACTGAGTTCAGGATGGTTTCTTCAAGTGCCACCACTTGCCTGCTAATTTGAAGATACCATTATTTTTTTTTTCTGCAGAGTAGTATTGTGTGCCACATCTTCATTATCCATTCTTCATTTGAGGGGCATCTAGGTTGCTTCCAGGTTCTTGCTATTACAAATAGTCCTGACATGAACATAGTTGAACCGATGTCTTTGTTGCCTGGATGTGGATCATTTGGGTATATGCCTAAGAGGGGGATTGCTGGGTTCTGTGGTAAACTAATTCCCATTTTCATGAGGAAAAGCCATACTTCATAATGCTTTTTTAAATTTGAAATTCCTTTAAAGTTTCAATTAAAAAATTAATTACACTATGCATGAGACAAACCATTAACCAAGAAAAATCCTACTAATACTGAATAAATCTTTCTGTACTAGATAACTTAAGAGTAATTGTTGGATACATTTGTAATAGTGATCATTTCTAACTTAACAAATTTATTTACAATGAATGTTATTGTCAATCATACTTTGTTTGAAATGATCTGAAATTTTTCCTGCAGTTCAAATTTCTTCAAGGAATAAAAAGCAAACTCATTATTTTTTTTTTTATTCTTTGTCTGTTGAAGAGCAAACTATGGCTATGTACTATAGTCAATGGTTATTCATAGTGTAAACGTCATTATTTCTATTTTTTTAACTTATTACCCTCCCCCTCACTAAAACTATAAACAGTTGAGGAAAATGTTCTTTATAAGTAACAAATTATACTGGCTGTACTGGAAGAGCAGGTGTTGTATATAGAGCCTGTAATTTCATGTTGTATTATTTGAGGATAAGCAAAATCTGCCTTAGAACAATGGGAGTTGTTCATTTCATTGACCAGCTGGATTTTAGTGAACTGAGGAACTGAAAGTTCTAAAATCCTGGACCAACTCTAAGTAACTGAGTCCAACACTTCTTAGCCTACTGGGTAACTGGCTGAATCCTTTGTCCTGAGACAGAACAACACAGACAGAGATGTTTAACAGTGGACCTGTTAAACATTAATTGCTTGGAGTGGTTATTTTTTTTAATGCTTATGAGTTTAATGGTTCAAGACTGTAACAAAAAAGCTACACAATGTACAGTGAGTTGTGCCTGGATAAAATTCCCCACTAATAACACAGTAAAAAGAAGTGTGACTCTAGTGCAAATGACCCTTTGCAGTGAAGAGATTAGCTTATTATCTCGTTCCTGTTGGGTTCATTTGAGCTCTTCAGCTTTAAAAACGCAGCATCCTGTTAGCTATTAAAGATGTCCAGCAAACCCAGTTTCTCCCAAACCACCTTGAGGTTATATTAGTGACCAAAATAAAGCATAAAAATACAGTGTGACCTCCTTCCAATTTGAATGCCTTCCATGCATTGTCGGCTAAGAACTGACTTTCGTTTTTGTTTCTCTGGCTTGGGAAGCAATGTCCACATTAGCGTATCAAACTCCTATAGTTTCAAGAACGCTTTTGCATTGACACCCCATTACCTCTTCTGGCATGGGTTCAGGGCTTTCGATGGCTCTATTCTGCATATCACATTAGTGCAGAAGTAGACTCCACGATGACCTCATCTCCAGGTGCACATGTTTACTGGAGACGGGATAATGAACCATGGATGCCTTCTCAGCTTGGAATTTAGTCTCTAGGCCCAGTGTAGGAAAGCAGAAGGAAGAGACAGGAGGAGCTTAAATGAAATGAAAAGGGTAATTAGATGTCTGGTGGCTCTGAATTTTTTAAAAGTAAAATACAATGTAAATGCTACATGGTGTATGCAAGCCATGAAGACTGTGCTGTATTATCAAGCAAGTGAAGTGCAATGTGAATAGGCACACACAATAGAGCACAAGTCTGTCTGGAAGCCTTCAGAGCTAGCCTGTTGGCAGTGGTGGTCTGCTGAAAAAAAAAAGAGCCATATTATGGCCACCTCGTGGCATTACTGGAAAGAATAAATGAGAAGATAACTTAGTTCCTGGTTCAGTGCTTGATGAACCGTAGGCCCCGAGCCTGTAGGGGAAAGTAAGAAACAGACTGATCTGCACAGTGGAGGCCTGACTGGAGAGTAGAGAAGATGGAGACAAGTCGGAGCTCAGGGGCTGCAGCTGTTGGATTATCAGCAGCTGGCCCAGACACCAGCCCCCAGGTTGTCTGTGAAAGAAACCTTGATTACATAGCAAGCTCCTGACTTTGCTTCTGCTTAGCTGGTCCGTCGTTTTGTTTCTGTGAGAGGGCAGACTTCTCAGTTGCGGTTTGAGTTTTGGGTGTCCCTGAGAAGGCCACCTGGTAACAGTTTCATCTGCCAGGGCTGGTTCTAGTAGTGGAAGCAGGTGTGAAGCCAGGGGGCCCTCAGAGACCGCTGTAGGCCCTTACCGTCTCTTCTTATGTGATGAGCAGTTCTGGTTCCCTTATCCTCCTGTTGGGATATGGTGTCTCACTACAGACCGAGGGCAACGGGGACAATTAATCGTGGGCCAGAATTTCCAAAGCTAATTATCCCGGGTGATGAGTGACTAGAAGTTGGCACACGTTTTCCACATGACGGTTCTGTACAGTCATTCAGTTATCCAACGCCTTACTGTTCCCAGGGGATTAACTTTCAGAATGCTGTGAATCCCGACATTTGGCATTCGACACAAAAATTTGTTGAGTGGAAAATTCACTCAAACCTGCTGGAAGATTCACAGATGGTATAGTCCTCCTCCATGTTCAGAAGAGATTCTTTCGAGACAGTGTTTCTCTGTGTAGCTTTGGAATCTATCCTGGTACTCACTCGCTGGCCCAGGCTGGGCTCAAACTCACTAAGATCCTCCTGCCTCTGCCTCCCGAGTGCTGGGATTAAAGGTGTGTGTCACCAGTGACAGTCCACAACGGTTACTCTTACTATCTTCTGTGTGAATGACTTCCCTGGTAGAGGCCGGTTTGGCTTTGTTCCCTGGTTTCTGCATCCTCCTCAGCAGCTTGCATACCCTCATCAGTTTCCTTTGGTGGAGGAAATAGGAACACGCCGCTTGCTGAAATTGGAGTACCAGCTAAGGTTTTGATCATTATGGGGTTGTCTGCAATGCTGCTGACGATAGGTGCTGGGAGATTTTAACTCGTGCGCCTACCGTTCAAGACTGTCACCTCAGAAGCGCTCCTTTCGGCTGGTGCACCCCTGCGGGAGGTGCAAAGAGCCTGGAGTGGTTATTTTTAATCTTAACACATGATGTTTCATGTTCCTTCTTTTCTTTGAAAACCCAACACAGCCCCTTCCTCCTTTCTGATGGCCTAATTGTATTCTGTGGCATCCTCTTTGTGTACCCATATGTAGTGGACATCTCTCTCTCTCTCTCTCTCTCTCTCTCTCTCTCTCTGTGTGTGTGTGTGTGTGTGTGTGTGAGAGAGAGAGAGAGAGAGAGAGTTTAGGCCAGTGCTATCACCTTGTTTTCCTAAAATATTGCTACCCTGTGACTGGGGTATGTGTAGGGAGGGGGGACATGTGGAGGTGAGGGGAGAGCTATCAAGAGTCAGTCTTTCCTCTCATCTTTACAGGAGTCCTGGAAATCTAACTCAAGCTGTCAGGTTTCTATGTCAAGCATTTTTACTCATGGAGCTATCTTGTCTGACCCATAACAATTTCTCATATTCTATCTATCTACCTATCTATCTATCTACCTATCTATCTATCTATCTATCTATCATCTATCTATCTATCTATCTATTTATCTATCATCTCCTATCACTTATCTGTCTATGATAATCAATTATCGATCTATGTACCTATGTATGTATGCATGTATGTATGTATGTATCTATTTATTTATCAATCAATCATCTAACATCTATCACCTAACTCACTAGGCACATAGCCTCAAAAAGAAACAACCAGCCTAGAGGCACTGGATGGCTGTCCAGCAGGCCCCAACCATCTCTACCTACCAAGTGTAGGATTATACATGTGCAATACCATCCCTGCTTTCAGTGTAACTGCATAAATGGGATTGTACTTAGATCCACATGTTTCCACAACAAGACATTTACTGACTGATCTGTGTGCCTAAGTTCATATTCCAGTTTTAATTTTTAGCTTTTAAGCACTTTTGCTGTAAGTGTTAGTATTTGGGCATTTTTACTGACCTGCCCTTGGGGTTCTGACATGCTATGTGCACAGCTACAGCCACTAAGAGCAACACCTGTGCACATTCTCTATGTTCCCTTTTTAAAGGGTCCTGCCTACCTCTCTCTCTCTCTCTCTCTCTCTCTCTCTCTCTCTCTCTCTCTCTCTGCTTCTTTGCCTGTCTCTCAGTCTACCCTCCTTCCTCCACCTTACTTTTCTACTGCTCCTTTCCCCATAGGCCAGTTTCCCCCCTCCCTTCCCCCATTTCCCATTCCCTTTCCCCTAAAAAAAGAAAAAACACCACATGAGCTTTTTTTAATTTTTATTTTACATATCGATAAAAGTATCCAAGTTCCCTCTCCCTTCCTTCCTCCCTCTCTCCCTCCCTCTATGCCTTTCTATCCCCTCACATGCACCCTGACCAATGTCCCCTCCCATCCCCCCTCACTCCACATGTAGGGTGATGCAATCCAGGAGGGGTCATCTAAATCTGTCAATTCATTTGAAGTGGGGAAAAGTACTTCTCTCCTGTCTCTAGGTTATAGGAGTACACCTCCATGGGGCATGTGCCCACAAGTCCCTTTTGTGTACCAGGAATACATCCTGGCTCAACTGCCTGGAATTCCTTAGACTGCTCAGGCCTTCTAGCTGAGACCCATATTCAGTTCCATGATGGACGCCCAGCTATCAGTCTGGGGGCCAGTTAGCTTCTCCTTGATCAGGTCAGATGTCTCTATGTGTTTCTGCAAACTGGTATTGTCCTCTCTCTTTGTATATGGTTTCTTTTTCAGCTCATTGTTTATTTGTGGCTGTTTGCTTCTGTTTCCATCAGTTACTAGATGAGGGCTCTATGTGGTGGATAAGTTACTCATCGATCTCACTATCAGGGAAGGGCATTTATGGTAGCCTTTCCACTGTTGGTCAAATTGTTAGTTGGGGTCAGACTTGTAGGTCTCTGGACATTTCTGTAGGTTCAGTTTCCTCTTCAATCCTATAATGGCTCCCTCTTTTAAGTTCTCTCTCTCTCTGTCTCTCACTCTCTCTTTTCTGTCTTCTATTCCTCTACTGACACAATCAGTAAATTTCTTTACCCTTACATTATAAAGACTCTTTTTGATCCCCTTTGAAGGAAGTATGTCAAGATGAAGTGTCCCATGGAAAAATCATGGGGACATGAAGGATCATGGAATTTAAATAATAATTTCTCCGACCAGCAGTGCCTAGTTATTGCTGGGTCGAGGTGGGCTAGAACCTGAAAATAATGGAAGAGAAAGAAGGAACAAGACCAAGAAATGTTTGTCAAGGTCTCACTTTATTAATCACAAAGAGTTTTTAAAGCAAAGCGGGGAGGAAGTGGGAAGCCGTAGCTTTGCTGACTCTAGGGCTCTGGTAAGTCCCACGCCATAAACATCAGACCATACATGTCTGCTTTTCTCAGTTCCTGGCCTCTGGTTCATCTCAGTTCCTGGAAGGAATGGAACAGACCGCTGGTTAGCAGTTTTCTGTTTTACCAAGATTTGGCTCAATTAGAGTTTTAAAGTGTAAGTGATTCTGCAAGAGGATGTTACTCAAGGCTACCTCCCAACATCCCCCTGTTTTATTCTTTTTTATGGAGCATCTGTCTTAGGCTATGCAGTGGGCTCCCACAAAAAGGCCCTGGGGATGGGCTTGCCACTATGTGACAAATGGTAGGACCCCTGTCTTAGGCTACATAGGGTGCATCCGCACTCAGCAATCAAGGACATGGTCAAAAATTGGACAAGAAACTCGGGCAAGATGAGTGGGCTCATGAGAGATGGCCCTATTTACTCCCCTCTTTGAGGGACCTGCAGCTGAAGAGAAGGGTCTGCATCTGCTTTGTGGCACTGTGATATTCCCGTCATTGACGTCGTCATATTTGAGAGAACCAGGTCCTCTGTTGTTCAAGTCCTGTGAAATCGAGTCCTTGTCTAGGTGTGTCAGGACTGGCATTGTTACCATCCTCATCAGGGTTCTCAGAAGAGCCCTGTTCTTTTTCCAAAAGCTGATGGTAGTGTACAGAAATAGCATGAAATCAATTTGAGTTCTGATCAATCGAGTTAATTTCTGGTATGCCCAAGATCCAAAAGTCATCATCAGCAGCAATCCCATAAATGGTCCCAGGAAGGAGGAAGCAAGGTAGAAAGCCAAGGGGAGGTGGAAAGCCAATTTTTATAATAGGACTCGGACATTTACGTTCTGCAAGACTTTTCTGCATTCTATCTAAGCTGTCTTCCATTAAGCCAGTCTTATCAGCATAAAAGCAACATTCCTCTCTGAGTGCTGCACAAATTCCTCCTTGTTGTAAAAACAATAGGTTTAAGCCTTGACTGTTCTAGAGAATGACCCCTGATAGAGACTGAGAGAGAGGAGGTATTATGCTTCTGAGGTCTCAGGTCCAGTTTTCCTCTGTTCCACACATCTCACCAAATGGTCTGACAGCCACCGGGCCTCATCTTCTTCCTGCAGGAAAACACAAATATGTCCTCACCCCCCTCAACCCCCTATTACGAGAGGGTTGGGCCCTTTCCATCGTCTCAGGCATAGATCTTTACATTTGACTTGAGTAAATGTCTCTTGAGTTTCATCATATCAGAATCTGTCTGCCACAGATTGCTCATAGGCTTCCACATTCAAAAAAATTCAAATGAAGGCAGCATCACGTTGGGCACCACTTGCACTGACCAGCAGGGCCTAGTTATTCGTGGGTGCTGGGAACCAAACTCTTAATTTTGGTTGTGAGCCTAGCCTTTAACAGCTGAGCCATCTCTACAAATTAAGAGCACATGAAGCTATTTTGTGAAATAATGGTGTGTAATACATTGGTGCCATTGCTGCTTGACAAAGATCCAGCATTTCAACATGGAAGACCAACCAAAGACCTGAAGTACCTGCAGAGGCAGGCTTAGCTCTTTGAGCTTAAAATCAGACATGGAGAATAAGTGCTAGGACAGCCCGAGACACAGAGAGTAACCCTGTTGTGGAAAAGGTGATGAGATCCACCTTTAGCTGCTTGGTGCCAGTGAACATGTTTAAGCCCTAAACTCATGAGGCTGCGGCTGTCTGATTTTCATAATGTGAGGATAGCCAGGTCTACTGAATGAGTTCCAGGACTACAAAGATAAAGCCTTTCTTGAAATCAGCAATGCAAATCTACACAAATCAAGAAAGAATCTGATGCACTTTTAATATGGATCAAAATATCTGGTGTTAGCCTGGATAGGTAAATGAGGAAGCTCTCTTTTTGGCTACTTCTCCTAATTCTGGCTAACAGTTTCATTCTTATACTAGCATTAGAGCCAGATTCTTTGAAAAATTTAGTATATATTGAAGACAAGTTGAGACATCCAGCCTGATGAACTAGACAACTACTGTATTCTAAAGATTTCACATGGTAGATCATGCCAGGCTGCCTGAAACAGAGTACAAGGTACATTCAAAACAGCTGGAAAAAGCAGCTTTACAGACTACAGCCAGGATGTCTGAATCTTCTTTGAATCCCCCATGACAGCGCCCTTTACCAGTAGGAAGTAGTTTGGAAAGAACAATGCTCAAATTCCCAAATATTGTGTATAAATGTGTGTTTTCTTTTAATTGGACTTTGTTATATAAAATAAAATAAATTAAAAAAAAAAGATTTCACATGGTAGGCAGGCATTGCTGAACTACCTGAGAAACAACTTTTGAGACTCTAGAACATCTGCTTGGAGAGATTAATCCTACCACTCCTGTGTATGTAGAGAAGCATGAATCTATGAATAATGCAGATAGTTTAAAACTTCTCACTGAGTAATTTGTGCTGGCTAACAGTAGTGGTCATAAACAAAAATCTTCCTAGCTCCATTCCTCTCTAAATTTTCAACTTTCCATGAACATTACTCTTTTTATAATTTTGCATTTGTCAAGCGGTTTTTCTGAGGTTCAGGAATAAAACACCTACAGTGATAGAGCAATAATCAAGCTTTATTATGAGAGAAAGACAAATTATCATCTTTTTGATGTGGTTTCTGCTTTTATTTCCTGACAGTTGGAAGTCCCTGTACAACCAGGCCAATAACAAATCGTGCTACAGACTGCTCAGTGGGTAATGTGTCACCATGGGTACCAAAACTCGATGACCAGGTCAGGAGTGGCTTTGGCTTGACAGACAGACACAAACAGACTGGAGGAGGTTTGGAACTGCTGTGATTTTTCCTTTTGAGTATTAGGTTTTTATACAGAAATTATAAGGAACACATTTTGGTCACAATTTACACACATATTATAAAATGCCAGTAATTCCTTTGAAGCATGAGATCAAAACAAACACTTATTTTGACGTGCCTGTGGTCAGTGCACCAAAGATTTGGTTTACTGAGTTTAGAGAACAGTCATTGTCTCTGATCAGTAAACTGTTAACATCATTGATAAGAACATTTGCATTGCTTCATTAATTTTAGAGGCTAGTCCTAAATTTTTAACAGTATATTTATGTCTATTATTTATTATTTATTTTTTATAACCAAGTCCATTTAAATGAAAACAAACATTTATAGACAATAGACAATATTTGGGAATTTATGCATCATTCTTTCCAAACTACTTCCCTCTGGTAAGGGGCACTGTCATGGGGAATTATAAGAAGATGCAGAAATCCTGGCTGTAGTCTGTAAGGCTGCTTTGTCCAGCTGTTTTGAATGTAGGATGACTTGGTACTCTGTTTCAGGCAGTCTGGCTTGATCAAACCACATTAGTCTGGAAGGAATCCACAGCTTTTCCTTTTCTGTGAAAACAAAAATAGAAATCCTTTTCCCCAGTAACTTGTCCTTCAACTTAAATTTTTTAGTCAGAGCATTTTTTTTAAATTTATTATTTTACATGTTGATCCCAGTTCCCTCTCCCTCCCTCTCTCCCTACCTACCTTTTACCCTGTCTGCCCTTTCACATGCACCCTAACCACACTCCCCTTGCATCCCCCCACCCCAAATCCATATGTAGGGGAATGCCATCCATTTTGGGTCATGTAGATCTGACAGGTCATGTGAAGTAGGGACTAGGGCTTCTCTCCTGTCTCTAGGTTAAGGCAGTTATCCCTCCATGGGGGATGTGTTAGCAAGGTCCTTTTGTGCACCAGGGATACATCCTGGCTCCACTGTCTGAGGTCCCTTAGACTGCTCAGTCCTTCTTGCTGGGACCCATATTCAGTGGGGTCTGAATTAGTCCCATGTTGGCTTCCCAGCTATCAGTATGGGGGCCCTTTAGCTCCTCCTTGCTCAAGTAAGCTCTCTCTATTTGTTTGTGCCACCTGGTCTTGTCCTCTCCATCTGCATCTGGGTTCTAGTTTGACTCAATGTTTATGTATGGGTGTTTGTTTCTGTTTCCAACAGGCATTAGATGAGGGCTCCATCTAAGTTAGTTGTTGATCTCACTATATGGGATGGGTATTTATGGTAGTCTTTCCACGGATGCTCAAATTGTTATTTGGTCACAGTCTTGTAGTTCTCTAGACATTTCTTTGTGTTCAATTTTATCTTCAAACAAATATTGGCTCCCTCTTTTATGTTTCTCTCTCTCTCTCTCTCTCTCTCTCTCTCTCTCTCTCTCTCTCTCTCTCTCTCTCTCATGTCTTCTAGTCCTAACCAGGCTCATTCTTCCTGGTCGCATGTGTTTTCCTTTCCTGTCCCTCATTTTCTCCTACTTCTCTCTCCATTTCCTGCCCCCCCCAACTTCCCCTGTGCCCTGGGGGACTTGTCCCTTCCTGGTTGAGGGACTTTGCATGAGCCTCTTAGAATACACCTTGTATCCTAGTTCCTCTGGTAGTGTGAATTATAGGCTGGTGATCCTTTGATCTAGGTCTAAAATTTATATATGAGTGAGTACATACTATGTTCCTCTTTCTGTGACTGGGTTACTTCATTCAGGATGGTTTCATCAAGTGCCATCCACTTCCTTGCGAATTTCAAGATTCCATTATTTTTTTTTCTGCAGAGTAGTATTTCGTTGTGTAGATGTGCTACATCTTCATTATCCATTCATAAATTGAGGAACATCTAGGTTGCTTCCAGGTTCTTGCTATTACAAATAGTGCTGCTATGAACATAGTTGAACAGATGTCTTTGTTGCCTGGATGTGGATAATTTGGGTATATGCCTAATAGTGCGATTGCAGGGTCCTGTGGTAAACTAAATCCCATTTTCCTGAGGAAGCGCCATACTGATCTCCAAAATGGCTGTATGATTTTGCACTCCCACCAGCAGTGGATGAGTGTTCTCCTTTCTCCACATCCTCTCCAACATGAGTCATCATTGGCGTTTCTAATTTTAGCCATTTTGGCAGGAGTAAGATGGTATCTCAAAGTTTTGATTTGCATTTCCCTGATAGCTAAGGATGTGGAGCACTTTCTTAAGTGCCTTTCAGCCTTTTTCATTCCATCTATTGAGAATTCTTTCTTCAGTTCTGTTCCCCATTTTTTTTATAGGGTTATTTGTTGTTTTGTTGACTAGTTTCTTGAGTTCTTTGTATATTTTGGAGATCAGCCCTTTGTCGGATATAGGATAGGTGAAACAAGTAAAAGACCTATATAATAAGAACTTTGTGGCTCTAAAGAAAGAAATTAAAAAAGATACTGTAAGTCCCTCAGAATGAGGAGTCTTCAAGGTTCAGTCGATTCCCCAAGAACTCAATGTCCAGTCCAGTTGCTGCAAAATGCAAGAGGCTTTAATGAACAGGAAACATTTGCACAAACAGGTTCCTCCAGCAAGCAAGCTAGAGAGAAGCCCCCTCCCCTGGGACCAGGTGTTTTTAAAGGCAAATCCACAAGCTTGGGGAGGGGGTGGGACCCTCTGTATGTGACCCTTGGAGGCCTGATTGTTTGCTATTAGATTCAGCAGACCTTAGGGCCTCAGGGTGTGCTAATTAATCTTGCCTGGGAAAACCAGAGTTACAGCTATCTCTTTGTTTCCTAAGGACCCTATTTACAACCTGTTGACTCACAGGAAAGGAGGGGCAGAAAGGAGGGGCAGTGTCAATTCTTATCATCTCAGGGAGGTGAGAGGAAGCTAGCAAATTCCAATGAAAAAGATATTGGTTAGCTTTCCAGGTCATACCGTCCTTCATTTAACTTCACATTGTGGTCTTTCAATATCAGAAAATGGAAAGATTTCCCATGCTTTTGGATAGGAAGGATAGAGTAAAAATGGCAATCTTGCAAAAGCAATCTAGAGATTCAATGCAATCCCCATTAAAATCCCACCACAATTCTTCACTGACCTTGAAAGGATAATAATCAACTTCATATGGAAAAACAAAAGACCCAGAATAGCCAAAACAATACAATAAAAGAAGTTAGGAGGCATCACCATTCCTGACTTTAAGCTCTATTACAGAGCTTGTTATTGGCACAAAAATTCACAGGTAGACCAATGGAATCTAATTGAAAATCCTGATATTAACCCACATACCTATTAACACCTGATTTTCAACAAAACAGCTAAAATTATACAATGGGGTGAGGACAGCATCTTCAACAAATGGTGCTGGCACAATTGGATGAGGGTGTTTAGAAGACTGCAGATAGACCCATGTCTGTCGCCATGCACAAAACTCAAGTCCAAATGGATCAAAGACCTCAACATCAATCGAGCCACACTGAACCTCTTAGAAGAGAAAGTAGGTGGTACCCTTGAACAAATTGGTACAGGAATCCGCTTCCTGAACATAACTACAGGGGCACAGACATTGAGAACAACAATTAATAAATGAAACCTCTTCAAACTTAGAAGTGTCTGTAAGCAAAGGACACAGTTGACAAGACCAAACGGCAGCCCACAGACTGGGAAAAGATTTTCACCAACTTTTAACAGTATTGTTAAGAACTCTTGTACTGATTTCCTTTTAGTGAAAGACCCCCACTATGCTGATTGCCTGTTTGAGCTGCTCTCATTAATTGCCAAGGACAAGTTATGAGAAAAGTACAGGAGGGAAGCAGGTGCTGCTCTCATCCAGTGCCAACCAGATATCTGTGGTCTGTAGCTTGGACTAAAGCAAGGTCAGCAGGATGGTATCTGGGATGCTGAGAGAGTCATAACTAAATTCATATGTGGCCCGCACCACATATGTCTGAATCTGTTCACTACCTCCGGCAGGGAGGCTTCTGATTTCTGGCTCTTGCTGGTCTGCAGACCCGCCTGAGTTCTATGTCCTGCGCCACATGTGTCTGAATCTGTTCGCTACATCCAGTGGGAAAGAGGGGGGGGTCTTGCAGCTTCCTTCTGCCTGCCGTTTGCTGGAGTCTCAGCATACCACGTGTCTGGATCTGTTAGTTTCTGTTTAATGTGTTTTCTGGTATTGGTTTTCTGGAAGGCGTTCTCGGTTTTGGTTTACAGCTGCCCTTGGACCATAAGGACCTGAGAGGCTGTGACAGGCAAACCTGCTAGTTGGTCACAAAGCTGTGGCCCTGAAGGAATCTCCAGGGGGTTATAGGAAGCCTGGGGATGCCCAGTTCTTAGCTTCTGTCTGTGGTCGGTAGGACCGAGTCTGAATCTGTTTTTGGCTTCTGTCGGTTGGAAGGACCAAGTCTGAATCTGTTTGCTAGGAAGCTCTCAGCTTCTGTCTGTCGGTGGGTAGGACCGAGTCTGAATCTGTATGCTGCCTGCTGTTTGCTGGAGACTCAGCAGGTTGGTCATATGTCTGAATCTGTTAGTTTCTGTTTGATGTGTTTCCGTTCTGTGATTCTTTGGTGTCTTGTCTTTGTAGTTTTACCCTAGGACTGACTGTGACGGATGAATCCCCTTTAGTTTAACTGTTGACCATTGGACTAAAATTAACCCATAATTTGTCAATAGGGACATTCACTAAATTTACGTCATCAACCAAAGTTAGGGCAATGCCAGAGGACTTCTATTAATATATATAAATGGCTAATAATAATTGCTTCCCATACTAAATGCACTCCATAACTGCACATACCATCTGCCTTCAGGCACTGTATAGCTGCACTTACTCCCTGACTGAAGGGTGTGTGTAAACCTGACTGGGCCCAAATCTACTGTTGTTTAGATGGGAGACATTCACCATCCAGGCTCAGGCGTCTTGTAGCAGGAAAGATAATGTCTTAAGTACAAAAGAATTATTTGATTTCAACTTTCCTGTTTGAAATGGTGGTAAGGGAAAGTTAAAAGCACTGTGGTCAAATCTTGCTGAAGGATGATCTCCATCTCCTATTTCCACTGATTTTTGAATCATGTGTGTCACATGTAAGACAAACCTGAATATGGAATGCCATATTCCTAAATTCCAGAAGCCAAAATTTTAATTTCTTCCTTGTGTATTCCAAAACTTTCCAAAGCTAGCCTGTGATGCACATAGGAATACAATATTTGTTTCTGTTTTGTTTTCTTTTGGTTTTGTTTGGATTTTCAAGGCAGGGATTCTCTGTAGGTTTGGACTTTTCTTTGAAAATCAGCCTGGCCTAGAACTCACAGTGATCTGCCTGCCTCTACCTCTCAAGTGCTTGGATTAAGGTTGTGCACAACCATCGACCAGTATGGATTGATTTCACAGCTGTCTCACTGTCCTCAGAGAACATATATACAGGTAGGCTCAGAGCACAAGGGCCATTTACCCTGGTCAGCACAAGTCACATGGTCCCTCATAATCCCAGCAGCAATGACAGCTAGGCAGAGCTGCTCTTCTTGCTCTGAAGCCTAGAAACTCACCATGCTATGTGGTGATTGTTTAAGTTGGAGCTCCTACAAGAGAGCCCGCTATTTGTTTTCATGATAATATCCATCTATTACCCAGATTATTGATTACCCTTGTCTGTGGACAAAAGAAATGGCCAGTCAGGCATTGTGTAAATCATCTAAAATTGATTGTATGCTTCACACTGTTAATTTCCACAATTGGAAAGGAGGAAATTGCTCATGTTCCGTCTGTCTCCCACCTCTTTCTCCACAGTGTCTACAGCAAAATTAAAGTTCTTAAATGAACTCAATCCTTTCATGTTCCTCTCTTTATTTGCAGCCCCAATACCAGCAACAGGGTTTGGTAAATGATCAATAAATGATCTGTGTTTGCTTCTCAACAAACACCCAAAGACTCATCTTGAAGGATTTGCAGTAGTTTCTTCCCCACACTGTATACTATAGGCATGATTAAATGGTATCCATGCAATTTTCAATGACATAACCCTGTGTGTCATTCCCAAGCTCAATATAACCTTCCAAAATTGTGATCCCACAAATCTAGCCAGTATCCATTCATGTGACATGAATTAATACACCCTGAGTATTTAAAAAACAAAATCACTGAATATGCATTAGTTAATATCATCGGCCCATTCTCCTGAAGCAGGGCCTTTTTCATGATAGTAACTTAAGCAGCTGACTACCTACCCTGATTCCCCTTGAAACACACACACACACACACACACACACACACACACACACACACACACACACAAAACTGTTCATTTTACTCTAGTCTGAAGAAAAAAAAACATGCTAAACATGATTTTTTTTTCTGTAAGTGCAATGCATGTTTGACTCCATGATGTTCATGATGTAAATGGACAATTTTAAAACACGAAGGACATAATTTTTCATCTTCTGGTATTTTTACATCATTTGTGATTTTGAAGTGGGTTATATATTAAATCAAATTGCAGTGTTACAGACTAATGATTTCTTTTTATTAAATACTTCTGTAAAAATAATTGGTAGTCACATATAAAACGTTTAAGATGCTTAGTCCACAAACAGCTACTGAAGGAATACATTCACTTATTTAAAAAGGGATAATCAAGAGATCAGCAAGGACATTGCCCTGGAAGCAACAAACTCGGATCAAGGACACCTACGTCAAAAAGAATGAGCCTGTCTCAGAAACTTAATTCTAAAAAGCTGGAAGAGCAGCTGTTCTATATTTGCCTTTCCAATGAGAAATAACTCCATAGACTTAAGAGATATGTAAAGAATATCTCTGTAATAATAGCATGCATTCTTTTCTGGCTAATGGGCAAAGGGGACAGAGCCTAAAACAGATTTGTTGGGAGATTTTGAAACAGGATTTCCCTGTGCAATAGCCTTAGTTGTAGTGAGACTAGCTCTGTTTATGACACTGGTCTCAAACAGAAATCTGCCTGCTTGTGTCTCCTGAGTACTGGGGTTAAAGGCATGCACCACCACAACCTGGATGCTAAAACAGACTTTAGCATTACAAAGATACTGCCATTTTTAAGTTCTGTCAGGGTCAGATTATAACTGACACTTTGAAGAATTTAAATAGTAAGTAAGAAACAGCAAGTAAGGCCAGGAAGTCCATTAAAGTCTTCAACAAAAAAAATAGTACCATAATTATTTCATAGTACATGAGTAACATGAAACAAAGGGTCACAATTCACTGACAGGGCTTGGAGTAGAGGTGTCAGAAGATGAGTAAAAGAGGAAAGGCAAAATAAAGAAAAGATAAAACCTGTGGAAGGGAGGTCTTGCTTAACCTATGTCTTATTCTCAGTAAGATTCTTATGAGGAATAGCATTCTTTTCCTCCTCTCAGGGGAAGATGGAAGAAATGGGGGACTTCTACTAAGTCAGTAGTATTTATCTTTCAATTTGACCAGCTCATGAGAAGGCTACTCATACATTGCCTCATGAGGAGAACACAGTGCATCTGGGGAACCTTACTGACTAAAGCCCCCAGTGCCGTTGGGACCAATAAGCCCAACTGCATGTAGTGGGAATAGTAGTGTTCACAGGATATGAAGCAAACCACCACAAAGGTCCTGGATTCAGACAATTGCATTCTCTCCTAAGCATCTTCATTATGTTAAAGGAGGGGATCTGTTTCATTCTCAATACTTGAGGGTCTAAGTCTAGGTCCACAGGAAGATACTGGCTCTGCTAAGCTCATTAGTGGGTTTGAGAAAGAGCTATGTTCCTTCTTTGTGAGTCAGGACCTAAATAGATGTCTTGCATGCTCAGTCAACCCCTCAACACAACAGTATATCCCTTTTCAAACAGTTCTCATCTGGGCTCATTTTGCCCATCGGGCCGAAATATGATTTTCTCTAGAAGAAAACTGGACCATCTGGCAGACTATTCCAGTAATTCTCCCTTAATCAGCTTGAGAATGACCTCTTCTATGATATGAGGATGGGCCTAGGGGCTGTGTGTAAATCAAGAGTTTCTCCATTGACATGATTTGCAGCCAAACTGCTACAGAGAGGTTTAGGTATACAAAAAGAGATAATTGTTATGTAGCTTAATATTGAATTTAGGTGAAATGAAGTTGCTCTTTACCTGGTTGTCACAGGCACTTAAAATCAGGAAACAGAAGCAGGATCCAGATGACAAACAAGATAGTAGCTCATTCTCCTCCTGGGAAGCTTGGTGATGGCTCTAAGAATGTAGGAGTTTTAATCCCTGAAAATCAGAGCAAGTGCTTGGAGAATGTATAGTAATTAAAATAGTAGTCTTTCTATAAAGGTGAGTAATTGGAGAGGAATGACCTTGGGAGTTTGTATTCGTGAGCAATATTGTTAGCCAACACATGTTCAGTACCAGGTTCAAAACAAAAGAAAGCAAAAATAACTGCATTATTTGAGTTCTCTTCATGAACAGGGATGGTAGGATGAATCTCTCCATATATGTAATACATGGATTTATTATAATGTCTCATAGGCTGTGGTCCAGGTAGTCCAAAAATGGCTGCCTAACAATGGGAATCTGAAGCCTACAGCAGTTGTTTAGTTCACCAGTGTGCATGTTTCAGCTGGTCATCATTATACTCTTAAAGTCTAAAGAATAAAGCTCTAAAGCTAGTAAAGTAATAAACTTCATAGCCAAGGCTAGGGCAAGCAGCAACAGAAGGAGAGCCTCCTCCTTCAATACACTTTATACATGCAGGATACCACCAGATGATTCAACTCATATTAAGATGAATCTGATTCTTCCTTATGTGTTTTGTTTTATTATTATATTTCATTTTTGATTACTGACAGCCTCCTTAGTTCTGATATTAAACATGGGCATTACTACCAAGTAGTTAAAGATGGATCTCATCATCTAATTGCATATAAAGCTTCCCTGAGTGGGTTTTCCGGTTCTTGAACACATTGTGCCTGCCTGTCCTGTTTGAAATCCTATAAGGGAATCCATTCCAACGTGTCATGGGTACACAGAGCCCAAATAACTGATATTGTCCCTAAGATATTATCTTTCCTACCATAGTCCTTGATGGTGAATATCTCCTATCTAAAAGCAATATATTTGGGCCCATACAGACTTATGCACACCCTTCAGGAATGGAATATGTGCAAGTATGTGGGTCCTTAAGGTAGATAATATGTGCAGTTATGGAGTGTCTTCAGTGTTAGGGGAAGCAATTCCTATTTGCTATTTATACATATTAATAGAACACCTCTGCCATTGCCCCACCATTGATTGACTAAAGTTTGATGGATGAATTAAATGGAGCATTCAGTATTTGTAGTGAGATATTCACCTTGTCCCTGTTGGTGGCATAGACCACGCCCCTTGGTGGTAGAGACAGGTCTGGATGTGACCTGGGGGAACTAAGTCTATGGAGGATACTGGGAGAACTGTCTTGCCTGCAGCACAGGAACAGCGTCCTGGGACCAGGAATCTGCTGGTGTTCATCTGTCTATGTTGTAAGTTATTTCTCCCTGAATAAACATCTATTCAGCCTATTTTTTTTTCCTCCTGATCCTCATGAAACTTCAATATATGGTGTCAGAAGCAGAATCCAGATTTTCACTGGACTTGGTTTTCACCAAGGCAGCAGCTGCTGGTCGCTTCCCACACCATCCCCGAATGGGCAGGGTTCCTTGTCAAACCAGGTGGACATACCACAGCTTGTGGAACATTTCCCTCTGCCCTACAACTTTACCTCCACAGCATCCCTGAGAAAGCCCTCACTGCTTCTCATCTTTTGCCAATTCCCCACTTTGCATTTGCAGCTGCTGTGCACATGGAGCCTGCCCAGCTTGTGTGTTTCCTGCTTCCCAAAGGTACCAGTAAGAGGCAACACCTTTTAGCCCTGGGGTAACAGCAATTTGCACAAGGCTCCTTTCACTCATTCATTTAACAAATTTGCTTGCCTTAGTTTGTTAAGAGCTAATCTACAAGGACCAAGATCAGAATGATTGTCTGTTGCTGGTTGCTATTTGATGGGACACCTCCAGGCATTACCACCACAAGATGAGATCAACAACTAAAACCATCAAAGTTCGAGGACAGCAGAATTATACTAAGATATAAGGAAATTGCAACATTCTTCGCAATTTAAGATGATATATGTGATCAATTGTTCTATACCTAGGGTGGATGATCTTATGATGTAAGACTTTGAAAATTCTTTTTTTTTTCTTTTTATTTATTTATTTTATATAACCAAGTCCAATTAAATGAAAACAGATATTTATAGACAATATTTGGGAATTTGGGCATCGTTCCTTCAAAACAACTTCCTGCTGGTAAGAGGAGATATCCTGGGGGATTCGAAGAAGATCAGAAATTCTGGCTGTAGTCTGTAAGGATGCTTTGTCCAGCTGTTTTGAATGTAGGATCACCTGGTATTCTGTTTCAGGTGGTCTGTCTTCATCAGACCACATTAGTCTGGAAGGAATCCACATCTTTTCATTTTCTGTGGAAACAAAAATAGAAATCCTTTTCCCCAGTAACATGCCCTTGAACATAAATTTTGGAGTCAAAGCATTTTTTTAAATTTTATCTATTATTTTACATGTTGATCCCAGTTCCCTATCCCTCCCTCTCTCCCTCCCTCCATCCTTCTGTCCCTTTTTCCCTCTCTTCCCTCTCACATGCACCTTAACCACCCTCCACTCCTATCCCCCCACCTCAATTCCATATGTAGGCCAGTGCCATCCAATTGGGGTCATGCAGCTTTGAGAGGTCATTTTAAATATGGAGTAGGGCTTCTCACCTGTATCTAGGTTAAGGCAGTTATCCCTCCATGGGGGATGTGTTCACAATGTCCTTTTGTGCACCAGTGATACATCCTGGATCCACTGTCTGAGGTCCAATAGACTGTTCAGTCCTTCTGGTAGAGCACCATATTCAGAGGGTCCTGAGTCAGTCCCATTCTGGCTTCCCAGCTCTCATTCGGTGAGCCCGTTATTTCACACTTTTTATTCACTGCTTTTTATATTGTTTTTTTTTTTCATCAAGCCTAAATCTTTTCTTAGACTAAAAGGGGAACTGTAGTGAGATATTCACTTTGTTCACATGTACATTGGGGTGGAGACAGGGCAGGAGATTACCTGGGGGAACTATCTCTGAGGAGATGGCTCAGAGAGCTCTATTGCTTGCAGCACAGGGACAGGAGTACATCCAGAGGTATCATTGGGACAAGGAAGGAACCAGCTAATATTCCTCTTTCTATGTTGTACATTATATCTCCCAGAATAAACATTTATTCAGCCTATTTCTTTCTCCTGATCATTATTAAACATCAATAAAGTAGAACTGGTGTACCACACATGAGCAGAAACATGATCCAAGAGTTAAAAGTGCAGAGGCCACACAGAATGTCAGGGGAAGGCACCATAGTAAGAAGGTACACTCAGGATTTAAATAAATAATAAGATGTTCACTTCAGCCACACACCTCTGAGTAAGTGTCACTGATGAAAGGACAATAGAAAAGGAGAGCATTGTCTATGATAAGGATGTCTGAGAAAATCAGAGAAAGACAGGAAAGGTATTGTAAAAAGATATAGAGGTTCAAAGAAAAGTAGTAAAAAGTTCATAGGAAGATGTAAACTGTTGTGTGCCTTAAAGTTTTTGACCACAAAAGGTTAATTGTTTAAAAGTTCCATTTATTTCTCTAAAGAAAATTATATGTACTTTTTAAAAAGTTCTAGAGTTTGCCTCCAATACAGCAAAACCAGCCAAAATACTGTTCTTGTCTGTACTGTTTGACTTTATGCTATATGAACTGGACATTCAGGACCCACAGGAAAGTGACTGCTGATACAAGATGGATAGCACTGCAGGCTTCCTGCTTCATGGAAGAGTCTGCTAGACATTCTTCAGGATGTGGAGAACAGTGATTGACAAACTTCCAAAACATGTAGGACATTTTTAAATGTTTTGCTTTGCTGAGAAGTCTTCCAGACACACTATGACCTATAGGATGAAGATGGAACATCACAGAAGAACATAGGAACTGACCAGGCAAGTTGTCTCTTTCAATTCTAGAGTTTATATATTATCCTTCTGTGTTCTTTGATGGAGTTGAAGACTGACAGTTAAGGTTATAGTTTTCCTTAGTTAGTGTTTAAGATACATATAGGACTTTAGACTCACAAAGATAGGATAGATGAAAGAATATTTCCATTAAATCTTACTAAATGTTAATGGACTGAAAAAAAACAGGTCTATCTGTGATTCCTGTTATAAATCTAAGTTTTATTACAAGAATAGAGCTAAAACAAAAACGGTTTAAATGTTTTTGGGGTCTAATGCTAACAGCCCTCAGCTCAGAATTTATCTCTGAGCTCTGGTCATTAAATTCAAATGATCAGAAAATCAGATGTCCTTTTAATGTAAATGATATTAATACTGTTTTTTTTTGGCTAAAGATGTTAAAAATTGAAACTAGTTAAAAGGTTTCAATTAGTCCCACTAGAAATTAACACAAATTTAACAGTCACCCAGGTCATAATGTGTTTAAAGACATAAAGGATGCTTTATTTTAGATATTACAAAAGACATTACACTCTTCCACCAGTCATTGGCTAGAGGTGAGTATGTGCTCAATTGGGGCGGCCTCTCCTCTACAACCTCCCCCACCAATACTGAACTCCCTGGGTTGGCCCCTGGTCCCGCTGCTACTGTGCCCTCTCCCCATCGAGAGCGCCCTTGGAGATCTGATACACCCCCACCCATTCCCAATGTGAGCCTGCCTCTCCTACCCTGTGCCCTACCCTGCCCACTGTCCTATTGCTCTGGTTGAGCACTGGGATAGATGGTGTAGCCAGCAGTCCACCCTACTTCAGAGACTTCTGGAGCAAATCTGAACAAAGGAGACCTGCTGGAGGCCCAGGCCCCTCGCAGATTTCCGACTATCTCTGCGGGTCCACTCTGAGTTCCTGCCAGCAGGTTTCATGAACCCCAAAGCAGGGACTCTGCTAAAGAAAGAGGCCTCAGCTGGAGAGTTCCAGTTTCCAGTGAGATCCGACTATCCTGCAAAAACTTCCCAAGTTTCAGCTCAGACTTTGCCTTTTTCTGCCAGCCATTGGCTAGAGCCATTGGCTAGGGGTATCTTCTACTGGATCCTCAGCCCTGAACCCATCCCTGGGTTCCTGTCTGTGGAGAGACATCCTATAGAGCTTGGACCACACAGAGCTACAGATATTGAATCTCTGACCCACATAAGCCCACCGGGGACATACCATAGAGAGAAGGGGAGACACCAAGAACATATACCGGAAGAAGCTATGGCAAGAGGACAATACAAGAAAATACCTAACAACAGAAAGACAAGCATGGCACCACCAGAATCTAGGGAATCTACACCAACTAGGACAGAACACAACAACAAAGCAGAGGCAGCAGAAGGGAACAAATTAAAAATTACCATCATAAAAATGATAGAGGCCCTCAAAGAAGATGTGAGAAAATCCCTTAAAGAAATGGAGGAAAAAAAAAACAAAAAAAAAAAGTGGAAGAAATGAACAAATTCCTTAAGGAAAGTAAAGAAAGTACAGAAAGAAAAAAAAAAAAAAAAAAAAAAAAAAAAAGAATTAAGCAGGTGAAGGAAACGGTTCAAGACTTGAAAACTGAAATAGAGAAAATAAAGGCAACACAAACCAAAGGAATGCTGGAAATAGAAAAACTGAGCAAAAAATCGGGAACTACACACACAAGCATAACCAACAGAATTCAAAAGTTGGAAGAGAGAATATCAGGTGCAGAAGATAAACTAGAAGAAATATATTCATCGACCAAAGAAAATCATAAATTAAGCAAATATTAACACAAAACTTCCAGGAAATGTGGGACACCGTGAAAAGGCCAAACCTAAGAATAATAGGCTCAAAGGAAGGTGAGGAAGCCCAGATCAAAGGTGCCGAAAACATATTCAACAAAATCATTGAGGAAAACTTTCACAATCTGAAGAAGGACATGCCCATGAAAATACAATCATACTGAACCCCAAATAGGCTGGATCAAAGAAGAAAGACCTCTCAGCATATAATCATCAAAACACCTAGCATACAGAATAAAGAAAGTATATTAAGAGCAGCGAAGGAAAAAGGACAGGTAACATATAAAGGCAGACCTATCAAAATTACACCTGACTTCTCCATGGGAACACTCAAGGCCAGCAGGTCCTGGATAGATGTTATACAAGTATTAAGAGAACATGGATGCCAGCCTTGGGTACTATATTCAGCAAAACTCTCAATCACTATAGATGAAGAAAACAAGATATTTAATGACAAAACCATATTTTCCAAATGTGTATGTACAAATCCAGCCCTACAGAATATATTGGAAGAAAAACTCCAACCCAAGGAAGGTAACAACACCCACAAAATGTAGGAAAGAGATAATCCAACTACACAAGAAACCAAGGGTAAAGCAGAACTAATATATTCACAATACCACTGCCAACAACAAACCTAAAACAAACATCAACAGTCAATTGTCCTTACTCACCCTCAACATAATGGACTTAACTCACCTATAAAAAGACACAGGCTAACAGAATGGATATGAAGACAGAATCCATCCTTCTTCTGCATACAAGAAACACATATAAGCTTCAAAGGGAGACATTACCTCAGGATAAAGTGTTGGGAAAATGTTTTCCAATTAAATGGAAAGAAGAAGCAAGCAGGCATGGCAATCCTAATATCTAACAAGTTAGGCTTCAAACAAAAATTAATCAAAAGAGATGAAGACAGTCATTCCATATTCAAGGCAGGAGATATCCATCAACACAAAGTCTCAGTTCTGAACATCTATGCCCCTAATACAAAATAACCCACATTCGTAAAAGAAACGCTACTAAAACTCAAAGCTCATATAAAACCTCACACACGCATAGTGGGAAACTTCAATACACCACTCTCAACAATAGACAGGACCACAAATCAGAAACTCAACAAAGAAACAAAAGAATTAACAGAAGTTATGTCTCAACTGGGGTTAACAGACATCTATACAACATTCCATCCAAAGACAAAAGAATATACCTTCTTCTCTGCTCCACATGGTACCTTCTCTCAAATCGACCACATACTAGGTGGCATAACAAACCTCAACAGATACAAGAGAATAGGAATTGTCCCCTGATACTTATCAGACAACCATGCTTTAAAATTGGAATTCAACAACAACAAAAATAGAAGAAAACCTGAAAACTCAGGGAAAATGAGCACCACACCTGGTTAAAAGAAGAAATAAATAAAGAAATTAAGGACTTTCTAATATTCAACGGGAATGAGAATACAACATACCTGAACATATGGGACACCTTGAAAGCAGTGTTATGAGGGAAGTTCATTGCACTAAGTGCCCATATGAAGAAAACAGAGGATAGTCACAAAAGAGAATTAACAGCACAACTGAAAGCCTTAGAACAGAGAGAAGCAAACTCATCCCGTAGGAGTAGAGGCCAGGAAACAATCAACTGGAGGGCTGAAATCAACAAAATAGAAACCAGGAAACCATACAAAAAAATCAATGCAATGAAGAGTTGGATTTTTGAGAAAATCAACTAGATAGAGAAACCTTTATCCAAATTAAGGAAAAAGCAAAGAGAGAACATGCAAATTCACAATATCAGATACGAAAAGGGGAACATAAAAAATGGACACAGAGGAAATCCATATAATTTTCAGGTCATGTTTTGAAAATCTGTTTCCCATAAAAACTGAAAATTCAAAGGAAATGGACAAATTTCTGGATAACTATCACTTACCAAAAGTAAATCAAGAACAGCAAACAACTTAAATAGACGTATAACCCACAATGAAATAGAAGCAATCATCAAAAGCCTTCCAACCAAAAATAGTCCAGGGCCAGATGGATTCAGTGCAGAATTGTACCAGACATTCAAGGAAGAACTAATACCACTACACCTCAAACTGTTCAACAAAATAGATACAGAAGGTTCATTGCCAAACTCTTTTTATGAGGCCATAATAACCTTGGTATCCAAGCCTCAAAAAGACATGACTAAGAAGGAAAACTACAAACCAATGTACCTGATGAATATCAATGCAAAAATACTCAAGAAAATACTGGCAAACCGAATTAAAGGATACATCAGAGAAATCAGACACCTTGACCAAGTAGACTTCATCCCTGTAATGCAGGGATGGTTTAACATACAAAAATCTATCTATGTGATCCACCATATAAACAAACTGAAAAAGAAAAACCATATGATTATCTCCGTAGATGCTGAAAAAGCCTTCGACAAAATTCAACACACTTTCATGATAAAGGTCTTGGAGAGGTGAGGGATAACAGAAATGTACCTAAACATAATAAGAGCAATATACAGCAAAAATCCTGCCAACATCAAAGTGAATGGAGGGAAATTTAAGCCCATTCCTCTAAAATCAGGAACAAGACAAGGCTGTCCTTTCTCCATATATCTTCAAGATTGTACTGGAAGTTCTAGGTGATGCTATAATAAAACTAAAGGATATCAAGGGGATCCAAATTGGAAAGGAAGAAGACAAACTGTCTCTATTTGCAGATGATATGATAGTTTACGTAAGCGACCCAATAAACTCTACCAGGGAACGTCTACAGCTCAGAAACACCTTCAGCAAACAAGCAGGATACATGATAAACTAAAAAAAAAAAAAAAAATCAGTAGCCCTACTTTTCTCAGACAACAAACAGCCAGAGAAAAAAATCAGAGAAACAGCACACTTTACAATAGTCACAAGCAACATAAAGTATCTTGGTGTAATGCTTACAAACAAGTAAAAGACCTATATAACAAGAACTTTGTGGCTCTAAAAAAAGAAATTGAATAAGATACCAGAAAATGGAAAGATCTCCCATGCTCTTGGATAGGTAGGATAAACATAGTAAAAATTGCAATCATGTCAAAAAGCAATCTACAGATTCAATTCAGTCCCCATTAAAATCACAGCACAATTCATCACTGACCTTGAAAGGATAATAATCAACTTCATATGAAAAAAAAAAGACCCAGGATAGCCAAAACCAATTTATACAACAAAAGAACTGCCACTATGTTCATAGCAGCACTATTTGTAATAGCAAGGACCTGGAAGCAAGCTCGGTGCCCCTCAATTGATCAATGGTTAATGAAGATGTGGCACATCTACACAATGGAATACTACTCTGCCGAAAAAAAATAATGGAATCTTGAAATTTGTAGGCAAGTGGATGTCATTTGAAGAAAACATCCTGAATGAAGTAACCCAGTCACAAAAAGAGGAACACAGTATGCACTCACTCATATATGGATTTTAGACCTAGATCAAAGGATCACCAGCCTATAGTTCACACCACCAGAGGAACTAGGATACAATGTGTATTCTGAGATTCCTATAAAGTCCCTCACAGAACCGGGAAGGTACAAGACCCCCCAGAGCTCAGTGGAAGTTGTGGGCAGCAAATGGAGAGAGAAGTAGGAGAAAATGAGGGGGAGGAAAGGAAAACATGTGCAACCAGGAATATTGAGCCTGGTTATGAAAAGAAGACAGGAAAGAGAGAGAGAGAAAGAGAGAGAGAGAGAGAACATAAAAGAGAGAGCCAATATTGATTTGAAGATAAAATTGAACACAAAGAAAGGTCTAGAGAACTACAAGACTGCTGCCAACTAACAATTTGAGCTTCTGTGGGATGGCTGCCAAAATGAGATCAACAACTAACTTATCCATGGAGCCTTCAACTAATGCCTGTTGGAACCAGAAGCAAACACCCATACATAAACACTGAGTTGAATATAACCCAGATGCAGACGGAGAGGACAAGACCAGGTAGCAGAAACACATAGAGACAGCTTACCAGAACAATGAGGAGCTAACGTGCCACCAGACTGATAGCTGGGAAGCCAGCATGGGACTGAATCAGGCCCACCTGAATATGGGTCTCAGCCAGAAGGACTGAGCAGTCTAAAAGACCTCAGTCAGTGGAGCCAGGATGTATCCCTGGTGCACAAAAGGACTTTGCGAACACATCCCCCATGGAGGGATAACTGCCTTTATCTAGACACAGGAGAGAATCCCTAGTCCCTACTTCACATGTCCTGTCAGAAGCGGTGCCCAGAGAATGAGAGACACTTGTATATCCAGTGATTACTGCTTACATAAATAGATATTGAACAATTGAATAATTAAACGTTTTACAAAACTGTATTTTTTTGTTATCATCAGTTTCTGAGAGGTTGCATTAGAACTGACCCATGAAGGACTCAGTTAACACCAATTTTAAAAATTGAATAACTTGCTCTTCTGCCGGCTATTGGCCAGAGGTGAGTCTGGGCCCAATTGGGGCTGCCTGTCCCTTCAACCTCTTTCCCCCCTCCCCCACCTGAACTCCCTGGATTTGCCCCTGATCCTGCTGCTCCTGTCTCCGGTCCCCATTGAGAGCACCCTTGGAGCTCTGATACACCCACACCCATCCCAACCTCCAGCCTACCCCCCCTACCCTGTGCCCTACACCACCTACGGTCCTGCCGCTCTGGTTAAGCACTGGGACAGAGGGTGGAGCCAACAGTCCACCCTACTTAGGAGACCTCTCGTAGCAACTCCGAACAAAGGAGACCTGACTATCCACGTGGGACCACCTGTAATTTCCACCGGCTTGGTCCATGACCTCCTCTGCTGGAGTCCCAGGCCCCTCCCAGAAAATTTCTGAAGAAATTTTCCCTCTGACTGGTGGGTGTGCTAGAGGCTCTGATTGGTTAGTAAAACCTGAGTGACAGGACCTGGTGTGCACAAGAGACACAGTCCATTGAGGGAGGCATTGGGAAGGTTACCAAATATTTCAAATTTTTAGCATATATATAAAAGTCTATAGAGCTTCCACATAAACAACCCAGACTCCCTGAGTATATGGGTGTTGTTTTGATTCTTGCTAATTTTGCTGGCTAGGATTGATGTGGGGTGGGAAGAGAAAGGAGTCCATGGGCTCACACTCATGAGGTGAAGAACTTTTCTCTTAGCTGCCATCCTGTATACCTCAGGCATCTGTTCCTTGAAGTGTCAGAGAATATGGTTTGGGCAAGGTGCAGTTAGCACCTTGCCAAGCCAGATCTCTATGAGTTCAAGGCCAGCCTGGTCTACAGAGTTCCAGGACCAGCTCCAAAACTACAGAGACCCTGTCTCAAAGAAACAAATAGATAGATTGATGCTACCCATATGTAGGTGTTGGCTGAGTTCTGTAAACCTGACAAATACATTTACAATCAATGATCTGTTTCTCAAACCTCTGACCTGACATAACTGTATCAAGCAGGATTGGACACATGACAGTTTCCTCATTGCCAATTAAATATTATTTGCCTCAAAATAACCTTCCAAAACTGTGCACCCAAACTAATCTGTATTCATACACATGACAGGGATGAAAACTTGCTGAGAAATTACAGAATCACAACCCCTATCACAGTCTGGTCCTTTCTCATAAACTTAACTAAATCACCTGATTTTTTTCTCCATTTTTCCTACAGTGTACACAATAAACCATGCCTCCTACTCTTGCCTGGAAAAAAATGGTCTACAAGTGAATTGATTTCCTATGACCACATTGTATATGACTTCATGATGGAAAGTGGAAAATTTTAAATCTCTTATGGGAATAGTTATTTAAGAATTTTGGAGATGTAATATATAGCACAGATGTTCATTGCTTTGGAGAGTAACAGACTTGTGTCAAAACCAATTGATTCAACATGGAGAGTTTGCCTCAGCAAAATTATTTTCTAACAGGATGTAAATGCAGCTGTTCTCCCTTCCTAGGGATAAATCCCTTCACACTCTTGGGAGATTAATAAAGAAAAATCTCTTTAAATGGCATGCATACATCTCTAGCTAATGCACAAAGTAGACCCAGATTAGATACACTCGCATTCCACATACACAATCATCCTTAAGTGTCTTTTGGGTCCATGGTCCAATTTATATTTTGAACAAATTAAGAGAGACAGGGAACTTGTAGTTGTATGCACTGAGATATATGGGAGGATTATATGGCAAAGAAACATCCTAGAGTAATTTTTTAAATACACTATTGACCTGGTCTTGAACTCATTATAATCTGCCAACCTCTGCCTTCACAGTGCAGGGATTTAAGCTTCTTCAGAATAGCATCTTGTATACTACTCCAAGGGGGAATGGGAGGAATGGAAGAATATAGGGGACTTCTATGAAGTAGCAGGAAGCATCAGACCATGGGACAAATTCTGGAGGCAGCTACTCAAATAACACTATACAAGAGGAACACAGGCTATCTCAAGAACATTACTGACTAAGCCCAAGATGGCATTTCAATCAATAATGACAGCTCTACATGGTTGGAAAGCTTAGGTTCTCAGGATCTGAAGCAAACCCTCCATGAAAGCTGTGACTGCAGACCATTACCAGCACTTCCAAGCACACTCCTGGTTTTAGAGAAACCTCTGCTTTTTTGTCAATATATCAGGCCCTTAGGGAAGCCTCCCAAGAATGTTCCTCCCCCTGACTGAGTGCCTAAATGAAAGCCATGTGATGAACTGCATGATAGGGCAAGTCCTTAACATGACAATGATTTGATTCTCAAATAGTTTTCACCTGGTGTCCTATTGCCCACCTGGAATAACAATGCTTGTCTCAAGTAGAACACTGTAACTTCATGGACCAACTGGCTTTAAGGTTGCTTTTAACAGTGTAATGCCTCCTTTAGCACCTTGTTAGAGGCCTGTATTTCATAGAGCAATGGGCATAATAGCAGATTATAAATCAAGGGTGGCTCATTTGTAACAGTTTGGACACAAATGTCTAGACAATTCTCTTGAATAAATGTGTATTCTACCATCCTGATTTCTAGCAGAATTGTTTATTATACAATTGTCTTTGGAGTGTCTTAGAGGCAGTCGTCTGTAAGCAAAAATCTACCTTGTGAGACTTACTCTTTATTTCCAACATTTGGTGAATCCTTTATACAAACAATTTTACTCATCTACGTCATGGCATGTAAGTAGAGTACACTGAACAAAAGGGAAGTCTTTTACAAGAGCCACAGTAATGCATGTCAACAAATAAATGTAAAATGCAAAGTGCTAAATGTCTTGAAGATACTAGAGAAACAGGCCTCTCCAAGGTTGGCAACCTTTCCATGGATGCAACTAAAACCGATTGATATTGAGTAGAGACATGTTTCAATATACAGTTCCCTGCTCCCAATGCTCTGAGCACATTCATCCCACAGAGTGAAGTGATTCAGAGGCCTACACCTGGGCATAGCAAATTACAAGGACCTTGTGATACATCACAGGTCAGTGAAACTGGCTGCAGTTTCCCTTTCAGATTCAAATTGGTTCAGGAATGTCAGGATCTGCCCCTCCCCAACTGGGAACAGCAGCCCCTCATTCACCATGTCATGGTTAGTAGCTCTTCCAATATATCCAGCCAACTCCCTGTGGCAGTAATTTAAGCACAGCAGAAACAAAACATTGTACCACCTTCTTTTCAGAGACAAATGTGAAACTGGCACCCAGATGGGACCTGTACCAGTTGGAGACACACACCTTTAATCCCAGGACTGGAGAGGCAGAGGAAGGTGCATCTCTGTGAGATTGAGGCCAACCTGGTCTACAGAGTTACTTCTAGGGCAGGCTCTGTAAGGATGGAAAAATTAAGCCTAACTCTCCACTGACCCCAGGAGTAGGCAAAAGGTCACATTCTTAACTGTTTATGACAGGGCTGTTTAAGACATCACCTGTGAGTGAGTGAACACAGGAAAGGAGCCTTGTCACCCCACCCACTTCCTGGGTTAAGCACGGTCTTGGATAGTTCAAATTGATTGGTCTGCACTGGATGCTATGAGATGATTGGTTTAGAATGGGTGGGCGTTGTTGTAACCCTATAAAAGCTGTCTCAATTGTATATCAAAGATTCCCCCAGTCCTCTACTGCCTCGCGGAATATGGCTGCGGACCCCAATGCTCTTGAAATATAAGAGACCTCATGCTTTTGCATCAAGACCACTTCTCATGAGTGATTTGGGGTGGGGGGGCTGAGTTGGGACGTGAGTGTTTATGTTCTCTGTGGGTCTTTCAGCTCCAAAGCTACTGAGAAACCCTGTCTCAAAACAAAACAAAACAAAACCAAAACCATACAAACAAAAATATGCCCTATAAATATTCATGTTACCTGAATAAATGACAGGTTACCTGAAGGGCCTGATTGGATATTAAGGCCTGAGTGACAAAAGTTACACAGTCCTTAATGACACAGTACAATGTTTCCTGACACTGTCTTCTACCCCAGACAAATATATTTTCTAGATCAGCAGAGATATGCATTTATATAGCACTTGTCCCAGACTCCAAAAGCAAAGCCTGCTATCTTCCTGTACTCTTTTCTTCCTTCTGGATACAATGTGGCTAGCTAGCTTGCACAGGACAGTAAGCAATGTTGTTGAAGTGATTATTCCCTGTCCCAAATTAAGAGGATTCCTGGACACAACAGGAGATGTTTATTCTGTAGTTTCACACTGAAATCCCATGAACTAAAGGTAGGTGTTGCCTGGTTCTCACTTGGACTTCAGACTCACAGGGTAGAAATACAAAAACCAGATTTCAAAGAAGAAAATACGTGTTTATCCAATCAGAAGGCTGGGTTAAGCCTGCATTGATTTAGAAATATGAATACAGTTCTGTTCTAGTAGAGAACACTGAATAATGCAGATGTTTTCTCATCTGCACACTGAGGAAGCTGTGCTGGCTCACCATAGTTCTCATAGAGGCTTTCTTCCCAGCCCCATTCTCTCCAAGTATTCAACTAACCATGGAGACAACGATTTTTATTATTATTCATTTCTCAAGAATTTGTGCTGAATTTAAGGAATAAATTCCCAATGCAATGGACCTATCATCCAGTCTTCTGGCAGGAGAAAGATTTTTCTTCTTGTTTGTGTTATGTTTCCTGCATTTCTCTAAAGTTTGTCTGAAGGGCCTGTGACAACCAGGTAAAATGCACCATGACTTCTCCTAACCTAAGCAAGAAGCCATAGATTAAATATCTTCTTTTGGTGTTCTAAAATCTCTCTTTAGTTTTTAATATTAGTTTTAATATTCTTGAGCACATTTCTATCTGTTAAGTAAGAGAAGCATTCCAGTCTGCATTGTATAATCATCTCTGCAAGCTCTTCATATTGTGTGGAGGACAAAGAAGAATATGAACCCAGGAAAAGAGCTGGGTCATCATTGCAGACATGTAAGTTACATTAAAGTTCCTTATATGCCAGGTCGGCGTGCCCCATGCCTTTGATCCCAGCACTCAGGAGGTAGAGAGAGGCAGATCTCTGTAACTTCAAGGCCAGCCAGGTTTACAGACCAAGTACCAGGGCACTGTGGAAAACTGTGTATAAAAAACAAAAATAAATAAATAATTCAATTAAAGAGAAAATCTAATGAAAACAACAACAGTAATTACAATAATTATAATAATTGGGATGTATTGTCCAGCCTGGTCTATAGAGATAATTCAAGGACAGCAGGTTTCTCAAAGGGAAACCTGTCTCAGAACATGAAAAATAAATTAAATAGAATAGAATAGAATAGAATAGAATAGCATCTCTGCAGATCTGCAGATCTCTAAAAGTGTAGGTCTGCAGTAGAAGCCAGTGTCAGTGACCCCTGTGCTTTGACTTTAAGAACACTCTAACCCTGGAGGAAGTGCTCTTGTCACTGAAGCTTCACTAGCCAATCAGGGGCATCAAGGCCACCCTCCAAGTCTCAGGCTTTGCAGGACACTCCCTAGAGACATGCTACAGGCTTGGTTTTATAGCAGAACAGGCACCATTGGACTGACTTCTGTGCTGATTGTTGCTGTGAAGAATTCTGAGCATGGAAGAGTGCAGAAGCCACAGCATTGTGAATGAGAGGATGTTACCTGAAAATAGGGAGGTCACAGTAGACAGTTTGGCAAGGCTTCCTGCAGGCTTGTTGGGAAACTGTCACCATATTCTGTGAGGTCCGATGTGGTCCTAGCAACACCCCAGATCTGGATGTTCCCATGAATACTTCAGTCTATGGGCTGCACCTGTGGAAAGCATTTCAATCAGGAGTCTTTGTGTAGAAAAGTCTTTGTAGTCAACACAAACTTAATTTTGTAGTACCCGCACTACCATCGCTTCCATGAATTGGGTAAAGGCCTAGAGATTGGAAAAAAAAAAAAAAAAGACAGTGGGTCATTTGTTCAATGGCATTGTCAGAATACCAAAATCCGAATGAAGTTTATTGAGGGGAAAGAATGGTCTTAAATACTGATATACATCATAGTTGAAAAATTACAGGAATTTTAGGTTTAGCTCCTTCCTAAGAGGTTTATATTGTCACGAGATATGTGTCAGCAGGTGTGTGTCATCAAAAAACGGTAAGAGTACCAAAAATCCTTGGGGCAAGGAGTTCCTGCCAACAGCTTCAGGCTAGCTCAAGGCACCTCTGGGGTCCATGCAGGGCCCTACAGGCCCCCCCTTTTAAAATATAAACTAACACCTGCCTTAGGTGGCAGGGGACATCAGCATAATTCCTTACCCATCATTGGAGAGGTCACCCAGGCTCGTAACCTACCTGTCTTAGGTTGGATATTTGCCCCCTCTGCCTTACCCATCACTGGTAAATAGTTTGTCAGTCACAAGTGGGCAGAGGCATTTTCTCTTGAGCCAAAGATAATATCTGTGTTGTTTGAAAGTTGGCGTGGGCCTCTCCAATGCTGTGGCAAAGTATCACCAAGTGCAAGGGCTACAAACCCCAATGATCTGCTCACATGTTGAAGTCCTTATAAAAGGCCTTCTGCATTGGCAAGTGGCACTCAGGTTTCATAGATGTTAATGATCTGAATGGGTAAAGCATGTGTATAACTTAAAAACTCCAGGATTTCTGGAGAAAAATGATGCATTAACACAGATATGTGTAAAAGACAGAGAACAAGAAGCCATATGAGCTTCTCACAAAAATTCAAGTATACCTACAAGAGGTTAGTTTGTACATTTAGTTTAAAAATGCCAATTTGTACTAGATAATAAGTGTGATTTGGGTGGCTAAGGCTTAAGCCAAATCACCTGATAGTTGATCCACCATTCTTGCAGTATTTACAGATTGGGAGAGGGCTATGGTAGAAACTGTTTCTTCAGTGGTGAAGGCAGCATTGGCAGCCGTGATCCCGTAATCTCCTATCCTCTCTGCTCCACACCTGGGTATGTGGCCCACGACTGTTGGCCCGGTTACTTGTTTCTTATCGGCTAGCTCTGCCTTAATTATTAACCCATTTCTGCTGATCTATGTATTTCTCTTACCGGGGAGATGGCAGCATACTGCTTTCTTCAGACTCTCCATCTTGGCTCCTCCTTACTACTTCCTATTTCCTCCTTGTCTCCTAGTCCCTCCTATCTTCCTTTCCTATTGGCCAACAGTGCTTTATTATTAACCAGAGTCTCTGTGTGTTATTTGGGGCTGGTGTGGTGGCGGGACAAGACCGGGCAGCGGCCGATAAAAAAAAACGGTACTCGTTACAAATGACGCCCACGTGGTTAATAAAAATCTTCCACTTAAAATTTAACAAAAGCTTAAAAAAGGGTTTTAAAAGCGACAGAACAGAGACAAGCAAGGTTTCTTGGTATCAGCATTTTTCTCAGTTGAACTCTGCTTTGCTAGAGACAAGCAGGTATTTGCGTGGATCCTTTAAGGGAAGATTCCTGACTCAACATATGCGGCAAAAAACCGCAAGGCTTTCAAAAAACTCTACTAACAATTTATTGGTGTGTATGAGAGATGGCAATGGCAGTGACCACATCTCCAAGCTGGCAGCATGCTTTCTGGGTGGCAGCGCAGACCAAGGTGGTGAGCACAGCTCTCAGTGCTGGCGGTTAAAGTACCTGCCACCATCTTTGGTAAACCGCGGCAGAAACAAAGACTTTCATTTTAACAATGTTATTGTTTAACAGATAAAGACTCATGGCCAGAAAAAGATAAAGATTTACAGTAGAGACAGATTCACATTAAGAAAAGGTGCTAAAAGTTTACAGTGTGTTTTAAAAAATTACATAGGCTTGGGAGACAAAAAAAATGGTTTTAAAGAGACAAAGAGGAACTGGGTGTTGTAGGACACGCCTTTAATCCCAGCACTCAGGAGACAGAGGCAAGCAGATCTCAATGATTTGCAAAGTAAATTTGCAAAGAGTAAATTCCAGGGCAGATAAGAGTTACAAGGAAAAGCTCTGTCTCAAAAAATAAAAAGTAAAAGAAACAGAATAATAATAAAGCCACATAAAGATGAAAAGCTCAGAGAGAATCTGGTTACTGTATGGAATTATATTGTCTTTATATCATTTGACTGCTGAGGAAACAACAACTGTTGAAGGAAATACTGCTGGATTAATTCAATTTATATATTTTAAAAATGCTTTGACTCCGACATCCAAGTTCAAGGACAAGTTACTGGGGAAAAGGATTTCTATTTTTGTTTCCACAGAAAATGAAAAGCTGTGGATTCCTTCCAGACTAATGTGGTTTGATCAAGCCAGGCTGGTGATCCAACATTCAAAACAGCTTGGACAAAGCAGCCTCGCAAACTACAGCCAAGATTTCTACAACTTCTTAGGATCCCCATGACAGCGCCCCCTATCAACAGAAAGTAGTTTGGAAAGAACGACGCCCAAATTCCCAAATATTGCTTATAAATGTTTGTTTTCATTTAAATGGATTTGGTTATAAATGATTAATGATCACAACCAATATCTTTTTAAAGGTAAAAAGGGAATTATGGTATAGATATGAATACTTTGTTTTGGAATGGATTTTCATTTATTGATACAATTTAAAGTCAATTTTGTGATATATATATTTCTCCTCTTGTTTAGGTATTGTGTTTGCATAGCTCATTTAGAAATATAATGTATAATTTAGTACAGATTTTTAGATAGTTACCTATGATAGTTAGAACTTATAGTTAAGTTAGTTAGTATTTCTAGATATACAGACATATATTTGAGATGGTTAGGCATTCTTCAAACCTTTCAAAGACCTACAGAATATGGCATCTAAAATGGTTTAGGGTTTTTCTTGACAATGAGGCATAATTGTTCCTGGCAACACCAACTGCGTCAGAAAGGAAGATGGACATTGAAGAAACACGTTATGGAGTTTACTTCCAATATGGTAAGACTAGCCATTTGGACAAGATACTGCTCTTGTCTGGACTGTTTGACTTTATGCTGTATAAACTGGACATGTAGGGCCCAAAGAAAAGTGACTGCTGATTCAAGATGGACATTGCTATAGAGTTCCTGCTTCATGGAAGAGTCTGCGAGACAGTATGCAGGACACAGAGGAAAGTGACTGACAAACTGCCAATACAAGAAGACAGTTTAAAGTTTCCTGCTTTGCAGGAGAGTCTGTCAGACACACTATGGCCTATGGGCTGAAGATGGAAAATTAGAGAAGAACTTCGGGTGACCAGTCAGTGAGTTGTCTCTGTCATTTCTAGAGTTTATATACTATCCTTCTGTGGTCTTTGAAGGAGTTGAAGACAGATAGTTATGGTTATAGTTTTCCTTAGTATTAAAGATAAGTTACATAGACTTTAGACACACAAAGATAGGATAGATGATGAAATATTTTCTTCAAATCTTGCTAAATGTTAATGGACTAAATAGTGTTAACTGTGATTCTTATTTGATAACTGTTATGTGATATATTTTGCTATGTTAAGGTTAAAACCCTTGTTTTTATTTAGACAGAAAAGAGGAGATGATGGGAGATGTCATTCTGTATATGTTTCTCATACTGGTTAATAATAAAGTACTGTTGGCCAATAGGAAAGGAAGATAGGAGGGACTAGGAGACAAGGAGGAAATAGGAAGTAGTAAGGAGGAGCCAAGATGGAGAGTCTGAAGAAAGCAGTATGCCGCCGGCTCCCCGGTAAGAGAAATACATAGATCAGCAGAAATGGGTTAATAATTAAGGCAGAGCTAGCCGATAAGAAACAAGTAACCGGGCCAACAGCATTGTATCAAATATAGAGTCTCTGTGTGTTATTTGGGGCTGGTGTGGCGGCGGGACAAGACCGAGCGGCGGCCGATAAAAAAAATGGTACTCATTACACACGACAGCTTTTACAGTTGGCTGACCTGCTGAGAAAAATGAAACTTTCTCCAAAATTAGTAGCATTAGTTACAACAGAAAGAACGGAACCAGAATACAATGCCTGAGATAAAGGTGAAATTCTTGTCCTTTGGATCAAAGTGTAAATTTATAGCCAGTGGATCCAAATTATAATTAATGGTCAGGAAAAAAATGCCACATATAGCTACTCAGACCCACAGGCATCAGGATGGGTAGATTCTTGAAGACCCATCGGACCTTCGTTCTGGCTGTTACAATCACTGTCCCTCTGCATATGGCGAATCAGCTGCTCAGGCACCCAAACAGGGTTATCTGCATCTTGTGGAAAGACACAAACTGACCCTCAGGCCCATACAAGAACTGGGTTTGGGTCGCACAGTTTTCCAGTAGGGACAGTTTTCCACATAACTGAACCATAGTCAGATGACTAAGGGCGCCAATGAATGTAGACTGCAGATCGAGCAGCGCCATCAATAGTTAAAAATTTTTAAATATAAAGGACAAGAAAAAGGTGAATATGAGAAGACCCTGTAAACTCCCCCTTTTTTGTTTTATGAAGTAGGCTTTCATTGTGCGATGAGCATGTTCCACCATGGCCTGACCCTGAGGATTATAAGGGATACCCATCTTATGTGGGATAAAAATATTTGCAAAAAGAGTTAAAACCCTGACTAGTATAAGCAGGGGCATTATCAGTTTTTAATTGTCTGGGCATTCCCATATAAGCAAAGGCTTATAAACAATGGCTCTTAACATCCTTAAGCCTTTCTCCAGTATGAGCAGAGGCAAATATGAGATTAGAATATGTATCCACAGATACATGAACAAATTGTAGTCGACCAAAGGAAGGAACATGGGTAACATCCATCTGCCAGATATCATTAGGTGTGACATCACGGGGGTTAACTCCAAGGTGTGGAAAAGGTAAGAACTCTGCACATAGTGGACAATTCTTAACTATATCAATAGCTTGGTATCTAGCAATTTTAAAATGGAATTTAAGTGACCCTGCATTAATTGGAATGTTGTATGTGCTTTGCAGGATGCTTCGTAACCAGACTCTCTCATCATCATGATGGCATTATCTGTTTTAGTATTAAAATCAGCAATGGCATTTCCTTCATTTAAAGGGCTGGGCAAATCAGAATTTGCTTGGAGATGTCTAGTAAGATATCTAGTAAGTGTTCTTGTACATGAGAGACTGGACCTATATAAGCAGCAGTTTCTAAGGGAGACAATATATGATGCACATATTTACTATCTGTGTATAAGTTAAATGGCTCATTAGAAAAATGTTGAAGGGCTAATTGTACTGCAGATAGTTCTGCAAATTGTGCAGACTTCACTTTAAGTATAGAGCGTTTGATAATGGGAAAAGAAACAGCTATTGCACAACCATTTGAAAAGCCATCTGTAAATACATTGCGGGCCGCCTTCAGAGGATTTTGGGAAATAACCTTGAGGAAACACACAGGGTGATTTTTTTTTTAATGAGCTAACTTACTGGAAGGAAAATAACTATCAAAGTGGCAGGGTGAGGAAAACAAGCAATGTGCCCAATCCTCATCAAACTGTTGAAGCCATTTTATCTGTTGTTGAGTATAGGGAATAAAATTACATCCAGCATCTTGCCAAAAACTTGAAGGCTCATTTTTCATGCCTTTTAAATAATAGCATTGCTTGGGGATACGATTTAATTGCCTTTCTTGGGGATGAATGTTCATGCACCCACAATATAGGACCAGTTTCTCAAAATACCGCAGTAGGGGAATATGCTGAAGCAAAAACTAATAATTCAAGTTCTTAGAATAGTCAATATAATTTAAATGTGCAGATTGGAGGCATTTATGCACAAGCTGAATGCATTTCCACACAGCATGCGTTAAGGTGTGTGGAGAAGTGGGATCAGAATCTCCTTGTAAAATATCAAATAATGGTCTAAGCTGCCCAGTAGTTAGGGCTAAACTAGATCGAACCCAATTTATGACTCCCAATAATTTTTGAAAATCATTAAAGGTGGTCAGTTTATCCAGCCTTAAAGTAGTCTTTAACAATTGATGACCAGTATTGATAGGGAAATTCTTGTTGCACCTTTTCTGGGTCTGTTCTTAAGCCAGCTAGTTGAAGATTATGTTGCAATTCCCCAAAATCCTCGTTCATTTCCTTAGAATCTAGGCCACCTAAAATAATATCATCCATATAATGTAAAATATAGAGGGATTGAAATTTCTCTCTAATGGGGGCAATGGCCAATGATACATAAATTTGACAAATAATGGGACTATTGGCCATTCCTTGAGGCAACACCACCCATAGATAACTCTTTTAGGGCTCTTTAAAATTAAGGGAAGGAAAATTTCCCAGCCCAGTGCGATCTCTGGCTCTTATGATAATTAAATTTTTAGGTACAACAGGCTGAGGGTCACCTTGTAGGAATTTACCCAGTCCTTTTCCTTGTACATAACCTTAGTTAGCCAGCATATTTTTTACAGGCTCAGTAGTAAGGACCTCTCCCATGGCCTGAAGCACATCTCTCCCCCAAAGATTAACAGGGATATGACTTCACACAAAAGGGTGAAAAAGACCTGTATGTCTTCATTATCTGACCATTTAAGAAACTGAGTACTACATTCTGGAGCCAGACCAATGCCCTTGTTGTCCACACCAACAGGAAGTCTTTGGCCTGGCTCCTCCATTGTCCCCACCTCTTTTAATAACTGAAGCTATAACCTGGACCATAATGTGATGACCATCTATGTACCGACATATGCGTATATAATCATTAAGATGTTTGGCCTTTTGGTGATGTAAAGCCTCTTTGCAGTACTTGTTTGCATTTTCAAATGCCAATTTTTTAACTATGGGCATGGCATTTCCATCATCACCAAAAATGTGGCCTGGCAGCTATAGGAGGCAGTCTGCAAAATCTGAATAGGGCTCAGACAGTCCCTGCAATACCTTAGATAGTTGATCTCCTGCAGCCTTATTAGGCAGGGCTTTCCAAGCTCTAATAGCAGCAACAGCATTTTCTGCATGTACTTCTGGGTCAAAAAGAATTTGAGCTACAAGTGTAGAATATTGCCTAGTGCCTGCGAGCATATCTAAATTCCTATCAGGAAATCCAGCAACAGCATTAATTTGTGTGGTTTCCTTGCAAAATTCTTGAAATTTGTCTTTCCATAGCAAATAGTCACCCCCACTCAGCAAGCCTCTACAGTGCTGCATCCAATCAATACAATTTAATCCTGTGAACGACTCAAAAATTGTCTGAGTATAAGGAGTATGGGGCCCATAAGCAGTGACAGCATCTTTAAGCTGTTTTGTATCCTTAAAATTTAATTGGCTGTGCTCCCTCACTCTGTTATCCTGTGGATCCACTGTCTCAATCACTGGAAACAATTGTCTTTCCTATTCTAACACTTCTACCTTGGTTATTAAATCTTTGGCTTCTTCCTCTAACCCTCGAGGTGTAGAGGCCCTACAAAAGGAAGCAGAATCACAAAAAGTGGTTGTGCCTTGGGAGTTGAAATATGGGCTCACCAGCTTCAGTTTCTGATTCCAAAGTATCCAGTTCATCAGTTACAGCATGACTATCATCTCCTAGTTGGGATCCCTCTTATCCCCTGATAAATATTGTAATTCCTCAAAAGTCCTATTCATCTCTGCCATTTTTCTTTTTAATTGTGGCAATGAATTCTTTAGCTGTCTTGTTTTAATCCTCTTGCTCTGTCTTTTCAATAGGGCCACTAATAGTCCACTGAGACTTTCCTTAGGGTTACTGGCACCCATCCTTCAATACACCCTCATTCACTTAATTTTTCTGGCCGGCCTCTGAGTGTGATTTCTTAGGTGATCCTTTCTTTCCAAATCTTGTTGGGCAAGGTCCACTGGTATTGTCCGTGTCCTGATTTGTTCCACAAATTAGGTGATGGCCTAGAGATTGAAATAAAGTCAAGACAGGGGTTCATTCGTTCAATGGCAATGTCAGAACACCAAATGCCGAATGCAGTTTATTGAGGGGAAAGAATGGTCTTAAATACCAACTTACAGCACAATGGAAAATTACAGGAATTTTAGGCTGAGCTCCTCCCTACGAGGTGTGTGTTGTCACAAGGTGTGTATCATGAGGTGTGTTATCAAAATGGGAAGAGTTCCAAAACAGCCTTGAGGCAAGGAGTTCCAGCCAACAGCTTCAGGCTTGCTCAAGGTCCCTCGGGGGTCCATGAAGGGTTCTACACCATATCTGTGTTAAACAGGAAGTTTGATAAACACATTGTAAATGTCTGCATCTTTGACAATATAGTCATATAATTCTGGCACTTCCCACATTTATTTCATGACATGGTCATTATAATGTATTCATCAAGTTACCTTAGAAGGAAACTGAATTTGATGTTCACATAGAACTTTTCTTGGCCCTTTAAAAATTATATAGCACTGAGGAAAAAAACCAAAATGAATAGACATAAAGGGAGAAACAAGCTAGTAGATCAATTATACTCATATAACATCAAAGAAATATTATGAGTGGTCCAGCCTCTCACAGCAATATCCCAGACCCTGATACCCACATCTGTCTTTGTTAGGGTTTTATTGCTGTGAAGAGATACTACATACCATGGAAACTCTTAAAAAGAAAACATTTAATTGAGTTGTCTCACTTAATGTTTCAGAGATTTAGTTAATCATCATTATGGCTGGGGCATGGCACCCTGCAGGTGAATGTGGTGCTGTAGGTTAGTGTCATTAACTCTTGACTCAGAGGCAACAGAATGTTCACCAACACACTGGCCAGCATCCTATATACAAGAAACATCAATGCCTGACTCCACCCACACCCAGTGACATACTTCCTCTAACTAGGTAAAGCCCACTCCAACAATGCCACACCCCCTAACACTGTCACTAGTGGAACTCACAGACTATGGACTGACTGCTGGAGGATTTTCATTGCATCAGACTAAACCCTGTGAATAGATCTGTTCGAGGGACCCTGGCAGTGAAACCAGGAGCTATCCCAGGTGACAAACTGGATGTTTGTAAGCTACATCCTATGGTGAGACACCTTGTTCTGTCATGATACAGGATGTAATGCCTAGAGCCTTCCTCAGCTTGGTATGCTAGACTTTGTTGACTCCCAAAGGAAGTTCTTATCCCCTCTAAGAATTGGATGGGGCTTATGAAGGGGAAGATATTGGGGAAAGAAGTTGGGGAGGGAGGTGAACTATGGATGGTATTTAAAATGAAGACTAAATTTTAAAAATAACATTTAAAAAGAAGCAGTGTATTATTTGTATCATGCACCCAAAGCGACTGGTTTTGTTTTCATTTGCCTATAAGTGTAGTGATGGAAAAATTTAGCCTAAATCTCCATAGACCTTGCCACCTAGCAATGAGTATGCTAAAGGTCACATTCTTGACTGTTTATGACAGGGTTGTGAGTGAGAGAGTAAGTGAACACACAAAATGAGCCTTGTCACACCACCCACAAGCCCTAGCGAAAGCAGACTTCCTGGGCTAAGTGCAGGCTTGGATACTTCAAATTAATTGATCCACACCAGATGCTATGAGATGATTGGTTTATGATGTGTGGGCTTTATTGTAACCCTATAAGACCTGTCTAAACACTGTACTCAGGGTTCCTAGTCCTCTACCCCACGTGGAGTATGGCTGTGGACCCCAGTGCACTGGAATATAAAAAGCCTCATGCTTTTGCATCAAGACCACTTATCGTGAGTGATTTGGGGGGGGGGGCGCCTTTCCTGAGTCAGGGCGTGAGGGTCCACGGCATCTGTGGGTCTTTCATAAGTAAAAAGAAATGTTTACACCAAATTTTGAATATACAGTATTTGTAAGAGAGATGTTTTCCATGTGTGTTTATGGGACACACCATAGAAGTGGTTGTTAGATATCCTGCATCTATAGTAAGAGGTTTTTACAAACTTCTGTGTTTGGTTGGTGGGATCTGAAATCAGGTCATCTACAAGATTATGTGCTGTGCCATCTGCTTAGCCTATATAAATAAAGAATTCAATGAATAATCATTGGGAAATGGATGCCTCAACATTATGATACCATAGAAGGTAAATTTGCAATATGAATTCATTAAAATGCAAATAAAATTTCCAACACCTCATCTAATTCCTGACCTATATGAAATTGGAAACACATGTAAGTATGAACAGGATTACAAATGATAGTGCATACACTGACACAGTGTGACATTTATACTCACAACAAATCTACAGCAATTGAGAAGGTACAAAATATTTGGGAAAGAATAAAGGGGATGTATAGAAAAATGGAAAAAGAAATGCAGGAAAATATAACCAACCATTTCTCAAGAGGTCAAGGGAAAGTCAGCCATGTAAAATGAGGTCTTCACTAGTGTAACACAGCTACTAATGATTTTATATGTTTACAAATTAAATAACTAGACTACACGACTGCCAAAACTTTAAACAAGAAGAATCCTTGAACTGTTTTGCTTCTGACCCTCAAGCTACTGACATTTCTTCCCAACAGATATGTGCTATAGTCTAAAACTCCACATACAAATGGGGTTAATCTCTTGCTTTGCTACTGCAAACTCTCATGTCCCCTCGTTGTTTAAGGTAAACATGGACCTGTTGATGCCCAGATGGAAAATAACATAGAAGAATAATTTAATACCTGTTCCTGCCACATGTATCATGAAACAGTATGAGGCATCCGCACAATCCACACATTCAACATCATGCACACCTAGAAAGTTCTGTAGATCAGAAATTCCATTTGTTCCCAGAAACTCAACTTTCCTGAATCACACCATTGTTGTGGGAGGTAGGAAAATGTTAATAGCACTCTGATCACATATTGCTGAAGGAAGATCCCCATCACTTCTTTTTAGCAGTTTCTAAACTTTGAGTAAATCATGTAAGAAAACCTAAATGTTGAATGAGATGTTCATAAATTCCAGAAGCCAAACTTACAGTTTACCAGTGAATGTTCCCACAAAACACAAAAGCAACCCTGTGATGCACAAACGTGTCACCTGGTCTCAAGATTTCCATCTGGCAGACATAATTTTCTGTAGAGGAAAACTGTGATTGTTGAAAGTGGATTTATTGGGCTGTCTCGGAAGCTAAGGGCCACATACTCTAACAATGCCTAACAATGGAAATTTGAAGAATTCTGTAGTTGTTTGGTTTATGAGTCTAGATGTCTTAGCTGGTCTTCAGCATAAAGAAGTATTTCAATGAAATTCTCTCTAAAGCTATTATGGAATAGACTCAGTAGGATCCATATGGCATCAACTTTGTGGAGCCTGTAAGATATGTGTCCAAGTATGATGGTATTTTGTGGTCCTTTAAAAAATGAAGCTCCATTTTATTCATTCACTAAATTTAAGTCATCAACCAAAGGTAGGGCAATGCCAGAGGACTTCTATTAATATGTATAAATGGCTAATAGTAATTGCTTCCCATATTAAATGCACTCCATAACTGCACATACCATCTCCCTTCAGGCACTATAGCTGCACTTACTCCCTGCTTGAAGGGTATGTGTAAACCTGACTGGGCCCAAATCTATTGTTATTTAGATGGGAGACTTTCACCATCCAGTCTCAGGCATCTTGTAGCAGGAAAGATGATGTCTTAAGTACAATAGAGTTATTTGATTTCAACTTTCCTGGTTGAAATGGTGGTAAGGGAAAATTAAAAGCACTGTGGTCAAATCTTGCTGAAGGATGATCCCCATCTCCTATTTCCACTGATTTTTAAACCTGAATGTGGAATGCCATATTTCTAATTTCCAGAAGCCAAAATATTAGTTTCTCCCTTGTATGTTCCAAAACATGCCACAAGCAAGCCTGCGAAGTACAGAGGAAACAAATATTTGTTTCTGTTTTGTTTTCTTTTGGTTTGGGTTGGTTGGTTTTTCAAGGCAGGGTTTCTCTGTAGGTTTGGAATGTTCTTTGAAAATCAGCCTGGCCTAGAACTCACAGTGATCTGTCTGGAACTACCTCCCAAGTGCTTGGATTACAGTCTTGCACCACCACAGACCAGTATGGATACTGATATCACAGCTATCTCACTCTCCTCAGGGAACATATATACAGGTAGGCTCAGAGCACAAGGGCCATTGGCCCTGGGCAGCACAAGTCACATGGTCCCTCACAAACCCAGCAGCAATGACAGCTAGGCAGAGCTGCTCTTCCTGCACAGCATCCCCGACACTCACCATGCTGTGTGGCAGTGGTTTACATTTGGAGCTCCTACAAGAGAGCCTGCAATTTCTTTTCATGTTAACATCTGTCCATTATCACCAAGAAATGGCCAGTCAGGCATTTTGCAAATCATCTAAAATTGATTACAGTTTCCACAATGCTAATTTCTACCGATGGAAAGCACAAAATTGTTCATGTTCCTTCTGTCTCCCACTTCTTTCTGCACAGTGTCTACAGCAAAATCGAAGTTCTTAAATGAACTCAATTATTTCATATTCCTCTCTTTAATTGCAGTCCCCAATCCAGCCACAGTGTTTGGTAAACAGTCAATGAATGATCTGTATTTGCTTCTCAATGAACACCCAAAGCCTCATGCTGAAGGATGCAGTAGTTTCTTCCCAGCACAGGGTAGCACAGGCACAATAAAATGTGATCCATGCAATTTTCATACCTAACCCTGTATGTCATGCCCCAGCTAAATATAACCTTCCAAAATTTTGATCACACAAATCTAGTCTGTCTTCATTCATGTGACATGAATTAATACACCCTGAGGATATAAAAAAGAAATCACTGAATACTCATTAGTTAAGATTTTTTTTCTTATTGCTATGTATAAACACAAACAAATTCCACAAGTCTTGTTGTTTTTTGAGAAAGAGTTTCTCTGTGGCTTTGGAGGCTGTCCTGGAACTAGTCTTATATACCAGGCTCATCTCGAACTCACAGATATCTGCTTGCTTCTGTCTCCTGAGTAATCCTCTCCCAGTCAGGGAATCCAACCCTGGACTAACCAATAACAGGCAGGGATGAGATATTCACCACTATTTTATCCAAGAGAGATCTTATACAGAAGACACTTAATTGGAGTAACTCACAGTTTCAGAGGTCCAGTCCATTGTCATCATAACAGAAAAAATGATTTGAAGAAGAATGTCATGCTGGTTTCATCTTGATACACAGACCACAATACGTCATCTTACACACTTGCTCATATCCAGCACACAAAAACCCTGAAAGCCCATAACCAGTTAAACTCTTCTTCCCAAAATGCCAACCTAACTGCATCAATGCCACACCTTCTAATAGTACCACTCCCTATGACATCATCGGCCCATTCTCCTCAAGCAGGGCCTTTTTTCATGATAGTAAATTAAGCAGCTGACTACCTACCCTGATTCGCTTTGAAACACACACACACACACACACACACACACACACACACACACACACAAACTGTTCATTTTACTCTAGTCTGAAGAAAAAAGCATGCTACACATGATTTTTTTTTCCTGTAAGTGCAATGCATGTTCGACTCCATGATGTCCATGATATAAATGGACAATTTTAAAACACGATGGACATAATTTTTCATCTTCTGGTATTTTTACATCATTTGTGATTTTGAAGTGGGTTATATTTTAAATCAAATTGCAGTGTTACAGATTAATGATTTCTGTTTATTAAATATTTCTGTAAATATAATTGGTATCCACATATAAAATGTTTAAGATGCTTGGTCCAGAAACACGTACTGAAGGAATACATTCACTTATTTAAGAAGGGATAATCAATAGATCAGCAAGGACATTGCCCTGGAAGCAACAAACTGGGATCAAGGACACCTACATCAAAAAGAATGAGCCTGTCTCAGAAACCTAATTCTAAAAAAGTGGAAGAGCAGCTGTTGTATATTTGCCTTTCCAATGAGAAATAACTCCATAGACTTAAGAGATATGTAAAGAATATCTCTGTAATGATAGCATGCATTCTTTTCTGACCAATGGGCAAAGGGGACAGAGCCTAAAACAGATGTGTTGGGAGATTTTGAGACTGGGTTTCCCTGTGCAATAGCCTTAGTTGTAGTGAGACTACCTGTGTTTATGACACTGGTCTGAAACTCACAGAAATCTGCCTGCCTGTGTCTCCTGAGTACTGGGTTTATAGGCAAGCACCACCACAACCTGGATCCTAAAACAGACTTTAGCATTACAAAGTAACTGACATCTTTAAGTTCTTCCAGGGTCATATTACAACTGACACTTTGAAGAATTTAAGTAGTAATAAGAAACTGCAAGTAAGGCCAGGAATGCAATTAAAATTTTCAACAGAAAAAATAGTACTATAATTATTTAATAATACAAGAGTAACATGAAACACAGGTTCACACTTCGCTGACAGGGTTTGGAGTGGAGGACCAGAACATGAGGAAAAGAGGAAAGGCAGAACAAAGGAAAGATAAAACCTGTGAAAGGGAGGTCTTACTTAACCTATGTCTTATTCTAAGTACGCTTCTTATGAGGAATAGCTTACTGTTCTCTCCTTTCAGGGGGAGATGGAAAAAAATAGGAGATTTTAGGAATTCAGTAGGAGTTATCTTTCAATGAGACCAGCTCATGAGAAGACTACTCAAGCATTGCATCATGAGGAGAACACAGTGCATCTGGGGAACTTTAGTTATTAAACCCTCAGCACACTTGGGACCAATAACCACAGCTCCATGTGGTGGGAATAGTAGTGTTCACAGGATATGAAGCAACCTCACCACAAAGGCTCTGGATTCTGACAATTACATTCTCTCCAAAGCATGTTCATTAGGTTAAAGGAAGGGATCTATTTCATTCTCAATACCTGAGTGTCTAAGTCTAGGTGCCCAGGCTGATACTGGCTCTACTAAGCTCATTATTGGTTTTGAGAAAGAGCTATGTTCCTTCTTTGTGAGTCAGGACCTAAACAGATGTCTTGCTTGCTCAGTCAACCCCTCAACACAACAGTGTTTACCTTTTCAAACAATTCTCCTCTGGGATCATCTTGCCCATCTGGCTGAACTATGATTTTCTCTAGATGAAAACTCGACCATCTGGCAGACCATTCCAGTAATTCCCCCTTAAGCAGCTTGAGAGTGACCTCTTCTATGATATGAGGATGGGCCTAGGGGCACTTTGTTAATCAGGAGTTTCTCCTTTGACATGATTTGCAGCCAAACTACTACAGAGAGATTTAGGGATACAAAAAGGGATAATTGTTATGTAGCTTAAAATTGAGTTTAGGTGAACTGAATTTGCTCTTTACCTGGTTGTCACAGGCACTTAAAATCAGGAAACAGAAGCAGGCTCCAGATGACAAACAAGATAGTAGCTCTTTCTCCTCCTAGAAAGCTGGAGGATGGCTCTAAAAATGTAGGAGTTTTATCCCTGAAACTCAGAGCAAATGGTTGGACAATGCATGGTAATGAAAACAGTAGTCTTCCTAGAAATAGTTGGAGAGGAATGAAATTAGGAAGTTTGTATTTGTGAGCAATATTGTTAATCAACACATGTTCAGTAGCAGGTTCAAAACAAAAGAAAGCAAAAACTATTTGCATTATTCGAGGTTATGTGCATGGACAGGGATGGTAGGATGAATTTCTCCATATATGTAATACATGGATTTATTAGAATGTCTCATAGGCTTTAGTCCAGGTAGTCCAAAAATGGCTGCTTAACAATGGGCACCTGAAGACTACAGCAGTTGTTTAGTTCACCAGGATATATGTCTCAGCTGGTCATCATTATACTTGTCAAGTCCAAAGAAAAAAGCTCTAAAGCTAGTAAAGTAATAAACTTGGTAGCCATAGCTAGGGGAAGCAGCAACAGAAGAAGAGCTTCCTCCTTCAATTCCCTTTAGACATGCAGTAGACCACCAGATGGTGCGACTCATATAAAGGTGTATCTGATTCTTCCTTACATGTTTTGTTTTATTAATGTATTTCATTTTTGATTACTGACAGCCTCCTTAGTTGTGATATTAAACATGTGCACTGCCACCAAGTAGTTAAAGATGGATCTCATCATCTAATTCCATATAAATCTTCCCTGAGTGGCTTTGACAGTTCTGGAACACATTCTGCCTGCTGGTCCCATCTGAAATCCTATACGGGAACCCATTCCAAGTTGTCATGGGTACAGAGAGCTCAAATAACAACTATGGTCCATAAGATATTATCTTTCCTACCATAGGTTGTCTGGGCCTTTATGGCTATTTATCTCCTATCTAAAAGCAATATATTTGGGCCCATAAAGGCTTATAGACACCCTTTAGGCAGGGAATACATGCAAGTATGGGGTTTCTTAACATAGATAATATGTGCAGTTATGGCGTGTCTTTAGTATTAGGTGAAATAATTCCTATTTGCTCTTTATATATATTCATAGAACACCTCTGCCATTGATCGACCATTGGTTGACTAAATTCTGACATGAATTAAATGGAGCATTCATTATCTGTAGTAAGATAAGCACCTTGGCCCTGCCTGTGGCATAGACCACACCCATTGGGGGGTGGAGACAGGGCCGGATGTGACGGGGGAAAGAATTTTGAGGAGGATCCTGGGAGAGCTCTCTTGCCTGCAGCACAGGAACAGCTTCCTGGGACCAGGAACCTGCTGGTGTTCGTCTTTCTATAATGTAAGTTATTTCTCCCTGAATAAACATCTATTCAGCCTATTTCTTTCTCCTGATCCTTATCGAACATCAATATCTGGTGTCAGAAGCAGAATCTGGATTTTTACCGGACCTGGTTTTCACCAAGTCAGCCGACGCTGCTCGCTTCCCACACCATCCCTGAATGAGCAGGATTCCTTGCCTAACCAGGTGGATATACCACACCTTGTGGGACATTTGCCTCTGCCCTACAACTTTACATCCACTGTGGCACTGAGAAAGCTAACACTGCTTCTCATCTTTTGCCTATTCCCCACTTTGCATTTTCAGCTGTGGTGCACATGGCGCCTGCCCAGCTGGTGTGTTTTCTGCTGCCCAAAGGCGCCAGTAAGTGGCAACACCTGTTTGCCCTGGGGGTCCTAGAAATTTGCACAAAGCTCCTTTCACTCATGAGTTTAACAAAATTTTGCTTGCCTTAGTTTGTTAAGAGCTATTCTACAGGGACAACGATCAGAAGGATTGTCTGCTGCAGGCTGCAATTTGGTGGGACACCGCCAGGCACTACCACCACAAATTGAGATCAACAACTAAAACCATCAAAGTTCGAGGACAGCAGAATTATACCTAAGGTAATTGCAACATTCTTCACCATTTAAGATGATATAATATGAGACCAATTGTTCCATACCTAGGGTGGATAATCTTATGATGCAAGACTTTAGAAATTCTTTTACTTCAAATATAGAATGAATTTTAACATAAGAAAAATCATGCCTTAACCAATATATACATTTTTTTTGTAATAGCAATGGGTATCAACATTAAGATATTCTAAATGGTTTGAGCTTAAAGCAAACAATAAGAAAATTTTAAAAACGAACAGAGACTTAGTAACAGGGGTTCAAAATATGGAAAACAACAATAGAGAGCTAAAAAACCAAATGCAGAATATTGAAAATGACAATGGAGAGCTGCCAATTAGAATGAAAACCTAGACGGTTAAAAATGGTTTAGATTGAAAATGACAATATTAGAAGGCAAAACATAGAATGCTTAGAAAAACAGTTCAGTCTATTGAAAATGGCAATAGAAGGATGAAAAACAACAGAAAACATACAATATTTGGAAAAAATTGTTTAGAATTTTGAAAATGAAAATGGAGAGCTTAAAATTAGAAGACAAACATACAATACTTAGAGAAAAAGATTCAGAATATTAGACATGCAAATAGAGAGCTGACAGGTAGAACACAAAACATGGAACATAAAAATGACCAACTAGAAACCAGAATTTTTTGTATGTCTAATGCTTCAAAAATCAAAACAGAAACAATGCAATGCATTAACCTGCTGACAGGAACAGCTGATTCCTGGTTGAACAGAGCTGCTAATAAAGTTTAAACCTGGAACATCAGATGCAAAGACTAGCAGAATCTGTTCCATGTCTTAGGATTAATTGAAAGCTAGCAGATAGAACTTTGTGTCTGGAAGGCAGTTTACATTTCATTCAGATTTTATCTAAGAATGAGAATATTAAAAATATGGACTCTTTAGTAGTTGGAGAAAGCAAGGGATTTACTGATTCAATGAAGTCTCTATAATGTTACGTGATTCATTATCATACACTCAAAGACAAAATGCTGAATAGATTTCAGGCCTTAGAAGACTGCTGAGCCCTGACAAATCAGGGTAAGACAGCCTTTTTACCTCCCTGCCTTTGTTGTGGTCTGTCAAGTACTGTAGGCCTTAGCCAAAACTGGCTGTACCAACCTTGCTGTGAGACCTTTGGTGACTGTCCAGGTAGCATGCTGTTTCTGTCCTTGCTGCACCATTTGGAAGTTGCCCATCCACACTTCCTGCCTCCCCTAGTATCGTTATTTTCCTTCTCAGGTCTTTGATGAGGTTGAAGATTAAATTATTACAACTAGCATTCTCTCTTCCTAGTTAGATATAACAGGTTCTAGACTTATTCTTTCCAGCTTAGGACAACTCTATTGTAAACACTGTTTTGACTTCACCCTAGGACTAGATAGTTAGGTCTTAAGATTGTATATTCTCAATTTTCCTTTTGATAGAGCACATTTTTTTATTTAATTTATTATTTTACATGTTGATCTCAGTTCCCTTTTCTTCCCTCTCTCCCTACTTCCATCCCTCCCCCCCTTTTACCCCCTCTGCCCTCTCACATGCCCCCGAACCACCCTCCCCTCCTATCCCCCCACCACAATTCCATATGTAGAGCAATGGCGTCCAGTTTGGGTCATGTGGATCTGACAGGTTATTTGAAATAGGAACTAGGGCTTCTCACCTGTATCTAGGTGAAGGCAGTTATCCCTCCATGGGGTTGTGTTCGCAAGGTACTTTTGTGCACCAAGGATATATCCTGGCTCCACTGTCTGAGGTCCCTTAGACTGCTCAATCCTTCTGGCAGAGACCCATATTCAGGTGGACCTGAGTCAGTCCTATGCTGGCTTCCCAGTTCTCAGTCAGTTATTAGAGCACAATTGTTATTCACTGTTTTTTATATAGTTTTTGTATCAAGACTAAATCTTTTCTTAGACTAAAAGGGGAACTGTAGTAAGATATTCACTTTGTTCACATGCACATTGTTGTGGAGACAGAGCAGGAGATTACCTGGGGGAACTAAGTCTGAGGAGGGGGCTCAGAGAGGTCTATTGCTTGCAGCATGGGGACAGGAGTACATCTGGAGGTATCCTTGGCACCAGCAAGGAACCTGCTCATATTCCTCTTTCTATGTTGTACGATATTCCTCCAGAATAAACATCTATTCAGCCTATTTGTTTCTCCTGATCATTATTAAACATCAATAAAGGAGAGCTGGTGCACCACACATGAGCAGAAACAGGAGCCAAGAGTTAAGAGTGCAGAGGGCACAGAGAAGTTCAGGGGAAGGCACCACACTGAGAAGGTACACTCAGGATTTAAATAAATAAATAAGATGTTCACTTCAGCCACACACCTCTGAGTAAGAGTCACTGATAAGAGGAAAAAAGGAAAATAGAAAAGGAGAGTATTGTCTATGATAACGATGTTTGAGAAAATCAGAGGAAGACACTAAAGGTACTGTAAAAAGATATAGAGGTTCAAAGAAAGTAGTAGAAAGTTCATAGGAAGATGTAAACTGTTGTGTGCTCTGATATCTACAAATATAAATTTAAGATTAGTAATATGTGTTAAAAATTTTGACCATGCCAGGTTAATTGTTTAAACGTTCCATTTGTTTCTCTAAAGAAAACTATATGTACTTGTTAAAAAGTTCTAGAGTTTGCCTCCAATATAGCAAGACCAGCCATTTGGGCAAAATACTGTTCTTGTCTGTACTGTTTGACTTTATGCTTTATGAACTGGACATGCAGGACCAACAGGAAAGTGACTCTGATAAAAGATGGACATTGCTACAGCATTCCTTCTTCATGAAACAGTCTGCTAGACATTCTGCAGGATGTAGAGAAAAGTGACTGATAAACTGCCAACACACGTGGGACATTTTGAAATGTTTTGCTTTGCTGAGAAGTCTGCCAAACACACTATGACCTATATACTGGAGATGGAACATCACAGAAGAATGTTGGAACTGACCCGGTGAGTTGTCTCTTTCAATTCTAGAGTTTATATATTATCCTTCTGTGTTCTTTGATGGACTTGAAGACTGATAGTTAAGGTTATAGTTTTCCTTAGTTAGAATTAAAGTTACATATAGGACTTTAGACTCATAGAGATAGGATAGATAAAAGAATATTTTCTTTAAATATTACTAAATGTTAACGGACTGGAAAAAAAAAAGTTCTATCTGTGATTCCTGTTATAAACCTAAGTTTTATTACAAGAATAAAGCTAACACAAAAATGGTTTAAATGTTTTTGGGGTCTAATGCTAACAGCCCTCAGGTCAAAATTTATCTCTGAGCTCTAGTCATCTGATTAAGATGATGAGAAAATCAGATGTCCTTTTAATGTAGATGATATTAATACTGTTTTTTGGCTAAAGCTGTTAAAAATTGAAATTAGTTAAAAGGTTACAATTAGTCACACTAGAAATTAACATAAATTTAACAGTCACCCAGGTCATAATGTGTTTGAAGACATAAAGGTCACTTTATTTTTGATATCACAAAAAAGACATTATCAGATATGTAATTGTTTATAAAAACATATTTAAATGTTTAAATTTATAAGGTTACAGGATATTTGTGCTTTTACTATATTGTTAATGTTTGTGCTTATGTCAAAGGGTTAAAATATAAGATCACAGCCATAAGCTCTATATACTAATCAAATTTGAGATGCTCATTTTTTTTTATGATACAGAAGGCAATGCATCCTTGTTTTTTGCTAAATTTGGTAAGCGTAAAATATTTAGATAAATTGAGTCACATAGATGTTTCATGTTTCCCTAAAAGGAGTTCCAAATTAAAATCAGTATTTTTAAAGCTAAACCTGACAGTATGAAGTTCTAATTTTATAAAAGCTCTTTAATCTGTTATAAAACGTTAAGAAACACAAGTTACTAGCCATTCTTATAAATTAACTATTGATTATAATCAAACTAAATGTTAATCAATAATAACAGGGACAAACCTCACTCTGTTGCCTATACATGTTCTAAATGATTAAGGTTAAAACGAGTACCTGAAACAAAGTTGTCTGTTCCAATATATGTGGACAGGCTTCTAATACTATAGAGATCTGTATAGAATAAGACATTTAAATGTTAACTAAATAGCTTTAATAATATCAGACAAAGAATCACAGATCCTAACAATGACCCTAGGCCTCTAAAGAAGATTATGGGGCAGCATGGATTGTTACGACACTGACCAGGGAGCAAGATGCTCAAATATGATGTCTTCTGCCAGGCAGGACCCAGCTTAGACTTTGTAGATGCTGAAAAATTATTTGCACCACCTTTGCCTAGACAAAAGAAGGTCAGTCTTTTCCATGTCTCTCTTCCACAGAGAAAAGACAAACAAACAAACAAAAAGCCTCTCAAATTGTGTATTTGGTGATGAACTTCTGCCCTCAATGCCATACACAATTGGTTATGGCTAGGAATATAAGGAATGGTCCCTGTCATTTTTTTTAATAGATTGAACAGTTAATTAACTATATCCTTCTCACATCTGATAGTTTTGATGGCTTGGCTAACCATAACTTTGTCAGCTTGGCAGTATGAGGCAGCATTAATATGGCTCCTAAATGAGGATCTAAAATCATAAAAGTCATTTTTGAACATTTATTTATTAATTATGCATACAGTGTTCTGCCTTCATATGTCTGCAGGCGAGAAGAGGTAGTCAGATCTCATTACTGATGTTTGTGAGCCACAATGTAGTTGCTGGGGATTGAACTCAGGACTTCTAGAAGAGCAGCCAGTACTCTTAACCAATGAGCCATCTATCTAGCCCAAGAAATATACGTCTTAAAATATATAAAATTAATTTACAATATAAAAATTCATAGCTTAACTTTTAATCAAGTTCTGATAAGCTAATCTAGCAAGGACTCCCAGCTGTTTAGGCACCAACTCAATGTTTTATGATTTATGTTGGGTGTCATGGAAGTGTAAATATGAAGGATGTTTCATCAGGTATAAGGCACCACTGACCAATCTATACATGGCTCTCTCTTGACAGAAGAAAAATGTACAAGTTTGTAACCCAAATCTGTAGGTTTTGCTAGGACTCAGAGGCATAAGTACATTCCTGCTGTTTTACAGATACACAATATCTACTTTTTCTACAATATAGATTTCAGTACAGATTGGTGATGATAATATATCTCAAACTTATGTTCCCAATTTAACCATGTCTCTGCAGATTTGTGCTTCTGGCAGATGAGCATCAGTTACTGACTACATTTTGCTCCTAAATACTGCTCTGGACTTACTGTGAACCAGCACAGCCAATGTGAATCTTCAACAGGGTCTACGAACTAATGCTTCTGATAAATGTTCCCATTTCCTGAATACCCCTCATTTTTTGTTTTTTGGTTTTGTCTACCATTGTAGCCTTCTCATGCTCAAGAATGCTACAAAAGTAAGCAGGAAGTAGTACAAGAAAGAATATATTTCACCTTTTCCCTGGTTGAGATGCTATATCAAAAGAAAACTCCTACACATAGGGGGCAATTTGAGTAACCTGTACCCCAAAAGTCACCAGAAGTCTTTTACCTATTGGAGGCCCAAAAAATTGGGCATCTATTGTACATAGCAAAGTGGGAATGTGATGTAAAAATTAATAACAAAAGGTATAAAATTAGAGCTTATTGCAAGAAGGAAAATATAAAGACAACACGAATTTCTGCCAGTAGATAAATTCCTGACTATAGAATACAGAGCATATATCTTGTTCACAGGAGAAGTAAAAACAAAGAAAAACCTACATCCTTTCAGGTGTGCTTATCAATCTTGCACACACAAATGACAGATACTATTCACTTAGATCCATGACGACCTTGTAAATAAACTTTGTACTCTATCAACTGCCTGTATTTTGGGAACCTTATGAACTGAGACTAGTGGTCTCAAGCCTCCCATTCTCTTTACCCTGTTACAAATCCTTCACAATTTTAAGCCACTTTTCTGACAAAATGAGGTCCCAGCTAGTTTGATTTTTAGCAATAAAAACCTTTTACTTTCGCAGTCAGGAGTCATTTCCTTGGAGGTTGAGGAAGTGGGTAGACATAAAAGTAACAAGCTGCTCAAGGAGGCTTTATAGGCTATAGAACTCCAGGTGACAGCTATTTGAAAATCAAAACACGGTTGTGTCCGGGATATGCCTGTGTTACTTCCTTCGTACTTTTGCAGTGTTTTGTCAGCAGCAAGAATGCTAAAATGCTAGACAATACCAACAAAAGGAAGGGGGATTCAAGAAATGGAAGATTTATCAGAGGCATCAGTTTGTAGACCCTGTTGAAGATTCACATTGGCTGGACTGGTTCACCGTGAGTCCAGGGAGTGCAGTATTGAGGAGCAGAGACTGTAGTCAGCAACTTATGCTCATCTGCCAGAAGCACATATGAGCTGAGGCATGTTTAAAGTGGGAACAGAAGTTAAAACATATATATTTAATTGGGACTTTTGGTTCCTTACCTATAGTGATCAAGAAGGACAGCAAGACCAGGGAGAAAATTCCATCCTCAGGATAGCTGTACTTATATGCAGTCCATTCGAGCTGTAAGAAGTGAACCCAATCTTTTTCTTTTGTTTGTTTGTCTTTTCTCTGTCTAAGAAGGACATGGAAATTTCTGACATTATTTTGTCTAGCGCAAAGGTGGTGCAAACAATTTTTTAGAACCCTGCAGCCTCTACAAAGTCTAATCTGCGTCCTACCTCCAGCAGAAAATGTATTTGAACATCTTACACCCTGGTCAGTGTCATCACAATCCATGTGTTCAACACTCTTCTTTAGAGGCCTAGCATCATTTTTAGGATCTGTGACTCATTGTCTGATGTTATTATAGCTTTTTAGTTAACATTTAAATGCCTTATTCTACAGATCTCTGTAGTATTAGAAGTCTGTCTAGGTATATCTGAGTAGACAACTTAGTTTCAGTTACTTCATTTGACCTTAATTATTTACAACATATATAGATGACAGAGTGAGGATTATACCTGTGATTACTCTTTAACACTTAGTTTGATTATAACCAATAGTTAATTTATAAGGATGGCTGGTAACTTATGTTTCTTAAAATTTTATAATAGGTTAAGCAGCTTTTATAAAACTAGAACTTTGTATTGTCAGTTTTAGCTTTAAAAATACAGATTTTAATTTGAAACTCCTCTTAGGGAAACTTGAAACATCTATGTGATTCAATTTATCTAAATAGCTTCCACTTACCAAATTTTGCAAAAACAAGGACACATTGCCTTTTGTATTATAAAAAATGAGCATCTCAACTTTTATTTATTTTATAGAGCTCATGGCTGTGATCTTACATTTTAGCCCTTTGATTTAAGTACAAACATTAACAATATAATAAAAGCACCAATATCCTTTAACATTATAAATTTAAACATTTAAATCTGTTTTTAAAAGCAATTACACATCCTGTAATGCCTTTTTGTAATATCAAAAATAGAGTGCCCTTAATGTCTTTAAACCCATTATGACTTGGGGGACTGTTAATTTATGTTAATTTCTACTGTTACTAATTGTAACCTTTTCAATAGTATCAATTTTTAACAACTTTAGCCAAAAAAAAAAAACAGTATTAATATCATCTACAATAAAAAGACATCTGATTTGCTGATCATCTGAATATAATGACCAGAGTTTAGAGATAAATTTTTACTGAGGGCTATTAGCATTAGACCCCAAATACATTTAAATCAATTTTGTTTTAACTCTATTCTTTTAATAAAACTTTGGTTTATAACAGGAATCACAGATTGAAGTTATTTTTTCCAGTCCGTTAACATTTGTAAAATTTAAAGGAAATATTCTATCATCTATCCTATCTTTTTGAGTCTAAAGTCCTATGTTTAACTTTAACCCCAACTAAGGAAAACTCTAACCTTAACTATCAGTCTTCAACTCCATCAAAGAACACAGAAAGATAATATATAAACTCTAGAATTGAAAGGGACAACTTGCCTGGTCAGATACGACTTTCTTCTGTAATGTTCCATCTTCAACCTATAGGCCATGGTGTGTCTGGTAGACTTTACAGCAAATTAAGACATTTAAAAATGTCCCACATGTGTTGGCAGTTTATCAGTCACTTTTCTCCACACCCTACAGACTGTCTACCAGACTCTTCCATGAAGCAGGAAGCTTGTAGAAATGTGCATCTTGTATCAGCAGTCACTTTCCTGTGGGTCCTGCATGTCAAGTCCATACAGCATAAAGCCAAACAGTCCAGACAAGAACAGTATTTTGCACAAAAAATGTCTGGTCTTGCCATATTGGAGGCAAACTCTAGAACTTTTTAACAAGTACATATAATTTTCTTTAGAGAAATAAATGGAAATTTTAAACAATTAGCCTGGTATGGTGAAAAATTTTAATGCATATTACTAATCTTAAATTTATATTTGTAGATATGAGAGCCCTCAGCAAATAGTTTATTTCTTCCACTGACCTGTATACGAATTTTCTTTGAACCTCTATAACTTTTTACATTACCTTTAGTCTCTTTCTCTGATTTTCTCAGACATCCTTATCATAAACAACTCTCTCCTTTTGTATTTTTCCTTTTTCCTCTTATCAATGACTGTTACTCAGAGGTTTTGTGACTGAAGTGAATATCTTACTTTTTTATTTAAACCTGTTTACCTTCTTACTGTGGTACATTCCCCTGAGCTTCTCTGCACCCTCTGCACGCTTACCTCTTGGCTTGTTTTTCTGCTTATGTGGGGAACACCAGCTCTCGTTTATTGATGTTTAATAAGGATCAGGGGAAACAAATATTCTTAATAGATGTTTATTCTGGGAGAAATAAGTTACAACATAGAAAGAGGAATACTAGAAGTTCCTGGTCCCAAGGATGCCTCCGGATGTACTCCTGTCCCCATGCTGCAAGCAATAGAGCTCTTTGAGCCCCCTATTCAGACTTAGTTTCCCCAGGTAACTTCCTGCCCTGTCTCCACCCTAATTGCCCTGGTCTATACGACAGGTGTGAACAAAGTGAATATCTCACCAAAATTCCCCTTTTATTCTGAAGAAACGATTTAGGCTTAATACAAAAACTATATACAAAACCGTGAATAACAAGTGTGCTCTAAGACAAGGAAAATTGAGGACATATAAACTTATGACCTGGCTAGTCCTAGGGTGAATTCAAAACGGGGTATACAATAGTGTTGTACAAAGCTGGAAAGCTTAAGTCTAGTAAGTAATATATCTAACTAGGAAGACAGAATAATAGTTGTGATAATTTAATATTCAACCTCATCAAAGACCTCAGAAAGAAAATAACAATACTAGGATAGGCAGGGAGTGTCGATGAGCAATTTCCAAATGTTGCAGCAAGGACAAAAACACCATGGTACATAGACAGTCATCCAAGTTCTCACAGCAAGGTTGATACAGCCAGTTTTGGCTAAGGGCTAGAGTACCTGACATACCACAACAAAAGCAGGGAGGTAAAAAGGCTGTCTTACCCTTATTTGGCATGGTTCAGCAGTCTTCTAAGGCCTAAAATCTATTAAGCATTGTTTCTTTTAGTGTCTGATCTTGAACCACATAACTTTCTAGAGAATTCTTTGAATAAGTAAGTCTTTTGCTTGCTCCAACTACAAATGATTCCACATTTTTAATATTCCCATTCTTATATATTATCTGAATGGCATGTAAATTGACTTCCAGAAACAATGTTCTATCTGCTAGCTTTCCATTATCCTCAGACATGGAACGGATTCTGCTAGTCTTTCCATCTGATGTTCATGTTTTTTTAACCTTATTAGCAGCTTCGTTCAGTCAGGAACGAGCTCTTTCTGCCAGCATATTAATGGATTGCACTGTTTCTGTTTTGGTTATTGAAGCATTTAACATATAACAAATTATGTTTTCTAGTTGGTCATTTTTATGTTCCATATTTTGTATTCTAGCTGTCAGCTCTCTATTTGCAACTCTAATATTCTGAATCTCATTCTCTAAGCATTCTATGATTTGCCTTCCAATTTTAAGATCTCCTTTGTAATTTTCAATATTCTGCATGTGGTTTTTTTAGCTCTCTATCGTCATTTTTCATATTTTGAACTCCCGTTCCAAGTCTCTTATGGTTTGTAAAATTTCCTTATTGTTTGCTCTAATCTCAAACCATTTAGAATATTATGATATGTGTGTGTGTGTGTGTGTGTGAAGCCATGATTTTCTTCTGTTAAAATTCCTTCTATATATGAAGTAAAAGAATTTCTAAAGTCTTTCTTCATAAGATTATCCACCCTAGGTATGGAACAATTGATCTCAGATATTATATCAACTTAAATTGTGAAGAATGTTGCAATTACCTTAGGTGTAATTCTGCTGTCGTCGAACTTTGATGGTTTTAGTTATCCCACCAAAAAGAATGCAGCTGCAGAAAATCCATCTGATCATGGTCCCTATAGACCCCAGGACTCACAGATGTTGCCTCTTACTGGCGACTCAGGCTGCAGGAAAATCACCAGCTGGGCAGGAGCCATGTGTGCAACAGCCGCAAATGCAAAGCCGGAAATTTGCAAAAGATGAGAAGCAGTGAGTGCCTTCTCAGGGCCACTGTGGAGGTAAAGTTGTACAGTAGAGGCAAATGTCCCAGAAGCTGTGGTGTGTCCTGGTTAGTAAAGGGACCCTGCCCATTCAAGGATGGTGGGGGAAGGGAGCTGTGTCTGAAGCCTGGGTGAAAACCAGGTCCAATTAAAATTCAGATCCCTCTTCTGACACCAGATATTGATGTTCAATAAGGATAAGAAGGAAAAAAAATTGGCTGAATAGATGTTTATTCAGGGAGAAATAACTTACAACAGACAGATGAACACCAGCAGGTTGCTGGTCCCAGGATGCGTCTGCATGCACTGCTGTCCCTGTGTGCAGGCAAGAGAATTCTCCCAGTATCCTCCTCAGCCCCCAGGTCACATCCAGTCCTGTCTCCACCCCCAATGGGCGTGGTCTATGCCATAGTCAAGGACAAGGGAAATATCTCACTACAAACACTGAATGCTCCATTTAATTCATATGTCAAACTTTAGTCATCCAAAGCTGGGACAATGGCAGAGGTGTTCTATTAATATGTATAATGAGCAAGTAAGAATTGCTTCCTTAATACTAAAGACACTCTATAACTGCATATATTATCTGCCTTAAGTAACCCCATACTTGCACATATTCCTTGCCTGAAGGGTGTGTATAAGCCTGTATGGGCCCAAATATATTGTTTTTAGATAGGAGGTATTCACCATCATGGCACAGGCAACCTGTAGTAGAAAATATAATATCTTAGGGACAATAGGAAGTATTTGAGCTCTCTGTACTCATGACAAGTTGGAATGGATTCCCATATAGGATTTCAGACAGGACCGGCAGGTAAAATGTGTAAAAGCCACTCAGAGAATCTTTATATGGAACTAGATGATGAGATCCATCTTTAACTACTTGGTGGCACTGCACATGTTTAATATCAGAACTAAGGAGGCTGTCAGTAATCAAAATTGAAAAAAATAAAAAAGAAGACACGTAAGGAAGAATCAGATTCACGTTAATATGAGTCACACCATCTGGTGGTATCCTGCATTTATAAAGTGTATTGAAGAAGGAGGCTCTCATTCTGTTGCTGCTTACGCTAGCTATGGCTACCAAGTTTATTACTATACTAGTTTTAGAGCCTACTTCTTTGGACTTTTGGTGTATAATGATGACCAGCTGAGACATGCACCCTGGTGAACTAAACAATTGCTGTGGTGTTCAGATTCCCATTGGTAGGTAGTCATTTTTTAACTATCTGGACCACAGCCAATGAGACATTATAATAAATCCATGTATTACATATATGGAGAGATTCATCCTACCATCCCTATTCATGAAGAGGACCTCGAATAATGCAGTTAGTTTTTGCTTTTTTTTATTTTAACCTGGTACTGAACATGTGTTGACTAACAATTTTTCTCAAAAATACAAACTTCCTACTTCCATTCCTCTCCAACTATTCAACTTTCTAGGAAGACTGCTGTTTTCATTACTATGCATTTTCCAAGCATTTGCTCTGAGTTTCAGGGATAAAACTCCTTCATTCTTAGAGCCATCATGAAGCTTTCTAGGAGGAGAAAGAGCTACTATCTTGTTTATCATCTGGATCCTGCTTCTCTTTCCTGATTTTAACCAGGTAAAGAGCAAATTCAGTTCACCTAAACTCAATGTAAACCTACATAACAATTATCTCTTTTTGTATCTCTAAATCTCTCTGTAGTAGTTTGGCTGTACCATGTCAACGGAGAAACTCCTGATTTACAAACAGCCCCAGGCCCCATCCTCCTATCATAGAACAGGTCTTTCACAAACTGCTTAAGGGGCATTACTGGCATGGTCGGTCATATGGTCGAGTTTTCTTTAGAGAATCATAGTTCAGCCAGATGGGCAAGATGAGCCCAGCTGACAACTTTTTGAAAAGTTAAATACTGTTGTGTTGAGATGTTGACTGAGCATGGAAGGCTTCTGTTTAGGTCCTGACTCATACAGAAACCCATTACTGAGCTTAGCAGATTCAGTATCAGCCTCGGGACCGAGACAGACTGGCAGGTATTGAGAATGAAATAGAGGCCCTCCTTTAACATAATGAAGAATGCAATTGTCTGAATCCAGGGCCTTTGTGGAGGGGTTGCTTCATATCCTGTGTAGATAACTCTTCCCACCACACGGAGCTGGGGTTATGTTCGAAGGGCGCTGTGAAGTTAATCAGTAAAGTTCTCCAGGTGCACTGTGTTCTCCTCATGATGCAATGCTTGAGTAACCTTCTCTTGTGCTATGAGCACTGGGAGCAGGGTGGTGTGTGTAGAAGCATCTATTTAGTCAACTTCTACATACTTTTGGTGCACCCACTGAAAGCCTGGCGACAAATTTCCAGAGGCCTTTTAGGTAAGTAACTTTTAGAAGGTCAGCACTTTGCATTTTAATTTTATGTGTAGGATCCATTTAGTGTTAATTTTCTGCAGGTTGTAAAAGACATCTCATGTAAGGGTAGCACTTCACTATTGAGCAGTGATCTACAGGAGTAAATTTGTAACACAAAGGATTTACAAATGTTTTGGAGATAGTATGTCTCACAAAGTAGAATTTAACTGAGGTAGGACTGCCTCTAAAACACACAAAGCTAAGTGTATGCTGACCAGACCTGATAGAAATTTGAATCCCAAATACACATTTGTTCACCATGAGTTTCCAGACTTTTGACTCCAAACCATTACAAAGAAGCTACTCCTGTTTTATAAATCATGTAGTCTCTTACTGATATCAAAAACAAAAACAAAACACACACACACCAAAAAAACAAACAAACAAACAAAAACAACAACAACAAAAAAAAACTGGCCCATAACCAGCTGATCACAGAGATATTAAATGTCCACAAGCAACCTTTAGGCCCAGTATGCCATATAGTTGCAGTTTTCTTCTCCAGAAAAGCATAGTTCTACCAGATTGGCAATAGGACACCAAATTTTAAAAAGTAAACCAACGATGTATGAGTGGCCAGATAAAGCACAGCTTTCATTTAGGCTCTCAGGCAGGCATGACGAACATTCTTGGGAGAGATAGTAACAGCCTTGTCTAGGCATTGGGAACTTTCCCTAAGGCCCTGGTGTATTAACCAAAAAACAGGGTACCTTGTCCAAAATCAGGTATTTGCTGGGGAGAGCTGGTAATTGTTTGCAACAAAGCCTTTGTGGACAGGTTATTTCAGGTCTGTAGATCTAAACTACATAGAAATGTGTTTCTCAGTCCCAAGGCCACTGTGGGCTTAGTAATAATCATGAGATACCCTGTGTTCCCCTTGTGTGGCATTGTTTTAGTGGTCTTCTCCTGAGTTTGTCCCATTGAATGACTTCAAGGAATTCTCCTGTTTCCTTCCCTTTCCTTCCTGGGAGTAGTGTACAACAGTGTATTCTCCTTAAGAAGCTTACTTGGCATGGGAAACTACTCCCCATCCCAGCTTTTTTTTTTTTTTTTTTTTTAATATTTTCTACCTTCTACATTTACCAATACCTTCACCTCAGGATCCTACATGTGAAGCAGGTCCATCAGTTTCAGGTATCTGATGTCCTTAAGAAATAGTATTTTGAACACATTTGGTGTATAATCCTCTCATCTTCCTTAGTAGTTAGACATTGAAATTGTTCAATGTCTAAAATGGAGCTTGAACTTAAAAAGCCATTTAAGAAGGATAGAATATATGAAATGCAAAAATATGTCTAGGCTGGCTCCTGTTCGAGTATTTTCTAGATGGATACATGTTATGTTAGATGTATTTGTTTTTAATAGATCTCCACTTTGGGTGAAGTGATTTTTCCCTGGGAAGGCATATTAAGGCTAGAACAGATGTATTTTCATCCTGTAGGCAAGCTCATAAGTTGATGCAGGAGGCATTAGTTGCAGTCTGTTGCTCTCCAAACAATGGCCTTGCTGTGTTCTGTACTATTCCTTCAAAATTCTTAAATTACTATAACACCTCAGAGATTTAAAATTTCCATTAGGGTCAGGTAGTGAACGATCCAGTGCAGTCACAGGGAAAGGATTCACATGTGGAGCATTGCCTCTGCTTTCAGATCAGAATAAGCAAAATTATTTACACTGAAGGAGGATTCAGGGTAAGCAACCAGGTGCTTGAGTCACCACTATGAAAAAAAGGAGCAGACTGTGGTAGGGGGAGTGATTTTGTAATTTCCCATCATGTTTGAATCCATGCCATGTGTATGAACACAGATCAGAGTATGTGGTTATACAGTTTGGGAAGCTAGTTCAGAGCCAATGAATGTTGAATTTGCCAATAGGTAACTCTCTTTGTGCAGAAATGTTCAATCCTGCATGACACACTAATATCAGCTCAGAGGTTTGAGAAGGAGATCATTGACTATGTGTCAGGTTACTACGCTCAATACAAAATAATAGCATATGGGCAGCATCAGTCTATCTCTTCTTAATTACTGCTCTATTTTTTTGTGATCAATCAAATTTCTGAAGATCAGATTACTAAGCTGAGTCACTATTTAGCTACACACTTCGTTAAGTGTAAGTCACTAGTTAGCCACAAACTAACCCACTAGTTAGCCACACATACTAACTCACTTGTTACCCACATACACTATGTCACCTGTTAGCCACACACCTAAGTCTCTTGTTAGCCACACACATGAAGTCACTACTTAGGCAAACACGTAAATCAATAGTCAGCCACATGCCTATGTCTCTAGTTAGTCACAAAACTAAGTCACAATGCTACCACACAAATAAGGCAGTACTTAGCCACACACGAAAATAGTAGTTAGTCACACAACTAAGTCACTAGTCAGCTACATGCCTAAGCAGTAGTTAACCACATTGACTAAGTCACTAGGTAGAAAAATTCTACGTTACTAGTTAGCCACAGGCACTATGTCACTAGTTAGCCACAAATACTATACCACTACTTACCCACACACACTAAGTCACTAGTCAGCCACATATCTAATTCACTAGCTAGCCACAGACACCAAGAAAGTAGTCAGCCACACACACTAAATTACTTACACACACTAAGAGAGTAGTTAACCATTCACCTATGTATTTAGTCAGCTACACACCTAAGTCACTCGTTAGGTACATACACTAAGTCACTAGTTATCCACATACACTATATCAGTAGTTAGACACACACACTATGTTACTAGTTAGACACATACTAAGTCACTAGTAAGCCACACACCAAAGTCAGGAGTTAGTCATACTCATCTAGTATACTAGTTGGCCACATACACAAAGTCAGTAATTAGCCAAACACAGTAAGTTACTCCTTAGCCACAGACACTAAGCCACTAGTGATCCATACACACTAAGTCACTAGATAGCTACACACATTAAATCACTAGTACCCAGAAAAACTAAGTCACTTGTTATCTGCAGCAGACCTTTCAGTGGGCAATGGTCTGCGGGGAGACCAAGACTCTGATTAACAGGTCAGAAGTTGCTTTCGCTTGACAGACAGACATAAACTCACTCAAGGAGCTTTGCAACTGCATCAATTTTTACTTCAGATCATTGGGTTTTTATGCAGAAAGTTCAAAGAACAGATCTTTGGACACAGTTTAAAATTCATAGACATACTATAAAAATGTCAGCAATTACTTTAAAGCATGAGATTGTAAATACATCTAAGCACGTGTGTAGCTGGGAAATTGTTTTTTTGGCCTGCTTGTGGTCAGTATACCAGTGATTAGATTTACTGAGTTTAGAGAATAATCATTGTCTCTGGTCAGTAAACTTTTAACAACATTGGTAAGAACTCTTGTACTGTTGTATTGATTCAGGGGCCCTAAGAGTTCAAGTTAGAGTATTGTAGTAAATCCCACCACAGCTTTGCTGAGGGCAGGCTAATTACAGGAAGGGTCATCTTGTGGGCAACGTCCTACAGCTTTAGCTATGTTCATTTATTAGGTCTTGTGCTGACACCTGAAGTCTCAACTGGCTAAGTGGGATTTGTAGTTCAGGGCACAGAGGATAGCATCCATCTGCTGTTTGCTGGTCTGTATCTCTTTCAGTTTCTGAAACTATATCTAAGTGTTTTCTGGGCTTCTCTGAATTAACAGTGGAGCTACAGGCCAAAACACCCATGATCAAAAGCATTATAGGTATCATAGCACAAAATATACCAAGCACCTGTTCCAATCAGCCAGTCAGGCAAGCACCTGCAGAAACCTGGACCACTTTTCCCCTGGAAGCATAACCACATGTGGTAAGAACCTCTGGACAGGTAGCCATTGAGATTTCTCTCAGCCATTGCTACACTGTCTCTACTGGGGCTGCTGTGGCAGTTAACCACACATTAAGTCACTAGACAGCCAGGTACCTAAGTCACTAGTTAGTCACAAACATAAGTTACTATTTAGCCACTCTTGATAAGTTACTAGTCAGCCACACAGCTATGTCACTAGGTTCCACATACACTAAGTCACTAGTTAGCTACAGTCACTAACACATTAACTACACACCTCTAGTTAGCCACACACTTGAGGCACTTTTCTGCCACATTCACTAAGTCACTAGTTAGTTACAGTAAATATGTCACTAGTCAGCCACTCCTAAGTCACTAGTTAACCACACACACTATGTCACTAGTAGGCCACACACCTAAGTTTCTAGTTTTCTGCATATGCTAAGTCACTAGTCAGTAACATTTAAGTCAGTAATTAGCCCAACACTCTAGTTACTAGTAGACCACACCGTACGTCAATAGTTGGCCACACAATTAGGTTACTAGTTAGATACACTAACTCACAGATTAGCCACATACAATAAGTCACTAGTTAGTCATACACACTAAGTCACTAGTCAGACACATACCTAACTCATCAGTTAGCCATGCATGTAAGTCACTAGCTAGCTATACACCCAAGCCACTATTTTGTCATAGAGGCCAATATCTTCCCTAACAGAGCAGGGTATGGGCATAACTTTCATACCAGCCCAAGGGGATGGATGCAGATGGAAGTGTGTGAGTTAAAGGCCAGTCCTGGCTATTAGAGAGATGGAGAGAGACATAGTGAGAGAGAGAGGGAGAGAGGGAGAAAAAAATTCTGTCTAAAAGAAAAAAACAGCTCACACGAAGGTGATCCCAGGACTTAAGATTTCAGGCTATTAATCCCAGCAGTAGGGATTTGGAGATAGAGTGACATGGCTGGACAGAAAGAGGAAGAAAAAGGCAGAGGAGACAGAAGAGCATGCAGTGAGATGATTTTGTTTGAGTCGTTAGTCTGAGGGATCAATGAGATAGCAGTCAATCTGAGGAAGCAGTGTGAGGACATTATCACATTGTCTGATAATAGGTAGAGATAAAAACTCTAGTAGCCAGATGCTCTGAGTCTTTGATCCTTCCATTTTCACCCTCCCACTCTCTGTGAGTTTGTATTAATAAGATCTATTAGAACTTGCTCTTCTGCCAGCCGTTGGCTAGAGGTGAGTCTGGGCCAAATTGGGGCAACCTCTCCCCTACAACCTCTCCCCCCAACTTCCTGGGTTGGCCCCTCATACCGCTGCTCCTGTGTCCTTTCCCTATAGAGAGCACACTTGGAGCTCTGATACACCCCCACCCATCCCCACCAACAACCTGCCCTGTCTACCCTGTGCCCTACCCTGCACCTTGTCCTGCTGCTCTGGTTGAGCACTGGGACAGAGGGTGGAACAAACATTCCACACTACTTCGGGACTTCTCGGAGCAACTCTGAACAAAGGAGACTTGCCTATCTACGTGGGGCCACCCGTAATTTCCACCTGCTTGGTCTCTGACCCCCACCTCCAGTCCTCTGCTGGAGTCTGGGCACCTCCCAGATATCTGCCTATCTCTATGGGTCAACTCTGAGTTCCCTCAAGCAAGTCCTTGACCCTAAAAGCAGAGCTTCTGCTAAAGAAAGAGGCCTCAGGTGGAGAGTGCCAGTTCCCCGAGAGATTGGACTATTGGTGCAGAAACATCCCGAGTATCAGCCCAGCCTTAGTCTTCTTCTGCCAGCCATTGGCTAGAGACTACACTACTTTGGGGGAATTCTTGGAGCGAATATGAACACAGGAGACCTGCCTATCCACAGGGGACCAACTGTAATTCTCAACTGCTTCACCTCTTACCCCCATCTACAGTCCTCTGCTGGAGTCTCAGGCCCCTCCCAGAGACCCACCTATCTCTGCAGGACCACTCAGGATTTCTGCAGGCATCTTCTACTGGATCCTCATCCCTGACCCCATCCCTGGATCCCTGTCTGCGGAGAGACATCCTATAGTGCTTGGACCAATGAGAGAGCTACAGACATTGAAACTCTGACCCACATAAGCCCACCGGTGAAGCACCAAAGAGAGAGGGGGAGACAACACAAACACCTATTGACAGACGCTATGGAAAGACGGCAATACAAGAAAATAACCAGCAACAGAAGGCAAGCATGATACCACCAGAATCTAAGGAATCTACCCCAACTAGAAAGGAACACAACAACAAAGCAGAGGAAGCAGAAGGGAACGATTTAAAAATTACCATCAAAAAATGATAGAGAATGATAGAGGCCCTCAAAGAAGATGTGAGAAAATCTCTTAAAGAAATGGAAGAAAAATTAAACAAAAAAGTGGAAGAAATGAACAAATTCCTTAAGGAAAGTAAAGAAAGTACAGAAACCAAGAAAAAACAATCAAGCAGGTGAAGGAAACAGTTCAAGACTATAAAACTCAAATAGAGAAAATAAAGGCAACACAAACCCAAGGAATGCTGGAAATAGAAAAAAAAAGGGGCAAAAGATTGGGAACTACAGATGAAAGCATAACCAACAGAATTCAAGAGATGGAAGAGAGAATCTTAGGTGCAGAAGATAAACTAGGAGAAATAGATTCATCAAAAAAAGAAAATCATAAATCCAACAAATCCTTAACATAAAACATCCACGAAATGTGGGACGCCGTGAAAAGGCCAAACCTAAGAATAATAGGAATAGAGGAAAGTGAGGGAGCCCAGCTCAAAGGTGTTGAAAACGTATTCAACAAAATCATCAAGGAAAACTTTCCCAATCTCAAGAAGGACATGCCCATGAACATACACGAAGCATACAGAAACCCAATAGGCTGGACCAAAGAAAAAGACCCCTCGACATATAAAAATCAAAACACCTAGCATTCAGAATAAAGAAGGAATATTAAGAGCAGTGAATGAAAAAGGACAGGTAACATATAAAGCAGAACTATCAAAATTACACCTGATTTCTCCATGGAAACCCTCAATGCCAGAAAGTACTGGATAGATGTTCAGGACCAGATGGCATCAGTGCAGAATTCTACCAGATATACAAGAAAGAAATAATACCACTACTCCTCAAATTGTTCCACAAAATAGAAACAGAAGTTTCAATGCAAAACTCTTTTATGAGGCCACGATAACCTTGGTACCCAAGCCTCACAAAGACATAACTAAGAAAGAAAACTAAAAACCAATATCCCTGATGAACATCTATGCAAAAATACTCAGTAAAATAATGGCAAACTGAATTCAAGCACACATCAGAGAAATCATCCACCATCACCCAATAGGCTTTATCCTTCGTTTGCAGGGATGGTTTAACATACAAATATTTATCAACATGACCTACCATATAAAAAAAACTGAAAAAGAAAAACCATATGATTATCTCCCTAGATGCAGATAAAGCCTTCGACAAAATTCAACACCCTTTCATGATAAAGGTCTTGGGGAGATCAGGGATAACAGGTTAGGGCGCATGTGAGAGGGCAATGAGGGTTAAAGGGAGGGAGGGAGTTAGGGAGAGGGAACTGGGATCGATATGTAAAATAATA